>NC_088691.1:88287908-89487908 GCF_028017835.1 Emys orbicularis
TACTCAAGTCAAGCACGTTTTTGCAGATTAACGTACTGTACTTTGACCCTGATCGTTCAAGAATCTCTGTGCATAGGTGCAGGTACCCATCCATGTGGAAGTTCATTACAAAGTTGGTCCCTTACAGTGCAGTGTAGAGATGCGGCGTATTGAATATACAGAGGAGTGGCAGAAATCTGTTGTGTTACTTTCATCATCTGACCCAGGTTTCTTTTATGAGGGGATTGACCTCATTCCTTGTCAGAAATACAGATGAGACCCAATTTCTCCTGCCACTGATGCCCAAATTGTAGCTAGCCAGCACTCCAGGTGAAGAGGACTGGACGTAACTCCCTATTGAAAATGTTGTAGCTTGTCAGGGTAGTTTTAGTGTTACAAGGCACTTCCTCCTCCCTTCTGAGCACAGCACTGTTTCTACAGCTGTCCCAGTTTGGGGTTTGAGAGACTAGGGATAAACTGAGTCTTCATTCAGAGCAGGCCTGCTGTGCTTTACCACTGCTTTGGCCCTAAAACAGATTTCAGAACCCAGAGACTCAGAACTAGAGATTCTTTTAATATAAACACTGTTCTCTGATTTGCCATCTGATGGCAGAAAGATCTCCCTATGCCCGATCTCATGTTGGATTTACCTGTCTAAGGGTGGAGACATGAATCTGGTTATCCAGAAGTGTATGAATGCTGCTGAAGGAAACAAGATGGCAACTCCCCCCAGATACTTTAACTACCTCAAAAACCAGCCAGGAAACAAAAAAATCCAAGTGTGCTAAGGCAGGGAGGAGACTTATCCAAACAACTTAACCTGTCAAGCAAGGTAAAAATAAACAAAACCACTGTCATTGACAAATATATATTTTCTTCATGTATCTATCAAAAAATCATATGCAGAAGACATGAAGAGCTAGAAAGCCACAGTTGTTCTCCAAATATCTCTTGTACAAATACTACTTATGGAATGTGGGTGCAGTCATTATTATATTAAACTTATTTTATTATAAATAATGAAACATTATCTACGTTTCCACCCAAGCAGCTCTTCTGACAGGGGGATAAAAAAATCTGCTATACAGAATACAAATCTTCAGCTGCTGAATAACAAGACCTATGTGTTTAGATGTGTTCATTAATCTTGGGTGCTTTCATTTTTGAGACGACAATTTCTCAAATTGTCAGGTAGGGCCTGATTTTCAGAGGCACTCAGCACTTACAGACTCCCATTGAAATCAATTCATGTCATGGGTGCTCAGAACATCCACTGGCCCTATGTAGCATCCAAAAATGGAGGCACCCAAAATTAGGGAAGCATTTTTGAAAATTTAGGTCTGAATGACTATTGCTTCCCCCCCCCCCCCGCTATCTGTGTACTTAAAGAATATAATCACAAAGGAATGGCATTTAGGATGCAATGAAAATCTCTGAACTACAGATGTTAACTTATGGGGTTTAGGTACTTTTCACATCCTTTTTTTCAGCAGTACTGGATTGGGATTACTGGCATCTATTTACTCAGAAATGAGTGGAGCCTTAAGATACCCTGCTACTTTTTCTGTTTATATGAAGGAATTGAATCCTCTTTTATTAGTTGCTGCCATGCTTAGCCTAACACCTTTCCAAGTGTCGCAACTATATGTATGCATACTGTATGTCTGACGCCCTCTTATAAAAATCTCCTTTGACCCAAAGTCTGTGACAATGTTTCAGTGCTGTTATAGACACACAGTGGTATTAATGGTAGATGTGTCCTGTGTCAGGAAATTACTTCTGTCTATTTGCCAGGACAAGTTTTGAACTTGTGTTGATCCCCGCATCGATCTCCCTCTGAAGCAATACTTCGTTGGACATTTTCCATTTAGTTAGTCTGTTGTGTCCACAAAGACTCAAATTAAGAACTATGCATCAATGCAAGAAGCAACATGGTCACACTCAGGATGCCCCTATTCCCCTGAGAGAGGGGCAGAAGATGAGAAGAGCAGCCTTTGTTTAAAAAGGAATCACACTGAAATCCTAGGCTTAATAGTACTCCATACGAAAATCTCAACTGCGCTACTGGGAGATCTCATTCCAGAACTAGGAAAAATAATTTTATTTATAAATCAGCTTCTCCCAAGCACATGATGAGAGGCTGACTAAAGAGTTAACATGCAATAAAATAAAAAGGAAGAATAAAATATTAAGAAGCCAGAGCTAGATCACTGAGCAAAGTTTGCCTCCTTATGAAACACATTAATGCAGGGAAAAATCCTCCACCGTTAAGAGGATGGACTTAGAATGAATAAGAGACCTTTCTAGTTCTATGATTCTTACAAGAGAAAACAAAGCAAAAATCAAATGGGTATAACCAGAGAAACTTCCATTTATTTGTCAAGTAAAATGATGGGGCTTTATATACAAATAGCTATAAACAGTTATACCCTTGAAGCCATCATGAACAAGGTCAGGGTAACCATAGTGTCATTTTTGCCTGTTACACACCTCTTATTCTCTCATTAGTTTGTTGTTCCCCACTATTATACCAGCAAATATTGCCATATACTCTCAGGATAGGGCAGATAACTTCCTGTTCCTTCCCCTTTCAATTCCCAAGAAAAATAATCTATACGAGCAGGGAAAAGTTCCTACCAAAATTCCCCTCCTAACTGACACAACAACTATCAAACACTTGCTTGTCCCCAGAAACCTGCCTTTTATCCTTCATGCCTCCTCATCAAAAAGCTGATTTCCAATTTACAACACATTTTCTAAATCCCAACCACCTGAGCCTCCTATGCTGAATCCCCTGTGCAAACTTAACCCAATAATTACAAATCAAGAAACACAACCTGTTCTGTTAAAAACATCAAGCATGTTTTTCAGCAAATAAATCTAGAGCAATAGCTAACACAGAATAAACGACACAAATCTTTCTACACAGGGTTAAAAGTCTTAATGGAAATATAAGACTCTTCAGTATTTAGTGGCTTTCAGATGCTCTGATTTTTGCAATAATCCACTGAAGGTTCAGACTTGACTTTAAAGTTAGCAGTGCAAGCTGAGGCAAATGAAAAGGAGTTCAAAGCAGAAATCACAGAGGAAACTGATAGAATACACAGCAGTATTGAACAGCTACACTTATGTGGCATAAATTTTGACTTAAAATAATCAGCAAATTGTTCTCATGATGCTGCAGAAAGCATTTTAAAAACAGAATTCCTAGGACTGCATTTAAAGGGACACTTTCAACCTACCTTAAAATCATATGTTCTAAATACAATATTTACTTTTGTACTAAAAACAACTTCAGTTATTAAAAGTCAAACCATTTTAAAAATCCAATTTGCCACCATTCTGGCTTTTTGTTTTTTTGCCAGCCTGGACAATGAGAAACAGCGTAGCCAGTTTCACTTTTCTTCAGTTTGGCCCTGATCCTCAATGGTGTTTAGGAACCTAAATAGCTTTGAGGATCTGGACCTTTCACTTTCAGGTTCTTAGTGCTGTAACCCTTAGGTTTCAAATGTTGCAAAGGAATGTTTATTTGTATAAAACAACTCCTTTCACTGGAAGCTCTTTAAAAAAAAAAGAACCATTTTTACTGACGTTAGGTTTTACAGCAGCTTGTTTTATACAAACATTAAACTAGGGGCCAAATTTAAATATCCCTTAAAAATACTGTAGTTTTACTCAGTATGGCTCTTTCATCAATGGAAATATAGTGGGCCAGATTCTGCTATAACTTACACTGGTGTAAATTAGGAGACACTCCATTGAAGTCAAGTTACCTGGGTGTTAGTGAGAAGAGAATCAAGCCTAGTCAGGACCAGATTAGGCATGGACACAATAAGGCCATGATTAGGACTCCAGCTCCTGGAGTCATGTGATAACTGCAGAATTTCAGCTTTATTATTTCAGCTCTTCTGGTTACAAAAAAACCTTGAAAATGAGACTTGAGTGTAACAGATACAGTGACAACTGCCTGAGTCTGCAGACAGCCTGAAACAATAGATCTGAAGGAGGGAACTGCCTTCTACATTAATTTCAAGACTAACTCCAACAAAGACCTCTGTGAGTAGGAGAGGAGTGCAGCAGGCCTGCCTCATCTATGCAGCTATATGACAGTTATTGGTGTGAGTGATAAGCTCATTCCTGGCTGCCATTCCTACTTCTCTGGGTAGCGTAGGAGAACCCCACTACCACTCTGGCATCTCCAAGAAGGGGTGATGTTGCCTTTCTTCAGGGGAATAAGAGGGCTTACTGCCACTGTCCTCGATTCTCTGGGAGGGGAAATCCCTAACAATGCTACTCAAGGTGGGGGTGGCAGAGTTGTATGTGTCCGGAGCCCCATATTCCCTTATTCTGGCCCTTCCCATAGTGAGTTCATTTTCACCACTGTGTGATTAGCCAGTTGCTAAAGTAAATTCTGATTTAAAATATTTAGGCTGCCACTCTGTTCTGTAGCCCAGAGGGCTGGTTTGCTTTATTGTATTCACTGCTACTGTAGTGCAGTGGGCTAGCTTGCCTTCATTATATTTAGTGCTTTGCATTATATTCTGCTTTGTATTATATTCAGCAGTAATGCCAGAAACTTACAGGCCTGTATCCTGTAAGACATTAGCCTCAGCAAGTTAGCATAAGGCTTGAGACCTGTGATCTTTGAACAGATAAATGGCCCAACGGAAAACCCCCAAATATTTGGGGAGCTGAAAATAGAGTTTAAGGGGATGTTCTGACCATAGGTAAATAATTCAACCACAGAAGTGTCCTGGCAACTAACTGACGTACATAACAGGTACATGAAATACGTTTAAGGCTAGCCTGCTTGCTTGTATATATATAGCTTTGAGGATATATATATATATATATGCAAGCAAGCAGGCTAGCCTTAAACGTATCTCATGTACCTGTTATGTATATATATTTCTTATAAGTTTCTCATTTGCTTTATTTGTTTTATTATAATAGGTTTATATTAGGGTATATTTTGGCTGTAACACAAGGGACCTGCAGGCCATACCTCCTGTATGGTGAGCTAAGGCAAAGTTAGCATACATATGTCTGGGACCTTTCACCTTGATAAATGTAGCCAAAGCATAAGGTCCATGTATGACTGCAACCTTTAACATAGAGGATGTGTTAAAGCAGGTTGGCACAGGAGCTTTCCTAAGTTCATACCCTTTTAAACTTAACAGGTACGCCACAACTTAGAACTTGGAAAGAACTGAAATAGCCAGTTAGGACAGAAATAACAAATGTGATATCTAGCCACAAAAGGGCCATGGTAATGAATTGACGGATATAATAAGTTGAGATCATTGATATACTAACCTATAGGAAAAAGATACTCCAACATTAGTGAGGTGAAGAAATACAAATAAGAGAAAGGGAAAAATCCCCTACTGAATATGCATCGAACATAATGGCGTCAGCATAACACATTATAAATGTGGCATCCCAGCCTAGGGGCAGTATGAGAGAGAGATGTAGTTCTTAGGAGGTGACAGAATGATGGCCACTAGTGATGATGGGGAAGGTGATGGTGATGAGGAAGATGATAGCTAACATTTCAGGTTGTTCTTCAAGGGATGGTGTGTGTAGATGTACATTCTGTAGTATCTCTATCTACCTTACTAAGTTGGGGTGCTTGTGACTGTATTAATAAACTATATTTGTAAATATAAAAGAGTTTCTATATTCTAAGTGTTGCACCTGTGCACATCAGGGTTCCCAACTAGTCACAGGCCGCAATAGTCACAGAGTACCCCCACACCATCCAGCTTCCTTCTCCCAAAGTCTTGGCCAGTGCCAGGAGGAGGTTGAAGAGGAGGTCCCACAACTTTGGTGGCCAGGGATGGGGGCAACAAGTCCTGCCACTTGGTGTCAGGATGGGACACGAGGACGAGGAAGTGGATGATATGAAGCACACGTATGTACAGATCAGACATGCCAAACCCGCAAAAAAAAAAATGCAGACATTGGGCTTGTTTTGGGCTTAATTGGCTTGTGAGTTGCTTGTGGCTAGTTTTTGGCTTGTAGCTTGTTGCTTGTTTGGCTTGTAGCTTGTTGCTTCCTTTTTTTGATCGGCTCCTGGCAAGCAAGGGCAAGGGGGGGGGGGCAAGCAGGGGCAAAGGGCAAGCAGGGGCAAGGGGGGGAGAGAGTCTGGGGTGCACAGTGGGCCCACCACAGTCCAAGACTGTACGCCGGAGGGACCTAGACACATAGAGTGTTGGGGTTTTTAGGGATTGGCTTCTTTTGGCCTTGTTTTGAAGTGGGATTAGCTTGATTTTTGACTTCTTGTGAAAGTCGGGGTGCTTATTTACCACATGAAAGTTGGCAACTGTGGTACAGATGTCCTTTAGGCATGCTTCAGAAGCCAAGAAGCTTGATGTCATGGCCGGGGACAGCCAGGGAGGCTCACAGGGCAGGAGTCTGATGACAAGTTCCAGAGGGCCAGTAGTGAGGGGTGGGCAAGGAGCATCATTCCACAGGGCCTGCTTGAGGAAAGTGAAAGAAGCAGGAGGCAAGGCTGCCTTCACCTCCTGGAGCACACAACAGGGGACACGCAGAGTGAGCAGGCACCTGTGCTGGCCAAATGTTGAGGGGTCTACCAGTCCCTAATCTCAAAGTCCAGGAGGTCTCTAATTCTGGTGGCACCAGCCAGGACCATCGTCCAGTGCGCACAAAGATGCAGATTGTGTAGCAGGGGTTCTGTATGGAGGTCCTCCCCCTCGGCAACCATTACAGACCTGGTAACTGAGTTTAACTTCCAGGTCCTGAGGAGGTCCTGATAAAAGACCAGTAGCTCACAGGGGTGTCAGGGAGATCTCTTGGGTGAAGATAAAATAACTGTCAGAGAATTTTGTATGTGGATGGCAGCCTGTAGTAGGGTTGAGCCGGGGCTCTACCCTCCGAGATGGAGGGGTGCCACACCGGCTCACTAAAGTGCAGACAGTCCAACCTCAGGTCCCTTTGCGCAGGGGCTGAGCGGCTCACAGTTCAGGAGCTCAGGCTCTTAGGTAGGGGCTGAGCGCTAACTAACTGTCTAAGCGGGCCCAGGCCCTGGATCGGGGCAGGGCAGAAACAGTCACAGCTCAAGCCCTTTTGGGGCAGGGGTTGAGCAAACAAACAGTTAAGGAGCCCAGGCCCTCCGGTGCAGGGGCTGAGCAGACAAGCAGTTAAGGGGCTCAGGCCCTCTGGCGCAGGGGCTGAGCAAACAAACAGTTAAGGGGCCCAGGCCCTCCGGTGCAGGGGCTGAGCAGACAAGCAGTTAAGGGGCTCAGGCCCTCTGGCACAGGGGCTGAGCAAACAAATAGTTAAGGGGCCCAGGCCCTGGGTCAGGGCGGGCGCAAACAGTCACAGCTCAGGCCCTTGGATGCAGGGGCTGAGCAGACAAGCGGTTAAGGGGCCCAGGCCCTGGGTCAGGGCGGGGCGCAAACAGTCACAGCTCAAGCCCTTTGGGGCAGGGGTTGAGCAATCCAGCGGTTAAGGAGCTCAGGCCCTCTGATGCAGGGACTGAGCAGACAAGCGGTTAAGGTAAGCCCAGGCTCCTACACCGGAGCGTTGGGTGAGGGGGAAGCCTGCCACCCGTGCGGGGTGGCGGGGGGAACGCAGGCCCACCCACTCCACTGCGTTCCAGCCCGGGGCCCTAGCAGCGGTTACTATCGCTGCCGGTCAGTGGGGTATCCTGACCGAAACACACTGACATCGACTCACAGGCCTCTGCAGCCTGACCGGGGTCGGCTATCCCCGGGCTACTTCCTTGTTCCCCCTCGGGGCTTACCTCGGCGGCGATACTGGGTTCGGGCCAGTCCAGGAGCATCGGTTCCTCGGGTGCGGGGCTTGGGGGCCGGTCCGGCAGCTCTCCCCTAGGGTAGCTGGCACGGGGCAGGCTTGACTCCTCCTCGGGGCAGCTGGTCCGGGGCAAGCTTGGCCAGTCCTTCTCAGGGTAGCTGGCACGGGGCAGGCTGGGCCAGTCCTCCTCGGGGTAACGGGTCCGGGGCAGGCTGGGCCAGTCCTCCTCGGGGTACCTGGCGAGAGGGAGGTTTGACCGGCGCTGGGCGTTAGCAGGCGGCTCGCGGTCTGCGGCTGTCTCCCAAGCGGGAGCTCGGCCCAGGACGTCTGCTCTCTCTGGCGGTCTGGCTCTCACTGAGCTCTGCTGGCGGGCTTTTGTACTTCCGGGTTGGGGCCGTGACCTCGGAGGGGCGGGCCTCGGACCCGGTGGCTCCGCCCACGCTGGGGTTGGAGGAAGCTCGGCCCTGTCAGAGATGGAGGGGTGCCACACCGGCTCACTACACCCCCCCCCCCCCTCAAGGCCGGTTCCCGTCCCTCGGGGCCGGACCCGTCTAACTCTCCCATGCGGGAGAGAAAGTCCGCGTTGGCGTGGTCTTTACCGGCCCTATGGCGGATGGTATACGCATAGGGCTGTAACGCCAGGTACCACCGCATCAACCGCATATTATTACTCTTCATCCGGGCCAACCACCGAAGTGCGGCATGGTCCGTGACCAATGTGAAGGGGGCCCCCAGGATGTAATAACGTAGGGCGTCACAGGCCCATTTCACCGCCAGGGCCTCCTTTTCTATTACCGCGCAGTGTCTTTCCCGCGGGAACAGTTTTCGGCTGAGATATATGACGGGGTGTTCCTCCCCATCCACCTCCTGAGACAGGACTGCCCCTAGTCCTACCTCCGAGGCATCGGTCTGGAGGATAAACCCTCGGTCAAAATCGGGGCTGTACAGGACCGGTTCGCGACAGAGACAGTCCTTGAGGGCCCGGAAGGCGCTGTCACATTCTGGGGTCCATTCCACCCGTCTGGGACTGGTTTTAGTGAGGAGCTCTGTCAAAGGGGCCGCAGTGGAGGCAAAGTCGGGGATAAACCGCCGATAATAGCCCGCCAGTCCCAGAAATTGGCGTACCTGTCGCTTCGTAGTGGGTGGTGGGCATGCTGCCAAGGCTTGAACCTTCCCGACAAGCGGCTTCACCTGTCCTCCGCCAATCGTGTAGCCCAAGTAGGTGGTCTCCTGCCACCCGATACGGCATTTCTTTGGGTTGGCAGTTAATCCGGCAGCTCGTAGGGACCTCAGGACCGCTGCTACCCGCTCCAGGTGGGTCTCCCAGCGGTCACTATAAATGACTACATCGTCCAGGTAGGCGGCCACATATTCGCGGTGGGGAAGCAGGAGGCGGTCCATGAGTCGCTGGAACGTCGCACGGGCCCCATGGAGACCGAAGGGCATCCGGGTGAATTGGTAGAGGCCGGAGGAGGTGGCAAAAGCAGTTTTCTCCTGTGACGTGGGGTCCAGGGGAATCTGCCAATACCCTTTGCACAGATCCAGGGTCGTGAGGAAGCGGGCCTTGCCTAACCGGTCCAGCAGCTCGTCTACGCGGGGCATGGGGTAGGCATCGAACTTCGAGATGGAGTTAACCCAGCGAAAATCGATGCAAAAGCGCTGGGTGCCGTCCGGCTTGGGAACCAGGACTACTGGGCTGCGCCACTCGCTCTGGGATGGTTCAATGATGCCCAGCTCCAGCATCGCTCGTACTTCCTCCTCAACGACCTGGCGCATACGGTAGGGAAGTGGTCTCATTGATTCGTGGATTACTACCCCCGGCTCCGTCTGAATATTATGGTACACGAGGGTCGTGTACCCCGGCTGGTCGGTGAACGTCCCGCGGAACGCCCGCAGGAGGCACTCCGTCTGTTTCCGCTGCTCCCCAGTCAAGGACTCTCCGAGCTGCAGGGTGCCGACATCCTCGGCCGGTGTAACCCGAGGCCCCAACTCGGGGTCGGGCGGACAGGGATTAATCAGGAGGCCTTCCCGCTCCCTCCAGGGTTTCAAGAGGTTAACATGATACCGCTGGACCTTTTTCCGGCGGTCGGGCTGGTTGATCTCGTAGGTGACCGGCCCCACCTTCCGGACCACCGCATACGGTCCCTGCCATCGTGCCAGTAGTTTGGACTCACTGGAGGGTAAGAGAAGGAGAACCTGGTCGCCCGGCTGGAACTCGCGGACTCGGGCCGCTCGGTTATAGGTTTGGGCTTGGGCCTCCTGCGCAGCCTTCAGGTTCTCTCGAGCGAGAGTTCCAGCTTGTGCTAGGCGTCCCTGTAGCTGGAGAACGTATTGGAGAAGGCCCTGAGTAGGTGACGGGGCTTGTTCCCAGGTCTCTCTCATGAGGTCCAGCAGTCCTCTCGGCCGACGGCCGTATAACAGCTCGAAGGGAGAGAACTTGGTGGAGGTTTGGGGTACCTCACGGACGGCCAGGAGTAATGGCGGGATCAGCTGGTCCCAGCGGCGCAGGTCCTCCGGGGAGAACTTGCGCAGCATGTCCTTCAGGGTACGGTTAAATCACTCGACTAGGCCGTCGGTTTGCGGGTGGTATACCGAGGTGCGCAGCTGTTTAATTCCAAGAAGCCGGCAGACCTGTCATAGTAACCGGGAAGTAAAATTGGTGCCCTGGTCGGTTAGGATCTCCCGGGGCAGGCCTATGCGGGCAAAGACCTTGACGAGCGCGTCGGCGATGGCCCTTGCGGTGATACTCCGGAGCGGGACGGCCTCCGGAAAACAGGTCGCGTAGTCCACGATGACCAGGATATACAAAAACCCGGCCCGGCTCCTCGGGAGGGGTCCCACCAAGTCCATGGCCACCCGCTCAAACGGGGTCTCCATAATGGGCATTGGAACTAGTGGGGCGGGGGCTGTTCGTGGGGGAGCAGCCAGCTGGCACTCGGGACAGGAGGTACAGTAGTTTTGCACCTCTTGGTGCACTCCCGGCCAGAAGAACCGGGAGAGGATCCATGCGAGGGTCTTCTCTTGACCCAGGTGCCCAGTGGCGGGGACATCGTGGGCGAGCCTCATCACCGCCCGACGGTGGCACCGGGGCACCATCAGTTGCCTCTGGACCTCCCCGGTGCGGGAATCGCGGTCGACTCGATAGAGGCGGTCCCGTCGTAGTTCAAACCGGGGCCAAGCCTTGGCCCGGGCGGGATCAATCAGCGCATCGTCTACCGCGGCCAACTGTTCATAGTCCCTGCTCAGGGTGGGATCTTCCCTCTGGTCCCGGCAGAAGTCAGTAGTGATCTGAGGGTCATCTCTCGTTATTAGTGGGGGGTCTTTAGGTTCCCCTTCCTGGCTCCGATTTCCCACCTCGGCAGTCCCCTCCGGAGGGTCTTCGGGGCAATCCCCTTCCAAGGCGGGGGTGATATCGGGAGTCTCCTGTGCAGGGGAGCCTAGGATGTTCGGGAATTCTGGCCAGTCCCGCCCCAAGATCACGGGGTAGGCAAGTCGCGGGGCCAGGCCCACCACCATGGTCCGCGTGACCCCGTCAACAGTCAGTGGGACTCGGGCACTGGCATAAGGGCGGACATCCCCATGCATGCACTGCAGGAGGATGCTCCCCAGCTGGGGGTCTTCGGGGAAGCCCAGGCTTTGGCGGACTAGGGTCTGTCCACAGCCGGAGTCAACCAGGGCTCGGGTCTGGCAACCTCCCACAACGACGGGCACGGTGACCTTGGCGGCCTGCGGGGGTCGAGCACGGTTCTCCCCGGCGCACACGTGCCCAAAGCTACAGTCCATCTCCGTGCAGTCCCGTTGGAGATGCCCACGCTTCCCGCAGGAGAAACAGGGTCCGATTTCTGGTCGCCTGGGTCTGGCTGGGCCCCGCACTGGGTTCTTAGGGGGACTCCGTGGGCCACGGCCCGTCCCGCTCTCAGGTCCCATGGGAGCAGGTTGAGGGGCACCCTTGTGACGTCGATACCGAGGCTCCTGACCTCCCGGGGGATTCCGTAGTTCGATTCGGGGGTTCGTCCGTCTCTCGGGGTTGGGGCGATCGAGCCCCGATGGATGACCCCGCATACCCGGCCCCACCGGGGTTTCGGCCGCCAGGAAGTCCTCCATGAGGGTGACGGCCGCTGTTACCGTTGGAGGCCGGTGGCGGAGGACCCAAGCCCTTCCCCGGGACGGGAGGATGTGAATAAACTGTTCCAAAAGAACTTGCTCGGCGAGTTCCTCGGGGCTTCGCCTCTCGGGTTGTAGCCACCGCTGGCACAGGTCCCTCAGCTCCTGGGCCACCAACCGAGGCCGGGCGCCCGGGGTGTAGGACAGGGCCCGAAACCGCTGTCGGAAGGTTTCGGGGCTAATGTCTAAGGCATCTAATATCGCCGCCTTTACCCGGACGTAATCTCGCGCCTCCTCCATGGACAGGCCCCGGTAGACAGTTTGGGCTGTCCCCGTCAGGTACGGGGTGAGGAGGGTGGCCCACTGGTCCAGCGCCCACCCGCCAACGTGTGCGACTCTTTCAAAAGTCACTAGGAAGGCTTCCGGGTCGTCCTGCGGCCCCATCTTAGTCAGCCTTACCGGCAGAGTGGAATGGGGAGCCCCGGCCGGGTCTCCTGGCTGGGGCCCCGTGGGCCGGGGCAGAGCGGTCGCCAACTGCTGTAGACACTGCTGCTGGAATTCCTGGGTTTTCACCGTCAGGTCTTGTATCAGCTGCTGCTGCTGCGCTCCCATCTGCTGGATGAGCTGCTGCTGCTGTTGCAGTTGGGCGGTCTGTTGCTGCTGCTGCTGCTGAATCTGGGCCGCCTGCTGTCGCTCCTGGCTCTCCGTCAGGAGTGTGAAAATCTTTGTTAAATCCATGTCGCCGGCGGGGGATCGTTCCCCTCCGGACCCCTTCTCACAGGGGTCTAGGGCTCGTGCCCACATGCTGGGCAAGAGCTCCTGCCTGGCTTGCCACGTGTAGTAGGGTTGAGCCGGGGCTCTACCCTCCGAGATGGAGGGGTGCCACACCGGCTCACTAAAGTGCAGACAGTCCAACCTCAGGTCCCTTTGCGCAGGGGCTGAGCGGCTCACAGTTCAGGAGCTCAGGCCCTTAGGTAGGGGCTGAGCGCTAACTAACCGTCTAAGCGGGCCCAGGCCCTGGATCGGGGCGGGGCAGAAACAGTCACAGCTCAAGCCCTTTTGGGGCAGGGGTTGAGCAAACGAACAGTCAAGGAGCTCAGGCCCCCTGGTGCAGGGGCTGAGCAAACAAACAGTTAAGGGGCCCAGGCCCTGGGTCAGGGCGGGGCGCAAACAGTCACAGCTCAGGCCCTTGGATGCAGGGGCTGAGCAGACAAGCTGTTAAGGGGCTCAGGCCCTCTGGCGCAGGGGCTGAGCAAACAAACAGTTAAGGGGCCCAGGCCCTCCGGTGCAGGGGCTGAGCAGACAAGCAGTTAAGGGGCTCAGGCCCTCTGGCGCAGGGGCTGAGCAAACAAACAGTTAAGGGGCCCAGGCCCTGGGTCAGGACGGGCGCAAACAGTCACAGCTCAGGCCCTTGGATGCAGGGGCTGAGCAGACAAGCGGTTAAGGGGCCCAGGCCCTGGGTCAGGGCGGGGCGCAAACAGTCACAGCTCAAGCCCTTTGGGGCAGGGGTTGAGCAAACCAACAGTCAAGGAGCTCAGGCCCCCTGGTGCAGGGGCTGAGCAAACAAACAGTTAAGGGGCCCAGGCCCTGGGTCAGGGCGGGGCGCAAACAGTCACAGCTCAAGCCCTTTGGGGCAGGGGTTGAGCAATCCAGCGGTTAAGGAACTCAGGCCTTCTGATGCAGGGACTGAGCAGACAAGCGGTTAAGGGGCCCAGGCCCTGGGTCGGCGGGGCACACACAGTCACAGCTCAAGCCCTTTGGGGCAGGGGTTGAGCAAACCAACAGTCAAGGAGCTCAGGCCTTCTGATGCAGGGACTGAGCAGACAAGTGGTTAAGGTAGGCTTGACCGGCGCTGGGCGTTAGCAGGCGGCTCGCGGCCTGCGGCTGTCTCCCAAGCGGGAGCTCGGCCCGGGACGTCTGCTCTCTCTGGCGGTCTGGCTCTCACTGAGCTCTGCTGGCGGGCTTTTGTACTTCCGGGTTGTGGCCGTGACCTCGGAGGGGTGGGCCTCGGACCCGGTGGCTCCGCCCACGCTGGGGTTGGAGGAAGCTTGGCCCTGTCAGAGATGGATGGGTGCCACACCGGCTCACTACAGAGCCACATTACAGATAACAAAATAAGAGCCCAAGTTATCTCTGTAATGAAGACAAGCCCTATATCAAGATGGGAAGTTAGGGTCTGACTTAAAGCCTGTTAAAGTCAATGAACAGGTTTGTATTAACATCAATGGTCTGTGAATTATATCTTTAAAATACTTCATGATGTTGAAAATGTATGTTACGTGTATGACAGAAAGATGCTCTTCATTCTCCAAATAGCTTCGTTGTACAGTAATTTAGTTTTCTCTGGTAATAATCGTCCCTTGATTCTTTGCGTGTTTCTCTTCTGAAATGTGGAATGACAGATTAAAATGACAGTTTTTCTTTTGTCCAATTAGAACTACTTTGCAGATATTTTACAAAGAAAATATTGAGCCTAGTTTAGCTTAGCTACACTGTATCAATTCTATTTGTCTCCATTTTTACATTTATGGTGTCGATTCTACTTTACAGAACTGTCAGTCATTTCCTGGGTATGTTTTCTCTGTATGACATTCTGATAGGACTATCTGATTTTCAAATATTTCCTGTGTGTGCTATTAGGTCCTGGGGCTGAGATAAACCATCTGGAGGCTGGACCCATGGACAATGCTGCTGTTCAAAAAGAACCTTGTAGTTATGGGTCTCATCATTACCATCATTGTCAGTGCCTCTCTAGCTTCTAGCCACGCAGCATCTGTTTTTAGACTTCGAGGGGGTTCACCACTAATTAAGAAATATTCCCATTCTCTAGTTGACCTATTTTGTTTCCTTGCTAGCTGCTAGAGAAGTTGGTGGCTGAATTGCTTCAGGCTCACCTCAATCAAATTCATTTATTTAAGGAATTTAAGTGTCAGCATGGAAGCCACAATGATGAAGGTATCATATGGCTTTCCTTTGGCTACACACAATGACTCTACCGTGTTTTTCATTACATTGCACTTGGCAAATGACTTCTACACTGTTGATTATTGGCTCCTGACTCTCTATGATCTTAGGGTGCAGCCACATTAGTAGCGAATTCTAACCCAGCACAAATGATTTTCCCTAAATACTATTCAGAGTTCATATTTCCTTTTTTTGTTTTTGTTTTACAACCCTCAAAAATGTAATATTTGGTGGATTATGGTGAAGTCAATGTCTTAGCTGGCAGAGAAACTTGAGGCACTTGCTTACTTAAGAAAGGAGGTTATAGGTCAAGTTGCTGATACCCAAGAATTTTGCTTTTTTAAAAAAAGTTTATTTTATATTGAGACATCTGATATCACTTTCATTGCAATGTGTGTTATACCAATATGAAAAGGATCAAGACTTCGGACATTTGTAAGCCCTGACTGTCCTTACTGTTCCAACCAATGACTTCTCTTTCTCTCGGGATTGTGGGAGTTTCTGAGAGTGAGGCTGTGTTCGATATGTGCTCTGTGCAGTAGCTGTGTTTCTGATAATCTGTGTTTCTTTTTGTTTTACTTGCTAGTTCTTTGTTTTAGGGGTGTGTGATGGGGTGTACCAACCCCGTACTGGTGACACGAGGGTAAAAGAGCTGCTCTGGGCCCAAAAGGCCACTCCTCCTCACCTCCACTGGTCATGCTCTGAGTGGAGGGAGCATTTAAAAGGAAGTAACTCAGCTCAGTTTGAGCTGACAGAGGAGAGCAGTCAGGTGCAGCAGTCTCTTGCCAGGAAGCCACCAAGGCTCCACTCTGCCAGGACCAAGCCTCACAGCCAAGCTGCTGGAAGTCTGTCAGCCATGGGAGCCAAGGGTGAGAACTTGCTGTGGCCAGTGAAAGAGATTCTGGAGACAGATCAGAGGGGAACACAGGAGGGGCCCTAAGTCCAAACCATATCGACGTTGGAGGGACTGGAACAAGCATAGGAAGTGACCCAGGGAGTGCCCTTAGAGGCATCAGGCCTTGAACCCTTTGCAAGGGCAACTGTTTTGAAGGGCCCTGGGTTGGAACCTGATGGAGTAGGGTGGGCCCGGTTTCCCCTACCCACACCCCTCGTCAGTGGGCGACAGTACCCTGAAATATAGTCACTAGGCAAAGCAACCTTTGGACTTTTATCAGTGGGTGACACTACCTCAAACTATATCTGCTTGGCAAAGTGACCTTTGGATTCTCACGAGTGTATAACATTACCCTGAACTACAGCCGCGAGGCAAGGTGGCCTTTGAACTCTTGCCAGTTGGAGACACTACCCTGAACTATAACTGCCAGGTAAATTGACTCTTGGACTCTCACAATTAGGCATTATGCCCTGGAGCATTGCCCTAAGGTGGTACTGCTGGCCTAGAGCACACAGCCAACCCCTGACACATGGTGGAGAATGCGGGCGTTGACTGGGTCCTGTTAGAAGAGAAGGCCAGGAAGCCCCGGTACTAAAACCCTGAATTCCAGCAGAGGCTGGGTAAGACAAGAAGAATGGGGACTGCTCATCTGACCAACTCCCTGGGAGGTATTTCCAACAAGAGGGAAGAACTTGGGTACTGAGGCATTATGAAGGGGAGCCTGAGAACCCCAGGAAGAGGAAGACACCACCCAGGGGCCTTACCATCCCAGGAAGGAGCACGCCAATGGGGGCCCTGAAGGGCCAATGTTTCAAGTGCAGATAGGAGGGGCATTTCAGGCAGGAGTACCCTTTTAGGGACTGTATCTATGGCTAGGTGTAGACCACAGGCTCCCGAGCTTGGAAGAGTGGCCCACCCAAGCTACTGCTACTAATTCAGGTCAACACCCAGGTAACAGTCCTCGTGGACTCTGGGTGGAGCCAGACTATTGTCTGATCAGTCTGGTGGGATCCCCTGACAGAGTGGAGACCCCCATCTACCTTCAGTGCATCCAGGGAGACATTCAGCCCTACCTGGTGACAAAGTAGAAGGCCATAAGGAAATGTGCTGGGTCAGCTTAGTGACCAATGTCTCCTACCCTGTAATTCTGGCATGGGACTGGATGTGGTTTGGGGAGATCTGGAAGTGATGGAGCAGCAACCGACCTGCAGAAACAAACCCAGGCCCGAAAGTGAGGAGGGTCATGGGCTGAGAGGAGTTGGAGGACCTGGGCAAGGGTCCCTCAGAACAGGCAGAGACACTGTTGTTGGGCCCCTAAGTTGTGGAGGCATTAGATGAGATGACAGGCCAAGAATGGTTGACAGACAATAGTGACTTTGTGAGGGAGCAGCGATAAGACCAGACCCTAAGTAGTGCCTGGGAACAGATAGTTACCACTGAGGGGAGGGGACTGGGGACCCTGAGACACCACTTCAAAATCCACAGTGACTGACTGTAGTGGGTGATGAAAGACCCGCAAATCCCAGAGACACTGCCGCAGCTATTAGTTCCCAGGAGGTTCTGGTGGATGCTATTACATCTGGCCCAGACACTGAGGAAGAGAGTAAATGCTGCAATGGGTAGCCCTCAGGTATTTCTGACCAGGCATCCACAAGGAGGTACATGGTTTCTGTGCCTCATGCCCTGTGTGCCAGTTGACAGGTCCCAAAGGGATGCCCAAGGCTCCCTGGTCCCATTTCCCCTAGTGGGGATACCATTTGAGTGTGTAGTAATAGAACTGTTGGGATCCCTTGAGAAGAGTGCATCTGGGTTTCAGTATATACTGGTGAATGTAGACTATGCCACCCAGTATCCTGGGGCCATCCCATTGCATACAATGAAGGTGCCCACAATAACGGGTGAGCTAATGAAGGTTTTCACCAGGGACAGAATCCCAAGGGAAATCCTGATGGACAGAGAGTCCAACTTCTTGTCTCAGCTGATGAAAGAATTTGATCTCAAGGTGAGATACAGTGCTCATATTTGGCTGGTTAATTTTTTGCTGGGTCAGGCAAAACGAGATATTTTGAAATCTCACCAGAACAGAATGGCCCAGGGTGGAGTGGTGTGATGCACTTGGGCTGTTCTGCACACTAATTTTGGCCTAGGAGCAGATAAAAAGATTATGCTTTTTATATATTGACTTGAAACCTGGACACTTTTTGGGTGACCTGGGGTGTTAATCACATTTTGAGTGAACTTGGTGATGATGATGCTTTAGTGATTCATGTTTGATATTGTCTTCAGATGCGTTTTGCTTTATTTTATGTCTTCTGTGTATATATTGTAATTCTATAACTTCTGTAATAGTTTTAAATGCTTTTTAGTGATTTTATGTGAATAAAGGTGTTTTTCATGTTGTGTCTGGTTCTTTCTTGCTCAGACAGATATATAGGCTAAATAATATAATTATTCATTTAGATTTGCAAAATAACCAAAAACATCTGATTCCTAAATCCTTGGCATCATGCCATTACATAAAATCACAAAGACATTATACAGTAAGCCTAAACACCTAAAGCAACATCCAGACATATTTGAATCATGCATAGCAAGCCATTCAGCCCGAGGAACATTGTAAAAACATTGGGTATGTAGGGAAAATGTTCATGTCTCTTTAGACACTAGTGCATATCATTGGTAAGGGCTGTTCTGCCTTCATCTCTCTCACTCTGACTGATTTACTTAGGTGTAGAAACTGCTTACATGTTGTACCTACACAAGCAAACAAAACATTACATGATGCCAAAACACTACAGTGCATTACTGCTTCCACTATTAAATATTTAGGAATTAAATACAAACACATTCTCTTTAACTACTTCACTTGCCCTTTCTTTGTTTCTGACAATAAATTATTTGCATGTTGCTGTCATTGTCCAAAAGGAAAATGAAAAGTCCAGCAAATGGTGAATTTATGAAAATGGGTGACATTTAAAATGATATTTTTAAGCACAAAAAGTCTGTTGCGTTTTATTTTGACAATTAAATACAGTAAATCCCAAAACTTGTAACTTCCTTGAAGGGCTTAGTTAAACAAAAGCTACTGCCTTGACTGCTGATCTATGGGCCTCCTTTGCTCCAGGGCTAATCACAGTTCTTCAAGGCATTCCGAAAGGAGTCCCTAATTCCACCCACCATACTCAGAGAGTGCAGTTCAAGTATCTTAATATAAGGAAGGGTTATTCCCTCGCTGGCCTAAGAATTAGATGTCAGTCATTTTGAAAAGATACCTGGAGGTTTGGGAAGTGGTCTGGAAGTCAGCCAAGAAAATCAGCGAACACTAACATTAACATCTATATGCGCCTTTATTTTCTCCTCTACCTCTTTCGTAACTGCCATTTCTCTTGCTAGACAAGGAAAGTGTTTTTTTGTTTGCTTGTTTTTATGCCAACTATTTGTCTCTACTTCCATGTGAATAATAAGAGTAGTAAATGCAAATGTTGGCATATACTGTTTTTCTTGGCTTATGCACACATCCAAATTCCAGCCTATGGCACTTTAAAGAACTTTCTTAGCTCACTGATATACACCACATGCTTTGTCAGCTAGGGAAAAGACTACTCTGCCAATAACATCAGTTTAGGGCTTTTTTCTTACCCAGAGGTCCAAGATAATTTTTTTCTATTAAAAGAAAGAAAATGACAGGGCCATTCAGCGATGGGTTGCCCGCATCCTACCTGTTTGCCCCTTCACTGTCAAGCTGGCAAATTACTCCTGCCTATGGCTGGAATAATGATCATTAGCAGCATGGTATCGATATAAGTGGTGATGTCAAGACACTTTATGGTTTCTCCATCTCTTAGTCAGCTTAGCAACTTTGGCATAAGCAGTCAGTGCTTGAAAAATACCCTGAAAATGATATTTGTATAGTTCCCATGACAAATAGGCATGTGCAGAAAACCATTTACAAAAACAGACAATATTAATTGCCTCTGGGAGTGTCAGGGGACTGTTCCACCTGAAAATGCTTGAGATTTCTGATGAAAACTCAGACAGTCTGGTGTACAGATGGAAGAGCAAATATTTCCCTTGTTTCCTCACTAGATTCCAAAATTAAGCACAAGAGAAAAAATAATCCTGCATGTATTTCAAAAGAAACTTCACATCTGTGCACAAAAGCCCATTTAAAAAATTCCTGTCTATACAGCCTTTCTAGTGAGTAACGTGGTGTATCTCATGGATCCAGGTTCTATGTTTTCCGTATCCAGGCCACTAGATTCTTTGAGAACAGCCTTGGCAACTCTGTCCAGATGTTCAAAAAATGAAATTGATGTAATTGATATTAAAATGGCACTTTCCAAATTTTAAAGTATATTTAAAGACAGGAACATATCTATGGAAAAAGTCACCATTTTATTCAAGAATACTTCTTCTGGGGGCTAGATTTTAAAAGAATTTCATATTCACAATGGTGCATGCCTAATTTATTCAGGCAAATATTATGACTATATGCATAAACTGGCTTTTTCACAAGGTGGTCAGTTATACATCTAGTTGGTGATCATGTTCACGTACAAATACACAGGATGCACAAGGTACCATTAGACCTGGTGCATACATTAGGTGTGTAGCTGCACACATCCAGATTTGAAAATCTAGTCCCAGACATCTTCAAGTCCTGATGCACATACAGAATTATTTGCTATTGTTTGAACTGCAGAGCTAATATGGCTATGAAAAATCAAACTAGATTCTATACTGTCTTGTGCATCATTATCAAAACTGTTAGCACTTCTGTGGCATTTTGAATTTTCAGAGCTCTTTACAAATAAGTCTTTCTAACACTAATCCTGAAGTCCTTATTAAGAGCCCCATCACTCCCTCACATGGAAAACTCATAGGAAGGTGTGAGAGAGTACTAAGGGGAAGAATATTCTGCAAAATTCTCCAGGTGGGATCTCCTCCAAATTATTCCATTGAGAATGGAATTCCCCCTCCCCTCCCAACCCCCCCCAAACAAATAAAGAATTCAGACTGCTTATGTATTGTTATTATAATTCCCAAAAGTCCACATTGGGATTGGGGCCTCATTGTGCATAGAAAAGAGACAATGCCTGCCCAGAAGGGCTTCAAACCTAAAGACAAAGGATGAGGGATGGAGATGCAATATACAAGCAAATGAACCTGGTAAAGGTTTGGTCTAGCTTTATAAGTTACATGGATGGTATCATTTTTAATTGGGGGGAAAGGTAGGGAAGGGAATAGGAAAAGAAGAGAAGGGGAAAATCAATTGTCATATGATCATTAAGGATTCTGTAGGTGAGTGGTAAGGAGGGATTTGAAGGAAGATGTATCCTACCAAGAGCCTTGTGAGTCTCAAGGACTTGTTGAGGAGCAGGGCTCTGTGCCACTGATTCTGCACTCCCTGCCCTTCCTAATGGAAGTTAGTGCTTCCCTCACTGGCAGATGCCCATGGGGATCTGCTCAGGAGTTAATACAGATTGAGCCTGTATTTACTTATAACTGGATTCTCCATGGGGTGAGAGATGTTCTTTGTGCAAACGCAAAGTGAGTAAAACAAGTCAGTGCAACATTCAGGCTTCATTCCCTCCTCCACATATACTGTGCTCCCTCATCAAGCACTCCTGAATGTAGAGTTCTCTAAGTTCCTATATACAATCATACTATAGCACCACCTATTGGGGAACTATTTATCATAATGAGAGGGATTTTGTAGGGACTCCCAATTCCAGCACTGTGGTCTGCCCACATATAGGTACAGACTTGTGTAGAACCCATCACCTGTTCAGGAATAGGGTTAATGGGGAGTTGCACAATGGCATAGAGATGGTTGACCTTCTTCCCTACCAGGGGGGCTTGGTAGGACCCATGAGTGGAGTGACTTCTCCATATATAGATCTCAGAGGGACCACTGGCTACACAATTTATACTTCATCCTACCTTACACAGTGAAATTTATTGTTGGTATCAGTAGGAATTTTACATGAGTCAAGGGTGAATGAAAGTTGAGTAAAGGCTTTGGGCGTTTACCCCATGAGTGCAAAATTTATATTGATGAGGCAGAAAGAAAATCACTTGATTTTTCACACAGCAGGCTTGACCATGCTTCCATTACAGTAAATGGAGAAACTCCCATTGACACAAGAGGGAGCAAAATCTGTGTTTGGTCCCAATGTCATTTTTCACAGTCACTTTTCATTTTCTGGAA
The DNA here is from genome assembly GCF_028017835.1 of Emys orbicularis. Classification (NCBI taxonomy): domain Eukaryota; kingdom Metazoa; phylum Chordata; order Testudines; family Emydidae; genus Emys; species Emys orbicularis. The sequence goes on from NC_088691.1 coordinate 88,309,841, forward strand.
AGGCCATCTATTTTATCAATCTGTGAAACAAAGGACACACATGCAAATGCCACTTTCGTATTGCTGAATTTTAATGCAGATTTAACTAGAGAAAGGCTTGAGGGCCAATGTTATCAGTGTTCCATTTGCAGAAAGAAATCCATATGAAATACATGGCTTCACAAATTTACACAGGATATGAATCCAAAGACTCTACTTCATTATAAGCTGGAAAGGATTTTTCATTGAGGTTCCAGAAGTAAATTGGAAATGAGGCGATGGAGCATTCATATAACATAAACAGAGGCTCAAAATAACAATTTAGGATCTTTGATCTTTACATGATATAATGAATGCTTCAGGCAGAAAGAAGACAAGGGAATATGGTTACAGAGGAGATTAAAGAAATGTGTATTTACATGCACAGAATCCACTTTTCTCTCTCTCACTATATATATATATAGAGAGAGAGAGAGACAGACTTGTGCATTAGGCAGAGATTAGATTCTAGCATATATATATGCTATATAACATTGGCCATATATATATATATGCTAGAATCTAATCTCTGCCTAATGCACAAGTCTAACACCCATTAAACTTACTGTGAATTATATATGTATGTCTTGGGACTGGACCTCAGATGCTATGGTGATGAGGGCCATGCAAATACCTAGATAGAATCCTGCAAGCTGCTATGGGCCTCCCAAAAAGTGCCCATCACCCTCATTTCGTAGGTGTCTGAATAATGGTGTGACACATGGTAGTGAGTAAGAAAAAGAGTGATCTTTATTGCCTGGTCCTAGTCACATGACAGGGAGCAGGCTTGCACAAAGTTTCACTCTTGTCATATGATCGCGGTCAAAGGCTGATATATCCTGACACCAGTGGCTTCTGCCACAGAGTGTGGGAAGTATCTCCCCAGTGGCTTGCCGCACTTCACAAGGTCAGGTCTTGGGGAAAGCGGCTATCTCATGAGAAAACACAAGAATAGAGTGAGTTTAAAAATATGTAGAATCCATAGTTGGAGGGATTTTTTGTTGTTATAGTTTGTTTTGTTAAATGCATATGTAACCCACTGGTGAGTGTGTGTTCTGGGTCCTTCTCTCTGCCGATCCACAGAGGACATGAGCTGTTACAGCCCCTAGCTACAGAGGTTTGGCTTTTTAGCTCAAGCTGTAGCAGTTCATTCTTTTTGCCCTGGAGCACCTCAGTTCAATCCCTGGTGTGTCTGCCAACAGGTGGCCATCATGCATGCATTAATAGCAAGGTCTAAGACCACGTCCAGCTGTTTCAAAGAACAATTATTCTCCTATAGATGCCAGACTCTGATTTTGGATGACATCAGATATTAGACTGAAGCTTGTCAAATCACTTACAGCATATGCATACATTAGCAGAGTAGCTGAATATGCTATAATATGTCCTGGGCATCCAAGATTACAATTATATCGCAAATTTCCCTCATTGCTGCTTTTGTTTCTCCACCTCATTATCTCAGCAAAGGTAAATACCCCAGTTACAGGTAATAAAATAAGACTTCTAATTATGTAGCAATAAAGTAATTGTTTTTGTTCTATTTTGGTAATGAGAGATTGTGGCTAAGGCAGACAATATAGGCATAGCACTTCCACAGTACAAAATAGATTCACACGCAGTAGCTTATGAAGGACTAATCTATTCAAGTACATAGATATTCAGACATTTTAATCACCCCCCCCCCTTTAAAAGGACACCTTTTCTTCTGAATTTTCTTGAATTAATAATGATAGAGTGGGCTCCATTTCCCAAGAAAGTACAAAATGATTTCAAAAATAATGTGTTTTCCATATTTGATTTACAATGATACTTTCCTCCTCCCAGGTTTTCAGTGCAATTATATGTTCATTACTTTAGAAGAGTCAGAAAACAAGCAAGCTGCAGCTTCTAATGGCGCTTTCATAGCAGTGAGAAAAACTATGAAAAAGCTTTTAAAACCGCTCATCTCCTCTTCTATTCAGGCTCTCTTTCATTTCCAGAGGCTGTTGTGATGAGAAATTGGATGCTATCCAGTTTGGATTTATATGGGAAGCAGTAAAGGAGATAATGGCGGAAATATGTGCTTTCACCCAGTATAAATTCAGATCATCTCTAAAATTTGGTCATTTATTTATTTATTTTGCAGGACATGAGACCAAGAAAAAGCAGGCTTTTTCAGCCATATTTTCTAATATCCAGCGAAGCACCGCAGAGTCCCTTATATCCACCTTAGCTATTTAGATTTTCCTTTTATTATTTGGTAAATCATAGAAGAAGGCCATTTTCCTTGTTCTGCTATCTGACTATAAAATCCTGACTCAGAGCATCTAAATGTGATTCTTACTATGCAAGAGCAGAAATACAGCCCATTCTTTTTTACTGTGATGTTGCCACTCTAACAAGCTGAAAATATGTATGTGAGAGGAGAAGACATTTCAGGATCATAGGACTAGTCTAGTCAGTTAACGATTTCTTACCGAGACCTATTTCCTTGACAATTAGGGTTGCCAACCCTCCAGGATTGTCCTGGAGTCTCCAGGAATTAAAGATTAAATCTTAAATTAAAGGTTATGTCATGTGATGAAATCTTCAGGAGTACATCCAGTCAAAATTGGCAACCCTACTGACAATCAACAAAAGCTAAATGTGACCTGGTTGGGGATGTATTTAATAGGTAAAAGTAGTTTCCCTTCCCCTTTATGACACTATCTTTACTGTCGCTACTATTGTCAATTGTCTAATTAGAGAAAAACATTTTGACTTTTTTTTTTAGTTTGAAATTTGGGCAGGAGCGCTGGAACAATTTGTATAGTGGGGGTGCTGAGAGCCATTGAACCAAACTGTAAACCCTGTAGATAATGGAATCTACTTCACGTCAGGGGGTGCTGCAGCACCCCCCACACTCCTAGTTCCCACACCTATGAATTCAGATGCACAAACACACACACACACACTCACTCTATGAATTGCTTCTGAGCAGGTGTGCTAAAGCTGTGAGATAGAGCAGTGATCGCATTCCCTCCCTGGATTCCCAGGCAGCAGGCAGCCACAAGGGGCACCCACACACTTTTCTCCCTTAGTCTCTGATAAACACTTTGTATTTGCACTTAAAGAAGAAGGTTAAGATCTAAAGAATCTAGCAATTTGTTTTTCTGATTAAACAAAACTGCTCTCTTCTCACCATAAGCAAGGTAGTGCACAAGACAACTTGGCAAACAAACATATCAAGATTCACTTTCAGGAAATATTTATACTTTGTCACTGAAAAATATAAGGGCAAAACCTGATGTACGTGAATTTTTCAAACTTGAGCGTCTGAGTACTTATCTCCATGATTAGGTACCAAGCTAAGTAAACTGATTTTCAGAGGTGTTGAGGTCAAAGGGAGTTATCCTGGGTAGCTCAGCACCTCTGAAAATCTGGCTACATTTATGTGGGTGCCTTAAAATTGATTAAGGGAAACAAGTTTTGAAAATGTTGACCAGATGGTGGGGTTTTTAACAAGGGGCGCCCAGGAGTGCTCGAGAGCACAACCTTCAAGCTACACTTGGACAAATCTGAATCTCTGGCTCTTCTGAGATTCAAAATGTTTCTTGTCGTGTGAATACCTGCAGTAACTCTAATCATGACTATAATATGTGGTGAACCCTGATTATAACATAGATGCAAACTGCTCAATCCCCCTAGTCAATGCAGAGCCCAGCGAGACACAATCTGTTTGAGATGGGTGTGGCTCTGCATTGTTCCTTATTTAAGGCTGCATTTTAAAGGCACAATCCAGCCCTAAATGTCAATTGCCTGGAAATGATTCCTGTGGTTTTTTTACTTTGAGTCTGTATATTTCCCAGCTCTGAAATCAATGAAGAGCTTTTATGGAGCTCTCGTAAAATGCAATTCTCCAATTACGACATGGTTGTAAAATATACAGTAGAGTGTTTGTCGCTGTTGTTGTTGATGTTTTCCTTACTTCCAGGCAGTGAGTTTTGGCCATATCAATTAAACCTAGCTCAAAAAAAGAAGGACTGTTTAGTGAATCCAAGAAAAGTTATAAAGGTATACACCCCCAGGAGGATTTCAGACAGTTTTATACTGTCCATCTCAATTCATATTTATACCCTGTGTTTTGGTGACCTGAAATTGGCTTAGCTATGTGGAGAGTAGAGGAAAGGGGCATTATTGACTTTGTTGTATTTAGGGAATCAAGCTGGGACACAGTAGAATCCTGAAAGAGGGAGACGTTCCCATGGTGGCTTCATAGAGAATGAACCCTGCTGTGGTATATTCTTGTAAGCATTTTAGAATAAGAAATGATAGTGCTCAATTAATAAATAAATAATAATACCAGACAAGAAGAGGGAGACAAATAAGTGTTTAGTATGTGGAAAGTGCAACTTTTTTTAAAAACTAAGAACTTGCATTGATTTAACTTAGATCATGTCTGCGGGATGTTTTGTTCTGGAAACCCCTTCTGCACGCAGATACACATTTCCTAATATGAAACATAAAAACCTCCTGAGCTGAGAATGCACATGTTACTATCCAGCTATGGGACTAATTTTGATTGAACTTGGATTATGTGCAAGAAAACAAGAACCCCCTCCCAGATCCACAATGCCAGAGCAATATTCTAAATACTATGAATTACAACGCTCTGTCCCTGATGTGCAGACATTGAGATAATTGACCTGCAGATTTTCCTGATCAGATATTTCATCCTTACTGGGCAATTTACCTTCCCATATTCATAACGTACTGTATTGCATTCCCATGTATAGGTAAAGCTGAACTGATTGACTTTAGGCCTCCTGTTGCTAAACTCAGCAAATAAGCTGCTCACAACTCCAGAAAATGTAGATACTTTCTCTAATACTCTGGGATTAATTGAACTGTGAAGGTTTGGCTGGAAATGAAAGAACTTGTATATAAGTTCCCAGAAGAGAAAAGAGGTATTCAGCTTCTGTTTAAAAATGTAATTAACCCAGTAGTGTAACAAAATATGAGACAGTCATTAGGTCTCCAAGATCCTGAGCTACAATCTGTTGTTGGTTCCTTTGTCAGAACAACACAGTGGCTGATATGTCACAGTCATCATAAATGTAGGTTGAATACAAGGATAAGCTAGAACCTTGAATCTGAAACCCTTCAAGCTTTTCATGTCTTCATCTTTGAATCTCTACCACCACAATTTTGTTTCAGGGTTGGATCCAATACTGAAAGGGTCCAATTTTCCAATTCCCATTTGCCTATGGCCAAGATCTCATGAGAACAATAGTTAAAATCATGATTCTGGGAGAAATGGTGGAAATCTTGTGAAAACAGTTTATCGCATAAGATTTCAATCATATGGAGCTTAAATCCCTTAAGAACAGATTTTAAATCTAAACTCACCCACAAAATCTTTGTCAAAGCAAATCCACTTCCGAACAATATAGGCCAAATTCTCTGTTCACGTAATTCCATTAAAGTCTGCAAAAGCTGGGACTTTAGGAAAAATACTGAACATTGCAAGATCTGCAAGAAAATCACTAATGTTGGCAACACTGGTAGTGTTATTATTAGTTGTAACAGTAGCTAATGAACTCAGTGGCTACTATCTATATGGATACTGTTTCTATATATTTTTATGCTGCACCTATTAACATGGTGTCTGAGCATCTGATGGGCCAGACCTCATTGTGCAGTACAAACACAGAACAAAAGGATGGTCTCAAAGAGCTTATACTTCTTACTTGAACTAGACTTCTTTGCCCCAAATGCCTGCTGTTGTCACCATAATTTCAGCCTCACTGGTGATAACAACATTAGGGCACTAATGTGGTCAAGGCATTGGCAGCTGTCGGCATTTTAATCACTGTTTCATGTGGATCTGCTTTGAGCAGCTTTAGATGATACGATGTTTAAGATATTGGTGATTTCCTGGAACCCTCTCTACACTAACACTTCCTTCATTACTACCATTTGAGGAACTGGAGGAAGCAACATTGGAAACATTTTTGGGAAAACAATGCTGAGCATAGCGTGGTCAAATATACCATGTCAGTTCTGGCAAGAGAAAGGGTTTCTCTTGATGTCATAATCCAAACTTCCTTTACGTGTACACTAGGAATTGATCCAGGTTTGATATGCAATGTCTAAATGAGCTCCTGCCTGCTCCTGCTCCTGCCCCTGCCCCTGGCCGCAAAGTGATTGACCAGATTTAGTGGTTGGTATGGACAGAAATAAACCATATTGAATGCCTAATACAGTATGATCTAAGAAGGTGCATTTGGTGTTGAACCCTATGCACTAGGATGCTTCACACTAGTGGACAAAAAGTGTTCAACAATGGCTTAAGGTAAAATGGAGTTAGAAGGGTTTTAAACCACATCTCAATTTCTCTAATGTTGACAAGGCTTCTGATGTTCATGCAGAAGAGACAGGACCTCTGTTTCAATGTACTGTCTGAAAGATCTATCCATCATATAAAATAACTACATTTAAAGGTAATACAAAATGTCTTTTTGACACAGAGAGTTAAATTCATCCCTGATGAAGTTTCGCTGAAGTCACTGGCATTACACCAGGAGTAGATTTGGCTACTAGGGTCTACTGAAGAGAAACACTGTCTTAAAGAGAGTTATAACACATTTCCCATTACAGTTCACAATAAAAATAGGTTGTAAACTCTTCAGGACAGTAATCATGTCTTCCTGTGTGTTTTTATAACACCTATCTGAACAGAGTCCCAATCCTAATTGTAGCCTTTGGAGTGCTACTACTGTGCAAATAATATATAATAATGATTACCATATGAACAACTAGTAGATACCATTGACATTTTTAGGTCACAATTCTGGGAAGAAATATTTTATTGCTAAGATATTAGGTGTGAGTCACTTCACAATTGGACTATTATGGGGATTTTATAAAGGTGCTTTTTATATTAAAATAGCACTCTTACATTATTTGAAATGGAATCCGTTTGCTTACTAAATAGTTTGTGTTCACAGATCGACTTGGTATTGTACTATTGGATGACAGAGAGGCAGCTGGCATGTTTGGGGGCAAAAGGGTTATTTGTTTGTTTTGTTTTTTAAATTTTAAATAAAGAAAGCAGGCTTATCAAGTAAATTGTTGAAAACAAGTAAATGCCTAAAAAAATTACATTGAGTTAGCAATTGTGAGACATATTCTACTCACTGTTATATCAGTGTAAATCTGGAGAAGCTCAATAGACTTTAATAGACTTTAGTGAGTGACGTTCAGATTTGCTTGAGTTTAAATTAGAGCAAAATTTGGGCCTGTATCTATATTTATACCTCTATAGTACAGGTCAGATTTTGACGCTACCAGTTTGGCAGTGTCCTTTTTAAGAAGTAGACAAGGTAGATAATGGAATACAATATTTGGGACCAATAAGTAATTTTTATTTGAGCTTTTGGATGTCTGATGTTTCTCAAAAAGCAACTTTCTTCATACTTATAATTATTTTTCCCACTCCATAATGACAGCACTTGCTTCTCCAAAAGCCTTCTGCAGAACCGTATATGCCAACCTGGAGGCAAAGAGGGAAGGAAGTAGGACATTTATATATTACAGTTGTGGCTCACTCATCTGTATAGTGAACACACACACACACACAAACAATCTTTTAAAGAACCATATGGTTTTAAAAAGTACATTTTATAGCCTTTATATTCAGTTGTCCGATGAAAGGGCTTAAGGATCATATTGAGCAGTATAGTGGACATTAGTATTGCATGGAAAAACATCTTTGAGTTTGTCTACTTGGGGACATCCAGGAAAATTAATCTGAATTAACTAATGGTGTGAATTTGAAGTAGATTAGTTAAACCACATTAAACCCCTGTGTTAACACCCTCATTCCAAATTGAAGTGGCCTTAATTTGGTGTATCTTAATTCATTTCCAAAGTGGCATGAAAGACTCTGTCTATAGTAGTAGTCTGGTAAAAAACATTCATGAGCATATGAATAACGTACGAATTTTTACTTCACTTTCACTATATCAGGTTCCATATATTAATTGTATTTTTTGTGAACTATGCTTTACCTAAAAGGGTGTTTTTTTCCTTACCCCTTAATGTATTACTTTTTGGCGAATGTTACATCCAATAAACTTTTTTGTTCAAACATGTAACATTTATTTGGATCAATTTTCTAGTCCCTCTGATCTCCAAGTAATCTTTTTAACCCAGTAAAAGTATCTAATTTTTTTGTCAGTTAAGGTTTTGAGTCACATTATTTCTGGGGTCTCCCAATGCTCTGCCAGCCTAAGAAAAATTCTTCTGAGTTTAACACACGGCAATCAGCACTGGAAACAAGATCATACCTGTGCTTTATGTAGCAGTAATGCTGTCTTCTTTGATTCATATTTCTTTTCTCTAACAATTATAATCTAGGTTGTTTATAGTTTCACATCTTTATTGCAATTCCACATTAATTTGAAGGCTTCAGGGATTTCAACGTTATAACTCTTTAATCTCTTTGGGCAACACTCTGATGACAATGTAAATCTGAGGTAATGTGACTGTAGTCAATGCAATTATTGCACAGATATACCAGTGTAGCTGAGATCAGAACTGGTAGTGACAGAGCAGCTGCTCATTTGGATGCCATCTTGTTGAGATGAACTTGCTGGAGCTGGACTTCTGGTACATCTGCTACTCAAGAGTCTACTTAATTGAGACAAAAGACACAGTTTCCAGTCCAATCAATTAAACAGATACAGACAATTCTCCATGAGCAATTGTCACTTCACAACAGGAAAATAAACTTAGTTGTTAACATACAGGGCACCTAGGGCTTCAAGGCTGTCATTACGTTGTACACCATAGTCACTTTTAACTTAACAATACCACTGGGGATGGAACTGTAGATCTTCCTGCTCCAAAAGCACAGCTAAGCAGTTCTAATTCTATCCATTACAGAGTGCTGGTATCCACAGCCATGAGCAGACATTGAGGAATTGCACCCTCTGGCAGACAACTCTTAGGCAAGGTTGGGTTAATGAGTGAAGAAATGTCCATAAGAAATTTACCTTCTGGTAGGAGAGGTTAGGGGAAGTCTCAGTTTTGGAGTCCATGCATCCTTCTAAACACAAAGATATTGGGCAACCACAGTGAAAGCTATCCTCTTCCACGTGCAAGGATAGCTCCTGGCTTTGTTGGCCCCTCTTTCCCAATGTGGCTCCTGCCTATATATTTACCTTTCTTGACACGTCTCTATTTTACATTCGTTATAATGCCCTGGAGATCTCTAACCAGGCCTTTGGAGCAACCAGAGAAGAGACTGACCCCAGCTAATAGATCCCAGATTTTACATTGAGTCTAGTGAATGCTGGAACAGACTTTGACAACACAGGCAATGTTGTGTGAATGTTCTCATTTAATGATCAATAAGGATCAAAGGTATGTATCCCGTTAGTGAGTTTCAGTGACTTGATTTAAGTTGCTCACTAGTAATATAGTCTACTATATTTACTGAACAAATATGTCCAATTGGTATTATACTAAAAACATCAATCCACTCTGATAACCACGAGGGATAGGGAGACAAATGGGAGCTACCTTTAAGGCCTAAGAATCCAATCCTACAAAAGCTTAATACTAAGCATAGTGCTTACCACCATGAATAGTCCCCTTGTTGCCAAGCCATGTGTACATTATTGTGAGGAGGGTCAACCACCAAGTTTAGTTTGATGAAGAAAATCTGTTTAGGGTGAAGTCTCTGAGGGATGTCAGACAATGTTTATAGAAAAAAAGGATGCGACAGATCATGGCCATAAGGAGTAAAATATTACAAAATGAATATGTGTGGGGTCCCAATACGGGGAGGATAAAGCACACGACCAATGTGGTTGCAAGCTGACTCCAACTCTGTTTATTACAAGCTTTTTTTTATAGTCTTTCTTAACATTACATAACACAATTAGGCTATAATTACACATCTACCGATTGGACAAGAAGGAGAATCATGTGTTCATCACATGTATAGCCCCACACCGATTGGTTCAATCGTTCCTTACATAAGGCCTCATCTTATATAACCACCAGGGGGCCTTACATAAGGCCTCATCTTATATAACCACCAGGGGGCCTTACATAAGGCCATGATTTATTGCCAGGCAAGTGTCCCATCGTGACCCTTACCCTCTCATGGAACTTTACATCCCCACAAATATGTGAGGAGATTTTTTTTAAATAACTGCATTTACAGGTTGATACCTTTGGAATTTGCAACTTGCATTTAGAATATTAACTTGCACCATAACTGTCTTTCATCATAAATATTTCTTGAGTAAACTTTGCAGTGCCTTTACTATTATGTAAAAAAATTCAGATGTAGAGGAAACATTTTCATATGAAGAGTCATTGTTATAGCTAAAGGGGAAGCCTGACTTCAAAATGACTTTTGGTGGCTTAAAATGGAAGGGTTTGGAAAAACCTGCCAGTTGAGCTGAGCAAGCTCAGTTAAAAAAAAAAAAGGCTGCTAAGCTTGAAAGCCTAGGGAGAGCTTTAAAGGAAACTTCAGGGATTAGTTATAATACCTTATGTAACATCTTGGTGTTCATCACTCATGATTAGCAACATACTGTACAAACCACAGTCCTCATTGCAACTCTCCCTGATTCCTCTCTAATATCCATAGCTCATGAGGATCTGCTTTTTAAACAGTTCATTTGAAACTAGCCACAACTCTCTTCTCAGGTCCCATGCAGCTTTTTCTTTCCTGCGCTTTTGTACCACTAATCCACACCAGGTACTCAAAATGCAGACAAGGCAAGGCAAGACAAGACAAGATAAGTGATCATGTAAAAATGTATTCTACAGATCTGATCCCTGATAGACTTGCAGTGAGTGCTAGGAGCACTGGTCCACATGTCTATGGTTAGTTGTACCTTTGCCAGTCTCACAGCTCTCAGAAGGCTGTTGAATTGCAACATTCAGTGCAGGACAAATATTTGACATAGCGTTTTGGAAATAAAAGGATTTATTGGCATTTTGAGAAGCCGTTGACCTTCATATGGGGAAAAGGGAGTAGGTCAAGCACCAGGGTATTTGTCCAGGTAGTATTCAGTAATTGGGGAGTGTATTGTCTTACCTTCTGAATGTGCCCTCAGAAAGCGTGTGCTGGGTGACAATGACCTTTTATGGGTCTATAGCTTTGTATGCTTGTGACACTATTGGCGCTATTGCTGTGCCTCACATTTAGCTGGATTTGTCCTGCCGTCCTGCATATCTCTCAGAAAAAAACAAAACCAAAAACCCAAAAAAGCCTTCCCGCAGCTGAGCCAATCCGAGCTCTCCATTCTAGAGAGTTTCAAAACCTTGGTGGATTTAATAAGACACTGTTATTAAAAATTAGGTTACTCAACAGGGAAGAGAAACAGTTCTGTGTTACCAGGGTGACCAATCACACAACATGAACAGCAAATTACTAATGAGTAATAATCACATGAATTCTGCCACAGACTGGCTCACAAGCAAACCAAAAGCTGGAATAGCTCTGTTGAACAATGGCAAAGAAAGAATATGTGCAAAAATCAAGACCTGTTTGCAGACAATTTGCAAACAGGAAAAAAAAAAGATTAAATTTAACAAATTGTTCAACCAGCTCTACCCATGATCGCAAACCTGGGATAACTGTAGAACTTTTGTTTCTTTAAAAGTAAAGTGAGTTTGGTCAGCTAGATTATGTTTTTTTTGTTTTGTTTTGTGGTGTTTCTTTTTTCTTTTCCATTCAGTGGTTCTCCCTCGAGAAATGATGGTCATTATCTCTTATAAAACTCAGGCAGGAGGCATTGCTTTATTGATCATTATCCCTTACTGTAAAGCTATAATTAAAAATAAGTATTAAAGCTCATTACAGTATAACCTGGCACTCCGTGGCTGGCTGTGTACAATAAAAATCACATCATCATGTTCCTCTGGTCAGAAAAGCCATCACTGATCCAATTCTAAAGTTCTGCAGTGGTAATTGAAGGCTGCAGGAGGTTGTTCAGCAAAACTTCAGATTAGGATTTAGCTGAGAACATGTCAGCATGCAGCAGTATCTCAACCACATCTTTTACAGACCATGAGCTGGAAGTTCTGCAGACTAGGACTTGATATCATTACTAGCTGACAAATCTATTCAGGGTGTATGTCAGAGAATGAAGAATTTCTAAATTATACTTCAGAAGTGATCAGGTTTTACTTATTATTTTAAATTAATAAAAGGATTAATGCTACACCTATATCAGGTTGCCAGCTTTCATCTTCCAGATTCTAAGGAGTTATTGGATAGCATGACGAGCTCTATCACCATGTGGCTTATACAAGCAGTTACTGTGCATGTGTACTATAAGAGTATATGCCATAAATAAGTTACAAAAGTAGGTCAGGATAATGCATGCCTGTACATCTAAGGTCAGCTTGAAGCCACTAAGGGTAACCTTTTCAAGAAATTGGGCCCAGAAGTCTTGCAATTGTTTATGGAAGATGCAAGCCTGATTCCTTACATTCCAGTGTATATTTCCCCCTTGGTATTTAGGTTATTCCAGCAACTTGAACTAAAAGTAATTTTTAAAGGCAAGCAACCTATACAGGGTTTGTGAGCCCTGTCAGTCTTTCCTACAGTGCACAAGAAGGGCCGATGTAAATACTTTACCACCTCACTTCAACACTGACATAGGACAGAAACCGCCCTAAAGCCTACTGGAGCTCTTGTTTTCGCTCTGATTGCCATAGCAACAAGAACCCATCCCAGATGGAGCTCCTGGGGGAATGGAGGACTCAGCCAGAGTTCTCAGCTTATCCTCAGCAGGCTTCAGTCATTGCTGGTGAGACAAGGGGCCTCAGTCCATGTATATTTATTGACTGCCCCAAGCTTCTGGGTAAAGACTTCAGGGAAAACACCAGGCCAAATTAAAAAAGATAGGAAAGACCCTTATCAGGTACGGCCTGGTCCTGCCCTTCTTAGAAGCACCTTGGTCCTTGCCCCCAGCTAGAAAGATGGAAACCTTGAGTGGATCTGAGGAACCTTCTGTCACAAATCTGAGAAAATTCCACAACATCACTCCTACTCAGAGACTGAGTGTTCCTGGGAGATCTCCACGCTTGTTCAGCCTCTCTCTTACCTGATCACTGCTGTCCCTTACCGATAGCAACAGGCCCCACCATCTAAAGCTGGGTATCTTCTGTGCATATTTTTTTAATAAGTGAGTACTCCGTAGTCCCAGCTAAATGATAATGTATGCTGGATGTTAGTCTTATCTGCAAGAGATGAGCAGAGGTCCTATTCAATGAACACATGAAGTGGGAGAGGTTGGCTTGTGAGATGTTTATTATTACTATATTTGCTATAGAGCTGTTTAACCAGATTTAAGTTTTCTATTGCCAGTTTAATCTGCTCGTTAGTTTAAATACAACCATCCAAGTTGGGCTGTCACTGCTTCTGTGATTTTGCTGTCCTTGTGTGTGTTCTATTGGCTCTTGGATTGCAAGCATTGCTCCTATTATTGTGAATGAGTCACTAAGGATACCCCTGTAAAGTTGACTGGTCTCTTGTTGCACCTTAGAGACTAACAAATTTATTAGAGCATAAGCTTTCGTGGGCTACAACCCACTTCTTCGGATGCATATAGAGTGAACCATATATTGAGGAGATATATATACACACACATACAGAGAGCATGAACAGGTGGGAGTTGTCTTACCAACTCTGAGAGGCCAATTAAGTAAGAGAAAAAAACTTTTGAAGTGATAATCAAGATGGTTCAGTACAGACAGTTTGATAAGAAGCAAGTGTGAAAATACTTACAAGGGGAGATAGATTCAATGTTTGTAATGGCTCAGCCATTCCCAATCCCTATTTAGCCCTGAGTTGATTGTGTCTAGTTTGCATATCAATTCCAGCTCAGCAGTCTCTCGTTGGAGTCTGTTTTTGAAGTTTTTCTGTTTTAAGATAGCCACCCGCAGGTCTGTCAAAGAATGGCCAGACAGGTTAAAGTGTTCTCCCACTGGTTTTTGAGTATTATGATTCCTGATGTCAGATTTGTGTCCATTAATTCTTTTGCGTAGAGACTGTCCGGTTTGGCCAATGTACATGGCAGAGGGGCATTGCTGGCACATGATGGCATATATCACATTGGTAGATGTGCAGGTGAACGAGCCACTGATGGTATAGCTGATGTGATTAGGCCCTATGATGGTGTCACTTGAATAGATATGTGGACAGAAACTCTGTCCACTTCAAGTGATGTGGACTTGAAACTTCAAGTGATGGTGTCACTTGAATAGATATGTGGACAGAAACTCTGTCCACATATCTATTCAAGTGACACCATCATAGGGCCTAATCACATCAGCTATACCATCAGTGGCTCGTTCACCTGCACATCTACCAATGTGATATATGCCATCATGTGCCAGCAATGCCCCTCTGCCATGTACATTGGCCAAACCGGACAGTCTCTACGCAAAAGAATTAATGGACACAAATCTGACATCAGGAATCATAATACTCAAAAACCAGTGGGAGAACACTTTAACCTGTCTGGCCATTCTTTGACAGACCTGCGGGTGGCTATCTTAAAACAGAAAAACTTCAAAAACAGACTCCAACGAGAGACTGCTGAGCTGGAATTGATATGCAAACTAGACACAATCAACTCAGGGCTAAATAGGGATTGGGAATGGCTGAGCCATTACAAACATTGAATCTATCTCCCCTTGTAAGTATTTTCACACTTGCTTCTTATCAAACTGTCTGTACTGAACCATCTTGATTATCACTTCAAAAGTTTTTTTTCTCTTACTTAATTGGCCTCTCAGAGTTGGTAAGACAACTCCCACCTGTTCATGCTCTCTGTATGTGTGTGTATATATATCTCCTCAATATATGGTTCACTCTATATGCATCCGAAGAAGTGGGTTGTAGCCCACGAAAGCTTATGCTCTAATAAATTTGTTAGTCTCTAAGGTGCCACAAGTACTCCTGTTATTTTTGCGGATACAGACTAACACGGCTGCTACTCTGAAAACTGGTCTCTTGTTGTGGGTTCTGTTTCCTCAGATGGAGGCACCTTGTGTCTTTTAACCTGGTGCTGGATTTATTCTCCTTTTAATGATTGCTGTTACCATAGCACCTAGATGCCCCAACTGAAATTGGGTCCCTTTTGTCCTAGATGCTATATGAACACATAATAAGATCACTCCCTGCGCATAAGAGTTCACAGTCTTAACAGACAAGACAGAAAAGCATGGAAGAAAAGTATTACTAAAGGTATCCCCTTTATACAGATGGAGTACTGAGGCACAGAAATATTTTCCCAAGGTCACGCAAGAAATCTGTGGTAGGGCCAGGAATTTAATCCAGATAATTTGAATCCCAATCCAGAGCTCTAACTACAAAACCATTCTCTCCTGCTTCTCCCCACAACCAAATGCAGTAGTTCCATCACCCATGACTCTTGCTTAAAACCTGCAAACAGCTGTGTAGAAGATGGCCCACTTATCCAGAGGCAAATGTGTGGTATCCCCATGAGGGCGCTGTTACTGATATACTCTTGGAATCTTTTTCGATTCATCTTAATTTCTCCAAATCTAGAAATCTGTTTTTTACTGATTTGTGATTTAAAAGCTGTCGGCTAAAGATTTAAAATTTGGTGTGTTGTTTTTGTTAATTTTTAACATATTTAACCTTAAATCAATAATGATTTCACAACATGCTGTATCATTTCCACATCAGTTACTAGAAAGTTTCTTCCACATCTGCCTTTGTAGCAATATTGGAGAAAGCATCCTAAAAAAAAAATTAAATAAAAAAAAAAAAATCATCAGTCTCTGTTAATTTTGCCACTCTCCAGAGTTACCTTCTCTGAGTACTTATAATATGCCAGATAAAGAAGGATGTTTGATATTCATTCATGAATTGATTTGTTACTGTTATTAATGGCATATATGCTTTTGTAGAAATTACAGTGTAGTTTTTTATACCAGCTAATGGACATTTTTACCCATTCCTAGGATCTGTCATTTGACTAGCCCCTTCATTTTTCCCCATGAGACACAAATAGCATTTCATAGTATTTCAAACTCAAGGACCAAATCCTCCGCTGATATAAGTTGGGTACCTCAGCTGAACTCAATGGAGCTCCATTGATTTACACCAGTGAGGATCTGGCCCCAAGTCTAACATGTGTTGGACAATGTGTACTATTTATGTTAGTGACACCAAGACAGCTGCATTTATTTAAGCCACTTCACTGTAGATAAAGCATCATTTAACTTATTTTATTTGCTCTCCAGTTTCCAACATACTCTGTTATTTAGGGTAATTTATATAATAATATAAAATCCATGGATAGAACTGATGGTTTAAATTCTTAAATATAATGATTAAATAAGCTTACTGTAACTGGTTTAATTTGGGGAAAACCGTGTACTGAATTCATGAATAGAATTAGTAACTATATACGGTGGTAGCTAAACTAAGCAACAATACTCTTCATTGTTTTTGAATAAGTTCTGTTATCACAATTTCTGTAAACTGTATGGGGAGACTTATTTGAATAATCAGCAAAGCTAAATACCCAGGTGTTTTATTCATAAGGTCTTTCTCTGGATTTGACTTCCAGTCAATGGGACCTTTGCCTAAGAAATAACTTCAGGATTGGACCCTAAATGACAAAAGAAAATAAATTAAGTCATAGATTTTCTAAATCTGCAGTATCATTTAGTCATCAGATGCACAACCACTTCCTTGTTTCAGGAAGATTTGTACAGTAGGTTGCTCCTTAGACTATATGCCAGAACTCTAGAAATAACGCAGTATCCTCACTGAGAAATACTTAGATTTTCAAAACAAAGCAAAGATAATCTGGCTCTTGCTGGATTTATGGAAAAACAGTGCACTTAGCCCAAATACTGCATGACTAAAGGAAAAGAGTTTGCACCTTGGCAAGTGGGATTTAATAGTTGAGGCTGGCTCTTTCTTTTCCCTGGTAAGCTCCAGGTCTAACAGCATCAGCAAGTCTTCTCTTTTATTGGAATTTAAGAACCATTTACCAGCTCTTGCAGAAGATTAGAAGTAGACATTTAGAGCAACGCTCATAATGAAGGAGGTATGTTTACTTCTTAAAATACCTCATCATCCTGTTATTGGGTTTTGCATGTGAGGCTGCAGTTTATCCAAAAGGAGAGACAACTGGTAAAGTTATTTGGCTAGTACATTATGGCTAGTATCAACCCCTGATTTGTTTGTTTGTTTTGCCCAGTTTCATGTATCATTCCTGGGGACTGTAGAATCCTTAGCTTGTCATTCATTCTCAAACTCAGTGGCTCATCTGCTGAGTGAATGTGTTCTGCCAAACACCATTCTTTGTGTCCTTCAGCATGCTAAGCTGAAGCTCAAGGCATTCCTTACCACCAGTAAAGAAATAACCACTGCCTGCTAGAGGAAAAGCAACATGTTCTAGTGGTGGAAGGAGCACAGCACTCACAGCCAAGAACTCCTGAGTTGAAATTCCAGCTTTGACTCTGGGTTGCTTTCATTGGCCTTCTCAGAGGAAAACCATATTGTTTTTTACTATTGTGTAAGAGGGCTACGGAAAAAATCACTTATGGCCAAATTATGGCATTAGCCACTGGCCTGTGTTTGTGGGGATGCATCTCCATTAGGAAGCAACAGGTGCAATGAACCCTACTCTAGTGGGCTGATGTGTAGGAGGACTGTCCAGGCTACATCATTTTTTATGGGTGCCCTGAAGATTCAAACGTGGACCACTGGAGAAAGCAATTTTCCATAGGAAATCATTTTAATGGTTACTTTGGATAAAATATTTACTAGTAAAAAAATCAAGCATGAAACAAGTGCTGAAGATGTAATTCTCAGTGCACCATGTGTCTTTTTAATTTCTTTGCCTTTATGCATGGGTGGATTTATGTGTTGTACCCAGTTAAACTGACACAATGTAATAGAATGTGAGGCATCATCTGGCCACTGATGTTTAAAAGGGATCCGTTTGCTGAAAAACTGTGAAAGGGAGGATCCTTTCACTTCGCTTAAACTCAAAAATATTTTCAATGTTTGTTTATTTTTATTTATTTATTTTTGCTAAAGCTCAATAACCTAACATGCAAATGGAAGAAACCTTAATCCAAATTCCTCAGACTTCATACATCTGTATTTACATATACTGTAATTTGTGGCTAAGGTAACTCAGTACTTCATATTCTGTCATGAGCAAATAAGGGATTAAAAAAATCACCTTGAAACACAATTTGCATGGAAGGATCAGCTGTGATTCATTGTATCAAGTTCACCAGCCAAAACTATAATACTTTCTAATCATATTCTAACTGGTTCTGAAGTACAATAAGCCACTTGGTGCCTTCTAAGGTGGAGCTGAATTTGTCCTTTTGCAATTGCACAACAGACCATCTAGTGCACTTAGTTGACATTTTAAGACTCAATAACTCATTGTTGATATATAATCTGACTGGCTAATTTTACATTTTTCAGCTGTTGTTTAACTTTGCAGTCTGTGACCTTTACAGCAATACTCACATGTAACTGAAAGACATCACAAAAGTTTCTAAAATGTCCTTATATTTACTATTGTAGCAACAATTCCTGGACTCATTATGCACAATACTTATACACTTGCTAGTATAGCAGAAGCTATGATAATTTATGGCCATTTTTTGCTTTCCTTACTCATCACAAGTAGCGCATTACTCTTCAAGTAAACTTACTGATGTCAGCATGTCTGGGTTGTAGCATAAGGTGCTTCCTCAACATGAGTAAAGATGGAAGAATTGGGCCATTAACACTTATACATATTTAGATAATTGTGGAATATGGAAAACCCAAGAAAAAGTTAATTCCTAAAAGCCAAGGGTGAAATCAAGGCCCCACTGAAGTCAATGGGAGTTTGCCATTAACTTCAATGGGGCCAAGATTTCACCCCAGGTGATTCCACAAAGAGTGATATAGTGTCTTGACCTCTACATTTGTACAGCCAATGGGCATTTGTTCTAATAGTGACATACTTTTATCTTGTGTTTTACTATTTGAGTGTTTACTTGATATTTTCCCAGAGATTTAATATGGGTGAAATTTCTTTGGCATTGTTTGGAAACTGATTTGGAACTAGCACTTCTCATTGTAGTTTCAATTAAGAGTAGCTGGAATTAAATGTCTAGATCTCATGGTTATCAGCACCATATAGATACATATCAATAGATCTAATTCACATTTTTTAATAAACTCAGTTGTTTTATTTCTGATGTGCTTCTGGGCTCTCAATTACTATTATTCCAAGCATAATGACAATGGATATATCTGTTAATTTACAATCTTCATTAAAAAAGTGTTGATTTTAAACTTACAAAATTTTGGCTTCAAGTGCTTCTCAGATTTTTATCATGAATGTACTATGTATATATATTAGAGATGTTATGATCTAATATTCCTTGAGGATATTCATTTGTTCATTAAATAACTTTATCATGGCTGCTCATGCCCGGAGCAAGTTGAAAATCACCAGCATGAAAAAATAATGTGCTCTGTATAAAGTACAGAATCAATGCTTCCATTTAAAACAATCACACTTGTAGAACCTTTCATTGTAGTAAAGACCATTCAGTTAATGTCTCCTCACCAACTTGAGTCAGTCTTGCAGAAAACTATACACAGCCAACATTATCAGGAAAGATTGAAGTCCACCATTGATTTACCTCATGGGCAGGTCTTCACTACGGGGGGGGGGGGTCGATTTAAGATACGCAAGATTTCGACGTATCACAGCCGACTTACCCCGCTGTAAGGACAGTGGCAAAATCGACCTCCGCGGCTTCCCGTCGACGGCGCTTACTCCCATCTCCGCTGGTGGAGTAAGAGCGTCGATTCGGGGATCGATTGTCGCGTCCTGACGAGATGCGATAATTCGATCCCTGAGAGGTCGATTTCTACCCGCCGATTCAGGCGGGTAGTGTAGACCTAGCCTCATGAAAGGTTTGCATTCACAGCCTACTTAGACTTAAGTGCCAGTATTAATATGCAAGCCATGCTGAGAAACAAATGTTCAAGTACAGTTAAAACCCCCTTTTTGTCAACATTGTTTATACAGTTGGAATTTTATGAGCCAGAGCAACGTATAATGCATTATCTTGCAGTACTTTCGTATATAAGTCTCTCACTAACTTCAGTGGGATTTATGGCTTCCAGATCAGACAAGATGAATGATAGAAAGTGCCTTCTATGGAATATTTATACAATTTTTATAACTTAGCAAAAGAATTCAAATATTCAATGTATCTCTCCCTTCCCTCCACAGTTTCCTTTTACTCCCATGGGTTTTACACCAGAGAGAGAAGAATGGGAGCAATATCCTAACTAGCAAGAAATTGAAGAAGTCATTTCTTGCCATTGTATCAGTCTATATGTTTAGGCACAGGCCCAGATTTTTAAAGGTAGTTAGGCACTGCTGTGCTCAGCGTCACAATGCCTAACTGATAAAGGAATCTAAATCTAATTTTCAACAGGGATTTAGGCATTTAGGAGTTTATATTCCATCAACAGTCAATGGGATTTAGACTCCTAAGTGCCTAAATCTCTTTAAAAATATTTAATCTCCTAAATCAGTTGGACATTGTGACACTGAGCACAGAATGCCTAAATATCTCTAATAATCTTGGCCAAAGGTACAGTAAAATACTTAGACAATGTGCTATTTTGATGACAGATGTCCTCAATGCAGGTCATTATTTCAGCTAGCTCTTCAAATAGTTTCTTCTTGATTATTCCAGCATCATCCCTGTTTTACCTGGACTGAGTTTACCTGCTTTTCATCCATGAATTTATTTCATTTAGTCTCTGGGACCTCTGAGTGAAGATGCTGTCTGAGTCTGCTGAGAAGATGCACAACTCTTTGCCTTTGGCATATTAACACTGGAGCTCATGGTGCCTCACATTGTCTATTGAGGGTCTTGCATATATGTAGAAGAGTAGAGGGGATAGGGTTATACCAGGTGGGACTCTACAGGTAAAAGCTCTTGCAGAAGAAGAGCAGGACTTTCTGGGATCTATCCAAGAGCCATGAATACATCTTGGTATTGTACCATCCACTTCTCTTAGGTCTTGCACTAGAGATAGCAGCATCTTGTGATCAGTGTGGGAATCTGCTGAGAAATCATGAAGTATGAGCATGGATGTGTGTTGTGGCAACAGTGTCATCCTACTCCCCGGGGTTGTTGAAGAAGTGTGTAGATGCAGAAAGGAGAGCTGGCTCTGGAGAACTAGGAGAAAAACCACTGCAAACTTCCTGCTGCCAACCAGGCTCCCCATTGGAGGGGAGGGACATTACTTCAGATCAGAGACAGCCTGCAGGTCATCTGAATAGTCTTGGCCAATTGACTGGCTCAGGGTAGGGTGAGAAAGAGGACATACATGCTGAGATAAGAGCATGTGTTGGTGCTGCTGGGGAGCAGGCTCAACATAGCCTGAATCCAGGGCAAGGTGATCAGCCCAAGGAGCAGGCCAGGGCCACAGCCAGCTGAAGGAGCAGTCTAGAACCAGCAGAGGAGCCCTGACCATCACAGTGACCACAGAGATAGGCTCCAAGCAATGGAGCAAACAACAGACCTCAGTACTCTGAGTTTGCACTGTGCCTAAGCACTAGTGACCAGCACAAGGCAGATCCTCAAAGGCATTTAGTCTCCTGACTTCCATTGATTTAAATGGAACTTAGGAGCCTAAATATCTTTGAGGATCTGAGCATAAGAGACTGGGGCCTGTGGGGCACTGGGACTAATAAATGTGACTTTCTGATAAGGGTGATGATGTGCTATTAATAATGATGTTGGAATTATTCTGGGTGAGTTCCTGCCTCCCCAAAGGCTGTAGGAGGTTTCTCCACCCCCAGGCCAGGGTTGGGATTTTGGAAATAATCACCAATGAGGGAAGACCTCACCACAGATGTTTGTCTTCTGTCCCTGGCCAAGAGGAGAAAACCTATAACAGCATACTCTCTCTGATGTCCTGGTTGGAATCCTCAATGTGAAGACTCTACAGTATTGACAGTGACCAGATGTTATTAGATCCTCCTTGGCATTGCATTCTCAATGACTTTGTCCAGGAGTGGGAGGTTGGAGCTGGGGCAAGTAGTTGGCAGTAGTTGGCAAGTAGTGGCCATCAATCATCAAGTGATGACTGGCCAGACTTTTGCCTTCTTTATAGGAAGTGCTAATGCTCTTGTGAAGTGCTAATTCGGGTCCAGCCTACGGAGTCTTCTCTGGCTTTTGTCAGCTAAGAGAAGCAGGGGTATGATCCACATGTCAGGGCATATGTGTCTCTGAGAGGTACAGCTATCATGGTCTCCACCTCTGTCATGATACAACAAGCCTATCTTGAGTTTGACTGATGATAATCTGTGCACAGATACACACAGAATCCCCATTGACTTTGGTTTGGTCCAATATATTTATAGTTTAAAGGGAAGCTATTATTGAAAAGCTTAAGATGTTTAATTAAATTAAACCTAGACCTGCAGGGAATATTTAAACTTTAGCGCAGAAGGGACAATTTGTAAATAGAAACAATCAAAGTGGACAATGTTTAGACAATAGCAGTGACTGCATGGGACAGCTTGTAAAATAATCTATAGTATATTTTATTTATAGAATAAAACAATATAAAGTATTCTTGTCATTGGTGACCCCTCCATGTCTATACCACTTTGGTGCTGTCCCTTTTTTGGAATGGATGTGCTGTTGATGATAATCTGGGAGTAAAAAGAAATGAGTCTTTAATTAATTAAAAATAAATGCAAAAGGGAAATTAGCTTTGCACTAAATTAAATGATTTTAAAAATTCACAAAATCAAAACTGTGGTGCAAAATGGAATAATTCTATATGTACATTTGTTATTTCCACTACATTTCCCCTTGAGGTGCTTTGAAGAGTGGAATAATGGTTTATAATCTGATATCTCTGAAAATAGCAGGACAAGCCCTCAGCCGGTGTAAATCAGTCTTGCTCCATTATTATCTATGGAGTAACATGACTTATGCCAACTTAAAATCTGTTCCACCAAGTGATAAATTTTTATATGCCGGATCCATGACCCGCCTACTGAAATATTTCCATGGGAACCTGTTGTGAGACATAGTGGGAGTGAAGGCTCCTTTGGCTTCAGTGTTTCCCAGAAGCAACCTTTGAGAAGAGAGCTGTAGGCAGCCATTTGGCAATGTTGCTATTATTTATTATCTGTATTGCAAGAACACCTAGAAGCCACAGGCATGGACCAGGATCCCATTGTGCGAGGTGCCATACAGACAGAGAACAAAATGATGGTCCCTATTTGTTGTTCATGCCCTTCCATAAGCCTGAATTAGTTCTTGCTGAATCACCCCCTTTTGCCAGTGATTGTTCTGCATCTCCATTTCTTTCCCTCTTTCTTCCCTTGTCCCTGGACTATTTTCCTCCTAACGTCTCTCATTTCTCCTAATTATTTCTCTCTTATCCCACCCCCCCATCTCCCTCTTTTCCTCTGCCCCTTTTTACACTTTCTACAGCATTTCTCATCCTTCCTCTGATTTTCTCTGATCGGTTTATTCTCTTTCCCCCTTCTCTTCCCCTTTCCCACTTGGGCTGCACTGCCCCTATGCATGCTCTGTTGTCTCTCTGCTCCCTTCTTCTCATGTCCCTCTTCCTGTGAGGATGTTATTAGGAGGAACTGTTTTTGTGCTACATTTCACTGCCCAGCCAAAGCAGCATTTGCAGGGTGTTTTCACAAAATCCCAGGCAAGGTTTGAGATTCCTATCTGTGGCCATTTAAGGATATGATATTTAACAATTGTTCCTATTTCTGTATTTCTTACATCACATAACAGATTCCATTAACACTGCAGATATCGGGCCATATTCTGCTTTCACTGACACTAGAGTAAAACTAAAAGAGCTCCATTGGCAGCAATGTCATTACTCCAGATTCTCCGTGGTGTAAGAGGTGGATCAAGCTATTAATCTTTCAAGCCATCGATCACTAACACTTCTTTTTTGGCCCTAATGTTTATTATTAAATTGTTCTCAGTGCTATTTTTAATGTCTGTCATCCGACAAGTGAAACACAATTTTAGTTTCACCAGAGCCTCATGAATCAAGGCATTAGTCGTCACCCTCCTAATTATTCCTGACTGACTTGTACTTTTTTTCACCTCATCCCTTTTCCATTTTTCAACTACATAATAATGGCATTTAACTCACAACCAAGATGTGAGCGACAACTAGTATTTTCTGTCATTGCAGCTGCTTCATATTATGTCTTTAAATCAGTGGTGAACAAACTTTTACAGTCGCGCCCCCCACTCCTTACCATTAACCAGGGCTAAGATTATTTCCCGGAGCCTCCCACCTGCCATTCGGGACCCCAGGCTTCAGCTGCGGGGCTGGGGGGGTCTCAGGGCTTTAGCCCCGCAGGTGGCGGAATGGGGGGCAGAGAAGGTGATGGGGTTCTGAGCTTCAGCCCCTTGGCAGGAGCTGAGGCTCCCGCGGGTTTGAAAATATTTTCCGGAACTCTGCTCTGGTGGGCTTCGGCTGAATTTAGGCCCTGCCATTAATGGAATCTGTTCATGCCGCCCCCCCCACCCCCATTACCACACAGCTCTTCAGCAGAGCTTGGGCTGAAGGTGGAGCTGGGGGTGGAACTGGGGATTGGACAGGAGCTGGGGTAGAGGCGGAGCTGGTCTGCGGGCAGAGAAGGAATTAGGGCGGAGGTGGGGTGGGAGTAGAGTGGAGTTGGGGCTGGGGATGGAGTGGGACTGGGGGTGGATCTGGCCTGGAGGTAGAGCAGGACTGGGGGCTGAATGGGGTTGGGGCGGAGCTTGTCTGAGGGTGGAATGGAACAGGAAAAGCATGGCACTCTCTCCCTGCCTCCTGTGGAGGCTGGCCTGGGCC
This sequence comes from Emys orbicularis, assembly GCF_028017835.1. NCBI lineage: Eukaryota > Metazoa > Chordata > Testudines > Emydidae > Emys > Emys orbicularis. The sequence continues at coordinate 88,334,778 of NC_088691.1, forward strand.
CCACACATGCCCCCGAACATTCCTCTGTGCCCCCCTAGGGGGACACGTCACCATTTGGGGACCAGTGCTTTAAATGCATTATACCATTTCAAGGATCAACAACATAAAATATCTCTGGCTTTCCAGTTTCTCAGACAGTGGCTCATAGGACGTCCCACAGAGCCATTGGGTTACTTGGAACAAAAGCTACACAAATTCATACTCTCAGTTGAAATCCTGCTCTGACTTAACATTACTGAATCTATGTATTTTTTTCTCCATTAGAAATAATGAGCCATTTCTTCAGCTGGTGTAAATTAGCATAGATCCACTGACCACAAGGAAGTCAATGGAGATCATGCTGATATATACCAGCTGAGGATCTTTCCCTTTGTTTATTTCTTTGTTTTTGTAACACCTGTGGACATTGTATCAGACTTGTATAACAAAGGTCACAATCAAAAATTTGCTTAGCCATTATAGTTGGCCCCAAACGTTTAGAATCTCAATCAAATATTTTGAAATGGCAAATAAACCATACAAAGCATCTCCCACCCATGGTTGGATTGACATCACTACAGTGTAAATGTCATGGTGTATGTATGAAATAACTCAAACTGTGGTTGACACCATCTTGTAGCTGCAGCTATTTCAGATGTGTTTGAAATACTCTGATTTATGCACCATGGGAGACACTTTTACTGAAAACATATTATAAGATCAATAGAACAGACACCACTAACATTGTAACCAGTTCTAAGAAATCACCAGGACATCAAACAGAAGCATATGGCTTTCCTTCCACTGACATCATATGGAGCCACAAGTCCTTCAGATGTAATATAACTTTGGAACCAGAAGATTTTTCTGTAATGTTTTATCAGTTTTACCATTTGTGCTACAGATGACAAGTAGCTATTGTACGGCAGCTCTTCAGAATAAACAACAGCTTCTTTTCATCTTCAAAGAAGCTAACAATTTTACACTTGAGATATAAAAAAAACCAATGAACAAAGGCCACCAGTTCATGCGAAGGAGCAGTTTCTCCCTAAACATTTTTTTAAAGAGCGCGTTTAAGAACGGCTGCTCTGAATCTGCTCTCCCTTATATGTATGTAAATCTAGTCCAGTACTTAGAAACAATTATCTTCTGGTAAGCCACTGGTTTAGAATTCAAAAGATCTTGGTTCAATTCCCAGCTTGGCCGTAGACTTCCTGGATAACCTCAAGCAAGTCACTCGCTGTCTTTGCTGCTCCAGCTCTGTAAAATGGGGAGAATACTTTCTTCATTCCACCCCTTATCTGTCTTGTCTGTTTAGGTTGCAAGTTCTGCAGGGCAGAGACTGTCTCTAGTTATGGTATGTGCAATGCCATGCACAATGAGACCCTGATTTGGATCCCCAGCCACACACTTATTGCAATAACAACAATGATGATGAAGTCAGTAAATTTACACCTATATAAGTGATCCCTTTTGTACCTAGGTTGACGTATTTTATGCCATGGTGAAGCTCAATGGTAATTAAAACAACTAAAATATAATTCCAGAAGAGAGTTTATCATGGAAATGTCAGTCTAACCCAATGCAGAGTTGTGCTAGTGTGTGCTATTATTATTTGGCAGTAGATAAATATAAAATATTAATATTTTTATTAACTGACAGTTTGAAATATAAAAATCTAATTAGAGCCTTAATAAAGAAAAATCTTGGCCAGAGAATTAATCACACCTTCCTGCATTCCACTCCATTAGTTTTGAAGTCTTCATGTTAAAGGACAGCTTTAGCATCCAGCTCTGACCATTATTTAATACAACTAATTGCATGGATACAGCTGCTGTAGTGCAGTTTACAGTAGCTGAGCTGGAAATTTGGTGGCAAAGTTTTCCGTTACAAATAATCCTGGAACGGATTCTGACAATTCTGGAAGTAACAAGGTTCTAACAAGACCACTTATGGAAATACATTCCTCATTGGTACAGCAACCAAGAGGGACTGCTCCACTGACAGTTATCTGCCAGCCTTAAACCACCCCTTGAGCTTGTTAGAGTTCATACCTTGGTGTCTTCATAATGGCTTTAATTGGGTGTTATGGGATTTGAAAATAGTGATTACTACAACAACAACAACAACAGGAAAGATGTTTTCCATGTCACATATCTAGGTCTGAATTGCACACAGGAGTTACTGGGTTCATGTTTCATAGAACCACAGTCACAGAAACTAAAAAAAAGGGGGGAAACTTTTATGGTTTTCTAATCCCTCCTTTTGCCAGTGCAGGATTTCCCCCTACAATACATGCACAAATGCATTGTCCAGATTAGCTTTAAAAATCCCAAATGATTAGGTTTCCCTGGGAGATTATCTCATTTTCAAGATTTTTGTTCCCTCTTCTTTTTCTTTATTACTTATTTTCATTCTGTTACTTCAAGTTATGAAATTAAATATTTGTCAGATATGGACAGACAGTGTGGCCTAAAGGATAGAGCACTGGGCTGGAACTCAGGGACCTGGATTCTATTCCTGGCTTTGCCACTGACCTGCTGAGTGACATTGGGTAAGTCACTGTCATGCTCTGTGCTTCAGTTTCTCCATCTGTAAAATGGTGATAATGATACTTACCTCCCTTTGGTGTAAAGCACTTTGAGATCTACTGATGAAAAATGCTATATAAAAATGAACTATTATTATTATTATGAGTTATTACTTATTTGTTCTTTCTGCCTCACAGTAGGAAAAAACCCAGTGTAATTAATGATAAGAGCACAGTAATGGAAGAGTGGATTGAAAGCAAGCAGTGCTGACCAATTAACTGTATTTTATGAAAAAACTCATCCTCTAGTTATAAATTAAATGTCATGCAGTCTGTAGATACCAGTAATAGTAGTTGGCAATTATACACTGCATTCTATGTGATAACTGTAACATTCTGGACACTCATTGGTTTGACCTCATAGTACCCTGTGTGTAGGTATCATTTTCCTTATTTTACAGTTGGGGAAACTGAGTCACAGAAAAGTTATGTGACTTGTCCAAGGTCATTTCAGAAGCTAGTGGCAAAGTCAGGAAAAGAGCACAAATCTTCTGAGGGTTAAGTGATATGACTGGGAAACAGATAATCTTTTCTCTTTGTTGTTGTATAAAGAGAAATAACTGATGTGTTTATATATATATATATACATACACACACACACACACACACACACACAGTATAATAAGGCTGCATTACTAGCAATGCCTTCTGGTGTCAACATAAACAAGAGTGAAAGCTGTACATGTTTAAAGGACATAAGGAGCATGCAATATTTTATAAGGATTGGTTAACATAAAAACAAAATGATCATGCAAGATTAACAAAGAGGATCTGAGGAGTCATTTTCTAGCCAGTCTATAAAATGAACTGAGAATAAGCAGCCACAAAACACTAAGTAGGAAATACAATATAAAATCTACACCAATTTGTGAAGCTTTTAAGTTGCATCTCTTCTGGATCTCTACACAGCATGCACCCTACCAAAGATGGAACATTATTTAATCACCTGGTAAATTCCCAATCCTTTAAATCACATTTATGGGCTGCCAAAATATACATCTAACAATTACCCCACCTCCTCCTGTCTCTTGACTATTCTCAGGTTCTCTTTTGCTACATACTCTTATGGATGTCCAATCCTGCAGGCTTGCTGCAGAAAAAACTCCTTCTTATTTCAGTAGAAGTTACATGTGAATAAAGGCCACTTATTTAAAATGTCAGCCCAGGCAGACAAACAGACTCCACCTTTAAGGTGGAATAACAGAAGTGCAAGAGATGCTTTAGATGCAAAGATATTAAACAGATATGAAAACCTGTATTCTGAATATCTACATATAAATGTGCTAATGCCCATCTCACAAAGAAAGCTAAGATTAGCAATCTAAAACATGCTAGTGCCTTTTGACACTCCCTGAAGATGCTTTTCCTAGTCACCACAACACAGACTGGAAATTGGGTCTCTCCCACCATCTCATCTGAAAGATTTTCTGGAGCTCAAACCAGAAAGGGGAGCACAGAAATACTATTATAAAGAATTCTCATAAAATCTCCCATCCAAATGGTCAGATCAATATGTCACATTTTCAAGGTAACTGCACCTTTGACCCTCCCCGCTCTTTCCATGGTCCACTCCAGGAGTGTCCCTCAGACGGAGGCCTCTAAGCCTTCACCTCTCTTTGGGCATGTGTAGAGTGGGCAGAACAGCTTCCTGTACCTATGATATGAATTGGAGGTGCCTTAATCTATTGCTATGATTGAGCAAAGGGGCTGTAGGCAACAATGAATTGGGACCAAAGGGAGTAGGGCTTGCTCAGCAGCTCTCAGGATGAGGCCCACAGAATCCATAGCTTTGAAGTCATTGCCACTGCTGGCAAGACCAAAAATCATATAGTGGTAGGTTCCAAAATACTGATTATTTTCATCTCGTGCACTTTCCTATACCAAGAACCCTAAATTCAAATTTTCAAAAAGGACTCAACCTAGCCAACAATTGTCTGGGTCCAAGTTGAGAAAGCAATTGCAGACACAAATGCTAACATTCAGATGTAGGAATATTGATTTATAAACACAGCCAGATACTAAGTCATCAAAATGCTAGTATTGGCTCTTGCAGTTAAGATCACCTCCAGTTTTGCATCTATAATTAATTGCAGGTGCACCTGCAAAATTACAGGCCTTGTAAAAAATATCAGGTCCACAAAATGAAAATTAGCAGCTTAGCATATTTTTGTCAGAATGTGATATTTTTCCCCACAGGGCTGAGAACACAATACAAAGTCTAGAGAGTTTATTGTGTAAAGTATAAAAAGAAAAGAGGAGATAAAATGAACTGAGTCTTCAAAAATCATCTTAATTGTTTATATGCTGCTTTTGGGATTCTTTTCTCCCTCCTCTATTGGATATTTACATAAAGAACTTATGCCTGATTTCTGAAAGGTGTTCAAGGAACTAAGGACCTACATACATCATAGAAATGTGGAAGTGTGTTTGGCTACACCTAAAATTTAATTCAACCTAGCTACGGTGCTCAGGGATGTGAAAAATTCACACCCCAAGGAATTGATTAAACCAACTTAAGCCCCCGTGTAGACATGTCTATACTGATGGAAGAATTCTTCCATCAATTTATTTTCTACTTCTCAAGAGGGTAGATTTACTATAGTGACAGAAAAACCCCTTCGGTTGATGTAGCAAGTGGCTACAGAACAATTCTATAGTAGCACAACTGCAACACTACACCTCATAGACTTTAAGGTCAGAAGGGACCATCGTGATCATTTAGTCTGACCTCCGACACATTGCAGGTCACAGAACCTCACCCACCCACTCCGGTAATAGACCCCTAACCTCTGGCTGAGGTACCGCCTCAAATCATGGCTTAAAGACTTCAAGTTACAGAGGATACACCATTTACACTAGTTTAAACTCTTCCAGTCCTACACTTCTATGATTCTACGATTCCTCTCAGAAGGTAGGTTCTCCATTCCTTTGACCATCCTTCTCTGCACCAGTTCTAGTCTGAATTCATCTTTCTTAAACATGGGACACCAGAATTGCACACAGTATTTCAAATGAGGTCTCACCAGTGCCTTGTATAATGGTAATAACACTTCCCTATCTCTACTGGAAATACCTTACCTCTGATGCATCCTAGGACTACATCAGCCTTTTTTATGGCCACATCACATTCGTGGCTCATAGTCATCCTGTGATCAACCAAACCACCCAAGTCTTTTTCCTCCTTTGTCACTTCCAACTATTACTCCAGTTTTCAAGGTCATCCAAAGCTTCTTGTATAATATCCCAGTCCTTCTCTGTATTGACAATACCTCCCAACTTTTTGTCTTCCAGAAATTTTATTAGTATACTCCCACTTTTTGTGCCAAGCTCATTCATGAAAATGTTAAATAAGATTGGTCCCAAGGTAGACCCCTAAGGGATTCCAGTAGTAATCTCCCTCCAGCCTGACAGTTCACTTATCATAACCTGCTGTAGTTTCCCCTTTAATGATTTCCTTACCCCCTTTCAATTCTCATATTCATCTCCATCTTCTCCAATTTAATTTATAATGTCCCATGTGAAATTGTGTCTAATGCCTTATTGACCTGTTTTTGTTTATCCTTCCATTTGGTTTAAGCTGAATTAGCTCATGATCACTTGAACCAGGGTTGTCCTCTATAATTAGTTCTTCTATGAGGTCCTTGCTACTTACCAATTATAAATCTAAAATGGCATCACCTCTTGTTGGTTTGGTGAGTATTTGATGAAGAAATCTTTCGGCTATCACATCCAAGACAGAAGCAGCACCCTACTATTATTAATAACACTTGTCCTCCAATCTATATCTAGGAAATTAGAGTCTCCCATAATCACACAATTCCCAATAGTATTTATTTAATTAATAATATTAAAGATGTCTTTATCCATATCCAAATTGGATCCTCGGGGTCTGTGGCATACCCCAAGCATTATCTCTGTGGAAGCCTCTGTTAGCTTTCTTCTCCAAAGTGATTATGACCCACACAGATTTTGTTTTATCCATTCCATCACTTCTAATTTCTTTACAGTCTACCTAGTCATTAATATACAACACTACTCTACCACCATTACTTTATTTCTCTCTTTCCTAATCAGCACATGCCCTTCAGTGCCTATTCTTCAATCATGTCTACTATTCCACCATGTTTCTGTTATCTGGTTTCACTTCCTCCACCAGTAATTCTAGTTCCTCCGTTTTGTTTCCCAGGCTCCTTGCACTGATGTACAGACATCTTAGTTGTTTCTGCTTGACTTTGCCCAGATTCCTCACCTGCCTAGGTAGAGTCAATCTACTGCCAATATTGCCTACCTGACTATTAGTGCCAATACTAATACCAGTCTTTCCTTTTGATGTCCATTCTCCTATTCTTTGTTGTTCCTTTCTCCATTTCTGTATCCTCTGTTACTTGATTTTTCTCCTGCTGAATATTAGAATCAGTGTGGAAATTTCATGAGCATCTCCCAACCATCTCCCCCTGAATTCCTAGTTTAAAGTTCTTTTAATTAGTTGTGGCAACTTCCATCCCAGAAATCTATTTCCCTCCCTACTCAAGTGGAGTCCATCCCATGAAAACAGTCCTCCATCTATAAATGCCTCCCGGTGGTTGAACATCCCAGTGCCCTGATTATAGCATCATTGCCTGAGCCATCTGTTGATCATCGTAACCTTGTCTTGCCTTCATTAGCCTTCTCTAGGGTCAGATACAGGGCCGGCTCCAGAGTTTTGGCCACCCCAAGCAGCCAAAAAAAAAAAGCCGCAATCACGATTGCGATCTGCGGTGGCAATTCGGCGGGAGGTCCTTCGCTCCGAGCCGGAGTGAGGGACCGTCCGCCGAATTGCTGCCGAACAGCTGGACATTCCGCCCCTCTCCGAAGTGGTCGCCCCAAGCACCTGCTTGGTAAGCTGGTGCCTGGAGCCAGCCCTGGTCAGATAGAATCTCACTGAAGATCACCTCCATTTCTCTAAGCATCTTCCCTAGCCTGCCATAGTTTCCCTGATGCGTCCCAGCGAGAATCTAGTATATCCTTTGCATGGGAACAAATGATACATCAGTGGATTCCTTCCTGCTCCCATTAAGGTCCTCTTCAGCCTCAGGGCGTACATCCCATATCTTAGCTCCCTGTAGACAGCACATCCTTCTGTTCTCTGGATTTGCTATGGTGACAGGCCTGTCTATTCTTCTTAGTAGGGAGTCCCTAATCCCATAGACCTGCCTCTTCCTGGTGTTGGTGCAATTTTTCAGCCTTCCTCCTGTTTTTTCTGTCTGCAAATCTTCTTGTCTTTTGTTCTCATTTGCAGTCTTCTGAGAGTCATCCTCTATCCTCCTGAGGCTCCAAACTCTGGCTATCTGCATTGGGACTTCCCCTCTTCTTTTAGGACTAGCCGCTCCTCTCTTCTTCTGTGCCCTCCCACCTTCTATTACTGCCTGTCACATCTCTTCATTTTTCAACTCAGCAAACCTGTTCCTCAGTTCTGTTTCTCCTTTGCTAGCTAGTCTTTTCCTCTGCCTTCATCTTATAGTCACATGCTTCCACTGGCCACTTTCCTTGTCCAGCAATCTACCGTCACAGTTCTCTGGTACAACATGCATCTGCAAGTCTTGAGTTTTCCCTTCAGCCTCCTCTCTCCTCCCCTCCTTCATCTGTTCAAATCCCCTTTGAAAGTCAGCCATATTTTGTACCTGCATCTCCAAACCTCAGCTCTTCTTTTCCATCAGATCTATCAGGTGGCATTTCATATAAATGAAGCACCTTTCACATACCCCCTCCTCGATAATGTACATCCCGCAGCTTCCACATCCAGTCATCTTCATTGTCTCTTCATTCCTTGGTTCACTACTGCTGTTGCCTCTGTAGCTGTCGTAGCCTTCCCTCCTAAGCTCCTCTCTCTCTCTCTCTGTCACACCCACACCCACACCCCACCACCACCACCACTCAAATTCCCCAGGTTTCAGCTCTGTTTGCTGGTCTCATGCCTCTGCTTAGCTGTCTTTATAAACTTTCTGATTACAGAAGCCCCGCCCCCTAATCAGGGCTCCCCTGCGATCAAAGGCTCTGCTTCTCTCACAACACAAGGCCTCCTGCCATCCTCTGCAAACAAAAACAAACCTGCAAGCCAAACTAACACTCTCAAGGATCGCTCACTGCTCCTAAAGAACAGGGCCCTGCCTCCCTTCTCCTCCAACAGATCTCCACTCACACTCCCCTCTTTTCAGCTCTTTTTGCTGTCTCCCGTGCCACTGCTCCTGAACTCCAAAACAACATTAAAGAATGTGCATTTTTTTCTTTATTTACTACATTACTCCCCCCCCCCAAAAAAAAGTCATCCAAGGGACTGGGAAAACCTCCAAAGCAGCACTTTAAAATGCAGTTTCTGTCACCCAGATTCATCGGAGTGACTGAAGGCAAGAGATAAGAGTTGGAGGAATCACGATGTGAGGGATAAAATATTCACACACAAAAAATGTCAGAGCTACAATTAATTGAATATTTGATATTTTTACTCTTTCAAGTGTTGGGATTCCCCAAAAGCATTTTAGGCGCTTGCACTTTTGAATGAATGAATGAATGAATGAAATTTGCATTAATATATTTCCTTTCACCCACACAGGATCTCGAGGTTTTTTACCAACATGGCAGAGTGGAATCACCCATAATTATCAAGTCAAATGAAAGGGAAGTTCCCAACCTTTGCTCTCTTTATGAATCTATATTATTTTTCAATGTTCTGACAGAAACACAGCAGTCCACAGGGGTATGAAAAGACTGTAAGCCTAATTCACCACTGCAGTACCGATACCAAGTTGGGAGGTATTGCAAGTGCTTTGGAGAATAGGATTAAAATTCAAAATGATCTGGACAAACCGGAGAAATGGTCTGAAGTAAACAGGATGAAATTCAATAAGGACAAATGCAAAGTACTCCACTTAGGAAGGAACAATCAGTTGCACACATACAAAATAGGAACTGACTGCCTAGGAAGGAGTACTAAGGAAAGGGATCTGGGGGTCATTGTGGACCACAAGCTAAATATGAGCCAACAGTGTAATGCTATTGCAAAAAAAGCAAACATCATTCTGGGATATATTAGCAGGAGTGTTGTAAGAAAAACATGAGAAGTAATTCTTCTACTCTACTCCGTGCTGATTAGGCCTCAGCTAGAGTATTGTGTCCAGTTTTAGGTGCCATATTTCAGGGAAGAAGTGGACGAATTGGAGAAAGTCCAGAGAAGAGCAACAAAAATGATTCAAGTTCTAGAAAACATGACCTATGGGCAGGGCCGGCTCTAGGATTTTTGCCGCCCAAAGCAAACACAATTTTGGCCGCCCCCCCCCCCCGCGTTTTTTAATTACCCCACCCCCGCCCCGCCTCAACTCCGCCCCTTCCCCAAATCCCCAGCCCTGCCTCCTCCCCCCAGGCTCTCAAGCCTGGGAGGGAGGGGGAGCAGCGGCGCGCGAAACACTTGTTTCGCGCGCCGCGGCCGCTCGGGATCTCCCCCTCCCTCCCAGGCAGCAGCAGCGGAGGTGAGCTAAGGCGGACGGGGCACATTTTTAGGGGCGGCATTCTGGCGCCGGCCATGCCGCCCCTAAAAATGTGCCGCCCCAAGCACCAGCTTGTTTTGCTGGTGCCTAGAGCCGGCCCTGCCTATGAGGGAAGATTGAAAAAACTGGGCTTATTTAGTCTGGACAAGGGGAGACTGAGAGGGGACATGATAACAGTTTTCAAATACATAAAAGGCTGTTATAAGGAAAAGGGATAAAAGTTGCTCTCCTTAACCTCTGAGAATGGGATAAGAAGCAATGGGCTTAAATTGCAGCAAGGGCGGTTTAGGTTGGACATTAGGAAGTTTTTCCTAATTGTCAGATGGTTAAGCACTGGAATAAATTGCCAAGGGAGGTTGTGGAATCACCATCATTGGAGATTTTTAAGAGCAAGTTAGACAAACAAGGATATCAGGAATAGTCCAGATAATACTTAGTCCTGCCATGAGTGCAGGGAACAGAATTAGATGACCTCTCTAGGACCCTTCTAGTTCTACGATTCTATGATTACTTTCTTTCTATATGGGGTAACTCCATTGCTTTCTAAGTCCCTGACATTTAACAGAATGATACGAAGTTATTCAGAACAATGAAACTCAGTATACTTTCCCCTTCCCCAACCCAGCTCATGTCAGAATGAAAATAGCAGGCCTGGAATCTACAAGACAGCCACTGGGAGCTGCGGGCGGCTGTGCAAATGTAAACAAACTGTCTGGCGGCCCGCCAGTGGATTAACTTAATGGGCCTCAGGTTGCCCACCACTGGACTAGATCATCCCAGTATTCTCTCCTCTTCCCCTCAGAGTTCCTAAGTGTCAAGTTAAGTTACTTGGGCTGGCTGTAGGATATTCTAGAACTGGTTAAAAAAATGAGGAAACATAATGTCAGCAATCTCCCCCTTCATTTTCATTGTTGAAATTTTGACTAGATCTGTTATTTCCCTTGCTGGGCCCTCAGACTTTGCTAATATGTAATCAATACTCGGAGACAGATATGGGGAGACTGGGACTGGCTGGACAATGAGACTGAGACTGGAATCCAGGGAGGGAAATGGGAGCCAGTGGGTGGGGGAAGACTGAGATCAGTTAAAGAATTGGGGTGGAGAGAGTGGGAACCAGTGGGGAGGACATCTTGCGAGGTTATTCTGAAAGGTTATGAATTTCTCTATCAATCTCCTTTCCCTCACCTCAACCTTCTATAGTAATTTAGGTTAAGTCTTCCAGTATCAAACATCTGACTTTACATTTGTGTTGCATGAAGGAGGTCAGATTAATAGTAATATCTAGTAAAAAGTTAGACAGGAAAAGAGTTTCTCTGATCATTCATCTCTACTAAAACTCTCATTTTACTATGTGGGATCAAAATCCCCTCTGATTTCTATATACCACATTTCAGCTCCAATATAGCATTCTTGCCATATTCACTGAATTTCTGTTGGCATCATCTAAGGAATCCAACATACTGGAGTCATGAGCTGCTATGCAGGCCTGAGAAGAAACTTTCCTTTTGTATTTCATAAGAATGATCAAGGATTATAGGGTCAGTGGTGAAGACTAAGTCTACTACCTGAAAAGGCAGGAAACAGTCCCTGGAGGACATATATTAAACATCTGTGCATGTGCTGTTCATTTTTACATGCTGCTGACTGCTCTTGGTGCACTCTCTCTAGAGGTCCCAGCTTTCTCCCCGATCCCCTTCAATTTGCCTACAATTAAATCAGTCCAGATATTCTTAACCTAAATTGAATCGATCAACCCTTAAACTCCAGAGCTTGCAACCTTCTTTTAGCTCCTTGTCAGTTTCTTTGAGGCAGCCTGACATAGGGCTGTTACCCCACTGCTATTCCAAGCCTCTCTGCCTCCCTTTCTCTTTTTGTTCTCCTTCTGTTATAACTGGGTTTGTTTCCTTTATTGGTCAGAGCTGTGGGTGCTTGCCTCCAGTTGTAGCAGCTGGGGGGGGGTAGTCAGCCTGATTGCCTGTAAGCAGGAAAGATTCTCCTGTCTATTCTGGCTATGGTCAGTATGAAGTTTGGAAACCTTCAAATTTCACATGCTTTTCATGTTGCAAACCTCGGAAGCAGAGAAATTCATTTTAATTTTTGCGTTCTCTGAGATGCAATGACAGGCTTAAGCTGATTCAGCAGAGTAGAAATAATTTTGACACTTGCCGTAACCAGATCAGGTTTAATGCAGGGATACAAGCTCACATGGGAAATTTGCAAGTGCTTGCAGATTCATAAGTTTATCCATAAATGTTTAAGAATTGCAAGTATTAGAAGCTCATTTGCAAAAAAAAAAAAAAAAAAAAGATGATAAGGGAACTTGAAAAGATTTCCAAGCATTTCACAATTCATTACCATTAAACCGTTTCATTTTGGAAAAAGTCCATTTGACAGACAGAATTTATATAAATATTGTTTTGTGTCATTGTCAAAAATTAGAGTTAGTGTGTCTCTGCAAAGCTAGCCCTATATATGAATGGTTACATGTGTGTACACATATTTATAAGAATGATCAAGAAATTGTAGTTGTCAGTGGAGAAGACTGTATGTATTCATATGGACATGGAAACAGCATGATCTGAGGATCTGCTAAGAGACTGCACACCTCCCGAGTGGTGTGGAGCCCACCTCTGTTAGGGGCACCTGTTCAATCTCACATTGTTGGGCTAGGGGACAATGTGAGCCCTGATGAGGATTTGCCAAGGACTGGGGCTGATAGATTCACTGCTGTACAGTTCTACCAGCCTCCCACAACCCCCTTGCTTCCCAATGGGGACTAAAGAAACACATGGGCTATTGCAGCTTCAGGGCTGCAGTAGCAGCCAAGGTGCAGTTTGCAGCTGTTCTGCGGCCTGTGGGGAGGATTCCTTCTGCACTTGACTACCCTTTGGACATCACCAGCACACAGCCTAGCTTCTGATTCCAGCATTTGGTATAAAGCAACAAATAAATGAAAGGGAACAAATTAATATTAACATACAAGGAAGAGGAACTAGAAAAATACCCAATCACCAGGATGTGTGAATTCATCCCATTTCCTAATTAGAGCATTAATGCTCTTCACCAATTTCTGGTTATTATTCCAGGTCTGCAAATGTGAATCTACATAACCTTTAACATTCCCTTTTCTCCCTCTATTTTTATCCCTCTTTCACCCAGCTGGAAACTGTTGTTTTGACAATTCGCCTTCAGCTTGGATCCTCGGGAGTAGATGCCAAAGCTCTGTAGCTCAGCAGGAAGGAATTCTCAGTGATCCACGTAGCTAGCAGCCCCTGTATTGGAAAGTAGCAGCTCTCTGCTCTGATATGATTACCAGCCGATAGTTCAAGAGATGGAATTCAAATTCTCAGACTTGAACTCAAGGCTCCCAATTAGCAGCATAACATTCTACTTATGTGCCATAGGGATGGCTCAGGTGACATTTTCTCTGACTTGTTTCTAGCTGCATTTCTAATACTCTTGGCAGTAGGGCTATTATATTTATTTCCTGATTAGCCATTTTCTTGTTTTAATCGTATTCCTTCGTGAGTCTAATTTTGGACTCCACGTAATGATCATTAAAAAGTATCAGACTATTAGGGAGTTAAAACTACAAACTTCTCAGTACCACACTTGCCAGTGCATTATAACCCTGAACAATGGGATAACCTTTAGGGGTGAGAGTGTAGCTTAATTGCTGTGTCCATTTAATCTTTAGCTTCCTTGATGAGGCTGCCAGTTAGTGTCAATTACGTCAATGATTTTGAAAAGCAGACAATAGTCCACTAGGAATGAGACTTAGATGACTAACCTATTCTATAATGATGGATGCTCAGTAGAATGGCTTTCAAACCTATAGCCTAGAAAGGAAAAGCTCCGTAACAGAACCCCATCCCTGAGTAACATTTCCCTCCTGACTTGGGTCCCGATCATGTCCTGAGCTCAGTAAATCCCTGTAAAGAGCTCAATGTAGGATCAACATCTTGGTCATGTTCTTGATGATGTCATAATGTCAGCTGTACAAAATTACTTCAGATTCCAAAAACTATTCTGAAATAAAAGTAGACTGTTTTTAAAATTAATAAATGTGATCATGGTGTTTTAAGTGACTTCGATGAAAAGTGCTGTGGACATACAAATGATTTGCAATTGTTATATTTAAGGAGAAATTTCAATAGTTGTGTTATGATTTGTATTTTGTTGGCATGCTGTGGCTGACACCTGGTAACACTTTACCGTTCTCATGATTTACTACAGAATATAAGTTATTATTATTTATATTATAGGAGGCTCTGGTGGAATTTAGGTACAGTACAAACACAAAGACAAACCCTGCCCCTCTGAAAGTATTTTAATTCATATAACTTGCTTTAACAGTACTTGTCCATAGTATTAATGTGACATGAATTACGTGTATTTCTTGTTTTGTGAATCACAGTTATACTAGAGCCACTTGTTGAGCCAATAATTATTATAATAGTTTACTATTTGTGTTAGAGCAGGGCTTAGAGGCCCCAGTTGAGATTGGAGCCCACTTATGATAGGGGTGAAAGTTTTGTATGAAGAGAACCATGGATGGAAGTTATTATTTTGAGACCCTTTAATAATAATTATTTATTCTTTGCATGCGGATAACAGCTAGAGGCCCCATTGTGATGGGCATTGTACAAACACATAATAAGAGACAGTGTCTTCCTCAAAGAGCTTACAATTGAAATAGACAAGAAAGACAAAGGAAACGTTATCATCGCCCTTTTTTATAGATGTGGAATTTAGGCACAGAGACATGAGGTGACCTTTCTAAGGTTATACTGGAAGTCTGTAGCAGTTGGGAACTGAACCCAGATCTCCTAGCATCTTCCCCACAGACTCATTCTTGTTCCTTTATAAATATTTGTAAGCAAAATGTTTCTGTTTAACTTGACTACCATCATTGTATGGTAAGAGAGTACAATTCTTAGCTGTGATTTTTTACTAAGCTCTGATAGCATCTGACTATCAGAGCTGGTCAAGAATTTTTTGACTAAACATTTTTTCACCAGAAAATACCAACTAGTCAAAACCAAAACTTTTCTTGGATATGTATCACTTTTGACAAAATTTTCTCAGGTCCAGAATAGAATATCTGCCCACAGAGAGAAATTCATCTAGACTAGCCAATAGCCTAGTGATAAGACTACTCCTCTAGGATGTGAGACATTCAAGTCTCTGCTCTTTTTGTGTGAGTGAAAAAATGCAAGAAGTCTAGCTTTATTCTGCTGCAGAACAAAAACTAAATGTCAGAAATTCCAAATATTTCACAAAACAGAATTCTTGTTTTCCAGCCAGTCCTACTTACTGCCACCAAGAAGTAACAAGCAATAAGTCTGAAGCAATTGCTACTTTCAATTTCTGCAAGGTGTTCTCTAGAATCTGTCATCCAGGCATCAGTCTATTCCCCAGTGGGAGCAGGTGGCTGTTTCTCACAAACATACAACAAATGATATTAGCAAAAAATACATAAATAAAAATAAACCCCACAAGAAATTTCATGACAACATAAAATTCACTGAGGCAGAGAGGAATTTTGGAGGTAGGGAGAAGGGCCAATTACAGTTTTAAAATGCATACATTAAAGGATTAATGCACATATACTGTGGCAAGGACTAAAATAGTTTATCTACAATGAGAAGAAATAGGCTGCAATATTGTTATATATTTCCATAGTCAAAGAGAAAATGTGCGTTTTTTAGTTCCTTTAAAAGTTTCCCAATCATAAGGCACCCCCATTCCATCCAATAAAATCTTGTTTCCTATTTATGTAACATTGTAACTGCCAACCGGTGACATCACCCCCCCCCCCGCAAGAAATGGATTTAAACTACCAAGTCTCCTTCTCGCTGTGTTTTCAGAACATACACCTCTGAAGCCTAGAACTAAGGCCTAGTGGCCCAGAAGCAGTACATCAATTCAGACAAATTAAAAGTTAGGCTAGGTCTACACTGCAGCGGGGGTCCGACCTAAGATACGCAACTTCAGCTACGTGAATACCGTAGCTGAAGTTGCGTATTTTAGGTCGGCTTACCTGGCGGTGAGGACGCGGGAAAGTCGACCGCTGCCGCGCTGCCACCGACTCCGCTGCCGCCTCTTGCCGAGGTGGATTTCCGGAGTCGACGGCAGAGCGATCAGGGATCGATTTTACCGCGGCTTCACTAGACGCGGTAAGTCGATCCCCGAAAAACCGATTGCTACCCGCCGGATCGGCGGGTAGTGAAGACAAAGCCTAAGTCTTTCACCACTGGTTGAACCAGAAGGATCTGCACTCCACTTAGCTCACATCAGCTGGAAGTCACTTTTCCCTCCGTGCACCACAAAGATTATTGTTCTCATCGTAAACTGTGGTGAAATCCTAACAAGCATAATCACGCTGTGCTACAATGTATCCACTAAAGTAATTGCAAAATTGATGAATGAATCTTAAAGGTTTAGAGTTTACATTTCAAAAAGCCTCTAAAATTCCAGAGTTTATCCTAATCTCTAGACCCTGCAAAATTGGGAGGGGTATCTAACAAGAAAAGTTCATGTCATAAGATTTCTGGACCCTGCTTTAGCCTTTCTTGATATATTTTATCCCTTCTGGTTCCAATTCTGGATAAACATTAGAAGTGGGGCGGGGTGGGGGGGAAGGAACAAAAGGCATTTAAGAATCTTCTCAACCTATGGTTGAGTTTTGTTTCTAAAGAAGTGGATGAAAGTTTACTCAGGCTACACTTGCGAGTTACAGTGCAATAAAGGAGCCCCGGGCACATTAGCTCACTACCCGTCCACACTGGCAAGGCACATAGAGCGCTCTTACTCCGCAGCTACACCTCGGCGAGTGGAATAACATTTGCTGTGCCCCCGCTGGAGTGCTGCGGCGCCAGTGTGGACGCCCTGGTCCTATAGTGCACTCTGATCAGCCTCCAGAAGTGTCTCGCAATGCCTGTGCTAACCACTCTGGTCATCACTTTGAACTCTACTGCCCTGCCCTCAGGTGACCAACCATCAGACCCGTTCTTTAAATTCTCTGGGAATTTTGAAAAATCCCTTCCTCTTTGCTCAGCCAGGCGTGGAGTGCTATCAGCGAATCTTTCCAGGTGACCATGCCTCCACGTGCCAGGTGATCCCCAGTATGGAGCAATGGTGAGTTGCTGGACCTCATCAATGTTTGGGGGGAGGAAGCTGTCCAGTCCCAGCTGCGCTCCAGACGTAGGAATTATGATATCTTCGGGCAGATATCAAGGGACATGATGGAAAGGGGCCGTGACTGGGACGCACTACAGTACAGGATTAAAGTAAAGGAGCTGCGGAATGCCTACCGCAAAGCCCGTGAGGCAAACCGCCTCTCCGGTGCTGCCCCTGCGACCTGCTGTTTCTACAAAGAGCTGGATGTGATACTTGGGGGCGAACTCACCTCCACTCCGGGGACCACCATGGACACTTCAGACCCCAGTGCAACAAGGCAAGAGGAGGAAGAGGAGCAAAGCGGGAGCGAGGGTGCTGAGGTGGAGGAAGACACCCAGGCATCCCTAGATGCATGCAGCCAGGAGGGAGGTAGCCAGTCGTGGCGGCCGGTGCTTAGGGAAGGACAAACACCAGAGGAGGTTCCCGGTAAGTGGCTTTTATTTTGGGAAGGCAGTTATTCGGTGCGGGCTCTTGGGGCGAGGAGGGTTAGGTCTGCATGCGTGCCTAGATGTGGAATAGGGCATTGATGTGCTTTCTCATATCGTGGTAATCGGCCTCAGTGATCTCTTCAAAGGTCTCATCCAGAACTTGGGCAATGCGCTTGCACATGTTTCTTGGGAGAGCCACTGGTCCTTTTCCCAGTCAGGCTAACTTGTCCACGCCACTGTGCCGTGAGGGGCGGGGGGACCATTGCTGCACACAAGCAAGCTGCATATGGGCCAGGGCAGAAGCTGCATTGCAGTAGAAGACCCTCCCTTGCTTCCCAGGTCAACCCTGGGCAGCGAGATATCTTCCAGGACGAACTCCTGTGGAAAATGTGGGGACAGTGTTCAGTATAGGGGGCCCCTGCCACTGTTGTGTCTCCCCAAGGCACAGAAACCCAGAGGACAGTACGGTTGTGAAACAATCAGTTATGCTTGACCCTGTGCTTATTCACCATTTTGGGGCTCCCGTGGGTTATGTGCACTTACTTTGGAATGGGCAAATTATGCTATTGTGTAGACTGTGCTTGCCCTTAAGTACGTGAGAATCATTGCTCTGTCTGGTGTGAACAATGCTGCCTCTGTTAAGTGTTGCATTTTGCCTTTACAGATGCAACCTTGAGATCTCAGCCGTCTGTGTTATCACCGGCCAAAAGACTCCAAAGAATCAGAAAGAGGCCACGTAGAAGCAAGGAAGACATGTTGTATGAAGTAATGGAGCATTCAAGTAATGAAAATCAAAAAGTGCAGGAGTGACGGGAGAGTGAAAGGAGGGTCCGCCAGCAGAATGCGGATTGCCGGCACCATAGCACAAGCGGCTGCTAAGCATCATGGAGCGCCAAGCGGACTCGATACAGGCGCTCATAACAATGCAGGTAGAGCACTACCATGCCCACCCCCCTCCCCACAGCCCTTGTTCCAAAACTCTTTCCCTTGTGCCTCATATCACCTCCAACCCACTTTCCCCAACATCCGGGTTCTTACCGCCACCAGCTGCCTCCAACACCTGTAGCTTCACCATCCATCCCTTAAAACTATGACCCTTACCCACTGCACTCAACCCCCATCACCATGCAGTATAGCCATCCTGAAGTGCAGCACCCATTGCACAGCACTCCAGACAGGACATACGCAAATCTGTGATTGTACTGTTCCCCACCCCCTTGCCCACTCTGTTTCCCATGCAGTTGTGTCTCTTTTCAATAAATGAATTTTCTTTTCAATAAATGGATTTTTTGGCTTTGAAAACATTCTTTATTATTGCATAAAGTAAAAGATACCTTAGCCCAGGAAAGAAACAGGCACTGCAAGTCAGTGTAGCAAACACAGATTCCTACTAACACTGGAACCACTGCAATTCACCCCCGTGCAGGGCACCAGATATTACTGGTGGCTTTCAGCCTCAAATTGCTCCCTCCAGGCATCCCTAATCCTTGCAGCCCCGTGCTGGGCCCCTCTAATAGCCCTGCTCTCTGGCTGTTCAAATTCAGCCTCCAGGTGTTGAATCTCTGAGTTCCATGCCTGAGTGAATCTTTCACCCTTCCCTTCATAAATGTTATAGAGGGTACAGCACGCAGATATAACCGCGGGGATGCTGTCATTGGCCAGGTCCAGCTTCCCATACAGAGAGCACCAGTGGCCCTTTAAACAGCCAAAAGCACACTCCACAGTCATTCTGCACCGGCTCAGCCTGTTGTTGAACCGCTCCTTGCTGCTGTCAAGGTTCCCTGTGTAGGGTTTAATGAGCCATGGCATTAAAGGGTAAGCAGGGTCTCCAAGGATCACAATGGGCATTTTGACTTCCCCTACGGTGATCTTCTGGTCTGGGAAAAAAGTCCTGGCTTGCAGCTTCCTGAACAGACCAGTGTTCCGAAAGATGCATGCGTCATGCACCTTTCCATACCAGCTTGCGTTAATGTCAATGAAACGCCCACGGTGATCCACAAGCGCCTGGAGAACCATTGAGAAATACCCCTTCTGATTAAAGTACTCAGAGGCTAGGTGGGCTGGTGCCAGAATTGGAATATGTGTGCCATCTATCGCCCCGCCACAGTTAGGGAAGCCCATTTGTGCAAAGCCAGCCACAATGTCATGCACGTTACCCAGAGTCACGGTTCTTCTGAGCAGGATGCGATTAATGGCCCTGCAAACTTGCATCAACACATTTCCAACGGTCGACTTTCCCACTCCAAACTGGTTAGCGACCAATCAGTAGCTGTCTGGAGTTGCCAGCTTCCAGATTGCATTAGCCAACCGCTTCTCCATCGTCAGGGCAGCGCTCAATCTCGTGTCCTTGTGCCGCAGGGTGGGGGCGAGCTCCTCACACAGTCCCATGAAAGTGGCTTTTCTCATCCAAAAGTTCTGCAGCCACTGCTTGTCATCCCAGACTTGCATGACGATGTGATCCCACAACTCAGTGCTTGTTTCCCGAGCCCAAAAGCGGCATTCCACGGTGGTGAGCATGTCCGGGAATGCAACAAGCAAACTCGTGTCATATGCGTTACTCGAGTTGATATCATCGTCGGAGCTCTCACTGTCACTTTGGATCATCAGGAATAACTCGACTGCCAAATGTGACGTGCTGGCGAGACTCGTCAGCATACTCCTCAGCAGTTCAGGCTCCATTTGCAGACTGAAAGGGAAGACAGAGCGCGCAGTACAAAAAACGTTGAAAGATGGCACCAAATGTGAACAGAAGCAGAGGGATTGCTGGGATGCGAACCGATGCATCACGGAGCGTTGGGACAGGACCCAGAATGTCCCGCACTCCACACCCCCTTCCCACAAGCCACAGCACCAGAATGGGAAGAGGTGCTCTGTGGGATAGCAAATGTGGCCACGCCAGTGCGCTTGCAGCTGTCAGTGTGGACAGACTGCAGCGCTTTCCCTACTGCGGTCTCCGAAGTTGGGTTTAACTCACAGTGCTCTACATCTGCAAGTGTAGCCATGCCCTCAGTGCAATGGTATTTTTCTGAACTGGTTAACCCATTCCTACTCTACAACTCTTTAAAACAAAGGTGATAATACAATAATGTTGTGACAACAGCAGTAGAAAACCCAGCTGTCATGCTTCTCAAAGAGATATTTGATTTAAGGTTGCATCACTAGTGTATGTTCTCTCAAAGGAAACCTGCACAATGCTTTCAAAAGACAAGCCTGGGAGTTTAAATTTATTACTCTGCTACACACTAAAAATCATGGACTGAACAGAGACATTTATGACTTATTACAACCATCTTTGTAACCTACTAACCCCCACTGTGTGTCTTATGACTTCAGAGGTGTTAACAGGCCACTTTATCTTGAATGGTCCCTTACAATATGTGCTAACTACTTGTGCTAAAAAATCTGTTCCACCTTGCATTGTGCTGTGACACTGGGAGTTCCTTTCTCAGGAAAAGAGCTCTGTGTGGCTTCAAAGCTTGTCTCTCTCGCCAACAGAAGTTTGTCCAATAAAAGATATTACCTCAACCACCATAAAAGATATTATCTCAACCACCTTGTCTCTCTAGTATTTGTTTAGCATTCTATATATCAGCTAATTCTTAGTTTGCATGTATGTAGTATAGTATCTTGCACATACAAGCACTAAACATTTATGTTCTTATTACCAAATGCTCATATTCAACAAAAGCCATTGCACATAATTAAAATGTCACTGCACAGCATATAGTAATACACTTTTTAATGCTCAAGGCTATTTTCTTAAACGACGACCTGGAGTCCCGTTTTCTTCTTTTTATCTTTTAGGCCAGTTTCAGTTCATGAAGCCAAATTACTTTGGGGAACTTCAGGAAGTGAAAAAAGATGGGTGGAAAAGGTTTGTGAACAAATACCTGAAAATACCCTGCCTCATCAGCCAAAAAAAATAAAATAAAAATAAAAAAGGCAACCAGGGAAAGCTGATTAAAAAATAGCAAGAAGCAAATGACTGAAGTTTTGTCTTTCAATTTTAGTAAAACAAGTCTTTTGTGTCATTTGTAAAGTTTTAGGCCTGGTAAAATCTGTTAAGCCTCATAGACTCAGCACTAAAATAAAACAGACAGTAAAAGCCAGCACCCAACAGCTCCCATTTAGGCACCTAAGTAAGCAGCTGGATTTTCAAAAGGGCATTGAGAGCAGTGGCTGGGTGCTGAGCATTTTTGAAAATCTCTCCCTATATATTTATTATGTTTTCTAATCTGTCTGGAAATCAGAAGTATGGAAAACAAAGAAACAAACAAACTTTTGAATAATTCAGAACCTTAAATGGTTGGTTGAGTTTTATTAGGATTAACTGTATTATCATCATTTTTAAGTAGCAACAGTACAAAACATAGAAGAAAACATAATCCCTGTCCCTTAGGTGTTTAAAATGGACAGTCACAAACAAATCAGACAGAGAATGCACTTAGAGACCCCAAGGAATGTTTTATATTAGAGCATCTTTGCTTTGCTTTTTAATGAATGGGTTGATAGCAATATTACTAGCGTTGGTTTGTGGATCTGGGATTTGTGAAAGGAAAGAGTGGGCACTATGGGCCTAATACAAAGTTAGTTGATGACAATGGATGCCTTCACATTGGTTTCAGTGGGCTGTGGATGAGGCTCTCAGGCCAAGTCCTCAAAGGCATTTAGGATGGAAATTAGACACCGGGCCTACGTGCGCAGAGTTAGGAAGGTAGTTCCAGACACAGGGAAAATCATTTAAGAAAGCACAAAAATGAAAGCAAGGAAAGGGGTTCAAAGGAGAGGCAAAGCTATTTCTCTTTTTCCTAAAGCAGATTTTCCCTCTGAATACCGGCCATCAATCTTGAACATACAGCTGCTAAAATGGACATACTTCTACATCAGAAACCAGATACATTGAACGAGCTGTACCATTCAGATTGTCAATCCCCAATAACTCATCAGTTCATAGATTTTTAAGGCCAGAAAGGACCATCGTGATCATTTAGTATGACAACCTGCATAGCACAGGCAATAGAATGATTCCTGCATCAAACCATAATATGTGGTTGAGCTAGATTGTAGCTTTTAGAAAAATATCCAACCTTGTTTTAAAGATTTCAAGTGATGGAGAACTCAGCATGTCCCTAGATAAGTCATTCCAATGATTAATTACCCTAAAAAATATGTACCTTATTTCTAGCATGATTTTGTCTAGCTTCGGTTTCTGGCCATTGAATCTTCTTATGCCTTCTTCTGCTAGATTAAAGAGCCCTCTACTATGAGAAATCGTCTCCCCCCGATACTTACTAGTGAATCATATACAATTTCCACTTGGAATTAGAATAATACAATATTATATTTTGTGCAATATATGGGTGCCTATACAGAGTTGTAGGGTAGTCTTTGTATTTGTATATCTGTTGCTTGTCCAGTATCTAATGCACAAGACATAAGTGTTGCTGTATTTTTGTGCTATTAAGGAAATTGATAGATTAAGTGAATATCAATGCTCCCATCTCCATTGTTCATAGAACAGCAGAAATAAAAGAGATAAAAGATGGACCACTTACATTAACATCTGTTAGAAGAATCAATCTGTTAAAATATAAATACTGAGTGCCATATTTCTGGCGGTTTTCTATTTAATAAGCAAAGAAGAACAATACCATGAAAAGATAGGTGAGACAGCAGAAAACAATGAGATTTGTAAGTGCTGGAATTATGTAATACAACTAAAAATAAAACAAAAATAACATCAGTGACTTGCGTCATGAAGGGATATACTTATACTAAACTTTATGGTAAATTAAGAATGCTGAATATGGAAAATTTAGATGTTTCTTACTGAAAAAAATTAATGCTTCTTGGCAAAGATGTTGTGATAATTCTAGAAAAATTAATTGAAGACTTTAAATGAAGAACATTAAACAACATTGCACTTGATCAAATTTGCACACTTAAAATTGGCAGCTCGGTGCTGCAGCTGAAAATTGCAGTTATCCAACTAAGACATTTTCTATACTCTCCAGTGCATGATTTATGCATGCACCAATTTTAAGGCTGGAATATATTTGTGCACATAAATGTCATTTGCATAACGGTTGGCTTGTTTGTCAAAGTAAGTGTCTGACAAACTGACCAATGCTCGGATACCACAATGATAGACGCTATGGATGGGATTTTCAAAAGTGTTCAGCATTTGCCTAACGTTTTGTCTCCATTGCAGTCAATGACTCATTGCAGAATTAGGCTAATGGAGCTCTGCCAGCTTTACCTCACCTGAGGATCTGCCTCTTTGCCTTAGCCTGTTTAACCAGAAAACGCAATCTCAGGCACTGTTGCGTCAGTTGAACATATATGTGTGTGAGAGAGAGCTGCTGCTGACCCATTTTCAGAACACACTGAATGCCAGTTGCCTGAATGGGTTGGGATGGTGAAACCCCTGGAGACAAAGGGCTCCACAGTCTCCTTTTACACCATGATTTCAGTGGAGTTACTATGGATCTAATCTAGAATAAATGAGATTAGAATCCAGTCCAAAATCAGGACAAATCAACCACACATTTGAGAAAGAGTTGTTTTTTTCACTGGTTCTTCTCTTTTCTCTCTTCATATTACACTTTTTATTCTCTTTTATGCTATGGCGCCAGTGCTAAATTCTGGTGCTAGGGTATCGCCCTAGGCTGTAATTTATTGATATTTTGTTTTGGTGTCAAGCTCCTTATTTGTAGGACTGGGATAAATCAGATTAACTTTGAGAAGTTCTGTCGTACCACCAATTAGCCAGGTATTTCAATATCCATCTAAGAACTGAGAATTCTACATAAAACCAGACGGATACATAAAACCCATTTGAAATGCCTAGTCCAGCTTCAGATTTTTACTCTTGCTAACCTTAGGGCATGCAATATTAGCTAATGGATTTTAAACTAGACATAGCTCAGAGGAGGAGGCTTTTCCATTTTATCCACAGCTGAAAAACTGAGTTTTTAAATAGTATTTATATTCCTTGTTGAATTGAAGCCCATTTGCTTTTGATCATCATAACAAGTATAAATCTACTGTAACATTCCTTCGATTATTTACCCTTTTACATATAATCCTTCAGCAAAAGAAGTTTCATGTTTGCACTCAGTGAATTTGATGTTGTGTATTTTTTTTTAAAGTTGGGTGCTAGTAGTTGAGAGAATTTTTTGCAGTCAAATACTGGACAAGTTGCACCAACTCATCTTGTTAGTCCCAATTTTGGGGGCTGATTCAGATAAGCCATAAGACTACAAGGTTTTAATCAAATTAGTGGAGAGCAGGGCATAATAGTAATGTTGTAGAGGAAATGCTATTTCACACTTTGACTGCAAAAAACGGACTGTGTAAAGTTTAAACAGCTACTGCATATGCAGTTAGAGTGGGACTTTCCATATATTGCATGCACATTATAGTCAGAAGCAAGCAATGCCCTTTTATAAGCCTTTGGACATATGCAAAAGAATCTTAAAATGCCTTTGGTTTTCGAGAGATCACATTGGAACAATTACTGTCTTGTTGATTTATAAAAAAAAAGGCATTTTACCATTCCTGAGCTTAAAGGAAAATATTTCCATATTAGAAATACACAATATAAGGATGGGAACAATACACATTCTTCAAGATGTTATAAAACTAGTTCCACCCACATTAAATCACAGGAAGATAAGGAATCAAAATAGAGAAGAATGGCAGGATGTTCTTATGATTAAGATGCAGCAGTAGGAGGCGGGATGCCTGAGTTCTATTGCTCTGCCATAAATTTCATCTGTGACTTTGGGCAGGTCATTTAATTTCAGTGCCTCCGTTTGTTTATTTGTAAATGTATATTACATATTTTTTACAATACTTACCTCACTGCTATGTTGTGAGGTTATAATCTAGTGCTGAATAAATAACATAGTAAATAATTTATTCATCAGATTTAGACTATTTTTCTGTGTGTGAAGATTGTCCATATAAGCAGCTTACAATATTCCAGAATTTATTTGCTATCTTAAATTATTACTTTCTTTAAATAGTTCTTGGTTTGTAGATTGTTCCTTTCAATTTTTTTTATATTCATATCTGAGATATACGAGTTAATTCGGATTGGCCGTGATCCAGGAAAGCACATAAGCATGTAAGTAACTTTAAGCATGTGAGTAATTGTACTAACTTCAATGAATGTACATTTTAAAAAAATATACACATGTGCTTACGTACTTTGCTGGGTCAGGGCCATAATTCACACGGCATTGTTTCTAGTTTCTGGCTGGATGACACTTACACTCAGATTTCATGGATGATGACTCATACTTACAAATTCAAAATTGCTCCCTGGAAAAGTTCTCTAACATTTGCTTATAATGTACTGTTTCAATTTTTGTTTGTTAGAAAATATGCCACAAGCAAATACTGAACACGGCCCAAGAAAATTCATTTTTTTTTCTTAATCAAGCCATCACTAGAACATTAACATTTTGATCCTGAAATTCCTAGTGTTCTGCACAGTTTTATACAACACTGTTGTGCTCCAGCATGAGCACTAGTAGAGGCTACAAGTGACAAAATTACAGGCTTAGGGATGTGCACGGTAACAATGGGTCTGGGTGTAAATGAAGAATGGAAGCATCCAAGAAGACACGAGCTTCTGTGAACTATTTTGCTAGGTGTTCCCCTTGTATGCCTCACTACTGCTATCTACCTGGGGTAATGGGAGGCCATGCAGCAGCACTTACTCTCTTGAATGCAGGATCAGGTTCCCTTGCGCAATCTGTGCTGTTCATCACTTTCACCTTGCACTTATTTATTCACCACTCCACACTTGTGCTGAGCAGGCTCAAGCCCGAAATGCTCATAATAAAGTTTAAAAGGCTCTATAAAAGGACCTCACTAGGATCCAAAACTTGCTAGATTCAATGCAAGTCTTTCCTCAAAGACTTTTGTTGCCTTTGTTTAGCAAAAATGAAATAAAGTATCATTAGCTTTTTCTTGATTTCTAGAATCAGGTAGAACATTTCTAGATTACTTCCTCTGCTATCTTTTCAATCTGAAAGAGTCAACAGATGGTAAATGTGCTTCAGATGTGCTGACCACCCTTCCTGAAATACTTGGCAATGGTTGGGATTTTTATATCTCTTTGCCTTTGGCAACAGAGGTACAGTGAAGAAGAAATAGAGTTGATGGATGGATAGACAGACAGATGTACAGTTTATTTTATTACCACTTTCACTCTGTGAATTTTTTCCACTGAACAGTTTTATTTAAGGTTAGACCATCCATGCAGTTGGACAGAAATGAATGAAATTCAGAAATGGTTTTCTGCCATGGAACTTATTTTACAAACTATATATCCAATAAGGCACTAAGAATATCAGTTCAGATCCTGAGGTGGTGTAAACTGAAGTGGCTCTGTTGAGCTCTCTGTAGCTAAGCCCATTTACCCTAACTAGGGACTTGTCTGCATGGGAGTTATCCTGCACTGATTCATGTTATTGCGGACTGAAACAGCCTGCACTGGCCAAAAATTCAATATGCAGGATATACATATTCAAAAACTTTTTATCAAATGAATCTCAAACACAAAAACCTAACTAGTTTAACTACGGCTCTGGGTATGGAATGGATATGGACTAAATAAAGATATGCTTTTCTACTTAACATTTCCTAAAACAAAAAAAAAAGATCCACCACAAATTCTTGAGTCCAGTTAAAATATTCCATTTACACATAAGTAGGGTGACCAGATAGCAAGTGTAAAAAATCGGGACGGGGGTGGGGAGTAATAGGTGTCTATATAAGAAAAAGTCCCTCTAAAATCAGGCCATCTTGTCACCCTACACATAAGTTAACAGTAGTATATGTTAAATCAATAGCCGTACAATCATATATATAAAGTCTGCAAATGTAATTATTTTAAAAATTGGGTTTTTTTTGTTAGCTATCTACAAACCTCGAAAATGATGGGCTCTAGAATGGTTTAATTTGGACAAGCATCCAAACATTTGGAGACAGGATTTAGACCACTCAGCATGTGCCTAGCTATGCTCTCTTGAAGTCAATGGTAAAAATCTCATTGACTTCAGTAGGAGTGGTGTAGGACCAACAATGATCATTTTTGAAAATTTTATCCTGGGTGTTTATCCACAGCTTATTTGAACAACCAGAAACTGTTGGTTTGCAGGAGTGGGCTGCAATTTATCATCAGATTCTTTGTGTTTTTTTATTTTTATTGGGAAGGAAATACCTCAGAAACAGCCTTTCTTGCAATATTCTACAGAGAGGCTTCTGATTCTTTCCTTTCTCTCCAAGGACCAGGGGCGGCTCCAGTCACCAGCGCAGCAAGCGCATGCCTGGGGCGGCAAGCCGCAGGGGGTAGTCTGCCAGTCGCTGTGCGGGTGGCAGGCAGGCGGCTTTCGGCGGCGTGCCTGCGGGAGGTCCGCCGGTCCCGCAGCTTCGGTGGCAATTTGGCAGCGGGGACGCTGATAGCGCGGCACCGGGGGACCTCCCGCAGGCATGCCGCCGAATCCGTGTGACCAGCGGACCGCCCACAGGCGCGCCGCCAAAAGCCGCCTGACTGCCGTGCTTGGGGCGGCAAAATCCATATAGCCGCCCCTGCCAAAGACAATGATAATGTTTTTAACAGCATTTACAAGTTACCACGCAGACCTTCCAAAGCAAGCACATTTATTCTTAGGATAAAAGCATCACATAGAAAACATGTAAAAAAATGAATAAACAAATTTAAATGCACATTAAATGTACCAGGAATCACCCATATTCCACACGCAGAGTCTGGTAGGCCAAAGTCTTTCCAGCCCTCCTGCAAAGGTTGGGGCTGCCCTAGGTGAAAAGTCCTGTTTGCTGAATCAAAAGGAAGATCCTGAGTCTGTTTAAACTCAGCTTTTAGATATCCCAAGTTCTTTCTTTGTCTCTTGGTCTTTAGAAAACCCAGTTTGAACCAGTATATGCAAATCACTCTGAGGAGTGATACCTCTCTGGAATTGTTTACAGTCTCAGAGACTCACCATAATTACTCCCCCCAAACTGTTTTAATTACTGTAGGAACTGTTCCCCACGGTGTAGAACACAATCAGACATAAACCACTCATAAATTTAATATAACAGTCGCCAAAGATACTGTATGCGGTTGCAATTTCTGTCAAACCTCGGAACTCTTGTTCTTAAAGCATGAGGTCTACTGCATGAGCTAAAAAGCCCAGCTCTGTTAGCCATGGCTGTATCACGCTTATCAATCTCTATATGTGGTCCAGGCACCAGTAGAAGGAGGACAGACTGGAAAATAATGCGAACAAACCACCTTAAATTTCTTCAGAGCACCAAAATGTTTTATTTACTGTTCAGTTTGAATTTTGGGTGGCTGCTCAAAGTAGATGTAAAGGGATGGCAGTGTTTCATTTTTATCCAAGTCACGTTGTGAAATCCTTAATTTCAATTTAGCCATTTCCCCAACAGCTGCATAAGACTGTTCTCTTTACATTCCCAACAAAGTTTCAAAAACACCTCAAAGCATGGTGAGATGTATGGCTCTGAATACAAAGAGGACATCAGTGTACAGGTAGGTTCAATTAAAATAGCAGTGCAATATTTCACTATTGTGGTGCCTAGAGGCCCCAACCAAAATCAGGCCCCATTGCACTAGGCACTATAGAAACACATAGCGAGATATAGTACCTACCACAAAACATTTATAAACTAAAGAGACAAGACAAAGGGTAGAAGAGGAAACTGAGACACAGATCAGTAAAGTGGCTTCTACAAGGTCACAGAGTAGGGAAACTGGGAATTGAATCCAGGGGTAGGGATCCGAGGGTGCAGGTCCTTGGTTTTGGCAAATCTAGAACCTGGGGTTTGGGGAACCCTCAGTCTCCAACACTCCCTTGTTTCCGCCAAGGGAGACAGATAAAGCACCACATTACTAATCTTGGAAGGTCATACTGCAAATAAAGTCCCATTGGGACACCTATTGCCTAGGGCACCTGATTGGCTCACACACGTTACTTAAGCCAGGAAATGGCTTAGGTGGGTGGTCTGAGCAACTATGCAGACTCCCTGTTGCTACTGCAGCATCAGACCTGGCTCTCCTGTGATCTACATCCAACCTGTGTCCTGTGATCTACATCCAACCCTATTCCCGGTTCCTCTCTGCTCCTGTCCTGTTCCTCATCCTGCCTTGCTGCTGCCCCTGCTCCCAGGCCCTGGCTTTCTCCTGCTCAATACTTGATCATGGCCTTCTCTCTGGTTCCTGCTTCTGTGCCTTGCTCCTGACCATCAACTTTTGAAACAAGGACTCTGGCTTTGACCCTTTGCTCGACTCCTGGCTCCAACTCCTGCTATGATGATTAGGCTAGACTGCTTACATCCCAGTTCCTTAAGAGTTGCTTGGACCCTCTTAATCCCCACTCCTCACAGTGCTGGAATGGAGAAGGTGGGCTTACTGTTACCTTGCGGTCCCCTTTGGCATTAGACTTGCATGAACAAGTTAACCAACTCTAGACTGAGAATCTAGCATTAGACCCAAATGCCTCAGCTTGCAATGTAGGAGTGAACAATTTGTTTGCTCCCAGGGAGAAGTAGCTTTGCTCCAGATTCAGATGGGGACCTGAGCTGGGTCCTGTAGTCCCCCTACTTGATCATTTTGAATGCAATTGATGGAAGTTTAGAGGATTTTTGAACCATTGCCATCTTACTCTGTCCACACACACACCCCAGGTACCAGGTGAAGATGGCACTAATGGTAAGCTTACTTACAAGGGAAGCACTGCAGTGGTCTTTGCACCTCTTGGAGTGAGGCAGCTCAGCTTTGACATTTAGGAGACTTTTATGCAAGCATTCTCTGCTATATTCGATGACCTGCATTGAACCCATATCATTGAAGCAGCACTGAGGCAGGGACCCACCATTACTTATATTGCTCACTTTCAATGACTGACCGAAGATGTGGAATGGAATGAGGCAGCCCAATTGCACCAGTTCTGGTTGGGGGTTGAGTGAAGACATGAAGACTAAGCTGGCCCGCATCAAGAGACCCTCCCAACTGAATGCTTTTATTGGCCTAGCTCTCCACATTGATGCCCAATTGTGAGAGAGAAAAGAGGAGATGTGCACAGGTCCAACCCTATGACTGCACATTGAACCAAAGCCCCATACACTGATTCCGAGCCAATGAAGATTGACTTGAGTTGGGAGAAAAGGAGCAACAATGTTGTGAAAATTTGTTTTTCTTTTGCAGGGCATCCAGATGCACCCTCACCTGCTGGGTAACGGCGAACTGGCACAAATACAAGTAAGGAGAGCCAGGTTGGGTACCATTAATTTTCACCACTCAAGTACTGCCTCCCGACTGGTCACCCAGACAGGTATTGAGAGCTGAGGGGCTTCCCTGCATCTCCCAGTTCCCATGCAGATGCGCATTCTGGATCCGGCCATGCCCATCCCCTTCCGATGGGCTCTGATTGATGCTGGGACTGCTGAAAAATTCATCGATGTTGAGATAGCCCATGCCTTGCACATCCCCCCCTCCAGTCCAAGGACACACCAGATCTTATAGAAACTATTAGTGGATCCTTCTTGTCTTCAGGTCTGGTGACCCACGATCCTGTATCCTTAGAGATCGACCTCCAGGGACACAGAGAATTCATGAGACTAAATACAATCTGTTCACTGCACTTTCCCCTGATTCTTGGCATTACTTGGCTGGTGCACAAGATACCACACGATACCACACCTCAACTCCCTAGCAAGAATCAGGACTATGCAGATGTCTTTAGAAAGAAAAACTTGGAAATCCTACCCCCACACCAGGATTATGATTGCATCATAGACCTTTAGCCTGGGGCCAAGGCTTCCTATGGGCAGATATATCCCATGTCAAAACCAGAGCTGGAAGACCTTTATAGGATTTTGGACGTAGACATAATGTTCCAGATATTGATCACCTTCAGGTTTATTATAATTCTCTGGACCTATGAAGGGTTTCCCTTTTGCAGCCTTCATTAATAGGACTCCTATGGAATGTTCATTAGAAATTAAAGTCTGGCAAAAAATCCAAGGAAGGGCAGCTGGCAGTATAACCGGGGCACAGGGGTATTAGCTGGCACATGAGGTGAAGCTGGAACCAGTCATGGGAATAAAAAAAAGGATTTGGTTGGTGCAAAATAAGGCTTTACTTCATCTTTACTTCAGAATTTTGAATAACTCCATGAGAACTCTTCCTTGTCTCCTCTTTATCAAAGTGTTCACAGTTCATTTCTCTCCTTGAATAACTCCACTGAGGACATTTGACTGACAGCTGCTACCACTGGGCATCTTGCTACTGGAAATTAATGTGAACCTATTCCCATGATCTCCTTAGGTACCCTCAGCCAACCCTTTTAATCAGATCTATTTGCATTTGCTCTCATTTTTACAAGCACCACAAATCCAAATTAGCTTCTGGATCTCCCCATTCTTTCATTCAGAAACTGTAAAAGAGAAATCCCCACTGTGGTTTTCTACTATCAGTTTTACAAAGAGATCATACTCCATCTGCAAACTTTTCCAGAGAGTGTCCCACTACATCCTTATATATTGATGGATACATTTTTTTCAGACTGGCATTTGATATCACTGTAACATTACTTTTTATCCAAAAATTTTATTTGTTTCCTTTCTTTGCTGCTGTTAAGCACTATGCTAGCAGATATAGAGTTTTATCACTACTACATCTTCCATCACTACAATCTGCTGTTATTTCCTGTAAGACAACTTTGTGTACAAGGTGTTTCAATATCAGTGAATTTTGTTCCTCTACCAATATTTACATAAATAAAACAAGCCATAACAATCCAATTTAGAGCTTACATGATTGCATTCACTTCCCACCTCCTTTGATCCCAGAATATTTGAAATGTGATTCCTTTTCTCAATGCAGATACTGTCGAATTAAAACAACTCTGAGCCATATTTTTAAGTTGTTAGCGAATGTAACAAGCGTATCACTTTTAACAACCTTCACATTAAAAAAATAATAATTAATATCCTTGTTCCTAGTAAAATTATGAGTGGAACATTTGTGTGGCTTAAATTATTGATTGCCCTTAAGCAACTCATTTCAAGCATTTTCAAAGGAGAGGAAAATAAAAATGCATTTTCCAAATAAATATCAGTTTAATGAAAAATTCCATAAAACAAATTGATTATTATTCTTGCTTGGTTTTAATTAAAAATGTTTTAAAATAGTTTTGGAAGCTATTTTCTCTATCCTTGTTACAATTCTGCATTCTCTATTTACTGAACTTTATAACTCAGTGTTGGAAGAAAACTAAAACATGACCTTAATTGGTGAAGTACAGAGAATTTCTGAAGGAGGTTTAATTGAGAAAGGGGTTCTCACTTGCTTAGACTGTGGAATGTATTTATATATGTGATTCAAAATATATATTTCAGAGAGAGAGAGAGAGAGAGAGAGTGTGTTCTGAGTCTATATAAATATTGTAGTCTTGCAAGAAATACAAAGGAATCACCCTATAGAATACTTTCCTTATGGGCAAATCTTCAAATATTTTGGGTGTCATGTTTTAAACATTCATAAATGTTGTTACATCCCCCATTCTTCTCCCCATGACTATAACATATATTTTCCAGTGTTGTTGTAGACATGTTGATCCCAGAATATGAAAGAGACAAAGTGGGTGAGGTAATATCTTTTATTGGACCAACTTCTGTTGGTGGAAGAGACAAGAAGAAGAGTTCTGTGTAGCTTGTCTCTTCCATCAATAGAAGTTGATCCAATAAAAGATTTTACCTCACTCATATTGTCTCTCTCATAAAATATCTTTCATGTTTTCATATTTGCATATCTGTGATTCAGTGATATTCATATAGCATAAGGACCCAAATGGGTGGTTGTCCTTTCAGGACTGGGTCCAAAATAAACAAACAATGGCTTGATTCTGGAAATGTACCACACCCCCCATGGAACTTCCCGCAACGTCACTGGGAATGTTTAATCTTACAGCTTGAAAGATTCAGGGCTCTACCCTGGATCAGGAAAACAACCAGATTGTGCCAGTATGGGAAGTGCTTAGTTGGCATAAGGCCAGCAGAGTTAGGTGCTATGACACCTCCTGTATAAATCCAAGTGTAAGGGGTGTGCTGCAAATATTCCCAGGGGAAGGGTACATGACCAGAGCCTAATGTGCTTCATCAATTCTTGGCTGGAGGAAACCCTCTTGGGCCATTGCAATCCTGATGTAGTTTAGAGCAGCTTCAAGCCCTAAACTGCAGCAGGGGCCAAAGTGATCCTTGACTGGACATCATGATCATGAAACCACAAACAGCTCCCACTATCAGCCATGCTCATCAGATATTGGGCATGGTGGTTGAAGTCTCACACTAGAATGGGTATAGCGCTAAAAGCCTTGAACCTGCAATCTTGTCTGAGGCAAGCCCTCCCACACCACTAGACATATTTATTACTCTGATTGAATTTGGCTTAAGAAAGGACTGAAGGATCAGGACAAAATTGTACTCTGATTTCTTATTTCCCTCATTATTTCACTCTTATTTTCACCTTGCTATGATGTAAAGAATGGATTTTTTAATGTAAAATTCTATTCAGTTATTTTTTTATTGTTCTTATTATATCTGTTCTTTGAGCACATTTTACAGCTTTTCTTTTTCCAGATGTATACAGTCTTTTCTTTTTTTCCCCCACAGTAAGGAAAATGGATGAAAAAGAAAAAAAATGTAAATGCAGATTGACTGTACTGCTATTTTCTGAAGTTATTTGCAAATCAAGAAATTGAGGGGAAATACAGCATTATGTAGTGGCACTAAATGATCAACAATGTTATATAGTAATTTAGGTATTTACAAAAACAAGACAACATAATTGCCTGACATACCACACAGCAACTGCTGCTACCACAATGTAAGGAGAGTGAGTACATGCAAAATTACCTTTTTGCCCATGGAGGTCATTGAAGGGTACCATCAGCTGAAAATACCCTAACTTTTCATAGGGGAGCAGTAAAGTTGGTATAAAATATGATGCACTTTCATTTAACTAGCACACAAAAGTCATAAAACTCTATATGAATCATGTAAACACAGACACTCCTGAGGGACCCTCTTTGTTCTGGAGGAGAAGTGAAGATACTTTGGAAAGTACATCTGCTCTATATCTTCATCCAAGGAAACAACCACAAATCAATTAGATTAGAGCAGTGACTGGCGATACAGGAGTTAAGGCTGTGTATGTCAGCATTTCTGTTAGGTTGATAAGTAACTGGCTGTGAAAAATCTAAACAGAAGCATAGAAGGTATCAGCAAATAAGTTGTCTTATTATTTTCTCCAAGTTTTAAATCATTGACCATTTGGAAGTTATGTCAGTTTCATTTTGATGCTGTGTGTCTGCCAACTTCAAGAACATTTTTGTGCGGTTATTAATAAATGAAATATACCATACATGAGTTCCATCTATCTGCTTGAGACTGGAAAATGCATCAGGAGCTGGTCCTTACTGTTATTAATGTTATTATCTAAATGGGGTTGTTAAGGTCTTGTGGTTACATATTGGAATATATGTGTTAAAAATTGCTCAGAAACATATTGGCACAAAAGATAGAGCCATTAATGTTTCTTGGGTAAATGATATGGGTTTAAATGTATTCTAAAAACATCTTTGGTAAAATATACAATTTTAAAAAGCTAATTATATGTGCATTTTTAAAATTATCGATGTTAGATTTTTAAATACCAATTTAAAAAATAGCAGGGCTTCAAATACAATTATAGCAAAAAAAGAATATTACTGTTGAATATCCTTCCTTGCTGTTCCTAAAATAACATATACTGCATTGGTATGTCAATCACACAGGTCCAAATTCAGAGGTACCTTGCACCATTGCACAGGGGATCAAATAGGCTAAATTTACTTGAAAAAGTGTTGGAAGACAAATAGTGCACCTATGCGTGTTACCAGCAGAATCCAAGAAGATCTGAAAAGCCAGGTAGCAACAATTTCATTGCATAGCCTAACTTCAGTGGCTTTAGGGGGCAACTGAAAAGGGATAGGTTATGCCCCCAGGCACAGTTCACATATTAATCCTTCCAGACACAAATCTGAGAAGCAAAAAAATCAAAAGATTTGTTCTAGCTATCTTAGGTGACCCCCCGTACCACAATATCTGGGGACCTCATAATCATTGAAGTATTTATGCTCACAACAAGCACATGAGGTAGGAAATTGCTCTTATCCCCATTTTACAGATGGGGAACCGAGGCACAGAGAGACTAAATAATTTGCCCAAGATTACACAGGGAATCTCTGGGAGGACTGTAAATTATCTCCAGGGAGTCAGGATATCACCCTAACCACTCCATCCCCCTTTGTTTCTCCATCTGTGCAATGGAAAAAGGCCTTTGCAGACTGGCAGAGAAGGTAAATGGAAGGCAATTTCTCACTTATATGTGCTTAAATTACAGCTTGGTTCCCAATGCCTGGAAAACTCTTGTATTATCTAAACACAGGTGTAGAGGTGAATTAAGGGCAACATTTATTTTAAACTCTGAATTACCATACATTCTTTTTTGTTGGTTGCAACCCAATGACTGGCCCATTCCTGTTCTCAGTGTACTTAATGGAATTTTTGCCATTGACTTCAATGGGATTTGATCAGGCCAAATGTCAAGACACTTCACAGACAAACATTGGGCAAACAAAAGAACCAATAGGAGTAACCAAAGTGTTGCTTGGCAACTGATGATGATGTGTATGTCCAGCAAATAACTTAAAGGGAAATTTGCACATACTACTCAATCTGAAGAACTGCTAAACATAAATCTTCCCAAGCTACTTTGGGAGCAAGGTAAATAATGTCAGGCAAATGGCAGGACATAAAAATTTATCTTCACTATGCAGAAGGAAAGTAAATGCTGTATTCTTGACTTTAACAAGTTCATTTTCACCTGAAAAGAAATGTAAATTGAATTAAAAATAATATGTACATTTCTGTTTTGTTTATTACTTTTTCTCATTTGTGGTACAGAAAAGAACACAAGTGCAGCAACTATTAACTCAGGAAAACATAATTAATGTATTCAAATTAGCTTTAATGTGTCTTGAAAATAATGCTGCCACTAATAATTCATTTAAACTGTTTTTAAATTTTACTGTCATGTGGTGAGGGAGTGTGAGAGGGAAAAATACAACATTGTGTGGCAATGATAGATATGTAATCGCAAAGCAGGACTTGCATAATTTATGTAAATACAATTAAACAATCTTTTAATAAAAAGTAGTGGTATTTTAAATATCATTTTTCATAAAGTGTGGCTGCTGTAAATTTCAATTAAGGTGACATCTTAAAATACAATATGACAGTAATACATCTTTACAATGATTGGAATGATTTTTGATAAACTGGTTTTGGAAATGTCTTATAAAGCAGCATGTTACAATGTTTAAGTTGTGTAATAAAAATTTATTTGTTCAGATCTACAGTTAACCCTGAATAATATTGATAATAATATATTACCTAAAATGGTTATAATTGTTTTGTTTAAGGAAGCCACATTATAATCACATTAAGACACTACAGGGTGTCTACCGTAACGATGGCATGTCCTGCTGTGTCTTATTACTTAAATGTGCATGCAGTTTGGTCTCCCTGCTGATTATTCATTTGTCTTTCCTAGGCATAGATAGATAGCAACTTGTATCAAATTGTATTTGCTTTTCTAGGAAGAGATTTGATCAATACTACATGAGCTGAGACTATCAAACTCATTTTTCTAATTATATATTTATAGCAAGGCTGAAAAGATATATTTATATGTACTGTACCTTGCAATAAATTCATTTATATAAAGAAATATTCAATGAGGAAGTAAGCAACAGTTACCATTGATTCCCTATTCTGGGAATACTGGTTAGTTTCTACGACCATTTGTATCCATAATACTGGAAAAAATGATGCAAATCCAGTCCCATGGGGCCTAACTCTGCTTTCTTTGCCCACCAGAAGAACCTGCCAAAATGATTGTTGGATCTTAGAGTGTATAAGCTATTTTGTGCATTCACTGCATACCATGAAAACTGCCCAAATACTTACTTCTATGAAAGCTCAGTACAGCGGGTGGATGTCAAAGAGATACTATAAAATGCACCTATGTATGTGAAAGGAAGCACTGAACCCTAAGAATGTAGATTAGCTTCCTGCTGTTGAAATTCATTTTAACTATACAACCTATATTTGTAGCCATGATAAGACAGATAGAAAGACACTGACCCACATAATTCAAAAGAATTCAAGCCAGATTTATGAACTCCCTTCTAGTCTGTGAATGGCATTAGTTTAATTAGTCATCTTAGTTAAGTGTTCAATAGTTACATGGACGTACCATATGCCTGATAAGCATATTTAGTAAATGTGCAGGCATTACCTGAGAAGCATCTTTAAAGTGCTTTCAGATACTTCAATTTAAATTAGTTCCTTTGTGACATAAAATATAGTTTGTTACATTTGACATTCACTTTGGGCAAAATTAACCCACATGCAGAGGGCCAACTCAAGGCTAATGCACCACTTAAGTGCTCAAATTAGGTCTTGAGTGGAATACAAGCTGTTTATAGGCCTCTGCACAGACCTCTGCAGACATAAATATTACCATAGCTAAACTGAACCAAATAGTGAAAATACAACTTTCTCCTTCATTATTTGAACATTAATCTAACTGCATCAAGATAAATTTAAAAGTTGTAAGTAGTTGATACTAAACATAAAAAAGTATCAAAAAATGAGGTATAACACCTTCAATGCGTCTTATCATTCACAATACAGGATCTGACCAGCAAGGAGTACTCCAGATTAGAGAAGAGAATAACACAGGAATATTTGTCAATGAACGTTCATTCCGATTTGAAAGCAAATTTCAACTTCATTGTATTTTGCAACACTTCTGTGATTGTTTTCCAAGAATAGTTGACAGCCTGAGCATTACTAGAATCATAGAATATTAGGGTTGGAAGAGACCTCATGAGGTCATCTAGTCCAACCCCCTGCTCAAAGCAGGACCAACACCAACTAAATCATCCCAGCCAAGGCTTTGTCAAGCCGAGCCTTAAAAAACCTCTAAGGATGGAGATTCCACCACCTCCCTAGGTAACCCATTCCAGTGCTTCACCATGCGCCAAGTGAAATAGTGTTTCCTAATATCCAACCTAGACCTCCCACACTGCAACTTGAGACCATTGCTTCTTGTTCTGTCATCTGCCACCACTGAGAACAGGTAGTTGAAGGCTGCTATCAAATCCCCCCTCACTCTTCTCTTCTGCAGACTAAATAACCCCAGTTCCCTCAGCCTCTCCTCGTAAGTCATGTGCCCCAGCCCCCTAATCATTTTTGTTGCCCTCCACTGGACTCTCTTCAATTTGTCCACATCCCTTCTGTAGTGGGGGGACCAAAACTGGAAGCAATACTCCAGGTGTGGCCTCACCAGTGCCAAGAGAGGGGAATAATCACTTCCCTCGATCTGCTGGCAATGCTCTACTAATACAGCCCAATATGCCTTTGGCCTTCTTGGCAACAAGGGCACACTGCTGACTCATATCCAGCTTCTTGTCCACTGTAATCCCCAGGTCCTTTTCTGCAGAAATGCTGCTTAGCCAGTCGGTCCTCAACCTGTAGCAATGCATGGGATTCTTCCTTCCTAAATGCAGGACTCTGCACTTGTCCTTGTTGAACCTCATCAGATTTATTTTGGCCCAATCCTCCAATTTATCTAGGTCACTCTGGACCCTGACCTTACCCTCCAGCATATCTACCTCTCTCCCCATTTTAGCGTCATCTGCGAACTTGCTGAGGGTGCAATTAATCCCATCATCCAGATCATTAATAAAGATGTTGAACAAAACTGGCCCCAGGATTGACCCCTGGGGCACTCCGCTTGATACCAGCTGCCAACTAGACATCGAGCCGTTGATCATTATCTGTTGAGCCTGACAATCTAGCTAGCTTTCTATCCACCTTATAGTCCATTCATCCAATCCATACTTCTTTAACTTGCTGGCAAGAATACGGTGAGAGACCATATCAAAAGCTTTGCTAAAGTCAAGATATATCACATCCACCACTTTCCCCATATCCACAGAGCCAGTTATCTCATCATAGAAGGCAATCAGGTTGGTCAGGCATGACTTGCCCTGGGTGAATCCGTGTTGACTTTTCCTGATCACCTTCCTCTCCTCCAAGTGCTTCAAAATGGATTCTTTTAGGACCTGCTCCATGATTTTGCCGGGGACTGAAGTGAGGCTGACCGGTCTGTAGTTCCCTGGGTTCTCTTTCTTCCCTTTTTAAAATATGGGCACTATATTTGCCTTTTTCCAATTGTCCAGGACCTCCCCCGATCACCACGAATTTTCAAAGATAATGGCTCTGCAATCACATCAGCCAACTCCCTCAGCATCCTTAGATGCATTAGACTAGTTTGAATATTCAGTTAAAGCTAATTTTATGCAAGACTAGTCACCCAAATGACTAAGCCTAAAACTCTGATTTTTATACAAGCAGATTTCCAGTAGGCTGGAAACACCTAATTTAACTGATGATTTAGTTTTCTCTAGGCTTCTTAGTTCAATGACATGGCTTAAGTTTGGCTTATGACCCCTGTTACTCTTATCAGCCAGGAAATTGTTAATGAGTAAGCTTAAATCCATAGCAAAATTAACCTTAACTCGTATGAAATAATTTTAGCTATTGTACAGTTTAGATTAAATGGTAAAGTCCATAAAACGATTCACATTAAGGCTGGATGTAGAAGTTGACAGACATCTATATTCATTCTAATAATGTGGGACATTCTAATCTTAGCTTACTGGATAGGCTAAAAAAATCCTTCCTTTCCCCAGCTAAAACAAACATACGTGGCCAGGGCATGATACAGACCATATAAATTTAGTTCCACCACCAATTAAAAAAAAAAAAGCTTTGGTGGAATCCTTGGGCCCTCTGAGAATCTGGAGGATCCCTTCTTTCAACTCCTAAATCCTTGAACTCCCAGAATTCTTTAGATCCAAATAAAGTATTTCCTATCATTTGAATTTCTAGCATATTTTTTATTAATATTATGCCCAGTGACCTTGACCAGATCAGGGTCCCATGGCATTATGCAGTATACAATCATATAATAAATTACAGTCCCTGCCCCAAACAGCTTGTTACAGTCTGAAAGAAAGGCTACTATCTAGTGCTCTCCCAGTTAAGTTAATAAGTTAATGGAGATATCCTATCTCCTAGAACTGGAAAGGACCTTGAAAGGTCATCAAGTCCAGCCCCCTACCTTCACTAGCAGGACCAAGTACTGATTTTTGCCCCAGATCCCTAAGTGGCCCTCTCAAGGATTGAACTCACAACCCTGGGTTTAGCAAGCCAATGCTCAAACCACTGAGCTATCCCTCCCCCCCATCCCTCTAGATCTGGAGAACTAGATACGTACTAGTTCTCCAGATCTAGTACGTATCTTTGACTGCCAGTCAGGAGCCATACAGGATATAGTCCATTAACACTTAGGAGGATGTTAATTACATTTTCATACTTCCCAAGAGGCAAACCTCAAAATCACTTAGCTTAATTTAAATCTTTAAGTCTATTACAAATATTTTCAGGATTAAATACTACTTTTATCTCCTATGTGTCTTTATAATTGAGTTTGGATTTCTATATGGGTCTGGAAATAAATTGAGCCTGATAGCTATTTCCCAGAAATATAAAGAACCCTAAGTAACTACTAGTTGTACACAAATATAAAAGCATAGTTCTCCCATGTAGGTCAATTACTGGGTAATTATCATCAACAACAAACAGTAGAGAGTAAATGTACAGCTGTTTCTATTGAAGGTGAAATAAGAAAAGGAAACATACCTATGTGGTGTAAGAACATTTCCTGAATAATCACCTGCAGACGCCAGTTATTTGGAGAATTATAGCCTTGATGTTTCCAGGGAAAATATATTGTTCCTTAAAGGAGCACCATGCAGAGGCATATTTCTAGGAGCTGCATTACCCTACAGGACTGTAGAAGAAAAGGAAGGGGATGAGGGGGAAAAAAGAAGGCAGAAGGTATACACTGGTGTAGGTACCAACAGGCCTAGCCTTTTTATGAGTCTTATCCACTGAGAACATGAAATTTAATCAGTTATAATTATTGGTAATTAATCTGATTCAGAGCTTTCTTAACACTATGCAATGCAAGGAAATAGGCTCCCACTCTAATATCTATTATGCCATCTCCCACACATTTCTTCCACTCCCATCTTTTTACTTTCTTCCATGTTGCTCCTTACAACTGGAATTCTTTCCCTTTCTTCTTAAATCAAAAATCTGTTCTTTCTTCTTCCAGACACAAGGTATATCTGGACTTCAACAGTACTGAGACACCTTGTGGGATTTACAAAACACCTAAACAAGTTATGTGCCTATCTTCATCTTTAGGTGCCTAAATACCTTTGTAAATCTAGCTCCTTATCATTAACCTATTGATTAAAGAAGAAGAATTCTTCATTCTAAATTTAACCCATCTGAACATCTGCTGCTTTATGTGTCTGAACTGTATTTTTTGTTTAGAATATAAGGGCCAGTCTTCCCTTCTGTTTAATCAGTACTGCTCATTGTTAGCACTAAACTAATAATGGCCAAGATCAGTGGGAGTGGAGGAGTGCTCAGCACTTTAAAATTCAGACCCTGTATTTGAATGTCTAATCATAGAGTTAGGAGCTTAACTTTAGGCACCCATTTTTGAAAATGTTAGACACAATCTATGGTTCCTCATCTTCAGAGTGCAAAAATATTCTACACAATATTTATCATGGTTCCTTTTCTCAGGGTAGTTTTAAGTATGGTATTTTAAATCATGAATTAATATACTACAATCTAAGCTATATATTTTAGGTATTTACAAAGCGCCAATCATTGCGTGGTTGGATTTTCAAAAAACAGTTCACTTCCCTTTTAGAAACCTATTTGACGCATTCATATTTTCATATCCTTTTTTATATACACTTTGTACTGAATATTTATTGCATGTAGGTTTTTTACAGGAGAACAAACAGTCAGTTACATCTGCATGCAGAATGTAAACATCTATCATGGAAGGGCACATGAATTCAAACAAACAAAACAAACCCCAAACATACAGATTTAACAGAAAAGCACTAACTTTGGGCTATACATGATGGATACTCATTGTGACAAGATAGCAGAGTTCCAACACATGGTATATCTCAGAGGGAATTATTGCAAGCCTCTAAGTGTCAGCAGTATTACAGGATGACTGTCAATACAGGTGGCAAAGGTGTGTTGCTCAAGGGACAAACCTTCAGCTTTTATGCTCAGTCATGTTCTTATTGACTCTGTAGCTGGTGAAGAAAACAAGAAGTCTTCAGTGTAATTCATCACTGGGTCTTGGTATCTGGTTAGAAATATGGCCAGTGTACTAAGCTAGCTGGCAAAAAACCAACCAACCAAAACACATCTGCCGTCTAGCTGACAGTATGTGACTACTTTTATTATAGTCTTGAATAACAACTCAATCAAAGGTCAGTGGAATATTTTTATACTTTGAGAAGCATTTAAGTGGGTTTTGTTTGTTTATTATACATATATCCTTATTGTTTTGACTATGTTTGTTTGGGACCAAAGCATGGCATTTAGTCACTGGCATGAGTAATGGGCAAGGCCAAGTTGCACTTCCTGTATTTATATTATCCCCCAATTTTCATTTCTGGTTGTCCACCCCGAGGCACAATCCCTTCCTGAATGGTGTAAGTGCACATGAAGATGATGTGATGGTGCAGCCTACTTTGGAGAGGTAGAGGGGGCACTTTTCCCCCAGCTCTTCCAAGCCCCCCTCACTCTTTCTGGAACACCATTTTCCACCAAGAGGCACCAACTGCAGCTCCTACAGGAACAGGGATGGCACTTGTAATAGGTTGTTGCATGTACCATGCAGAGGGAGCCTTTCTGTGCACTCCCCCTTCTCCTTATGTACTTGCAAAAGGAAGTATCAAAATCTGGCCCTTGATCTTAAGCCTTAACATAGGGAGATATAAGGCCTGATGAACCACTTTGTGTTTCAGTCAATTCTGCAACTTTCAGAACAGCTGTAATTTTACTGATACAGTAATACCACTGTTTTCCTGAGAAGGAGGTGCTGAGATCTATTTCACATGTGGTGAGGGGTTGATGTCTAACTTAGCTAAGAATTGGGTATGTAGCTAGAATAAAAACTTTGTATTGTGGTCAGATTTTTTTGACCAAACCAGGATATATGACTGATTTCCAGAGGAGAGAATTTTTCAGGTTTATATGTTAACCCTACTTATTTGGTTATATAATGTTTCCCTGGTAAGCAGCAAAAGTAATGAGTTGGTAAGCCTATATTTCCGGAAGTCTTTGAAGACCCCTGTGTATATCCCTCAGAAAAACACTCCAAGATCTAGACTTATTCTTTTC
Source organism: Emys orbicularis (assembly GCF_028017835.1). NCBI lineage: Eukaryota > Metazoa > Chordata > Testudines > Emydidae > Emys > Emys orbicularis. Next base: position 88,378,982 of record NC_088691.1, read on the forward strand.
CTCACATCGTGTTACAGCAGCATTCGCCTCCAGGTACAGGAAAGTCTCATTATCATTCTAACTAATGGTGTGACTTTAGGAAAGTCTTGCTGACTGTGCTCTTCACAACTAGAGCATGCTTCATGGAGTTGGGCCTGAGCTACAAAATCAGACTGGTGACAGGGTCACACTGGTTTAGTAGTCTAGGAGGAGATCTGGGAATTTACATGAGACTTTTGCCTTATGATGAATTTCCTCTGGAGGAGGGTTGTGCTGTATGGCTGGGATTGATTCTCTGGAGCCCACAGAGGCTGTTTGTTGCCTTTGTAATGGCTTATATCTGGAAGGCCCATGTCCATGTAGGTAGGGGTGGAAGAATCAAAATGAGTCATGGACTTTGCTCAGGGAACTCAAGCAGGTGAAGCTCCACATGGAGGAAGATAGCTGACACAGAACCCATATAAGCAAAGCTCTACATTGAGAGAGAGAGAGAACCCACACAACAAGCACTGTCCAGGGAAGGAGGGCTACCAGAGAAGTATTGGCTGAGAGAGTGCTGGCTCTCTTAATAGAATATCAGGTGTTTAGGAACTGGATTATATTTATTCTGCTTTTATCTATTTCTTCTAGGTCTATTGTTTATTTATTTATTTTTGTTTGTTTGTTTGCTTTACAGTTGGGTTTACAGGCCCCAACCAAGCTCAGGGCCCCATTGTTCAAGGCATCGTATGCACATATAGTAAGAGACAGTCTAACCTGACCTGAAGAGTTTTCAGTCTAAATAGACAAGACACTCAAAGGAGAAACAGAGGCATAGAGAGGTGAAATGACTTGCTCAGGGTTTGTATCACATTTTTTTTTAATATCCTCTTTTCCTTGTGGAAGATATTATATAGTTCTGTATTTTAAGCTCTCTGTTGAGAAAATGTTATTGGGGAATTTGGATTGAAAAGCTGCAGAAGGTTCTAGCAACACCTGCCCATCCCACTATGAATTCTGAAAAATATCCTCTGAGGGATTTTTTAGGGGGGGTGGGGAGAGGGAGTTGGCCTTATTTTTAGTATTTCCATATAAGCCATGTAGAAAATTGAATTGAGAAAGACAGCTCAGTGACATGATAACTGTGCTCTGAATTGGCTCCACATCAAATTGTTCATCGAATCTAATGTCCTAGTCTTAATTTCTGAAGTCCTCAGTGGGATAGAATATGGTTACCTCAGGGACCGCCTCTCTCTGGGCAATCATGCAATCATCTAAGAACACTATCACTGATGGAGACAAGCATAAATCTCTCATGAGTCTGTGGAAGGATGTTTTCAGTAGAGGGCCTTTGGCAGAGAAACACCCTATTGCTGGAGATCAGACTGAGCTCATAGTAGAACTGAATACAAGACACTGAGCTTTGACAAAGTTGGCCCCCAAGAAAGGAGTTATTGTCATGCACACCATTTTCTCCCCCCCCCCCCCCCCAACATCCTACACCTTATGTACACCATAAGATTATTTTTCCCTCAAGCAGACAACCAAGAACTGCAATTTTAAAAAATAACTGTGCTTAGATACTATAGAGAGCCATACTTAACAAATCCAGTGATTTGGACTGGTAGGATGAGCAGAGATTAGTAATAAATTACATAGAAAAATACGGCCTCAATTCAGGAAAACACCAGGACTGCTCTTAAACATATGCTTAAATCCCAGTGAAGTCCATGGAACTTAAGGATATTCTTATAGTTAAGCATTCGCTTAAAATTATTTCCTGAATTGGGGCCTATGTGGGAAATTTCCTGAGCATCTGGTCCTAGCAAGAGCTATTAATTTCTCAAATTCACAAGAGTTACATTCGCAGCAAAATGTTATAATTTAAAATAAGTCAATGAAAAGGAATCATTTTAAAGAAACACATTGTAACTATTTTTTCCAATTTTCCTCAGAGAAACTTTATTGGATCATCATTTTTAGAACTGACTTGTTGGCAATATATAAGAGCCTTTGGAGCGAATTTTCAGAGTCAGGAAAGAAAGAATCCATCTCACTTGCACAGTGATTGGGTTTTTGTCTCAGCCAGTGTTTCATGATAAGTATTTTTACAAAGGGATTTTTCAGTCATTTACATTCTGAAAAGAAGGAGTGAACTGCCATTGCTCAGTACAAAAAAACACCCAGGCACAAAGAGACACCTGAAGGAAGGAAACGGTAATAGAATAACTAAGATGTTCTGCATGTTAAGTAATATTATAAATTATACACGTTTTTTTCGGCACTTGTCACTTGAAATGCATTTTGTCTTTGATGTTTCATTACAGATGTTTGTCTGTTATCATTGGCAATTTCTAATTAAATCCTTCTGTATATTTGGGCCCTGGTGTGACTTTACAGGCTTAAGGTCATTTACTGCCCTTGATTCAGACAGCAGTTACATACACAGATGAAGGGAAGCCCCAAGATAGAAAGCTGGCAAAACTAAAAACAACTTGTTTCTTCCCCTAAATAGACCTGTCTGACCTATTGAAAATTATAAAGGGAGTTCTCCAGGAGTCTGCATTGCAATAGCATACTTAAAGAATACATATTCAAATATTCCAACCATAAATAGATGTATGGCTTAATCGATCTGTCTTCATTTATTTATCTTTCATGTTCTGATCCTCCATTCCTGTGCACCTAAAGCTCCTAAAGGAGATACTGGATGTTAATAGTATACAAAGAATGCAGCATCAAACCTTCCAGTTCTTATTTAACAATTTTGTACCTTGACATTAAAATGGGAATTTAGGTCCAATCCAGACCCTCCTCCCCAAGTCTGCAGAATTGCTGCACTGAAGTGACTTCAGCCCAGCAGCTGAAGCAGCCTCTGTGGACCTTTACACACCTGCTCCCTGAAGGTAGATGACGAGCATGGAAGAATCTATGCAGAAGCAGATGCTCCACACAGTCCATCCTTACGCTGTCCCTTCCAATCCCTGTGCAGTGTTGAACAGGAAGTCTGCATCGTGTGGAGGTTGCACACCTGCTGAGTGACACCAATGTACATGACCTAAGCAAAGTAGGATGAATATACTATTGGTGAGTAACAACAGGGTACATAAATGACCTACCTTAATCATGGATTAACTATGAATTAATACATGGTTTAACCACATAGCTACAAGAATGTATGAAAGATAAGCATAACAACCTTTTGACAGCATGCTGAAGACATTCCAACAACTGATTTTCTTTCTCCATTACCTCAAATTAAACTTCTAAGTTATTAATAGCTTATTTTATTCCACTTTACTACTACCTTCTCATGCCTATTAATAAATATGATCATTATTTGTATGATACCAAGAGTGTGCTAAGTACTAACAAAAGTAAATGTGTCCTCTCTATGAATGAATCCCCAGGAGATGATGAGATTTATTTTTTCCCTTGATTTGAAGCTAGCATTATTTTGCATGATGTCTTAGTAGCATCCAAAACATGCTTGTTAATCTACTAACTACAGGTCCTTTAAAACTGTGGGCCTTAATCCTGTCATTTAATGTACTGTATTCCAAATTTGAAATTTTGTAGGATATATTTTTAATTCATTTTTAATCCTATTATAAATTTGTAATTACATTATTAGAGTGCTTGTGTCAAAATTCACCTAGAGTGCTGCACAGAGATAATTAGTAAATGTATGACTAGAAATCCTATTGTATTGGTCACTACTGAGGATTACTAGAATTCAAAACCATCTGACTTTTTAACTTTTAAGATCATAGGCGACCATATTGTCCAAATGTACAATTCTATACAAAATATTAATCTGGCCAGTATGAATGAGAAAGAACAAAAGGCAAGCAAATATTAATTTTTCCTATTTATTGTATAATGCTCAGTATTTGACCTGACCAGCAATGACACTGTAGCTGAATCTGGATTCAAAAACCTAACTGCTGGGTGAGTATGAAAAAAATGAATAAAGCAAATGTGAAATGGCTTTAATAGAGAAGGAAGTAACTGAGGCACAATGAATTCATAAATCCTGCAGTGTAGCAGAGATTAACAAACTGACAATTAGTGCTGGAAATCCAGAATGCTGGGTAATAATCTTCAAATGAAGCTCTGGTAACTACAGCAAACCAGGGGTATTCCTCATTTAACCATTAGTGGCTAAATTCTGCTGTCATTTACACCCATGCAATTGAAAACAATGACATTTCACAGGCATAACTGACAGTAGAATTAATCTTTATTTATTTATTTTTATCATTTCTATCATATCATGTAGATGTTTTGTTTGAACACAACTACGGATAGAGAATATTGCTTTGAGAACCTCTGACAATAATAATTATTTATTTATTTCTGGCATGAGGGTAGTTCTTAGGAGCCTCAATAGAGAGCAGAATCCCATTGTGTTGGGTACTGTACAAAGACATAGTAAGGGGAAAATCCTGCCATGAATAATTAACAACTTAAATAGACAAAGACAAAGAGTGGGATGGGAAACAGAGACACAGAAATAAAGTGTTTCTTGGGGGAAGGGATAGCTCAGTGGTTTGAGCTTTGGCCTGCTAAACCCAGGGTTGTGAGTTCAATCCTTGAGGGGGCCACTTGGGGATCTGGGGCAAAATCAGTACTTGGTCCTGCCTAGTGAAGGCAGGGGACTGGACTCAATGATCTTTCAAGGTCCCTTCCAGTTCTAGGAGATGGGATATCTCCATTAATTATTATTAAGTGACTTGTCCCAGGTCACACAATGGGTCAGTGGCTATACTGGGAATAACATGAGAATGTCCATGAGACAAAGCTATGACCTCCATTAAAATCAATGTTTAATCTAGTTAGGATCTTTTGCCATCTCTTTGCCAAATACTGCCCTTGCGAGCATTAGGATTCCATTGACTTCATTGTCAGTGGATATACCTCTCTGACTTTGGTTTACTCATGGTGCTCACTGTGAATTAAAGCATGGAAGGGATATACGCAGTTTAGAAGCTCACTTGCTCTCAGTAGAAAAAATGTGTTTAGTTCTACCATGTACATAAGATCCTCAAATGCTTGCAGCAAGGACAGAATCCTCCTTTGGGAACATAGCAGCAAATTCTGAGAAAGTGGGGATGAAACTTTACAATCCTGTGGGGCTTGTTATTATTGACAACAGGCAGCTTCAATAAAATATAAGAAAAATAGAAATATCCAGAGTAGAGCTGGTCAGAAAATGGATTTTTTTTTTTTTGCATAAGATCAAAAACCAATATGTTTCAGCCAAAACCTGAAATATTTTGATTCAGAAATGCTGTGGTGCTTATATGGAGTTATAGGTCTGATGCCTCATGCACCCATTCTCCTCTATAGACACCACCTATCATGCACCAGGGCCTTTCCTTTTGGTGAGGGGGAAGTGGTGCATCATGGGAGATGAAGTCTGGCTGGAAAGCCTGGCTTATAGAGGAGAATGGGGACATGAGGCAACTAAATTACAACTCCTTTGAGACACCATAGTAGCATATCCAAATCAAAATATTTCAGGTTGGGTGCATTCATGTTTTAATTAAAAATATCAACATTTTCCAAGAAAAGCAGACAATTTTTGCAAAAATAATTTCATTTAGATGAAAACAGTTTTCTGTTGAAAACCAGTTTTGGCAGAAAGTTTTCAACCAGCTGTAATACAGAAACCCGGAGGCTGCCCATATTGTATATTTTCTATTAGAGCTCACTGTTGTATGACTAGCTCACAGTCCACACAAATGTGGAAACCCAGGTTTCAATGTTCCTGAGGTATCATAGATATAGATAATGTGACCCATGTGATCTCTCCCAGTTGCACAGTATACAAAATATACATACATAATCACATTCCAGCTACAAGGCATGAAAGATGCTTCACCGCTCCTCGGCAGGGCCACCTTCACCCTTCACAAAACACCTGTCCCATGGGCTAAGTGGTAAAGGCAGTCAGGGCCAGGCTTCCACCAAGTTTAAGGAAGTCACACTAAGCCACTTGTTGCCCCTTCAACTGAGGATGATCCCCATGAAAGGTACATGGAAAGTTAATGACACCTGAGGCAGTATTAGGGTTTGATTTTGCCAAGGCCTGAGCAACTCATTCAAAATTCATGTGTCCTCAACTCCTGTTGACTTCAGTGAAAGCTTAGGTATCCCAGCACCTTACAAAATTGGTTTTTATGTAGTCTCCTCCATTAAGACATAGAGGGCAGATGTGTGCTGGCAACCAATGTCAGCCAGGCTACATTGGTATTAAGTGATTTGTGGGGAGAATTCTGGACTGCAGAAGGAGAGATCCTCCAGGATCCTCCGGGCCAGGATCTAGCTTCAGTTGACTCCAATGGAGCTATGCTGATTTACACCAGCTGAGAATCTGGCCTGGAATACTTATTATATATGCTTGGATATAGGTAAGTATGGAACACTAAGTGTATATTTGTCTTAGTGGCTCTCAGCCAGCTTCATCCTTGGTGTAGTTCTAATCAATTCATTCAAATTACATCAGATACGAACTTGTAACACTTTTGCTTTACGGTCTGTGTGATTCCCCTGCTCGTGTACACATACTCATGCCAGCGTGCATTGAGCTAGCATGAGTAGAAATAGCATTGTAGATGCAGTAGCACAGGAGGCATGGCTGAGCCATGCCAAGTACATACCCACCCATGGCTCACCCATGCCTCTGCTGCTCATGCTACTGTGGCTACGCTGCTCTTTATACTCACTCTAGCTCGATGAGAGATAGATTGAGCATGTTTACACAAACAGGGGAATCATACCCCTAGTGTATAGTACAAATGTAGTCTGTCTCTTCTTAAGCCTATGTGGGGGAAAAGGAATAGTTTGTTTCAGCTGTATAACAATGTCCTTTACAAGGATCTTACATGCTTACAGCAAGGAGAGAATTCTCCTCTGGGCACAAAGGGACATTTCTGAAAAAGGGTGAACAGCTCCAACTCCAGTGGGGGGCTTGTTGGTTCTAGTAGTCTAACCTTTGGAGGCAACTTCCAAGAGTTCTGAAGGAATCAAATGTGAAATTGCAGAATTACTAACTGTGGTATATAATCTATCATTTAAATCAGGTTCTGTACCAAATGACTGTAGAATAGCTAATGTAATTTTTTTTTGTTTTAAAAAAGGCTCTAGATGCAATCATGGCAATTACAGCTTGGTAAGAACAGAATTATCAGACACATTGATGAACACGACTTGTTGGAGAAGAGTCAACATGGTTTTTGAAACAGGAAATCATGCCTCACCAATCTATTAGAATTCTTTGAGGGGATTAACAGGTGGACAAGTGGCTATAGTATACTTTGATTTTCAGAAAGCCTTTGACCAGATCCCTCACCAGAGGCTCTTAAGCAAAGTAACCTGTCATGGGATAAGAGGGAAGGTCCTCTCATGGATCGGTAACTGGTTAAAAGATAGGAAATAAAGGGTAGGAATAAATGGTCAGTTTTCAGAATGGAGAGAGGTAAATAGCGTTATCTCCCAGGGGTCTCTACTGGGACCAGTACTGTTTAATATATTCATAAATGATCTGGAAAAGGGGTAAACAGTGAGTTTGGCAAAATTTCCAGATGATACAAAGCTACTTAACATAGTCAAGTCCAAAGCAGACTGCAAAGAGTTACAAAGGGATCTCACAAAACTGGGTGACTGGGCACAAAATGGCAGATGAAATGCAGTGTTGATAAATGCAAAGTAATGCATATTGGAAAACATAATCCCAACTATACATATACAATGATGGGGTCTAAATCAGCTGTTACCACTCAAGAAAGAGATTTTGGAGTCATTGTGGACAGTTCTCTGAAAACATGTACTCAATGTGCAGCAGCTGTCAAAACAGCAAACAGAATGTTGGGAATAACTAGGAAAGGGATAGATAATAAGACAGAAAATATCATATTGTCTCTTTATAAATCCATGGCACGCCCACATCTTGAATACTGTGTGCAAGTGTGGTTGCCCCATCTCAAAAATGATATATTGGAATTGGAAAAGGTACAGAAAAGGACAACAAAAATGAGTAGGGGTATGGAACAGCTTACCTCTGAGGACAGATTAATAAGACTAGGACTTTTCAGTTTAGAAAAGAGACGACTAAGGGGAATATGGTAGAGGTCTATAAAATCATGACTAGTGTGAGAAAGTAAATAAGGAAGTATTATTTACTCCCCATAATACAAGAACTAGGGATCACCAAATGAAATTAATACGCAGCAGGTTTAAAATAAACAAAAGGAAGTATTTCTTCATACAGTGCACAGTCAACCTGTGGAACTCCTTGCCAGAGGATATTGTGAAGGCCAACACTATAACAGGGTTCAGAAAAGAACTAGATAAATTCATGGAGGATAGGTTGATCAATGTCTATTAGCCAGTATGGACAGGGATGGTTTCCCTAGCCCCTGTTTGCCAGAAGCTGGAAATGGGTGACAAGGGATGGATCACTTGATGATTACTTGCTCTGTTCATTCCTTCCAAAAGCACCTGGTATTGGCCATTGTCGGAAGAGAGAATACTGGGCTAGATGGACCAGTGGTCTGACCCAATATGGTCATTCTTATGTTCTATAGATGGGCTTATTGGCTATACAGTTGCTCTTGGAATGGCTGTGAGATTTGAGAGAGGATTTTCAGTCTATGCATGGAAAACTTCTTAAAAGATGTTTAAAAACAAACTCAAATCCAATTCAATGTATTAATCATTGCTTGAAAATACACAAGCTCTACTTTTGGTTTGCTGACATGAGCCTGATTCAAAGCCTAGTTAAGCCACTGGAAAGATTAATTCTGTAGCTGGTTGAAAAATGGGATGAAAATTTTGCACAAAACTGTTGTGAAAAATTCCTCTCATTTTTTCATTGACAAATTGAAATTCAGAAAATTTCTGCCAGCTCCAGTTAATAGGTTGCTTAAAGCTAGAACAGGGCATGAAACATTTTTCTCTTCCCACAAACATTTTTGAGATTTCAGGAAATGTTCCTGTCTTGAATTGGGACAAAATGTTGATATCTCAAAATTTTTCTGGAACAGAAAATCTGGAAGAAAAAAAAAAAGTTTGGGTCAATAAAAATGTTTCATTTCAATAATTTCAAATCTTTTCAGTTTGATTTCGAGTATTTGTTTTTTATTTATTTACTATTATTGGTTTAAATTTTAAAACAAACGTTCAAATCATAAAACTGGAATTTTTTGTTCTGAAAATTTTGAAATGAAGCATTTCAACAATTTCAAAGCTTTTTCTTTTCAAACGTTTTTCTTTTTTTGAGTTGAGAAATGAGCATTTCCTATGGAAAATTTTGGTTTCAACAAACCAGCATTTTCTGATGAAAAAAATGTTTTGTCAAAAAATTCCTGACTAGCTCTACTTATTGTAGAGATATGTTTGTAGAAGATTATAATTTAGAGATGCTCCGTCATAAGGGACAGTATTACGAACACAAGAATTTGGAGATGTGCCCTGAAGGTAGGGGTTCGGACCACCACATGGCTGTGTGGCACTCTCCAGTTTGTTTTATTAAAGTTTTATTCCTTGCTCATTCATTTGGTTTGTTGTTTAATGAACCCCAAGATCATTACACTTATTACTAACTTGAACTCCTTCTACTTATGCCGTGAACACTGTTCATGCCTGTAACATGCTTAAAAGCATCTATTAATCATTTATTAACCCTTTAAAAATAGACTGTACCCTTACTACAATTTGTGACCCAGGGTGCAGACCTTGGTGGGGATGTTAGAATATGGTCAAAGTTGAAACACTTTCTCTCCTTTCCCTAAAAAAGATTCTCATAATTGAAAGAACCTCTGAAGTTACATTTCTACATAATCAGTCAAATCCTTTTATTCTTTGAATTGGCCATTTATGCAAAAGATCGGCCCTGCTTCCAAAGCCATGTGTTCACTGAGAATTTTAGACCATTCTCTCACTGCTGTTTTAGCACTGTAGCAAAACCATCTGCCAGAATATTTACCATTGTGTGGCCTAGACCTACTCTTGGGGCAGGCTTCTTAGCTCTTAGTAAGAGGCTTCCTAGTTAAACACTTTCCTATGGGTTTTAGTGCATAAGAGGACAATATAACATAATGGCTCTGATTCTGAGCTTAGTTACACCCACCGATAACCTGTTTAACTCCAATAGGTGTGAGATCAGAATCAGAACTGTAGTCCTCACAAAAAGAAGGGGTGTGTGCAATATTTTAATTACCAGAGAGAACAAGGGAAACAGGCAGCATGATGATAGAGGAGAAAAAATATTAGGGCCCAATCTTGCTCCCTTTGAAGTTAATGGCAAAGTCAGGAGTTTAGGACAGAATTGTTCAGATGTTTATCCCAATCATGTGGGTTTATGATACTCGGCTGGAAACTTTCATGTGAAATTTCTAGTGCTCCTTGCTTTTGATTAGGCCAAATATACCATAAGAAAAGGTTTAAGCACGGTTTTTTAACATGCCTGTTTCACTTCCCAGCTGGTCCTAGAAGAGCCGAGACATGCATAAATTAGAATAATAAAACATAATGCAAAACTAACTTTCCCAAAACCTCTAAAGAGGTTTGCTCAGACTCAGTATATGTTCTGTGGGCAGACAGATTTTGTTTTACCCATATATTACCCATCTCTTTAAAAAAATTGGGACTACTAGTAATTTTACTATGTTTCAAAGTGATCACTCAGCGCAGAAGTCAAGCTGAGCCTTTTCAGTTGTACTGCAATTCAGTAGTTAGTGTAACAGCATAGACTAAAAGGCAGAAGCAAAACTTGTTTGTTTCATAAGCATAAATTAGATCGAAACTGTAGTCTAGATGTGACAATATTATTTTATCCAGCAAGTCACCTGACTTTCAGTTTTTACAAGAGCTTACAGAAGGGAAAAGGACTGTACAAGCAAGATGATGATTCTGGAAAATCCAAATAAAAAAATCCACTAAAAAGTAATAGTGGTTTAACTAATCTACTTCACCAGCCATGTCAGACCTTAAAGCATGTCACTCTATAATCTCCAAGAAAGTAAAACATCAGTATTTATCTGTCAACTCTGTTTAATATATAGTCAGCAAAATGAGAAATAGGCCTAAATAAAATAAAATCTTGCCAAATAGAAAGCAGTCCCTGCTATCTAGCACTTTCCAAAATGTCACTGAATGACATATCGTATTTTGCAATAGAAACCACTGCCATCCAAGTACGCTGAGATATAAACAGACATATTTATAAGGTATCTCTGATCATATCCATTGGCCAATTAAAACTTCTTTTTTAACTTTGGAAAATCTTGATTAATTTGCCTTAGGTCTCTTTATCATTGGAATATGCTATGAAAAAAATAAATCTTTTGGCTAAACAAAATTTCTGGCCAAGCATAAAAGCAATGAAAAAACAACACAGGCTTTTGAACCGCCAATCCTCTCCATTTAATGAGATTATGCATGAAGCAAGAAATTATTTCAAAACCAAACATTGCATCTATTACACACAGAGACAGAGTCATAGCCTTTTGGCAGATATAACAGCCATCAGTATCACTGCTTTAGATGATAAACCTTCAAGGAAAATTCTGAGAAACTTAATTACTAAAAAAACCCACCTTTATGCAACATATGCATCCCAGGCAATCAAATAAGAACCTTTGAGGGGCTGATTTGTAAATCCCGTCTCAACCTAATTACCAAAGGATAAACTGCTAAAACAAAGCCCATACATGGGTTTATTTACTATAAATGCAACTAAACTAAACTAGAATAAACAGACAAGCTATGTGGATCTGGTGAGAAAGTCCCAAACCCCAAATTAATCTCTGTGAATTGGTTAGGTACAAAAGGATAAGATTTGTTGATTATTTTCATTTTAGTAGACTTGTCCTTCTTTACCTCCCTTGCAAAGCACAGAGCTGATCTACAAAAGAAATCTGGAAAGCAGTGATACTGTCTGGCTGCATATGTTCCTTTGCAGCCCCACATGAGGCTCTTCTGGAGTCTATGGAGCTGATCAAAGGCACATGCTAATTTTAATGTGATGTTTCAACATTGCTTAGTGATGGTTTAATTGTAATATTGCATACATATGTGGTAATCGTAAGTCATGACTATGTAATATTACAGAGCACCCTCTGCAATTAGTGCTGGAAGAATATCACAGTGTTCTGCTAATAAAGCAAAATAAAAAGAATAAACCTACAAAATCACCCCCATCCATCATAACAGTTGACATCGGCTTGATGCCTCTGACTAACAGTCTTTAGATTTGAACGCTCCTTGGGTTCCACTGAGGGCCCCTGCCTCCTATTCCTAGGTGCTGTTTATTATCCATGAAATGATCCAAAAATGATACCCAACTGAAATCAAAGTGCTTTTTAAAAATATATTTTCGGTTGTTTGTCAAAAATAAATAAAAGTCAGCAGTTAACACAGATAATTTTTTCCTGGATTCATGGATAAATAACCTGATAAAAGCCTGTGAACTGAGTACATGCATTTACCACTGGTTAAAAAGGAATCTGCAGAATGTAGCACGTTTATTTTTAGCACAGCAGAGCTGTATAGAAAACAGCTACCAAAAATGAGGAACTACCAATATACTGCCTACGTTGCTGCATGAACAGACAGCCTACACTTACAACAACCAATGAAACCAGATACTTACTATAAATGCAAACAACACATTCAACATGAAATGCTGGAATACAGTTATCTGTAACATGGCTCACAGTTGAACTATTAACATAACAGATTACTACTCAAGATAACATGTCCTGTTTTCCTGTCAGATTTTGAATCTGTCTGCCTAACTATGCATTAAAGTACCAGACACAGATGTTTAATTTCATACCTCTTTGATTTTTCATGAGGGTGCTATAATTGTAAAGTGAACTGATGAATATCAAAAACATTTGCTGTTTCACCTAAATATGAAAGCAGCGACACTTTAATAGAATCTAATAATTGTGTTGCTCTCTTTCTGTATTTTTTTTCTTCATATCTAAAAAGCCTCTACTGATAATCACGACTTAATTCTGAAACTCTTAACACTTATATCTGAGTTTTCCATTGAGCTCCTTCAGCTGCCTGATGTTAATGTTTATTATTATTTTATTATTTAGTCTAATTTTAGTTGTGTTTAGTGTGTGGGTGCTGGCTAGTGTTGGTGGCTTGTGATGTACAGGAGGTCAGACTAGATGATCTGGTGGTCCCTTCTGGACTTAAATTCTGTGACTCTATTATTTACACATACACATAGAAGATGAGGGTTGGGAGAGACCTCAGGAGGTCATAGTCCAATCCCTGATCAAAGCAGGATCAACCCCAACTAAATCATCCCAGCCAGGAATTTGTCAAGCCAGGCCTTAAAAACTTCTAAGGATGGAGATTCCACCACCTTCCTAGGTAACCCATTCCAGTGCTTCACCACCCTCCTAGTGAAATAGTGTTTCCTAATATCCAACCTAGACCTCCCCCACTGCAACTTTAGACCATTGCTCCTTGTCTTGTCATCCGACACCACTGAGAAGAGCCTAGCTCCATCCTCTTTGGAACCCCCTTTCAGGTAGTTGAAGGCTGCTATTAAATCCCCCCTCATTCTTCTCTTCTGCAGACTAAATAAGCCCAGTTCCCTCAGCCTCCCCTCATAAGTCATTTGCCCCAGTCCCCTAATAATTTTCGTTGCCCTCCACTGGACTCTCTCCAATTTGTTCACATCCTTTCTGTAGTGGGGGGCCCAAAACTGGACATAATACTTCAGATGTGGCCTCATCAGTGCCGAATAGGTGGGAATAATCACTTCCCTCAATCTGCTGGCAATGCTCCTAATAGTAAAAGAGAAGACTGAGAGGGGACTTGATAACAGTTTTCAAGTACATAAAAGGTTGTTACAAGCAGGGCCGGCTCCAGGCACCAGCTTGTCAAGCAGGTGCTTGGAGCGGCAGCTCCGGAGAGGGGCGGCACCTCCAGGTATTTGGCGGCAGTTCGGCGGACGGTCCCTCACTCCGCCTGGGAGTGAAGGACCTACCGCCGAATTGCCGCCGCAAATCGCGATCACGGCTTTATTTATTTTATTTTTTTGGCTGCTTGGGGCGGCCAAAACCCTGGAGCCGGCCCTGGTTACAAGGAGGAGGGAGAAACATTGTTTTTCATAACCTCGGAGGATAAGACAAGAAGCAATGGGCTTAAATTCCAGCAAGGGAGGTTTAGGTTGGAAATTAGGAAAAACTTCCTAACTGTCAGGGTGGTTAAGCACTGGAATAAATTGCCTAGGGAGGTTGTGGAATCTCCATCAATGGAGATTTTTAAGAGCAGGTTAGACAAACACCTGTCAGGAATGGTCTAGATAATACTTAGTCCTGCCACAAGTTCGGGGGATTGGACTAGATGACATCTTGAAGTCCCTTCCAATCCTATGATTCTACGATTCTGCTAAATAGGGCTGGCGTTGCTATGGAGAGAACAGCCTTCAACTCCCTGTAATGGTATTCAAAAAGATATGTTTTTATTTTCTTGCTTTGTTGTGAACCTTATTTTGAGTAAGGAGCCCAAAGATCTGAGTACCTGTTTAAGAATGTTTATTTTGTGCAGGCCGTGTTAAAATCAGGACTCTTTCCCTAAAAGAAGATTTTGGTTTCTCCTCCTCGTGGCTGTTTTCTGTTGTTTGTGAGAATGAGCTTAGAACTGGGGCTCTGCCACATTATGGTTTGGGAACATTCAGTATTTTATTATCCAGTTTGCTTATCCCAACATGTTTTGAAGAGGGAACTTCAGACAAGCTATTCAAAAGCCAAAACTAACATTACCACAATGTTTTTTCCTTTAAAAGAAAACAATGTTTTTCAAAGAGATTCTAAAATATTTCACAAATCCTTCATGCCCAGAGACTGATTACAAAGCATAGAATATGCATCACACTGGGAGTGCCCTAATAATTAAATTCTATTTTAATGTACAGTAGAGATCAATGGAAGAATTCTACAGAACTTAGATACAGCCTTCCGAATTTAATCTGCAGAGTTCCCTCTTCATTTCCCCCTTCCACCCAACACACAAAGTTTCTGTGTAAGTTTGTTTTTTTCCCCTTGGTTATTTCCTATGTTTATCTACATAATGCAGTTCTGTTATTTCTTATAGATATCTGTAATGCAATTACACTGCTCTGCTTTCCAAATATATCCTTTGGCCTCAAAACATAGTGAATTTCTTTAATAGTGATCCTTTCATGATGAAACAATATGTTAATTAGGGCACAGTACAAAACAGCATTTATATGTTAAAATGTTAATGGAAATCCAGGTGTCAACTTTTCTCGGGCACTGGGAAAGGGCTGGTGTCCTGAAAGATACAAACAATTCCAAATCAGTAGTAAATATGGGTAACATTTTCAAAAGTGACTTAGGAGCCATTTTCAAACGGGACTTTGGCTTTAAAGAGCTGAAGTCCATTTTAAATATGGGACTTAAGTGTCCAATTTGATTGCTTTGGAAAATTTCATCCTATGGCTATAATTCTTGAGTACTTATCATTCCAAAACCATACAGATGACAGAGAGACAGAACACATAGATGGTTACTGTAATTCTGTGCAACACTGATGCACATCTAGATCTCCTAAAGAATCTTCACTGACTCTCCTGGTTTCTAACTCTTAGAAGTGTTTTTTGCTCCTTTGTAATATTCTGACCAGATTTGGGGAATGTCATTAAAACAGAGAACGCTGAAAATAGATTTTAGAAGATTTTATCTTTTATGATGAACTACTGAAAAATGGGAAATTAACTCAGGTTGGCCCGGTGAGTAGAGCAAGACATAGGAAGGGACTTTCCAAGATACTTATTTTAAAATATTCATTCAGAAATATTATGGAAAGATGGATTCAGAAGTCATTTTGGGATTCTCAGTCCATATAGGTTACAGAACAGCATTGTGGCCTCATAGGAAGTTGCATAGCAAGACATAGGGCGAGCACCATGTTCATGATTAGGTGTTTTAGACCATTCTGAGAGATGAAGTTACAGTGGGAAGACATGGGGGAAAAGATAGCACAGAATTAAGGGATACATAATAATTTAGCCTAGTTAAAATACTGATTCAGGCCCTGATTCAGCAAAGTGCTTAAACTTAAATCCATCCCTGTTCTGCAAAGCTCTTAAGCACGTAACTAAATAAGTCAATTGGCTTTAATGGGATTTAAGCCTATGTTTAAAAGCTTTGCAGAATAGGAATGGTTTGCTGAATCCAAACCTCACTGCCCAAGGGATCTGCTAGATAATTTAGAATATGCCCTGACAGCATTTCATGGAGCAAGGTGGAGAAATGGTCATACGGCTAATTTCATGCCTAGTCACACACACACACTCTCAGGAAAATCATCAATGGAGATAACCTTTACTATTTAATCAGAAGGATTCCAAACTAAGATTTTACGCTCCCCAGTCTGTAATTTATGAATGAACTCTAAGCAACTGCAGTAACCAAGAAGCTGGTCCATATACATTTCTAGATCACAGTAATTCCTACTGAGTGTAACTTTCTCCCCAAAAGAATATCTCTTTATTTTAATCCTGTATATTTATAGCTCTATAATTTGTAATATTAAACCTAACAATAAGGAAAGAATAAAGAAATTGTTAAAAAACAGAATTTTTATAGGCTTCCCAGTTAATTTATAGGGCTGTATCTAGTGTCAAACAGTGCTCTCCATTAAACAGAAAAGCTAATAAAGGGTTAAAATATCCAGGAATGTTGTCATCCAGTTCTTAGACTTACTATAGCATCACTATTTTCAGTACAGACCTCACTTCAGTTGATGCTGTTGAGAACTCTGTCTTGTCTGTGTTGTGCTTATGATGCCCTCATGTAACCATTAATCTTTTCTTAAAGGATATTAATAATATTTTCCTAATGGAGGGATTCATCATCTCTGATTATAAGAACCTGCTAGAAAACAAATGGAACCAATTAGCAGTAAAAAGAGTACTCTGAAGAAATGTTGAAGAAGGACTATCCATGATGGATAGGAACAGTGTCCTAAAGCGCTAATGGCAAACACTTCACTTGCCAACACACAATTTGCAAGTGTTTCTGAAACTCAGGTAGGATGTACCACCAAATTCCAAATAAAAGTATTAGCATAGATAAATTATAGGTCTTTCAATAAATTAGGTGAGATATTATTAGCTGCTTAAACAGGTGTAAAATACTTTGGCTGCATCAGTAGCTACAGTATAACACTATTTACAAACTCTAGGCCAGACTACTATGTGCTGACTAGTACCTTTCTCCAGAAGCAGTGTCAATGAAAATCAATGGGTCGAATCCTTGCCCCATTGAATTAAATGGAAAATTTATCATTGACTTCAATAAAGCCAGAATTCCATGCAATCAGATTTGGATATTTAGATACCAGCCTATTGTATGTGCTTGTGTATGACAAAACAAAGAGCAAACAAGTGTTTTCAATAAAGTTGGCTTTATTTCATATTTAAAAAAAAACAAGAAGGAACAAAATTAAGTTCTCCTTGGGAGAGCAGAGAGGACTAAAATATAAAAGGATCCATAAACTTTGGGGGTTTCAACTTTTGGGAGCCTAATATTATATGCCTAGTGCCTGATTTTCAGAGCTGCTGGGCACCACAACTCCAGAGTGGCCCCAAGGATGCTACTGGCACTTACCAGCTACAAAATTCGGTGATAATAAGTTGCGTGGAGTTCAGTTCATGAAGCGGAAGGTCAAAATATCAATAAAAATAACGTGGCAGGGCTAATCCAGCTCCCTTTATTAATATAAAGTGGCTTGCTTAAATAAGATGAGAAGAAACCAGAAAGGAAGGATATTTATATTATTAAATAATTACCATCCAACACCCGAGCATTGGTGATAAGAGATGCAATGCTAAATTTTACAGATCGTAATTTTACTTACTAATAAATTGGCATCTCAGTCTTTTTTAAGTCTTCTTGGTATCAAGGATAAAGAGACAGTCAACAACCATAGCAGTTCTTAGGCAAATGCCACATGTGCTGTTAAATGAGATGACCCACACATTCTTCCTCCTTGTCATAAATAAATTCCTTAAATTACTGCTATTCAGCCAAAGAGGTGCCCAACTACACAGTTAGGGCTTGATCCAAAGCCCTCAGAAGTCAAATGAAAGGCTCTCCTTGACTTCAAAAGCCTTTGGATTAGGCCCCTAATGGAGAGGATTGAACTTGTTTGAAACAATACTAGAGAAAGGAAAGCAGAGACACTTGAAAGGAGAATCATTTATTTTCCTGGGACCTTAATGAACATCTTGGTATGTTAATTACCAATGGGAGCCATGAGGTCAAAGACTAGACTTTGGAAAAGAAAGAACAATAGGCATATTGTGTTAGCCTGAAGCTTTTATAGTTTTAAACAACTTGGAATCTTAGTGAGGGAAAGCAACATTTTTCAGAGATGGACTGCAGCTGAAATCCTGTATATGGAAATACACAGATTGGCAACCACTATGGAAAATTACTTTGCCTTTTTTTGTTGTTTGATTAGTAGTGATGGAGCAAAGGGATTTAAAGGAGTACTGCCAATATCTTTAGGTAACAATCACTGATTAACAGCATAGGAAATAGTGGCAAGGGAAAGCAAAGGAAAGCTACAGTAAGAGAAAGAAGAAAAAAAAGCAACCTCCTATTCCAGTGCTTGGGGCATACATAATAATAAGACTGCTGAATGGGAGATACATATTTTCAAAAATTACTATATTAGCAGAATAACAGAGGTATGGCTGAACCATGAAAATGAACAAGGGACTAAAATACCAGATGCAATTTACTGGAGGGAGAGATGGGGAAAAAAAACACAAAATGGGGTGGCTATTAGTGAGAGATGATATTAATCTTCAGAGAGAAATCATATAAATGTTTACGCTGAGGCAGTTTGGACAGAAATTTAAAGAGCATAAAAATGGATGCTGCTATAGACCTGCCAGGGCAGATGGAAATAGCAACTTTGGAAATGGGTTCACATTAAGAGAGCCAACACTTGTCACTTGCTGGATTTTAATTACTAAAATATTGATTGGGATAACTATTGTGCACAAATTAAAGAAGGGAACATATTTCTGGAGGCCATGGAAGTTCTCTTCCTTATACAGCTTGTTGATTAGCCAGTTCAGTCAGAGGCTCTTTTAGATCTCAATTTAGGCAGCAAGCCAAGTAGGATCAAAGTGAAATTGGGGAGCAAATTTGGTGGCCACATTATCATTCACTTCAAAATACTTGCTGGTGTTGAGTGCTAGCCAAGGAAGCAACAAAAAGTTTTGCCCTTTAGGATAGCGGATACTGAAGAAAATGTACAGTCTCAGCAATTTTGATCATATTTCTGGTTATGGTAGAAAAACCTCAGATCTACAATAAATGTATTTAGCTGCTCTGATATTATTGAATTATAGTGTGTCTCAGAAGCAGCTAAAATATCTGGCTAGGGGACTATAAAGTGAAGTTGAGTAGATAAGCCCTGATTCTCAAACAGTGAATGAGAAATCCTATAATTCAAAAGGAAATACCCTTCGAGCAACGCAAGTATTTATTGCAGACCACAATTCATTCCTTTACATTTTATTTTACAAATTCTCCATTACTTGCTTCAGTTACAGCGAAATGGCCTGCTTTATTTCAGAGACCATTCTCTTTCTGGAGGACCTCTCTGTTCACTTTTACATGGCAAGAAATCTCCAGCCAATTGAACAACCCGATTACTGAACAACTGTAAGTGCTTTATAGTGCAGGAAAATGTGAAATATTTAAGAACTAATGTAAAAGTCTGCAACTGAAATGCAGTCAAGTGAGTCTAAAAAGGGAAAGGGGAACATAGGTCAGTACAGTTAAGTACGAATGTGCAAAGACTTTATTCAATAAACACAAGTTGTGTTTAAAGTATTTTAGTGAAAGAAAGGTAATTCACATAAGATTCAAATTTTTCTCGAGAACAGCATCTTTTTCACACAGCATGTTTTACTCCTTGCATTCTTCATAGCTCGCATAAGTAGCCTGATAATGGGGATTGCGAGACACACAAATGAGAAGCATGGCACATGAAATAATCATTTGAGCTCCTTTAAAATAACAAGGAAGGTTTATTCAAATATCTTTGCAGCAGAAAGGATGTCAAAGAAAAACATATTCCATAAACAATGGTAGCCATCTGATGGCTGTTCAGTGGGTTTTGGGACATGAGTGGTTGGCTCATTCTATTTCTGAGTGGACACATCACAAATTTGGCTGGCAATCTCAACTGATGTACTGAATGGATATGTGAGCTGAAGTGTCATGTTATCCTAATAAAAATAGACCTTAACATTTATGCTATGTAGTGCTCTATGGGTGAGATTTTCAAAAGTGCTCAGCATTGGCCTCACTCTGCTCCCACTCAAGTGAAGAGTGAAACCAGAAATTTTGAAATCCCAAGAATCTTCACTTATCCTCATTAAACTAACTGAGTCCCAGTTGCTGTGTCTAAATAGACCAGATTAGACCTCAAGGAGTTCCTAGATCCTGCCTTATGCTTAAACCAATAGATCACCCTAGACTAAGTTGCATATCCATGTCGGTCTTCTTGGGCAGAGTGGTGGAACAGGATAAGGGTCTTGCATTGATTGCTGTTCTGTATGCTAAGCTGGAAGGATCCACTTCATGGATGGTGTAAAAGAGTAATCTTCAGGTGTAAAAATTCTGGTTATATAACAATGGAACTCCATAGTGAAACAGAAGCACTATATAACTAACTGGCTTTGGCTTTATATATTGATATCATTATATCAAGCATGGCCAGATGGCACTGTTACACATAGTCTTTACGATCATCTTTCTTAGCGTGTGAGCAAATGGGAAAAAAATGCTATAATCTTGTTCATTTTAGGGTCATGCAATGTTCTTTGTACAGGCAATTTCTGGAGAGAGGGATCTATGTGAGCAGCAGGAGAGTTTGCTGTGTGCCTTGGTCTCTGATTAAGGTTAATTCTTAAGGCAGTGTTGCTCCCTGGGAACAAGGCATTGGTGTTGGGCTGAGATTCCTGAAAAGAGATTGTCTGTATGCTGTCTGGCCACTTCTGTTCCGAGGCTGGTGTATAAATAAAATTAGTTACACTTACAAATTAGCCCAAACTCCTTGTAACTAATCTCTCCTCTACTGGCAAGCTGACCTGTTACCAGCGCCACCTCTCAGCCAAGTGGTATCAGAAGAAAGGGCAACATTATTATTGCTATAGATCTAAGACCCAGCTATATGGCCCCTTTACTATAGTATCTGAGCATCTCACAATCCCTACTGCATTTATATAATTACAACATTGCTGTGATGCAGGGAAGTGCTACTATTCCCATGTTACAGACTGGGAATGGAGACACAGAGAGGATAAATGATTTGCCCAAGTTCACACAGCAAGTCTATGTCATACAGGAGCGGCGCCAGAGTTTTTGCTGCCCTAGGCAGGGGGTCCTTCCGTGCTCCCGGTCTTCAACGGCAATTCTGCGGTGGGGGGTCCTTCCGCGTTCCCGGTCTTCGGGGCATTTCGGCGGTGGGTCCCGGAGCGAGTGAAGGACCTGCCGCCGAATTGCCCCCGAAGACCCGGAGTGCGGAAGGACCCCCCGCTGCAGAATTGCCGCCAAGGGCAGCAAAATGCTGCCCCCCAAATCCTAACGCCCTAGGCGACCGCCTAGGTCACCTAAATGGAAGCGCCGGCTCTGATGTCATAGCAGGGAATTGAATACTGGTCTCTTAAGTCCCAGGCCACCAGCCCTCCTTTTTCTCCAAAAGTCCCATAAACACCACAATTCCATCACTGCACTTTAACTTCTGTATTGTACAAGTGAAAGTGATTTTTAATTGCTCAAACTCTTCTACTTTAAAACATGTTTAGATTCCACTTAAACTATTAGACAATGTCAGAGAGGAAGATGAAAGCTTCTGCTTGTAAAGTTTGGTTATTCATGAGATACACATGCACACATACACACACACACACAAAAAAAGAAAACCTTTTTACATCAGGAAATCCATTTTTTCCACATTACACAACTCAAAGCACTTAAATGCATTTTGCTCAGATTCTCCAAAATGAAACAAACCAATCATGGAACTCAAACCCCAATAATGAACATTTGGGGAAGTTTCAGAAAGTTATGAAGTGGTGATAACTAAGGTGGGGATTTTCAAAAGAAAATGAGGGTGTTAGGCATCCATATTTAATTGAAATTAAAGGAGAGTCAGGTCTTAACTCCACCAGGCCCCTTTGGAAATTCCAGCCCAAAGGGTTATAAATGGAAGTCTGATTGTACCTTTAATTGTACAATTCACTCCAAAGAATACCAGATACACTACATGGAAAGATTATAGATATTTATATGATGGAAGGTGATGGTCAGAAGAAATGTACATTCTGTAAAATGTAGGGAGTTTGGATAATATAATTAATGGATCAATTTGTATTCCAAGGAATCACAAAGAGGATCAAAGGGTAAAAAGATAATAGCAGATCAAAGGATAAGAAGCCAAATGTTGAAATAAAGTGGTAGTAATATAGGCAGTTAAGGAGGAGTTATTGACCAATAGCTGTACCACTTTAGGTAATATCTGCTTTGTTAAATCCATTAATTACATTAACAAGGTCCTTAATGCATTTTACAAATCTAAACTTGTGTGTGTCTAGACAGCGGCAAATACCTTGCAAAGCTATAGCCTCATGGTACACTATTTTTAGGATCTTTTGGATGAAATGCAAGATAATATGGGCTTTGTTACTGATTATGCTGCATGGACAACTTTTCTTGGGAAAATATAGATAAAAGAGAATGCAATATTCAATGGCTTGGCACAAAGCATGCTTTTATTTTAATATAAATTGCACAGTTTATCTGCAAGAGGAGGTGATGACATAATTTAAATGAGTCTGAAAATTTACCTCCCAGTGTTTTCACTGAATTGTGGAAGTCTCTGTTATTCAAAAGACTCCCAAAGATCTATCAGTGGTGGCTCTCTCATATATTATGAGTCTGGGGGACACCTGTACTCAAAGAAAAGGACTGGGTTTAATGGGAATTCAGGGAGGTTACTTTCTTGCCAACAGACTACTCTGTCTGATGGGGAATTATAATATTTTATCGTCTTCTATCATCATCATCTTACTTACACAAGAGTGAGGTATTCAGAAGACCTGAGAATAATTAAGTGGGAAGAAGATGGTTAGCATGTTGGGGACTGACATCTCATTCTGACTGCAGTAGAAAGACTTTTTAAAATCTTAGTCTTGACTGTGTGGGAACTGTTCAACGTGGTTAAAACCTTAATCTGGCATGTTCATGTCTGGTGACAATTGAGTGTATCTTGCCATTAGGAATTTTCAAATTATGTGGTAGATAAGATTGGTGGGATCCAGCTCAAATCATGTCTCTGTGAGAGGAGAAGTGTGTCTTGAGTTAAACTCGGAGGTTTCCCCAACTTCAGTTTCAGCTGAAATAACTCACCAAGGTACTGGGAATGTGCATGAATCATATCTATGCTCCTTCTTAGCATTTGAAGGCCAGTGATTGGGAGCTATTACAGTAGTTGGTTGTCAATGCCTCTCTTTTAGAAAGCTATTGTTGGACTCCTGCTCAAGGCACCATCTCTTGATTTTTTTTCCAGTTACTGACCTATATCTGAATATATAGGCACATAGGAACTGCTAGACTGGATTAGACTCACAGTTCATTTAGCCTCTGACAGCGGCCTGCACCAAAAACTTCAGCAAAAGAAACAAAATGCTTCAGTAGATATATGTGGGATTACCTCCTCCCCTACAATAAAGTCATATGGTGAGTTCTAGTAATTAAAGATTGGCTTTAGCCCTGGAGTATGAGGTTGTATATCCCTTTCAAAACTCTTTTTAGCACTAACTTTTCAATATATCCTCACATGTGAGGCCTTCCAAGCCTCAATTCATTCATAGAATATCAGGATTGGAAAGGACCACATCTAGTCCAACCCCCTGCTCAAAGCAGGACCAATCCCCAACTAAATCCCCAAATGGCCCCCTCAAGGATTGAACTCACAACCCTGGGTTTAGCAAGTCAATGCTCAAACCACTGAGCTATCCCTGCCTCCTAGATAATTTTGTGTCATCTACAAATATTGCCACCTCATTGCTCATCCCTTATGCCAAATCATTAACAAATATATTAGAGAACACCAGTCCCAGAACAGAGCGGTGAGGCATGCCATAGTTAACCTTGTGACATGATGAAAATTGATGATTTATTCCTCCTTTTAGTTTCCTTTCTTATCCCCTTTGTTTGAAAAAAATCTCCAAGAAGGTTGTAGCTAGTCAAATCTACTCAAAAGTACTACAGTCAGTCATCACTCCTCATCCATTACTTCCAATTCCCTCATAGGCTTAGGTTGATTCAAACCCAGGGGGGAAAAAAATCTGTGGCAACAGGCTCTTAAGAGCTTTAACACTGGGAGGAGAGTGTGGCTAGGTAGAACTGAAGATACTTTACAGAATTCGCCAAGGATTCTGAGGGACTAGTTCTCCATATTTCTGCTTCCTTCTCTTATGTTTCTCTCCACATCTTGTCCCTTTTCAAATCCTTCTCTCTTCATGGGAAGAATTGGACAGGAATTCAGAAAATGTAAAGCAGATGAATTCAATTTTTAACTGCCAAGAAATTTCCCCCCGCAAAGGCAGTTTGTCCCCAGCTTTGCTCTCCCGTTGACCTTGTCACTAAAAGAAAGTATGTTTTCCTAGGAGGATAAGTGTGTGCAACAGGGGTTGGTGGGGATCTTTTTTTCTAAATATGATATTAAATGTCTCTCACCTGAAGAATTGGGAGAGGAGGGTGGAGTAAAAAGATTTGTAAATATCAGTCAAGGATCTCTTCCTGCAATGCCAAAAGTTTCATTAGTTCTATAGCAGAAGATCTGGGCCCCAGAATTTTTTGATTAAGAGAATAGGCATCACGAGGTCATTCCCTAAGGCAGGCATGAAGTGTGGTATGCCAAATCAGGCTGACCATTTCTATGATAAACTTGAATTTGAGCCTGTTGTTTTAGTTTCTAAGCACTCTTGCTGACTCCAAATTTGTGACTTCAGTGGGAGTTTTATCTGAATCAGAAGGAGAAGCTCTTTATTATGATATAATCTTAGAAAGAAGAGATGGGGAAAAATAAAACTATTAATCCATCAACTTCTTCCCCCTCCAGGTCAGGATAGTTTCCTGAAGTATATTTTCACTTACATTTATAGCACTGCAAAAGAAATACCAAATGGAATGAACTCCTAGCTAGCAATCTAACCTGTTGAAACAGAAAAAAAGTAATCTTTCCAGATGAATAAATCCTGCAAATATAAATGTACTTACAAAACAAACAAATAAATACAATCTTTCCACTATGCCTCATTTCTCCTGATTTCAAACAAATATCTTAACAGTCATGCACATCAATATTATTTAGTGGCTCTGGGGTAACTCCAACTAGCTATACTTATAAAATGTGCATCTCTGTAATTAGTGAGTGGGAGAAAGTTTTCATATTTCAGAAATATTGTTTTGGATGTGTAATTCATACTAGCTCCCACAGTCCTAAATAAAATCGACATGAATTACTTTCTAAACAATTCTTGATGAATGATGAGTCAAATCTCTTGGGGCTGGTTCTGAGTTAACCCCCTTAATTCTCTCCTCACAGATGAGATAATAAAATAAGATCAGTCTAAAGACCTTCATTGAAATATACATATCTATTTTGCAAGAAATGGTGCTATGTAGCCTGTAATAGAGAGAAGATGATGAGGTGCCCTGAAGTGATTAGACATGCAGCAAGAGTGAATTTAATTTGGAAGATTGAGAGGTATGGAGATAACTGCTTTCTGCCTACACATTTTTACCACTGCTCAGTATAACTAAGACTTATAAATACTTTATAAATTAATGACATTAACCGCAGCACTCCAAACTGCAAGAACCACCTACACCATTTGTACATTATTCTATTAATAGTGGCTAAAGCATTAGCTGTTGAAGCTCTGGAATAAATTAAAATGGAAGCAGAACTTGGAGACAGGAGAATGTGTTCTCTTACTTGTATGTATGTTAATTGGGAGGCATCATACAAGAGATTAGTTGCTATTCAGATCTGAAATGAACATAACATCAGTTAAGGCCCAGGACTCTATCCTGTCTTTCAGTATTGTTAAGGAAAAGGTAATATGCTCTGCACATGGATTTGATTGGAAAAGTATGATCGACCTCCAAAAGTATGTATTGCTACAATGAAGCCACTGGGTTAGTCATATATTTTGTGATGCTGCTAGGGAGCAGAACAATATCAAACAACCTTTCTCCCTTTATTGACATTGGCATAGCAACTACTGTACCACAACTAGACTTTATTTTGGGCTCCAGAAGAGACAAAGTGAAGTGAAGCGAAGAGCTGTGATGCGAAGTTCCCTCTTCTCCTGCCCTAATCTACCATCACCCACCTTTTTCCTTTCATAATGTTTGTGAACCTTATTTATAATCACCTGCAACCCAATTAAAACCCTGTTAAAGTGCACACCTGCATTGACTTTAGCATCACATCACTGCACTGTAGTCATTAAGTCTATGCATCAAAGTTTTTCTGATTATTGTACATCTAATCTAGTCTATCAAAAACATTTTGTAGGCTTGAACACAAAGACAGGGTAATCAATATTCATGCATCAAGATTTCTGCAGGGATCAGGAAGGAATTATCTCTCCTTATGAGCATTACTAAATTAGTTAATTACTTTAGGGCATAAGATTTGGTCCTAAATCAACTGAAGTCTGTGTAAATGCTTTTGGACTTTTAACTGGTTGAATGAGTAATTTGCCCGCTTTGTGCATTATATCAGAAAGTTCTGTGACCATATTTAAACCAATAGGATTTAGAGGTATGATGGTATATATATGTGTTTTATACATCAAATTTTTAAAAGTAAGTTTTCATCAGACAAATCAATATTTCTTACAAAGGTTAAAATATATCTGTGGGATACAATGTACTAAGGAGCTTATTCATAAAGATTGTGCATATGAAAAACACACAGCAATTTAGGAACTAAGCCATTGGCTGATTAAGTCCAGTATTTTGTCTGTGGCAGTGGCCCTGAGGAAAAAGAAAAACCCTGTAACATACTGTAGCAGTGTGGACTCACCCCTGCAGCACCTCCTGCTGGTCATCCATGGGAATTAGCTCATCCCAGCTCCAGAGCACCCTCTGCAGGCAGGTGATCCACTACTGCTTGGCCCCCATGTCTCTCCCTGGACTCCGGTGCCCTTTTAGATGGGGTGCTGCCCCCTGGCAGTAACCCCTTTCTCTCAGGGTCTACCCTCCCCAGGAAACCCCCACCCACTATCCCCACCTCACCTCAGTATAAGGCTACTGACAGGCCTCATCTAGCCCCCACCCCCTGAGGCAGACTGCAGTATCAGCCTACTCATCACTGGCAAGGTTGGGTTTGGACCTGCTGCCTTTGCCTACCCCTGGGCTGCCCTCTGCAACCCCCAGTATCTATTGGCCTTATGCTAGGCCGCAGCCTGGGGCTTTCCAGGCTGGAGCTCCCCAGCTCCTCTGCTTTTCCCCAACCCTGCTCCACTCAGGTACCCTGTCTCTAGCTCCCTGCAGCCAGGACCTTCTCTCTCTGAATGCAGAGAGAGACTATCTGAGCTCTTGGCTCCGAGGCTTCTTATACAGGCCAGCTGTGACCTGATTGGGGTGTGGCCCAGCTGCAGCCGCTTCCCCAATCAGCCCAGCTTTTAGAGGTGCAGGGCTGCTTTCAAGCCCTCCCAGGCAGGAGTGGGTGTCCATACTGCTACACATACCCGGCCATTTTTGCAGTGTTGAATATACTGAGAAATTCCTTTCAATTCTTGCAGTAATCAGCTTGGGTTTTGATTACTCCTACCTTATCATGAACAACTGCAAAATGTTTTGTTGCTCAGAAAATTACCTGCTCTCTCAAAAAATCCAGCTATCCTATTGGCTGTTATGAGCTCCTATAAAGGAACACTCTCTACAGTGTCTAAGAGAAAAAGAGTAAACTGGATTGGTTTGTGAATTATATTTTTTTAAACTGCATCAGCCTTAAAAAAAGAAATAGAAGAAATGATTAAATGGAAAAGTAAAATGCACTGTACTAAAATAGAAAGAGATTGAGAGATAAAGTGAGTTATATATATATATATATATATATATAATGAAGAGAGAGAGAGAATATATATATTCTCTAGAGCTTTCCATTGTTTTATATATAAAATGGAAAGCTCTAGGGAATAAACATAGTTGAATTTAAAAGCAACTAAAAGAAGTTGGCACAGAGCAACTGAAATAGGTACAGAGCAGAAATTGGGGTAATTTGAAAAATTCAGATCATTCAAACGGCATAAGAAACAAGTAAGGGGAGTGATGCTCCTAGAACTAGACTAGAAAAGCATGTGAAAGCTTCTATCATTTGCTAGGGGAAGAATGAAGGCCGCAAAAGAAACTTTAAGACAAAAAAGAGGGTATAGGTCTATTGGATGGATTCAGAACCACTAAAGTTAACATCTGTTATCTCTACAGGCTGAGTTAGTGCAGTGGCTGTCTTAGCGCATCAGGTTGAAAGACCTATGTTATTAGCATCAAAGGCTATGATAAATTCTTCCCCCCATGCCTTGCTACATAGGACCAGAAAACCACCTAGAAACGTAAGTTACTGAGGAGAGATAAAAATGAGTTATTTTTGTTAATTATGCTAAGGATTTTCTCTAATGGATTCTAGCTCCCAATCCACCCAGAGTGAATCAACTGGCATGTGGCATGTACTACAGATGGATCAGCAGTGGTAAACATATACAGCTGCACATATCTGTTACACAGGTGCTTGGTTTTGTAATTGCTAGCTAGCCAAGAGCAGACAGATTTGTTGGCAAATCCCCATAGCTGCACAGAGAGTGAGAGAGAAAGACAAGCGAGAAAGTAGTCAGCTGGCACTAACACATCTCCCCAATAGGCTGCACGCCTGGGCCAGAGCTGCTGCTCTCATTCCTCGCCCATATTCTGAATCACTGTCAGATTCCTAACCTATTTCTTCAACTCAGTGGGACAAAGTTATAGCTGAAATTAGCAGAGCAGAGATACCATAATGCTTAGTGTAACCACATTAGCAAGCTCCTCTACGTCCTCTAATTCTTGCTAACCCTGGAATGCATCTTGGTTTTTTAACAGTTAATTCCCTGGAGGAGCAGGAAGAGCAAGGGGGCTGTGAGGTTTTCAGTGTGCCAGCTGGTACTGATGACATATGCTGTTCTTTAATAGTTGGACATATTGCAGGAGTAATAGCAGTACTAGGATGATTATTATGTCCATCTGAATCAGCTATTGCTGATGTCACAGAACCAGTGTGGAGCCAGTGGAAGTGTGACCCATAACAATGGCTGAGATGAAGGCAACTTTCTGATATAAATATTTCCACTTTTAATATTATTTTTCAGACTAAGCTGCATGCTGTCTGTCTATAGCAATGGGTTAGGTTGCTTTGATATTAAGGTACACAGAGGAGTTCAGACCCCAGAATGTTGGATAAATTAAAAATTACAACATTATAATGTAGTTTAAAAGATAGTATGTCTACTGCATCCTGTATAATAGGAATGGTACAGAGGCCTAAACGTATAGGATTCATATTGAGTCTGTACATTGTACAATGTAAAGGCAATTTCTGGTTGCTCCATCAATTTCGCCATAGTTTACATTTAAATTTCATTTTCCAAATATGAATTGACACAGTGTTGTTTTAAGTATCAGAGGGGTAGCCAAGTTGTTTTACTAAGCCTGTTGATAGATAGAAACAATGATCCAAATTCTATCCGTTTATGTGTTTACAGAGCAACAATCACTTTGGTACCTAGGCCTGTGGCAACACCATGATGAAGTTAACCCAATTTCTCTAAGCTAGGTGTCAACTGACACCACTCAAATCAGTGTTATGTTAACTCTTAAGCCTAATGGCATTAATTTAAATGTCATCATTTTTAATTGCACTGCTAACCATGTTTTCAGAAACTAAAAACCACTCAGGTGTGGTAGTCTTTGGATCCTGAGAGGGTGTGTGAGTAGCGTAACAGCACATCTTCCCCATCAACCCCTGGTTGCAAGCCCCTTTTGAGCCAATAGCGATATCATTAACCACAATACATACACAGTATGTATATTATACTATATAATATAGATTATAGATCTATTTTAAGGTATCTGTCCAATAGGCAATGACTGTCTTAAGCAACTACTTTAAAGTATCCTCATGCAATTTCTAGTACAATTTTGTTCGACATTTAGTTATGAACCACCTACAGTGGGTGACTGATTTTTTGCTGTTCCCTTCATTAGTCACTTATGACAGGTTTTATTGTATTTGCATAAGTGTAGGATAGAGACATATGACTAAATGAAATCAGCACAGCATAGGAATGATGTAGTAATGGTATTTTACAAAATCCTTTCCCAGGGCAAGAAAAATGAAAGTATAAAATATATTCACACCAACAAAGTCAGCAAGCCAACAAATGAATGGGTTTAAGTTCCATTTTATTCAGTTTTTCTTCCCACTCCCTTCCTCCAACCTCTCTTAGGATTTCATGTTACAATGTCCAGCTACAAATTGTAAAAAGAGTTTTATTCTTCAGATACACTCATCCAGCCCCACACTGTACAAACAGAAAAAAATACTACATATCTTTTAAATGATTAATTTTTTAAAAAGAATTGTATGTTTGTTAGGCCTGAATTTTTTTTAAAAAAGTGTTGTTGTTTGTCTCATTTTCAGAAACAAACCGAAATGGCTTGAAAGGATGACACCAAGAATTTGGGTGTGATTTTCAGAAATACTCAGGGTTGACCTAACTTTGCTTCCTTTGAGATTCCCTATTGACACTTTTGACAGCGTTAAGCCCACAATGAGCCCTTTTGAAAAATCATACCCATTAAGTCAATAAAAAAGGACTGCCATCTGAACCAAAAGAACCAGCTGGGTGATGCACAGAGACTCATAATCTTTCGGTAAATTTTTCCAATGGTCTGAATAGCAGGGGATAGGCAGATAGCAGGTGCTAAACATTCAATACTCTGTAGATCACCACAATCCTGCATGTTATAATATTATCCTCAATAACAATAGTAATTTAT
This sequence comes from Emys orbicularis, assembly GCF_028017835.1. Taxonomy (NCBI): domain Eukaryota; kingdom Metazoa; phylum Chordata; order Testudines; family Emydidae; genus Emys; species Emys orbicularis. Next base: position 88,410,136 of record NC_088691.1, read on the forward strand.
ATAGTGCCATAAATGTATATATACTATAAACATGATACACAGAGTTTTTGCAAAATCTAGGGCTTGTCTACAGCTGCACCTCTGTAGCTCTTCAATGTACTCATTACCTACTCTATTAGTTAAAATGGTAAGGGAAGCAACCCCAACTTCTCTCTGCTAGAAGCTGGGACTGGAAGACAGGCGATGGCTCACTCGATAATTGCTTTCTTCTGCTCACTCCTTCTGAAGAATCTGGCACCAGCCACTGTTGGAAGACAGGATACTGGGCTAGATGGATCATTGGTCTCACCATTCTTATGTTTTATTCTATTGGGAAGAGTTCATCCTTTGGTGTAGGTAATCCACCTTCCTAAGATGTGATAGTTAGGTTGACAGAAGAATTCTTCAGTAGACATAGCACTGTCTACATCATGATTAGGTCGGGTTAATTACACTGCTCGAGTGGATATTTTAAAACCTTGAGTGCAATAGCTGGGTTGACCTAACTTTTTAGTGTAGACCAGGTCATAGTTAACTATTTGCATTATTTACTCTACGTATGGTAATTGCCTGTCCAAAAAACTGATGGCCTTTTGATTGTGCAGGTTGTAATCCACGAAACTGGTCTTCCAATAAATTGTGATAAAAGTCCTGGTACTGACTTCCAAAAATTTGTACAAGAAATGTATATCCCCTAATCAAAAGGGTGAACATATTTTATCACTAAAGTGCTTGTTGCAAAGGAAGCTGTCAGTCTTTTTTCTTGGAGTTTACATCTTTATTTTCATCTGCTTCTCCATCATCTCAGTGTTATCCATATCTCTTCAGTCTGCCAAAATGGACTATGAATTTCACCAAAGCCTGCTGTCTCAGGAGAATTCTGATAATACTTCCTTCCAGATGGACCAAGGAGAGCATCTTACTGTATTTTGTGGCATTTTGCTTCCCATTCAAGCCAGAACCAAGAAGTACAGATTAATGGGGAAATAATTATCCAAATTTTTGTTTTGAAGTCACAAAAAGGATTCAGTTAGTGTTTGTGGAAAACATTAGGGTGGATTTTATATGAACCAAACCTGGAGCTCAGTCCTACAAACCTAAGGGCCCACTTCTGCAAAATACTGAGCTCCTTCAGCTCCCAATGATTTCACTGAGGGACTTGCCAGAATAATGACTACGCACTACAGGATAGGGCCCATGTTTTACAGATTGTAATTTTTCTACCTAATCAGGAAAACTGAGGTTATATTTCTGGTCTTTGGTAAACTGATACAACTGACACTATGTTGAATCTAGTCACTTAGGAGTAAATCTGAATCCATCCTTCAATGTGCAGGGAGCTCCTCGCTACAATGAATCTGGGCTAGTTCCATTGGGTGAAGAGGGACAGAATTATTCAAGGGTCGGGGTGCTCAGTGGGCATTTGCAGCCCCTATCCAGAGCCCAGCTCCACAGGGAAGTCTTGCACAGGGCAAAGAGAGAGAGACAGATGAGCTGGGAAAGGATGACCCTGGCTATGGATCCGTTACTTTGAGCCTTTGCTCCCTGATGAGTGGGATCACGGACAGGAGAGGTGCTACACAGACTGGCTCCACAGTGGTTCTATAACATAGGGGAAGGATTCTTTTTATCCCTGGCTTCTAGTAGGGAATATTAATATATGAATACATGGGCAGTGTGGTGATTCCCAGGGACTGGGCCTTAAAGAAGCAATTATTCAAGGTTTAATAACTCTCTTAAAAACCCCTTTGATTTAACAAGTGGTTAACATTTGTTGTGTCCAGAAAAGTTATCATCTGTTTATGTCAACTAAATTACAACTGAAGCAAGGTTCATAATGCTGTGACATTGCCGCTAAAGATCTATATCAGTTGTGCTTTCCAGACAATATTATAAAATACTGATATTTCTATTTTAAAAAATTACACTTTCTGTAATAGATTACAGTGTTTCCTTGAAGTGAGACTTTAAGCTGCTAGTGTTTATGATAACATGTACATCATTAATCTTCATACTTTAATCTCTATAGTCCTATTTGACATACTCTGAAGCTTCAAAGGGTATGAGTGCCTTATATTGTTTATTGAGATACAAGGTAGAATATAAACTAAAAGATCTGGGGAATCAATATTATATTCAAGACATTTTGTTTAATTTACATAATATGCTTTATTGCTAAACATGTTAGATAGTTACTGGTATGTTTGCCTTGATCAATGGTAATATGGACATTCTTGAAAGGGTAAACCTATTAATTAGAGACCTGCACAGCTTTCCTTCTTGCTAGTGTAATCATTAAATTGATTTTTCCAGTCCATCATGTAATTGTTCCAGCGATGGAATCCTGCTTTCCATTCTCGTTCTGCTTCATCAATATTTCCTGTAAAACACAGAATGGGTTGTATTAATCTAAATTTGAATCTCTTTTTACATTAATTGAAAAATAATGTTGATTACCAGTGCCATTTTCTCTAGATGGCACAACAGTTTCTCCTCCCTCTCTTTCATCCCCAACTATTGGAAATTCAGTGGCTAACATTTTAGCACTGCATCAGAAAGTAGCGAGTTAAAATGAAGAACTATCATTCTGCCACATTCTTAGGTATTATATATTTATGAAGATGAATTTGCTCTCTTTACATTGTATATATGTTTATCAAATAAACATGAATTGTTTATCTCAGCTTTTAAAAGCAACCTCTGTTTATTTTTATCAAAATAGAATGATTTAATACATAGTTTACAGTACAGCCCAGAAACCCCAATAAGGATCATATTTCCACTGTGCTAGGTGCTTGTGATAGAGTATATAATCCCTACAGTGGTATGGAAGGGGTTAAGGACTGCTTTGGGCTGGAGTGGCACTGCCCTCCTCACTTGCAAATCATTTCAGGACTGGAGGAGTTGTTAAAGGGAGGGAACTCCACTCAGATGGGTTAACCCTGGGAAGGAAACAGACTGTTGAATTTCTCCAGCCCCAGGAGAGGTGACAGCCTGCAGAAAAAGGGTGCAGATCACCTGAGCTAAAAGGGAGAGGTGGGGACTGAGACTTGCACTGGAGTCCAGTGAACTCTGAAATGGACAGTAATTCTCCCAAAGCCCTCTGAAGTAACAACAGCCCATGTCCTGGAGGGAACTGCTGACAGGTTTTTCTTTTCCTTTCTTTTGTTTAAGCTCATTTGCTGTCTGCAGGCTGTTTTGTTGAATCACCTGAGACCCTGAGAGGGGATGAAACAACCAAGAGGCCTTGGCCGAAGAGATGAGCTCTGGCCTGCTAAAAAGATACACCTTGCAGCACCTGTTGGGGTGAGGGCAATTGAACTCACATCTGCACTCCTCACATAGCTCCTACATGAGGCACTCTACCACTGACAGATTTATGACAGTGCTGTACAAAAACATAGATATGTGGTGGAATCACGGCTCCATTCAAGTTAAGGCTGTTGCAGAGAAGCTAAATGAAATCTTTGCACCTGAGCCATTCTTTGTAGGTAACATATCAAAGGAATTGTCCCAGATTGAGGTGTCAGTAGAGGAAGTTTTGGAACAAATTGATAAATTAAACAGTATCAATTCTCCAGGACTGGATGGTATTCATCCAAAGGTTCTGAATGAGCTCAAATATTAAATTGAAGAACTACTAATTGTGGTATATTACCTATCACTTAGATCAGACTCTGTACCAGATGATTGGAAGATAGTTAATGTAATGCCAATTTTTAAAAAAAGGCTCCAAAGGTGATGTTGGCAATTACAGGTTGGTAAGCCTAACTTCAGTACCAGGCAAATTGGTTGAAGCTATAGTAGAGAACAGAATTAACAGACCCATACATGATCATGATAGGTAAGAGTCAATATGGCTTTTGTAAAGGGAAATCATGCCTCACCAATCTATTAGAATTATTTGAAGGAGTCAACAGGCATGCGGACAAGAATGATCCTTGCAAGTTGATATGGTGTATTTGAACTTTCAGAAAGCCTTTGACATGGTCCCATACTGAAGGCTCTTAATAAAAGTAACCAGTCCTGGGATATGAGGAAAGGTTCTCTCAGTGATCTGTAACTAGTTAAAACATAGGAAACAAAGGATAGGAATAACACTGCTCTACAGCCAAAATGCTTCTGAAATAAATGTAGTCAAACTTTACTAATTCTGGGTCACTGAGAACGAAAATGATGCTTAAAATTGTTGATTGGCTCTAGTTTTCAAGATATGCTATTGGGCCAGTATATACGACCCTTGACTTGGGAATGGCGGAGGATAAGTGAGTTATAAAGGGAAGGGATCTCAATTTAAACCAGAAATAACTAAAATACATCTTTGACTGGATCTATGAATAAATCTATGACTGGGTTTGGACAGTACTTGCTTTTTAGGCAAAACAATGAATGATGCAATCTGAAGCTGGTATTGCATCATACATGATATGAATTGCATCATGTTATTCCTAGAAGTCATGGATGATGCACTCATAACGAAGCTTACATCACTCTGCTGAACAAATTGCCCTATATCAGCTCTAGAAATCATACCGTGTCGTGCTCTCTTATTTGTCAGTGTTTGATTTTGCAAAGGGACACATTTCTGTTTAGCCAAAGTGAGCAGAGATGCTGCGTACTTGTGTGAACAGTGCAGATAACTTCTGCTATGTTTGTGGTGAAGTGACTTTTGCATCACAAAAGCGCAGTATAACCACTCTGGTTAAGAAAGCCTATCACCTTTATTTTGGCTGCAAAATTGGAGATCAGGACAAGAGGTGGGCCCCACACATATGCTGCAACACTTGTGCAACAAATCTTCGCCAGTGGTTGAACAGGAAAAGGAAATCTATGCCTTTTGCAGTGCCAATGATTTGGAGAGAGCCAACAGATCATACCAGCAATGGTTACTTCTGCATGGTGCCTCCAGTTGGGAAAGGTGTGTCAAAGAAGAAAAAGTGGACTGTGCATTATTCAAACATTCCATCAGCTATACGCCCAGTACCCCACGGAGAAGGACTGCCGGTTCCTGATGCACCAGAATCATTCTCACTTGAGTCAGACAAGGAAGAGGAAGATGATGAAACTTCTGGTCCTGAACCATCAATGTCACAGGACCCACATTTTCTCCCATCCTCCTCCTCTGAACCACACCTCATAACACAAGGTGAACTGAATGACCTTGTCAGGGATTTGGAACTACCCAAGAGTAAGGCAGAGCTGTTGGGCTCCAGACTACAGCAGTGGAATCTCCTGGCAGGTGATGTTAGGGTTTCCATGTTCCGTGACCGTCAAAAGGATCTTGTCCCATTCTTCTTCATGGAAGGTGATCTTGTAGCCTGCAACAACATCGATGGTGTGATGGCAGCCCTCAACATCGTTCACGATCCAGATGAGTGGAGACTGTTCATTGATTCATCGAAGACGAGTCTTAAAGCTGTTTTACTGCATAATGGCAATGTTTTGCCATCAATTCCAGTTGGTCATGCAGTCCATATGAAGGAAACCTATGACAACATGAAACAACTTTTTGAGGTGCATAAACTATGATCAACATCCGTGGCAGCTTTGTGGCGATTTGAAGGTTGTTGCTCTCTTGCTTGGTCTGCAGACTGGATACACAAAGTACTGCTGTTTTCTCTGCGAATGGGATAGTCGTGCAAGAGATTCCCACTACATCAAGAAAGATTGGCCACTCCGACAGTCATTGGAGCCCGGGAGGAAAAGTGTTCAGCATCCACCACTTGTTGAATCAAGGAAGATTTTGTTACCACCCTTACACATCAAGCTGGGTCTGATGAAGAACTTTGTCAAGGCCATTGACAAAACACAAGCAGCTTTCAAGTACCTCCGTGGAAAATTTCCAAGGTTAAGTGAAGCTAAGATAAAGGAAGGTGTCTTTGTTGGTCCTCAGATTCGTGAACTTCTTCGAGATGATGGATTTGACCATGCACTGCGTGGCAAGGAAAAGACGGCCTGGAAAGCCTTCCAGTTAGTGGCAATAAATTTTCTGGGAAACAACAAGGCAGATAACTACAGGTTGTTGGTGGAAAACCTCCTCAAGGCATACAAAAGCCTTGGTTGCAACATGTCACTAAAGATACATTTTTTGCACTCTCATCTAGATTTTTTTCCACCGAACTGCGGAGCAGTGAGCGACGAGCACGGCGAGCGATTTCACTAGGACATTGCAACAATGGAGAAACGCTATCAGGGCAAATGGAGCCCATCAATGCTTGCAGCCTATTGCTGGACAGTGACAAGAGATGCTCCATTTAATGAATACAAGCGACAAGCCAAGAAGCACCGAGTAGACACTGAATAGGACTAAACTATGTACATAATAGTTTTTTGCCTTTTGTTTCATAATAAATTTTATTTATATAACCCTTTTGCTGATTTTTAAAGTGTTACCTAAACAGGACAGGTGAAATATTATCATGTAAAGCAACCATAAACACATGAAAAGACCTAGGTTTACAATTTATGATTAAAACTCTCCTATCTACACAATATACATAGACATAAAATGTAAAAACTTAAATATCTTAGAAACAGTAGCCAATCAGTTGTTTTAATTGTCATATTTGAATTCAGCACATCAAAATACATAATAAATAGCACATTTTATCTCTGAAACAGACGACTTTTCAAAAATTGTAGACCAGTGTAATTGGTCAGTTTTCACAGTGGAGAGGGGTAAATAGTGGGGTCCCCCAAAGACCTGTCCTGGGATCGGTGCTGTTCAACATATTCATAAATTACCTGGAAAAGGGTTAAACGGTGAGGTAGTAAAGTATTCAGACAGTAATAAATTACTTAAGATAAATCCAAAGCTGACTGCAAAGAGTTACAGCGGGATCTCACAAAACTGGGTGACTGGGCAAAAAAATGGCAGATGAAATTTAATGTTGAGAAGTGCAAAGTGATATACATTGGAAAACATAATCTCAACTATACATATCAAATGATAGGGTCTAAATTAGCTGCTACCACTCAAGAAAGATCTTGGAGTCATTGTGGATAGTTCTCTGAAAACATCTGCTTAATGTTTTCATTAATGTACAGAATGTTAGCAACTATTAAGACAGGGATATATAATAAGACTGAAAATATCATAATGCTACTACATGGTATGCCCATAGCTTGAATACTGAGTTCAGTTCTGGCTTCTCCATCTAAAAAGAAAAAGATATATTAGAATGCGAGAGGTACAAAGAAGGGCAACAAAACAGCTTCTATAAAAGGCAGATTAAAAAGACTGGGACAGTTCGTCTTAGAAATGAGATGACTAAGTGGGGATATGATAGAGGTTTATAAAATCATGAATGGTGTGGAGAAAGTGAATAGGGAAGAGTTATTTACTCCTTAACAGAAGAACCAAAAGTTACTCAATGAAATTAATAATTAGCAGGTTTAAAACAAACATAAGGAAGTACTTCACAGTCAACCTGTGGAATACTTTGCAAAGGGATGTTATGAAGGCCAAAAGTATAACTGGGTTGAAAAAAGAATTAGATAAGTTCATCGAGGATAGGTCCATCAATGGCTATTAGCCAAGATGGTCAGGAATACAACCTCATGCTCCATGTGTCCCTAAACTTTTGACTGCTAGCAGCTGGGACTGGATGACAGTGAAGGGATCATTTGATAATTGCCCTGCTGTGTTCATTCTCTTTGAAGCATCTGGCACTGGTTATTGTCAGAAGACAGGTTACGGGACTAAATGGACTAATGGTCTAGCCCAGTATGGTCATTCTTATGTCAAAAGAGATAAAGTTTATTTGCAGGTCAGTTGAATTTTTCCAAACCTGTTTGGTCTGGAAACCAGGTTGGTAATTTAATGATAAGAGACTTTTCAATAAGATTTTAATGCCTTCCTAGTTTCAGTTATATCAAGAGTAATTCAGTACCTTTGCTTCTGAGGCAGAGTGAAGGCAAGAAGAATGCAGATGTACAAAAAATAAAAAAATAGATGAACCAAACTTTTTGTTTTCAAAGCTCCAAAATAGTTAGGGCTTCACTGGATTTGAGTTTTGGGAAAAATTCAGGTAATTTCTTATTTTCTCCTGGCCAGTTTTCTCATTAACAAAAAACCCCAAAGCTTGTGCTTTTCCAAATGTTGATAACATTAAAAACTTTTTTTGGTCAATAAACTATGTAAATATGATTCATAAGACCTGTAAGGAGCAGATATGCACAATTCTAAATTTTCTACTTTTACAGTCACTTTTCTGACCGTAAGTGCTGTTCTCTGCATATTTTTTTTTTTTACTTTAAATAAGAAATCAGACTCTTAGATAAAGCCAGATTATTTGCAACTATGTCAAATGGATGGGTAATTTAGCATTTGGACCATTACTAGTACTATTTTGAGAAAAACACCTGGATCTTATTGCTTTGCTTAGGCTTGATTATGATTATCCAGTCTAATTTATCCATGCAATGTTGCCCAATTATCGATTCAGGCAACTGTTACATTTCTTCCTGAATATTTCAGGTACAGAGGCTCAGATATTTCTGAAGTCTTAATGACAGGAAAGTATTCATGCCCAAATGTTTTATAAACTTGAATACATCTCCTGTCCATACATCTCTAATCAGAAATAATTGATCTGGATCATAAATTATGAGATGCTTCAGTGCTACCTAACGGACATTAAAAGAAGTGAGTGAGCTATAGAAAATGGACAATGAGAAATTCAGACTAGCCACCATTATGAATCTAAAAAAGAGAGACACTAAAGCCCTGAAATAAGAACTTGGGTTCCCATTTGTTTGCTCTTTTTCAGTGATAAGATCAAAATTGAAGTCACAAGTCAATGCATCCCATTATCACCAACATCATCAATCTCTTTGAAGCAACCACCTGTGACTTAGATGGGCTGACAGAAAGAAGGCAAAAAGAGATTAGAGAATTCATCTTGACCAATAATTACAATTCAGAGCATGAGGTTACTCGAATTCACTACCATATAACAAAAGCCAACCAATGAAATAATTAATACATTTTAACAGATGCAACAGCTTAAATGCAGTTTTATATGGCCAAATCTCCTTATATTTTCAAATCTCGAAAGGTTTTGTAGTTGATTATCCAAAAAGTTTTGCAGGCCATGATTATAAATAACAATAATAAATTGTAAAAAAATAACAATAAATAATAATAATGAACAATAGATACATAATAATTAACGTGATAGAGAGTCTTTTTTGGATCAGGCCTCTAATGCTCAGTTTGACAAAGCAAGAAAACAAAGTGTTCCATATACCCACAGATCAAACAGTTGACAGCACATCCCTTCCCACATTGCTTTGGTGATGTCACAGTACCCTAATTTCAGTGGAGTTACATCAAAGATAAATTTGGCTCTCTGCCCTTATTTGCCCCTCTGTTAAATCTGCCAAAAGGGCACCAGTTGTGAATGTATTTTTGTGTTATGGACACTAGGAGCTGGACAGAGGTCACATAACAGTTATGATATAGTATAATTTACCAGGAAACATAAGTCAGGAGTAATGTTTCCTTCCTACCCAGCTGCTATTAGATACTTAGGGTGACCAGATAGCAAGTGTAAAAAATCGGGACAGGGGGTGGGGGGTAACAGGTCCCTGCAAATATATTCTGACTCTTAGCTCTGATAAATATTAAGAACTGTCCAGGTACAGGGGCCTGCAGGATTAGGTGTATTTTGAAATCTCTCCTGGATGTTCTTTAGTCATCCATACAATTTCAGGAGAGCTGTGCAGCTTTAACCCACAAAGCAGGTTTTTTGTTTGCTTGTTTGTTTTTAAATAAATCAGATTTTTATTTTCTTCTTCTTCTAACAGTCAGTAGAAATGTTCGGATGGTACAATATTGTAATAAGTTTTACCTCCCTTACTAACTAGGTTGCAGGAGAGTGGGACTAGACAAATTAAATGAATGGACAGAGGACTTTAGGGGCCATATCCTGCCACCCTTATATTAAGTATTGCCTTACTCTGAGACTAGTCCCACTGGCATCAATGGGGCTACTCAACATGAGTAATGGTTGCTGAATCTAACCCAAAGTAATATGGAAACTGTTTCTGATATTGAACTTTCTGACTTGTGGCATAAGAACATAAGAACGGCCATATGGGGTCAGACCAAAGGTCCATCTAGCCCAGTATCCTGTCTTCCGACAGTGGCCAATGCCAGGTGCCCCAGAGGGAATGATCAGAACAGGTAATCATCAAGTGATCCATCCCCTGTCGCTCATTCCCAGCTTCTGGGAAACAGAGGCTAGGGACACCATCCCGGCCCATCCTGGCTAATAGTCATTGATGGACCTATACTCCATGAATTTATCTAGTTCTTTGTTGAACCCTTTTATAGTCTTCACAACCCTGGGTTTAGCAGGCCAATACACAAACCACTGAGCCTTTACAACATCCTCTAGCAAAGAGTTCCACAGACTGACTGTGCATTGTGATACTTCCTTTTGTTTGTTTTAAACTTGTTGACTATTAATTTCATTTTGTGACCCCTAGTTCTTGTATTATGAGAAGGCATTTTAATGATCTACATACAGCTGATTATTTGTCTAATGTATAATGCTTTTGGATACTATTTTCATACATGTAAAATGTTCAAGCTTAATTCTTAGTTTTCTTAGGATATTTTTCTTAGCACATTCACAAAATCCACTGATAGGACTATTCTGACATTTTATCTTTGTTTTGTTTCTTCATAGGTAATATATAATGACACAATCTTGCTATAAATTAAAAAAATAAATTATATTTTTAAAAAGACCAGAGGAAGTAATGGAGTGGAAATTGCCTATAGCCAGCTCAAGGGGAAACAGACACTGCGGTAGTTAGGCTCTGGATGCATTACAGGTTCTTGGAGTGTTGGAAGGAACATTCATTTGGATACATAATATTTTGATCATTAATATCTGTTAGAACTGGAGGGTGTTCAAGAGTTAACTAACGTCTTTTGAGTAAATTCATCCATTATTTTATTCCTTACAGGTAAGGACTAGTGTCTTCTGGCTCTAGGACTACTGTGAATTGTGCCAATGCTAGTACCCTCAGACTAATCTTTTTTCCTTGTGCATGATGAATATTTAAGTCTGGTCCTTCCATGGTATTGAGTGCCCTGAGTTTTTCTTAAGGCCAGAGAGAGTTGAGAGTGCTCAGTCCCCTGCGGGAGCCTATCAGCTCCCTGCAGAAATGCAACCTGAGGCAGTAAGAGTTCTGTCTTCTTCAGAATCAAGAGCACACACTCGACAAGTCCAGGGCCCAATTTACTAGGGTACTTGTATTGTCAGAACAAAAATATATATATTGCAACTAAGGTCCTCAATGATAGTGTGGTAATCCACCCCAAGGTAAAGACACTAAGAAATCCCCAACACTAAATACTCTAGAAATATTCAGAGACTGGCATTTCCATTTGTGTCTCTTTCTGCTATCTGGATGTGTGAGATTTGTTTTTCTCTTATTAATTTTCTAAATCTGCAGTCATACTATAAGCTTTGCCAGCTCTGGGCATTTTGCTTCCCTAGGAAACTGGAAAAGATCCACCCTTGCAGCCTGGAGTCACTAAACATTTTGCTGTCTCTTATATTTTACTACTTTAGCCAACTGTCTGTCTTGCTGAGTGTGTGGTAGAGCCAGCTTTGCTGTTGAGCACCATTGATGCTGGCCATTATGTAGATAGGAGACCTCAAAGTAATAAACAGGATAGCAGAGGAAGATGAGTTAGTAGGTGGCTCAGTACCAAACTGATTCCCTAGCATGGTGACAGAGGACACTGTATGGCTGGAGGTGCCATTTTTCAGATAAGACATAAAACTGAGGCTCTGACCACTTGAGGTAATTAAAATATTCAACTGCACTTTTAGCAAGAGTAGACATGTCAGTTTGGGTGTCCTCTTCGGATTCCAGTTGGAATCATTACACTCCTGTCTACCTACATTCCAGCTGCACTTTCAACTGGATATCATATTTTTCTTCACTTCTGTCCTAAATGTTGTACAGTGTTGCTGTACATTAAAGCAGTTGCGACTTTCCACCTAAGAGGTGGCTGTGTTTCAGTGTTGGGTAAAGTGATCTGCGGATGTATCTCTGTCTATGGTATGTAAAGTGCTTTGAGTCCTTTGGGAACTAAAGAGATACAAAATAATATTTTGGAACTTAGTGTTTCATTGAAAGGAACCTTTGCAATGAAAGTGCATCCGAGAAAGTTTATCAGTGGAAACTAAAATGATTTTTTCCCCCTCACAGCTGGAAGAGGTTGTGTAGGAAACATAAATATACAAAGGTCTAATGTTTCTGTTCTAAAGACAGGCAGTGCCAAAATAACACCACCCACTAACAACATTCAGTCTCCTTTTACTTTTGTTAAGAGTATGTTATGAAATCTTTCAAAAATATTTTAAACATGCATATTAAATTAGGTGAAGGACATAAATTCACACCGTGTAGAGGTCAAAGCATAGGGGTTTATTACACACAGTGCTGGCAAAGTGTCACCTGGCTTATTAGGCTCAGAGACACTGTCAATCAATTGATTACAATAGAATATATAGATTTTCCATGGGCGGGGGAAGGTGACGGGGTAAGCAGTTCCACAGCCCGGGATAGGTTTTGCAGCAAGACAAGATAGCACAATAGCAATAGTTAAAAGGTTACACAATGTCTCCGCCCATGGTCTCAAGTTAGCAAGTTAACATTTAATTAATACTTTGTTAAAATGTTATTAGTATAAAATATATATGTTGAATTCTGATTTGGGGTCCATAGGAACGGAGCAACTCCTTTGATTGTCCAACAGATACATTCCTAGGGGTTAAAGCAAAGAAACAGTGAAAGCATATGGAAATAGAGATTGTCTCCTTTATGTCTTAAGACAGGGCACTGGTCCCTTGGAAGGGAGTTGGAAGGATGCCATATCATTATAGTGACGTGCCAATTTTCATAAACTCAAGGTTGGATCTGTGGGAAGACTGTTTTCCCTTTAGGAGAAACACAATAGGAACAGGGATCCTTTGTTCAATTTGAAACATTGGATGAAACATAATTATTCAGTTATTGCCTCAACATCTGGCATTTTTACTGACCAAGCATATCTTAGCAAAAGCAATGTTGTCTTGTTTATTCTGCTTTCTCTTAGCTGATCACTATTAGCTAGGCCTCTGGTCTCTTAACCAAACTCTGGACTTTGGGTCTGGAAAAGAGCTGGCACAATTCATATACCAGCTTGTTATATAAAATGCACATGGATTTTAACCCTTCATTAGGGATGAAAAGAAATGATTTATGGTATATCAAGAAACATACTTTCATTTCTCTAGGCAGATTGCGAAAGGTGGTTTGTAATCCTTCCCTGCCCAAGGCCATGGAAGGCAACTCTGCTGGCCTGCCAAGAGATGCTGAAGCATGTGTGTTGATATAAATCGTGTCACAGAACATTTGGTATACACAGTACATTCATATATCAATAACATCATCCAAACAGATGGAGTATACAATTATCATTTTTATGAGTAATGCCTGATGATCAAAACGCAGATTAAACCAACTCTGTGTAGATCTGAAATACCCACTTCTTGCCTGAAAATGACCCAAATTCGCACACAAAAAATATACTTGCTATTTTGTAAAATCTCCCACGTAGTCACCAAATGGCAGGGTGTCATGAAAGAGACACAGCAAAGCGTCACCCAAACAGCAAATAATGCATTGAATTGGTTACAAATGCTGCTTCCTTTCCCTTTTTTTATTTAATAAAATGAGGTGTGATGCTGAGAGCTACTGAGCATCACCTACAACATACTGATGAGCCCAACCAATTTCTATTGAAGTGAATGGGAATATTGCACTCAGATAATGTGGCATAGTCTAAGAACCTAAATAGATCAGAATAGATTAAAGCAAATGGTTTCAACAGACAATCTGAGACCATTCCCATGATCCAGTCCTATCCCTTTAGATTCTGTGATTTGAAATCCAGTAAACTGCAGTGATATGATCTCAATCAAGAATAAAAATATTGGTCTGATCATGCTCCCTTTGAAGTAAATGGGAAAAGTAATAATGATTTCAGGAGGAGCTCAATCAGAACTGTAATAGACCAAAGGGCACAAAATGGGAATGAATTAACCATTTCAGAAAAACAGAACAAAAACAAACTTTTGCCACCATGAACACTTACCCACTTCTAGAGCCAACTTCTAGAATCAACCTTAAACTGAACTTTATGGAAGGATGTGAAATTATCACTTAACCTTTCCAAAACCTAATTTTATTTTCACACACTTCTTTCCTTCTAGGCTTAGATGAGGGTTGGAACTCCAAAAACATTTTTATAAAGACTGTTCCTGAAAAATATCCAGAGGCACACAACCCTGATCGGTACCATTGGCTCACTAAAATGCAAGATACCAGAACCCTGACAGGAAAATCAGTTTTCAAGAGATATCTAGCCAGTTATTGAAGTCTGAATGGATTTGGATAGCATAGCAAAGTTTCCAAAGTTTTCAGTCTTCATGATTAAACCCAAACTCCAAGCCTCACTGAAACCATAACTCCAAACCTTGTGACAATTATCCATCACTAATAAAAAGTTATTAAAAGTGATTTAGACAAACACTGCAAAAGCACTATGCAGACAATCTTAATTAAAATCCAGTGGTATTTTGCACTGGCCAAACCCTGAGGTCTCTATATTCTTTTTACACAGTCTTTATATAACAACTGCATGGTTGTCACCAGAGATTGAGCCCTGGAACTCCAGAAATAAATCACAAGCATCTACAGCTTGGTCCTAAAGAACCAAATCCCCCAGCTGGCAGCAGCAGCAAACTCACAGCCTCAGTGGATTAGGTACAAAGGGTAAAGAAAACTCATCCTAAACAGCTGCAGCCCTTGGCAGTTCTAATCCCAGACAAGCTCCCATTTTTGGCCATCATGGTCATCATTGGGGACTGAACTTGGTACCTCCAGCATTAACAGCCTGCTGCACTACAGTTTCAACAAAAGCCCCTCAGCTGGAAGCAGACATATCTGCTCTCTGTGTATCAGACCCATTTGGGGTTGCATAACACACTGAAGAGTAACAAGGCAAACTCCTGCTGAAGTGAATGAGAGTTTGCCTGAGAAAAGACATCAGGATTTGATTCCATTGAAATAACCTTTTCAAATATAAGCTTTGAGATTCAAATTGAAACACAGTGCTACTATCAGGAAAGTGTGCTTGTATTGAGCAGTATACTCTCATATTTACCAAATGTTTACCTGTCATTTCCAGGACTTTGGGAAAAAATACATTCCAGAATCGACACTGCTGGGCACGTAATTTTGTATATATCTTTGAAGCTTCAGTGTTTAATGTTAAGTATTTTTGTTCAGTGGTAGTGAAGATTGGCCATCTGGTTCCATTAATCTGAGTCCCATTTGGAGTTCTAAATGATTAAAGAGAAATATTTCATTTCTCATGGGAAATTACCTGTGCACATCAATAGAATAAAATTATACTATTGACAAGTTATTTTATTTCAGACATCAGTATGTTAGTTTGGAATTATTGGAGCACCTTTTGTACATGATAGAAATAAAACCACCACCCAAAACAGTAAAACTTTAATTTTTTCATATCACTAAGGTTAATTAACAAAAGTCAAACTAAATATATTCAGATTAGTTTTTGTTTTTTTCTTATCCTAAAGGAAAAATGAAGTTAATAAAACCAACCTACATAAATTGCATATGTTGAACCCAGAAGGTCTGATAGAAGATACAATCTGTTACAGATGACCCCAAAACAGTAAAGTTAGGAGCTTGCATTACATATATTTTAATTTAAATGCTAACGTCTAATTCTAATATGAGTCCATTGGATTGCATTGTTCAGGTAGCTATGAAGGGTCTACAAGTAAAGGTTTACATCTGTGTAAATAAAGTGACTGGAGTCCACCGTGGTTAAAGCAAGGTCCAAGAGAAGAAGATAATGTCTTTTGTATTAGAAGAAAAGGCCCTTAACTACAATGTGCTAAATACCCGCACTGTGTTACTGAGCACACTGAATCACAACTCATTATGAAAGCAATGAGAATTAAAGGGTGCTGAGCATCTAGTAGGATGTGATTAGCTTCCAACAGGAACAGGACCATGATTATTATTAGTTGTAGTGGTGGTAAATATTATAATAGGCCCAAGAGATAAACTGAATTTAAGACGGGGATATGGTTTTAGGGCCATAAAGATTTTTATCCATTTTTTTCCAGAGAGGGGTGAGTTTTATTGTGTGGGAACAGATAGGACTTGATGAAAAAGAAGTTGGTTTAAGTTGTAGAAGAGAGGAAGTCTTAAAATCATTTATTGGTGCAGGAGGCCTTTGAGATAGAGTATGATTTATATAAAGACTGGATGATTTGTGACTATTAAATGGCAAGGCTATGGAAGCTTAGACAGGGTGGAAAAAAGGGTAATTAAACATCCTACTTCAGTGCTTAAAGAAGGAAAACACTTTTGCTTTCCTTGCTGGAGACTGCTGCCTAGGAGTCTGAAGTGTCTTCACCTCAGGTAGTTAGTACAATGGTGAAACACTGGACAGTAGCCTTTCCCGTCCTGCTGATGCATTATGTACACAGGACAGTCTCCTGCCTCCACATCAGAAGTCTTTTTCATGGTATGAGGGCAATTCCAACTACATGCAGCTTCCTGAATAGCTGTTGAGGAGGAGGAGTGGCATTCAACATGGAAAAGTAAATAAGAGGAGTACATGGTTCAGGCCATAAGTGACCTCTTTCAGAGGACAAAAATAAGAAGAGAATCCCAAAGGGTATGGGATTCAGATGGGATCTACTTACCAGTGATGGGGATGGGGTGGTTGGAGGATAAGTAATAATCATATTCAATTATCTAAATATTGCTAGAACATCAGGCTTATTCTCTATATTCTGAATGAACCTAGTTATTGGCCCATCTCTAATGTTTTGCTTTATTTTAAAGCATTGGGTACTAGCCACTGGTGGAGACAGGATATTAGACTAAAAGATCCATTAATCTGATCTGGCATGGCAATTTCTATGTTCCTAACTTGCTCACTTCTTTACTAATTCTGCTCTTATTAACTTATGGAACCCTTTTAACTGCACATTTATTTGTGGCTTCTGAAAACAATGATTTAAACAGAGTTGACTTGTACTTCAGTTCAAAATCAGAGCACTAATAGTGCTGTCAGTATTCATTTAATAGCCTTTATGCTATAAAATAAATCATGACATTCCAAATTGTAATTTACAGATAATAAGGAGGTTTATGCCTATGAATGCAGATATACTTTACTAAAAATAATTGAAAACATGATCAGATTAATACAGTATATTGCCATACCAGAACATAATGATTATAACATTCTCTCTACATTGCTAGAGCACTTACCATCTTAACTAGAAATGTACTGTAGCTCCCTTCTTACTGAAAACTTCCAGAAATTAAAAAACAGTTCCCAGATACAACAATACAAAGAGACCACAGGATTATAATAATTTTTTAATTTGCAACAATTGTTTAGGTTTGTAATCTATCTGCACACATCACACCTATGTTTCATTCCTTCTTGTTAATAATGTTGCCATGAGCATTGTAACTCCCAATATAATCTGGGAAATTCCATGGTTTATGGAGTTAATACAAATACAAATTAACTGTATTAAGATATTGTTATAATTGCATGGCAAGAACTTAAGTGCCAAGCAATGACAAAAATGAGGTTGTATGCACAGCGTGAACTCTGCCCCCTTGTGGAAGCAGAGATCCATGTAACTGGTGAGAGCCTGGTCCTGCTGAAAATTTTCTGTGTAGGACTCATCGTGATCCATGGAAACCTGACTCCAGTTTCAATGGCTGCCTATCTCCAAAGTCTCCTCTTCACCATCTCCCCAAAACTCCCACTCCCTAGTCAACCCCAATTCCTGAGAAATTCCAGATGTGTCTTCCCCAGGAAACTAAGGCTTTTGACATGACATTCTCATAAGAAAACTAGAGAAATGTGACCTAGGTTTAAAGACCATACTCAAACAATAGTTATCAATGGTTTGTTGTCAGTCTAGGGGGGCATATCTAGTGAGCGCCTGCAGGGGTCAGTCCTGGGTCTGGTACTATAAAATATTTTAATTAATGGCTTGGATAATGGATTGGAGAATATTCTTATAAAATGTGTGGATGACACCAAGCTGGGAGGGGGTTGCCAGCACTTTGGAGTACAGGATTAGAATTCAAAACAACCTTGAGAAATTGGAGAATTGGTTTGAATTCAACAAAATGACATTCAGTAAAGACAAGTGCAAAGTACTATGCTTAGGAATTAAAAATCAAATGCACAACTACAAAATGGGGAATAACTGACTAGTCAGAAAAATATATGGGGGGTGTAGTGAATCAGAGGTTGAATATGAGTCAACAATGTGATGCATTGGCAAAAAAGGCTAAATCATTCTGGGGTGTATTAATTGCAGTATTGTATGTAAGGTATGGTAGGTAATTGTCCCATTCTATTCAACACTGGTGAGGCATAAGCTGCGGTACTGTATCCAGTTCTGGGCACAACACTTTAAGAAAGATGTGGACTAACTGGAGAGAGTCCAGAGGACAGCATGAAAAATGAGGAAAGGTTTGAAAACCTGACCTATGAGGAAAGGTTAAAAAAACTGAGCATATTCAGTCTTGAGAAGAAGATTGAGGGGAGACTTAGTAACAGTCTTCAAATATGTGTTATAAAGAGGAAGATGATCAATCGTTCTCCATGCCCACTTTAAATGGACAAGAAGTAATGGCCTTAATCTGCAGCAAGAGATTTAGGTTAGATATTAGGAAAAACTTTCTAACAATAAGGACATTTAAGCATGCAATAGGTGGCCAAAGGAGGTTGTGGAATCCCCATCACTAGAGATTTTTAAGAACAGGTTAGACAAACACCTGTCAGGGATGGTCTAGGTGTACATGGTCCTGCCTTAGCCCAGAGGGCTGACTAGATGTCTTCTTGAGGTCCCTTCCAGCCCTACATTTCTATTATTCTATTTTCCATTACATCTTTTTGTCTAAGAAAATGTCCTGAAACCATGCAGAGCTTCTCCGGGTTCTGACTGTGGCACAGCATCCTGTCATTCATGGACACTTATATGTTTCATGATGATAAGTCCTTAAACATGAGGCAGCCAAACTTATTTCCTGGTCTCCTCAACATTACATTGATGAAAGGGAAACTGTTCCTTAGATTTGATCTCCATCTTGAGTTGCATGACTGGAGCCAAGTAATTCAGGTGTCTCAGCCAACTTAGTAGGATCAGTTTCAGACAAAAATAGAGCCAAAATCTCATCAACATGTTGTGTCCACTTCACACAATGTGTGCAAACAACAGGGCAAAGCTAGATTGTATTAAAGTCACATTCCCATATTTCATATATAGAGTACACATACAGGCCCTATTCTGCCTTTGAACATATACGTGATCCCACTGAAGTCTGTGGGCTTGATTTTAATCTCAGTCTCACTGGACTAATAGCAGAATAGCTATATTGAAGTCACAGGAGCTAGACTAGAATTACATCAGTGTAACTGAGATCAGAATCTGACCCTTTGGACATTATATATCCGTTAATTGGTAGCAAAATTTGCCCCTCAGGGTTCATGCATCATAAAACATGGCAGATTTGGCTTACAGAGGGAACTTTTAGAAAGCTATACAATTTTAACAGGGGTTGTTCATTGATAATTTCTGTATATTCCATGCTCATATGTAGTAGGCCTAGCCAAAAAATAAGAATTCCTTTTTGCAACAAATTCTGAGGTTTCAGAATTGGTTTTCATTCTACTTGGAACCAAACAGGACATCTTTCAGAATTTTTGGAGAGGAAGAACTATGCCCCAGAATAGCCAATACCCCATGGTTAGGCCATTGCATGGGATGTGGGAGGTCAAGGTTTAAGTCCCTGCTCTTCCTGATTCAGGGCAGGGACTTGAACCAAAATCTCCCACATCCAAAGGAAAAGCTCTAACCACACTCTCTCTGTGATTTTGACCAAAAATTCCACCCTGGACTTGAGAAACCTTCCCAATGAAAGTTTCATCAAAACAGCCATGTTTCTGCAAAAAGTTTCAGTTTTGATGAATCAGCATTAAAAAAACAAAGTTTTGGCAAAAGTTCCCAACTGGTTTTAATATTAGCAACTTCTTTAGTAGAACAAAATTAACTTAGTTAATATGGAAATTGTGACATCCTTGCACACAGAGCTTTATTAATCATAATAAATATATTTCCATTACCTTATTTTTCTCAATAATATGATTGATACTATTTGAGAACACAATATAAATAAGCATTCATTACATTTTTATTAGTATCTCCTCAGCATTACTTTTATGGATGATTTATCAATCTCACATCGAATTAGATACAGCTTAATCTAAAATGTGATGAACACAGTATGGTCATCATTTTGCAACAACTCATTTCATTTTTTTTACTAGCATTCAAGTAATGAATTCTCCAAGACCTGTAAATTAGTGCACTTAATATCAGTGAAAGAGCTTCAGTTGGCTTTCTGCTTTGTCCTTTTACCATTCCCCAACACAAATATCCTGTTGGATGCTGAAATGCTCCAGAAGAAAGTTTTTTATGCTCAATTTTACAAATTTCTCCGGGGAAGATACAGCTGAAAATGACTTAGAAGTGTTTAGTTATCCTTTAGCTTAAGAACATAAGAACAGCCATTCTGGGTCAGACCAATGGTCCATCTAGCCCAGTATCCTGTCTTTTGACAGTGGCCAATGCTAGGTGCCCCACAGGGAATGAACAGAACAGGTAATCAAGTTATCTACCCCTGTGGCCCATTGCCAGCTTCTGGCAAACAGAGGCTAGGGACTCTTTAGAGCATGGTTTTGCATCCCTGCCCATCCTGGCTAATAGCCATTGATGGACCTCTCCTCCATGAACTTATCTAGTTCTTTTTTGAACCCTGTTACAGTCTTGGCCTTCACAACATCCTCTTGCAAAGGGTCCACAGGTTAACTGTGTATTGCATGAATAAATACTTCCTTTTGTTTGTTTTAAACTTGATGCCTATTAATTTCATTTGGTGCCTCCTAGTTCTTGTGTTATGAGAAGGAGTAAATAACACTTCATTATTTACTTTTCTCCACACCAGTCATGATTTTATAGACCTCTATCATATCCTCCCCTTAGTCGTCTCTTTTCCAAGCTGGGAAGTCCCAGTCTTATTAATCTCTCCTCATATGGAAGCAGCACTGGTAGTAGCACGTAGTAAAATAGATTTCCATAGCTTATACACACAGCTGTTTGGATTTGTGCATGTGTTTACGTGTGTATGTAATAAAATAGTAAGGAGAAACTTCTCCATTCATATGTTGAACCTTGGCAGAATATACAAGTATTCCTCTTTAATAGGCTCATATGCTGAAACACTGCCCAATTCCTTATCTCTTCATCTGTGCCCTGAATCAGTCACTATCACATTTCTTACCATTCTATGAAACTGGGTGGGTAATTGTTCAAGGCTTCTATGGTGCTATAATAATAATAATAACAACAACAGTGACCATGGTTCCAATTTGACCCTGATCTTTAAACAGTTTCTTTAAGGGAGGAGGTGAGTGTGAATTTCTTTTTTATTGCTAGTTTTCATGATTTCCTCAACACCAGGCTGTTGTTCAGTGGGTCCTATTCTGCTGTGTGGTACCATGACAATGGGAAGCAAGAATGACTTCTGTCTCTCTTACATTCCCTATAGTTGATTTTACAAAGGCTGTAAGAACTATGAAAGTGGCTATGATCTGTAGCAATGTTTGCTCTGTTTAGGTTCAGCATTCAGTAAGGGTTGATAAACAAATGCTGCGCCGCAGGGGCAAGTTGTGGGAAGAAAAATTATTGTATGGCTCTCGAATTAATATAGCTTATTTCCCATCTCAAGTAAGATCCCACTCTCTTCCATCCCACTTTTTCACAACAAGGGACTGCCCTTTAGACAAGATCCAGGTAGGTTGAGCAAGAGGATGAGGGATCTTTCACCCCTGCTCAGCCATGAACAAGGGCACAATCTAGCCTATTGATTTCAGTGGGAATATTAATGGAGTAGTGAACTACTCAGTGAGAGTAAGGACAGCAGACTCCAGCTCTTTGGGAATAAACAGGCACAAAGAGCCAGACTTTAACACCTGGTCACTCTGGGGGAGTAGTTCCATTAATTTCAGTGTAGTCAGAGACTACTTAATGAGAGTAAGGGTGGCAGAGTCCTGCAGTTTGAGGAAGGAATTAAGGACCATGGGATTGGGACCCCCAGCAATATTTCTTAACACTCAATTGTAGGCTAATGATTAAGTCATATTGCTGAGAATTAACCATGCTGAGAGTCGAGCAAACTAGACAAATAAAATATCTTTAATATCTTGACTAGGCTTTTGGGCAAGATGGATGAACAGTACATTTTATGGTCTGGAAGAGATGGTTTTGCTGTTCTCTCTCTCTTCATTTGGACAGAAGGGCACTCTTAATTAGCTGGAGAGCTGAAGAGGAGCACCAGGCATGTTTATGCTGTTCCAGCCCTTCAAAATGTAACTAGCTGTGTGAGGCACTAGATCATTTCAGAGAGTGGCAGGAAGTGTTTGTTGCATTAGTCAGGCAAATGTATCCAGATGTCTCACATAATTTCTAAAGGCCATGATGCATGATATTTATACCTATTTTCACTTTCTAGTCACAACACAACAACTGCTAGGCTAATAACAATTCTGGGCTGTGGTTTGATTCCCAGAGGGACTACAAACCTGTGACAGCACACATTTGCCTCATGTAAATAGTATAACACTTCCAAGGGTTTTTCTTAGACTGGAGGATGGCGCTGGGAGTTAAACTGATATTTACCTGCCCAATCTTACTGAAAGGAGTTGCAGATTTGGTGTTAAATCTTGGTTCAATCTCCCCAAACCCTGCTGAAACAATTTGTCCTATCTCCTGTTTTCCTCAAACCCAGCTATCAGTTTCACACTATTCCTTGTCAAGTAGGCACTGGGGAGTGCCACAAATTTGATAGCTCAAACCCCCTCAGCTTGAGGAGCAATACTACTCAGTGTCAGAACAAAAAAATAGTTCTGGAAACTCTGCTTCATGGCAGCATAGACAGATGCTGAAGAATACTTCAAAAGCTTGGGAAAATAAACACAAAAATATCCCCAGAAGCTCTAATTATTGTGTAAACTTTTCATTCAAGAAGAGGGGTCTGCAGGAATGTGAAAGGCTTTCACTGCATGAATAAATAGATTACATTTGATGCCAATATCACTACCAATTGGGGCCACCTATGTGTGATTCAGTATAATGAGTTGACTCTCCAGATTTTTTAAATTCAGACAGCTATTCAGCACATTTTCCCAAGTCAACTAATCATTTACCTTCTAATAAAATGATCTGATGGGCTCACTGGGTAAATTCTTTCTACTGTGCCAAAATATTTTATACTAAAATGCCTTCTTCTGTCTCTCTGTTATTTCAGTAACTCTGAGAGAAAAGACAAGATGACAGAAGCATTTTGCTACCCGGTCTATTATCCAAAGTTTGTGAATGTGCCATTTAGAATAACAAGACTGTGGGAAGCACCACTCCTGAATAATAAAATGGTAATGTGACACACTATCACTTCACAAATACATAGACTACCTTTGATGTCAATATCATTACCAACTGGGGCTACCAGTATGTGAGTTGGCATAATGAGTATATTCTCCAGATTTTTAAAATTAACACACTTCTTCAGAATATTCCCCCACATCAGCTAATCAAATGATCTGATGGGCTCCCTGTGAAAATGCATCATGCCTAATATTTTATTCAAAAATGGTCTCTTTGGGGTTTTGATTCTCACAAGGCTAAAATAAAAGACAAGCTAACAGAAGTATTTCACTATTTTGTCTCTTATCCAAAGATTATGCATGGTGCCATTTGGAATAGTGAGACTATAGTAAGTACCAGTTTGAAAAGTGGTAACTCCATTGGTGGCATTATCACCATGTGGAATATTTAGTGTGGATGGGAAAAAATGCAGTAATATTATTCTTAAAAATCCAGTTCCCTTGCACTCTTTCCCACCTCGGGCACCTTTCAAACTACAAGCCACAGTCTGACCCCAGGTTCCTATAGCACTAGGTACATGTATAATGCAGGTAGTTTTTAAACATATTAATGTACTTGTGTCATCTAATTTAATTTGATCTCTGTAAGAAGGGATTTCTGAAATTTTGCATTGTTCCTTAAATGGAAGATGACACAAAAAACCCAACTCTCTTAGGTCTTGATTCTGCAACCTTTACATTGAGTCTGACTTAGGTGAATATTCACATTGAACTGAGTAGAAAAACCATGTGAGTACATTGTAACTTGAGTAAAGGTTGCAGAATGAGACCCTCAGTTACTTTCTATGGAAAGTTTGTTTTTTATTGTTGTACTCAGTCTTCTCCCTCTCCCCCTACACACAAAATAGAGTTTGTAATCTAATGACCAGGAAGGGGCTCCATTGCCTATCATAAGAAAACTGCAGTATAACTGAGAGAGGAATATCAAAAGCAAACATTATTTCTTCTGCTGATCCCTGGAGAAATCTGTGTGATCCAACTGGCTCTCATTTTTAACTCCCAGAAACTGGAGAAGGACCTGACAGCTAGGGTTTCTATCACTTATACATGCTAAATAAGGCTCAGGATATTCCTTCCAGATTCTTACTTGATGACAACAGTGATGTGTATAAATGTCTGAAGCCATAAATTATTGTGGTATGCAGTATTCCACAGAAGTAACATTCTGTGCTTCTGTTTTGGTCTGATTCTGTTCTACTCTACAAAAGACTTAAAAAGTGCAACAAGCCACAAAAGCTGAGATGGTTCTTGTGGATGAATTGCTTGGGCCTCATTCGTCAAGTTTTCTCACACATTAAATGTCCTCAAAACTGGTCTTCAAAATTTTGGGACTAAAACAAATAAATAATGTATAGGGTCTAGGGAAGTCAATGTGTGCTACCAAGTGCAAAACCCCCTTAATGGACAACTAATCATTTAAACAGCTTGAATCTCAGGAGTTATTTTGAATTAAACCAAACTCTGCTCTTTTTTTAGGTTTGTATTGGTTTAGAAAAAGAGTCTTTCCTCCCAATATGCTCCAGGCCCTCCTATTTCCCAGCTGGCAGAACCTTTCTCTTCATGATCTCCTAACACATTTTCATACCTTCCAATCCCTCTGTGCAACCCCTTACCACAGGCCCCTAACTCAGGGTCACTTTGGAGTGTCTTGGATAGGAAAGGCCTAGAACTATGGAGGAGTAAGGAAAACCAAGATTGACATGAATGAATGAAATAATAATAATAATTACAAAAATAGATGGGACATTTGAGGGTGTGGGGAGAGACAACTTCAGTTTAGGTCAGCTTCAAATAAACATCTGAACTTTTGGGTATTTATGCAAATTGAATTTCCAAACATTTTGAGGTTTGCTCACCGCTATTTTAACAGACACTGTTATTAACTTTTTACAGACACTGTTACTAATCCATAGTTCACAATTATGCTGAGTGGCTTCAATGTGAAGGACAGAGAGTCCTGTGGCACCTTTAAGACTAACAGATGTATTGGAGCATAAGCTTTCGTGGGCATTCACCCACGAAAGCTTATGCTCCAATACATCTGTTAGTCTTAAAGGTGCCACAGGACTTTCTGTTGCTTTTTACAGATCCAGACTAACACGGCTACCCCTCTGAATGTGAAGGACAGTTAACATAGGCTGTCTAACACATACAAGAATAATCACATGTGTATCTCAGACTGTACTTGTATCTGCAAGTAAAAAAGCAGACGATTTTTCATCCCGTATCATCTTCCTCTTAACCTAAATGGAGCTGATACAGTACAGACCCGTTTCCGCGTGAATCTGCTTAACGCGCGGTAGCGCCATGCCTCCCAGTGCTACCTATTTAACATGCGAGACTCGTTAACACGCGGTACAGGAACTTGCTATATAGCGCTACAGATTTGCTCACTAACTCACTGACATAGAAATTGCCAGGAAGTGCAGAGCGGAAACATGTTGTACGTCTTTACCGCCGACGGGGGGGAAGGGGCAGCAACGGACCTTTGCTGCGGCAGGACTTTAACATTTAACATTTAACATTAACATTTAACTTTAACATTGCTGCCCCTTTACCCCCCCCCCCCGTCGGCGTCCCTGCCAGTAGGGACCCTACCAACAGGGCCGCCGACGGGGGAGGCAAAAAGGGCAGGGACATTAAAGCGCTGCTGCGGCAGTGCTTTAAGGACGATCCTTTGCTGTGGCAGCGCTGGGCCACCGACGGGGCGGGAGGGTGCAGCAGTGTTAAAGCGCTGCCGCGGCAAAGGACCCTGCAGCGCTTTAAGGTCCCTGCCCCTTTTGCCCCCCCCCCGACCGCCGATGAGGGGGAGGGCAAAGGGAGCAGCTGCCCGGGGATGGCTATTTAAAAGGGCCCGGGGTTCTGGATGCCGCTACCGTAGCAGCGGTATCCGGAGCCCCGGGCCCTTTAAATTGCCACGGGAACCCTGGGCGGCATGGACCAGGTGGCCTGGAAGGGCTGGCTGGGGTATGCTGACCCTTAGCCCCGCTCCTTCCACCCCAAGCCCGGCCCCTTCTGGGGGGCCAGAGCCGCCCCCGCCCTGTAGCGGTAAGTGTCCTGAGTTACTTTCACCCCTGTGTAGTAATAATAATCTTTTTATTAGATTACACATTTGAATTTATAGTCTTGCAAAGCGCCGTTAACAGATAGGCCTGCAGTATTTGGGACGCTTTGAATATGTATGTAATCCTATATAATTATACATGTATATATAGATATCTTAAGATATTTCAGCATGGCCCGCTTAACCTGCGGTCCATTAACATGTGGTCGTGATGGCTTGACTCCCGACATCCGTGCGTAAACGGGTCTGTACTGTACTGTTGTTTGAGATGGCATTTGAGGCCTGATCCAATTCCCCCAGAAGTCAAGGAGTATCTTAGGGGCTGATCCCAATCAGACTGCCCTTGACTTCAGTGAGTTTTGATCAGGCCCTTAATGCAGAAATGTATATAGCTGTATAGAAAACTCTCTTCTTCACTTGTAGATAGAATTTACAGTACTGGCATAACAACTTCTTTGTGGGTCTAGTCTCCACTTGCAGTGTGCATAAACTCTAGTCATGTTTATGAAATGTGCAGCCATCAATGAGCCTTTGTGTTTTGTAGACCTGAAAGCCCTTTCATGTGGTGCCAATGGAAGCTTTCAAGGATTACCTTTCAAACGTACTCTTTACACTCTTGGTTGCCATTAGAAATCAGATTAAACTATAAATCAGGATTACTTTGTAGAGGTCAAAGAGGTCTATATGGGTATCCCCAGTGGGGCTCTGAAGCAGTTTCATAAGGGGAAATCATCTCCACAGGAAAGAAGTGAAAGAGGTATGGGGGATACAATCTTTTACTCATTCTTTCCTAATCTGGCTGAGATATCATGGTGACCTCCCCTCTCCCTGTCATGGTCTGGAAAAAAAATTGACTGGATACTCCGTTCACAACTGAGTAAAATGGTTGACATTGGTTGGTCCCCTGTGGCCTTGTCTATACTAGCATTTTTCTTGACAGTTACCACTTTTGAAGTTCCACCAGTGGTAGGAATAGTGGGAGCGCTAGCATGGCCCACCAGGGACTAAATCAGGGGTCTCAAACTCTATTTACCTTAGGGCCAGTGTCAGTCCTCAAATCCTCCCAGCAGGCCAATGTCACTCATGCCACCCAGAACCCGCCCCCCAAAAACTCCACCCCCCACCTGCCTAAGGCTCGGGAACGGAGTTTGGGTGGGGGAGGAGTTCTGGGGTAGGAGATTGGGGGTGCAGGCTCTGGGAGGGAGTTTGGGTGCAGAAAAGGTGAGAAGTTGGGCTCTGGAAGGGAGTTTGGGTGGGGGAGGGGGTCTGGGGTGCAGGCTCTGGGATGGAGTTTGGAGTCTGGGGTATGTGTGGAGAGGAGGTGCAGGCTCTGGGAGGGAGTTTGGGAGCTAGGGGGTGTGGGGTTGGGGTGCAGGCTCTGGGAGGGAGTTTGGGAGTGGGAGGGGGTGCGGGATCTGGGAGGGAGTTTGGGGATGGGAGGGGGTGTGTGGGAAAGGAAGGAGGTGCAGGCTCTGGGAGTTTGGGGGTAGGAGGGGGTATGTGGGAAGGGGGTGGGGTGCAGGCTCTGGGAGAGGGTTGGGAGTGCGGTGCTTACCTGGGGCTACAAGGCGGGGCAGGTCGGGGGGCCTCCGCGCACTTCTGCCCCCAGGCACCGCCCCCGCAGCGTCCCATTGGCCTCAGGGAGGGGCTGGCAGCCACTGGAGCGAGCAGGCAGACGCCGCTCAGCTCCGCTGTGCTGCTGGGGC
The DNA here is from genome assembly GCF_028017835.1 of Emys orbicularis. NCBI lineage: Eukaryota > Metazoa > Chordata > Testudines > Emydidae > Emys > Emys orbicularis. Next base: position 88,438,544 of record NC_088691.1, read on the forward strand.
CCCTGAGGGGGGAGCACCCAGGGGTGGCAGGTAGGGCCAAGGGAGAGACCCCGCCCCAAAACTGCTGGAGCCCCACGGGACACATTGGGGATGCTCATGGGCCACAGATGCCCGCAGGCTGGGAGTTTGAGACCCCTGGTCTAAATGCTGTGTAATCTAGATCAGTGCTTCTCAAGGCCGGTTCGCCGCTCCAGGCCAATGGGGGCTGCGGGAAGCGGCGCGGGCCGAGGGGTGTGCTGGCCACCCTTCCCGCAGCCCCCATTGGCCTGGAGCAGCGAACCGCGGCCAGTGGGAGCCGCGATCGGCCGAACCTGCGGACGCGGCAGGTAAACAAACCTGCCCGGACCGCCAGGGGCTTTCCCTGAACAAGCAGCGGCCGGACTTTGAGAAGCACTGATCTAGACCTACTCTGAGCAGGGTTAGATATGCAGGATGACCAGTGGCAGGTTTACCCTAGAGCTTCTACCTTTACTCCCTCAGGAATTTAAATTACATCTTGGCACCATAAAATATATTAGATTTGAAAAGTTGATGGGAAATCTTACCAGAGAAAGCAAGGGGGAGGGGCATGTTTGTGAGGGCTAACAGAGGGAAAGTGACATGAAGTGGCAGTCTCCTTTTCTCACAGTCCAGATGCTATGAGAGCTTAGGCCTGGTCTACACTAGGAGTTTATGTCGAATTTAGCACCGTTACTTCGGATTAACTCTGCACCCGTCCACACCACGAAGCTATTTAGTTTGACATAGAGGTCTCTTAAATTCGACTTCTGTACTCCTCCCCAACGAGGGGAGTAGCGCTAAATTCGACATGGCCATGTTGAATTAGGCTAGGTGTGGATGGAAATCGACGGTAATAGCTCCGGGAGCTATCCCACAGTGCACCACTCTGTTGACGCTCTGGACAGCAGTCCGAGCTCGGATGCTCTGACCAGCCACACAGGAAAAGCCCCGGGAAAATTTGAATTCCTTTTCCTGTCTGGGCAGTTTGAATCTCATTTTTGTTTGGACATCGTGGCGAGCTCAGCAGCACTGGCAACGATGCAGAGCTCTCCAGCAGAGATGGCCATGCAATCTCAGAATAGAAAGAGGGCCCCAGCATGGACTGATCGGGAAGTCTTGGATCTGATCGCTGTGTGGGGCGATGAGTCCGTGCTTTCCGAGCTGCGATAGAAAAGACGGAATGCAAAGATCTATGAGAAGATCTCTAAAGCCATGGCAGAGAGAGGATACAGCCGGGATGCAACGCAGTGCCGCGTGAAAATCAAGGAGCTGAGACAAGGCTACCAGAAGACCAAAGAGGCAAATGGACACTCCGGATTCCAGCCCCAGATATCCCGTTTCTAAGAGGCACTGCATTCCATCCTAGGTGCGGCCGCCACCACTACCCCACCACTGACCGTGGACTCTGAGGATGGGATATTGTCGACGGCTGGTTCCTCGGACATGTTAGCGGACGGGGAAGATGAGGAAGGAGATGAGGAGGACGAGGCAGTCGACAGCGCTTACAACGCTGATTTCCCCGACAGCCAGGATCTCTTCATCACCCTTACAGAGATCCCCTACCAACCGTCCCCAGGCGTTAACCCGGACACAGAATCAGGGGAAGGATCAGTCAGTAAGTGTTTTAAACATGTAAACTTTTATTTTTAACAGAACAGGAATATTAACAATATTAACAATGGGTTTTTCATGATTACTTTGCCCTAGGCGCTTAACGTTTCAGTCCTTGGCAGTGCAACTACTGAAAAAAAATCTAACAATGTCCGGTTTAGCATGATTGTTTTGCCCTAGGCGCTCTACTGTTTAGTCCCTGCCAGTGCATCTACAGTAAAATCCGGTCTATATGTCCGGGGATTGAGCAGAAATCCTCCTGGGACATCTCCACGAAGTTCTCCTGGAGGTAATTGGAAAGCCTTTGCATCAGGTTCCTGGGGAGAGCGGCCTTATTGGGTCCTCCATGGTAGGAAACGTTTCCGCGCCAGGAGACAATCAAGTACTCGGGTATCATTGCCTTGCAGAGCATGGCAGCATACGGCCCTGGTCTTCGCAGGCTTTCCCGAAGCATCCGTTCTTTCTCCGTCTCTGAAATCCTCATCAGAGTGATGTCGCTCATGGTGACCTGCTTTGAATTAGGTAGGGGAATGTTAGTATTGGGACTGCTTGCCTGTTCCTTTACAGAACTGTAACCGGCGGTTTAGAGCCACGCGGTGGAGGCGGGAGAGGAGCAGCATACAGGGATCTTTCCCTAGGACAGCCGCGAGGGGGTGGGACAGGGGCAGAGTTCATGCTTGCCGGATTGCTGGCAGCAGGGACTGGCATTGCTTTGAACGTGAAAGGAGGCCAGTGCTATTATTAAAGTTTTAAGCAGCCACATGTCTTACGGCTTACCATGTCAGCCTGTTACCCAAATTCCGCTGTCCTGTCCCGCTTGTCTGATCTGCACTGCAAGACCCCAGGCACTGAATGCGAAGGCTGAAAATTCGACCTTGTCCTGAGTGCGCATGTGATAGGTGCTGTGCATGGTCTTGTTCACAGAGAAAGACTATGTTCTTTGTTCACCCAAAAATTTATCTTTCTGAGGAATTCACTCCCTTTTTCCCATCCCACAGCTGCGACTGTCTCCCGAACTACCCTGGCATCACACTCCCACAGGCTAGCGCAGATTAGGCGTAGGAAGAAGAGGACACGGGAGGACATGTTCTCGGAACTTATGGGCTGCTCCCGAGCCCAGGCAGCCCAGCAGACCCAGTGGAGGGAGAACTTGTCTCAAATCCACCGATCACACATGGAACGGGAGGAGAGGTGGCGGCAGGAAGACCAGCAGGCGATTCAAACGCTGCTTGGACTAATGAGGGAGCAAACGGACACGCTCCGGCGCCTTGTGGATGTTCTGCAGGACCGGAGGCAGGAGGACAGAGCCCCGCTGCAGTCTATCTCTAACCGCCCTCCCCCGCCAAAGTCCCATACCCCCCTCACCCAAAGTCCCAAGGAGGAGGGGTGGCAGAGTCCGTGAAAACTCTCACTCCACCCCTGCAGACTGCTCAAGTACCAGAAGGCTCTCATTCCCCAAAATTTGATAAGTCCTTTCCTTCCCGCCTCACCCAAGCCCCCGTCCCAGTTTCATCCCCCAGTTTCATGTGTAGTTGCTAATAAAAAATACGTTTCTGTTAATTACTGTTTCCATCATGTTCTTTTAGAGAAGAGTCTGTTTGAAGGGGGGGAAGGGGGTTGGTAATTGGACAGGACAGTCACCTTTACCAGGGTACAGACGCGGGGGCAGGTTTAGCAGCAGGGCACACACACATTGCATTCACTAGTTACCCTGGTCAGTCTGGGAGGTGGTTTTCATGTTCTGTGTGTGTGGGGGGCTATGTGACTTTGTGGCGGTGGAGGGCGGTTAGAGATCTTATGCAGCGGTCCTTATCCTGGATCACAGAGCCACGCAGCAGGGGATCTGTAACCGTCCTCCCCCTACCACAAAGTCACATAGCCCCCACACACAGAATCCCGAACAGGAGGGGTGGCAGGCTCCGTTGAAACAACCAGTCCACCAGTGCGGAGCCTGTCATTCCTGGAGTTTAGAAGCGTCCTTTGCATCACTACACTACACCCGCTCCCCACCACAGTCTGTGTCCCAGGTTCAACACTTTCCCGCGAAAACAGTAATAAAGAAAACGGTGTTCATTAACAAATTTCAAGTGATTTTATTTTCAAACGTGTGTTGGAAGGGGGGGAACGGGGTGAACGGGGTATGTAACTGGAGAGAATAGTGAACATTTACTGGGTAAAGAAACGGGGGCAGGTTCAACTTCTCTGTAAACAAACTTAATAGTCACAGGTTACCCTGCTCACTCAGGAACCTAGCTTTCAAAGCCTCCCGGATGCACAGCGCGTCCCGCTGGGCTCTTCTAATCGCCCGGCTGTCTGGCTGGGCGTAATCAGCAGCCAGGCTATTTGCCTCAACCTCCCACCCCGCCATAAAGGTCTCCCCCTTGCTCTCACACAGATTGTGGAGCACACAGCAAGCTGCAATAACAATGGGGATATTGGTTTCGCTGAGATCAGAGCGAGTCAGTAAGGTTCTCCATCTCCCCTTGAGACGTCCAAAAGCACACTCCACCACCATTCTGCACTTGCTCAGCCGGTAGTTGAAGAGTTCTTTTTCAGTGTCCAGGGCGCCTATATAGGGCTTCATGAGCCAGGGCATTAGCGGGTAGGCTGGGTCCCCGAGGATGACTATAGGCATCTCCACATCCCCAAGAGTTATTTTGTGGTCCGGGAAGTAAATACCTTCCTGCAGCTGTCTAAACAGACCAGAGTTCCTGAAAACACGAGCGTCATGAACCTTGCCCGGCCATCCGATGTTGATGTTTGTAAAACGTCCCCTATGGTCCACCAGTGCTTGCAGCACCATTGAAAAGTAGCCCTTTCGGTTAATGTACTGGCTGGCCTGGTGGTCCGGTCCCAGGATAGGGATGTGAGTTCCATCTATAGCCCCACCGCAGTTTGGTAATCCCATCGCGGCGAAGCCATCTATGATGACCTCCACGTTTCCCAGGGTCACCTTTGAGAGCAGTAGCTCAATGATTGCGTTGGCTACTTGCATCACAACAACCCCCACGGTAGATTTGCCCACGCCAAAGTGGTTCGCGACTGACCAGTAGCTGTCTGGCATTGCAAGCTTCCAGAGGGCTATGGCCACTCGCTTCTGGACACTCAGGGCTGCTCACATCCGGGTGTCCTTGTGCTTCAGGGCAGGGGACAGCAACTCACAAAGTTCCAGCAAAGTCCCCTTCCGCATGCGAAAGTTTCGCAGCCACTGTGATTCATCCCAGACCTGCAGCACTATGCGGTCCCACCAGTCCGTGCTTGTTTCCCGGGCCCAGAATTGCCGTTCCACAGCATCAACATGACCCATTGCCACCATGATGTCTTCGGCGCGGGGTCCTGTGCTTTGTGACAGGTCTGTGCCACTCTCAGACTTCAGGTCCTCACTGCGCTGCCGTAGCCTCCTCGCCCGATTTCTCAGCATCTGCCTCTGGGAAAGGTGGATGATAAGGTGCGAGGTGTTGATAACGGCCATAACTGCAGCGATGGTCGCAGCGGGCTCCATGCTCGCAGTGCTGTGGCGTCCGCGCTGTCACTGACCAGAAAAGTGCGCGAACTGATTGCCCGCCGGCGTTTTCAGGGAGGGAGGGCGGGAGTGACGGTTGGATGACGACAGGTACCCAAAACCACCCTCGACACATTTTTTTCCCCAGAAGGCATTGGGGGCTCGACCCAGAATTCCAATGGGCAGCGGGGACTGCGGCAACTGTGGGATAGCTGCCCACAGTGCAACGCTTCCAATGTCGACGCTTGCCCCGTTAGTGTGGACTCACAAAGTCGAATTACTGTCCTTAGTGTGGACACACACGTTCGACTTTGTAATATCGATTCCACATATTCGATTTAAGTAAAATCGAACTACTCTTGTAGTGTAGACATACCCTTAGAGAAGAATGGGTTGTTGTCATCTGTATACATCTTTAGCTTTCTTTGGTAAGGACAGCAGAAATGATATGCTATGAGTCTATTAATTTCTGTATAATCCTTGTAATGTTCTAATGTTTTCTATTATGTTCTGGCCTTGTAGACAATATCATGTTGTATCCACAATAACCTTTGAGGTACTGGGATTCCAGGAAGTTCATCCTTAGGCTGCCAATTTACCAAATCACATCCATCACGGGTAGATTTGTTAGGCTTTGGTAATCAAGACAATGGTCAGAATATTTGAATAGCAGTCTCAGCCCCAAAAGGATCTCTTTGTTTTAAGCTATAGACAGCAGACCTTGGTATTTTAAACTGCTGTAGTGTAACCATAGACAGTCTTCAAATGGTTCAGGCTGTGTCCGAGGGGCAAAGCTGAACAAACATGAGGGCTGAAGCATCTGGGAAAAGAGACTGTAAAAGCTTCTAATTTTATTCCTACACTAAAATACAGTTTTCTGTGTGCAATCAACTGTGAGCATGAAATGATTGAATTTAGACATCAAACTTCCAGATTTGTGGGCCAAAAAACAACTGCTCCCACAAATCATGTAGCTAGATTGTTAACTGCTACCATTTTCACCCTTAATTGACTGCACCTGTAGCTAATGGGAACAAAACCACAGGCACAGAATTAGACACCAGATTGAGGCCTCTGTGACAATTTGGCCCTAGATTCATAGCTATCTCTCTATCATTCCTCATTGCCACTTCTCTGACACAGATCACTTTCCATGGAAACCATTCTCTTGTGTTTGTGAGTGAATTGAAATGTGCAGGTTTTTGTTCCTCATATTTCTCATCAGGATTTCAGTTAAAAATGCTAGGATTATCTAGAAAAAATAATAGCTTGCAAAAATTTTGCTCTGCAGTTTCAGTCTCTTATGAACTAAACTCACATGGCATTGTCCAGTCAGAAAAAAATGGAAAGCAGAACATTTTTGAACTTGAGCTGTATCTATGGCAAAAGACCAGTGTCTATAAAATGAGGATTTTACCCTTGATTAACACTGATTATAGGTAGAAGTTAACACTAAATAGCAACAGAATTTGGATCTTCTCTAAAAATGCTGTTGTAAAAAGTTATGGTCTAGTGAAACTAAGTACTAATGTTGGACCCATGCTTTCTGCTCCCTGCTACATCTCCAAAAGTGTATGTGAAAAACTTAAGTGTGCACCATCTTAGACATGCACAGCTCTTAATGTGGTCACAATTTGCACATGCACATAATTTATGCAATTCCCATCCTTCACAAATGCAAAGAGAAGTCAATGGAATTAGACACCAGATTGAGGCCTCTGTGACAATTTGGCCCTAGATTCATAGCTATCTCTCTATCATTCCTCATTGCCACTTCTCTGACACAGATCACTTTCCATGGAAACCATTCTCTTGTGTTTGTGAGTGAATTGAAATGTGCAGGTTTTTGTTCCTCATATTTCTCATCAGGATTTCAGTTAAAAATGCTAGGATTATCTAGAAAAAATAATAGCTTTTCAGTGGAAAAGTGTGTCCCTCTGCCTCTGGGACATCCTTTACTTTGGGGCAAGTGGGGGAGTCACCCCCCACCAACTTGGTTCCCCCTTTGACTTTTCATGGGTCTATACTTTTTCCACATAGGCAAGATTAGTTTTGATGAATCCTGATGTCGTCCAAAGTGGTTCAGCATATTTACTATCTACTATCTACCTGTAAGTTTTATATAGCTCCCCTCATTTTGGTATCTGAACACCTGACAAACAATTTTTTTTTATTATCTAGAGATGGGGAACAGAGGCACAGAGAGACGAAGTGATTTGCACAAGGTCACACAAAGAGCCCACAGCATAATCAAGAATGGAACCTACGTATCCTGAGTCTTAGTCCAATGCTTTAATCACAAGACCATCTTTGGCCTGTCTTCATTAGGGAGAGACTCTTTACTTACTGCAATGGGTTTTACATTTTGTTAGATGGGACCTCATATATACAGCATTAAGTGGCACAATTCAAGACAAATCTTTATATTGTATTTTCAGTTGCTAGTCTGTTATTTCATTTGATTGTTCACTATGATGTTTACACAGTTTTTAAATGAAGCTCTGATTTGCCATTTGGAAGTGCAAGAACTTTTTCAGGAATGATTTGACCCACCTCTTGTCAAGAACAAAACTTCTATGTTCTGAGTCTGATTTTCTGTACATATGGGGAAAAAATGTTCACCTTTTATGTATGTTGGCAATGATATTAAGCCAGTCTAAATATTTTGTAACCCTGCCCCATTTGAAATAAAATGGCTAAACCAAATATTCCTGTTTTCAATTTTGAAATTCTATGACAGCTTGTCAGTTTGCAAGCCAGAACCTCAGATGACTGCCAAACGCGTGTCTCCAGTTATTGGCTTCATGCACGATGTACCATATCCAAATGTACCAAATAGCTAAACAGTGGTTCCCATTACTGCTTTTTAATATAACAATATGCGTGGACATCAGTACTGATGTTGAATGATGCCGAGTCGTTTTAAAGACTCCTGAATAAAGTGGAAACAAGTGTTTATAATAAACAATGTATTTGTTAGGCATAGTCCATATTTTTGTTTATGAACTATCTGTGAAGAAAGCATGATTTCCACAGATTTGTTTGTGGCTCTAAAATGAGTCGCATGGAAAAAGAGACAGTATTGCGGATGTTCCACAGCAAGGATGTGGGGAGGAGAGGGGAGGAGTAAATTAGATTTTACTCTTTGTGCTTCAGTACCTAATAAACAAATTTATAAGGGCTTTCTCCTCCCATTCTCTTTCTGGAATTATAAAATGGCTCCAGTATGCCTCACATTGCCAGGGATTCCTCTCCCCTAAATCATGTTCCCCTCCAACCAATCTGGCTTCTGCCCTCTTGACTTGACCAAAGCCACCTGACTAAGGTGTCTAGTGTCTTGCACTAGCTAAATGATAAGGGTGATTCTGTGTCCTTATTATCTTTAATCTGTCTGCTGCTTGCAACACCACTGGTCACTCTCCTCTTCCAGGTCCTTTTCCCTCTACACATTGATGATATTGTGCTTTCCTAGTTCTTGTCCTTCCTTGATGACTTAATGTGTCTTCTCATCCTCTCTTCTGCCGCTGTCTCTTGGTATCACACAGGGTTATTTCTTCTGTCTCCTCCTTGCTGAACAATCTCTCTTTAGATTGTCTCATTGACTCCAAGAGTTTCAACCATATTATGAAGATGGTTGAAATATTGCTCTCCTTTTCTGTCCAATCTCACATCTGCAGTCTGTCAGATAGCTCCTTCTGTATGCCCTTGTCTTTCCTTCTAACTCTTCTTCATTTCCTCTTTTCTCAACCCAAATGGACAGCTAGTCATCTCCCTGGCTTATAGAGTCTCATCTTTTAATCTTCACTCTCCTTTTGCTCCCACAATTTATATATAGATATAGATCTAATATTTCTTCTTGTATAATCTTGTCACAGTCTATCTTTTTGTCTCTCTTCCCATTACCAGAGTGGGTGAAATTTTTTCCTAATGGAATGTTTTTCTGATAGAAAATGCTTTTTGTTGAAACTGAAAATTTCCAAGGAAATGTGTCAATTTTAATGAAATTTCCTTTTAAAACACATTGAAATTAAGCTTTTTTGATAAGATTGAAATGAGCAACTATATGAACCAAAAGATCCTTCTTCATTGAAACATTCTGGTCACAGGTGGTTTAACTTATATCTTTCCCATTGCAGCTTCTTCATCTCCCTGTTCTGCCTCTGTGGAGCTCAAGAACAAATAGTATGCCATTTGGTTATGGACTGCTCTCTTTATCATCTTGATGGTGGATGGATGTGATTTATGTCTCTGGGTGCTGCTGCTGTGATGGAATGGCTGCATCACTTACCCGATATCTAATTAATTGTTTGTGCCAACAGAAGCCATATGCCAGAAGAAGCTTCCCTATTCTCCTGCTAAAGGCATCTTTCTCTTCCATGGCTCCAACAATATGGCTTCCCATATATCCCTAAACACATGTGAATTACTCCATTGTCTTCCTACCATATTTTGCATCTGGTTCAAACTCCTTGATCTCACCTACATTTTTCTGTCATCTGTATGGCAGGAAAAGGGCTACATGAGGGCTTGATGAGCCAATGTGGACCATGCCATTTGGCTCTAGATCAGAAGGTGAAGGATTCATGACAAGGTGTGCGTTTCTTCTTTGAGAAAGGCTGAAACCATAAGCTCCGATCCAACAATCTCTGGGCTATGTTGAAATATGCTTTGAATCCTGGGCCCATGCACCCCTGAATTTTGTGGAAATCCATATCTGAATCAGAGTTTTGAGGCTTGGGCCCATTCATACATCTCTCTTTCTATGAATGTATGTAGCCCTCATTGCAGTAGTATCTATAGCCCATGTTTAGTTTATTTCCAGAAGCTAGTTTCCTACTCTGTGTCCAATGTGTTGGGAAGATAAAAAATGAGTTTCTAAATTTTCTGTTTTCTACCATATATGTTCCTTTCTACACAACTTGGATCTTTAATTCAGTCTGCTATCTAGACTCAAGATGAGGCTTCTGTTTTTGTACTCACTGTTCTGAAACTACTCCCTGTAAGTATAGTGTGATAAATTGGCAAGAAAAGCACTGATGTTTGTCATATGCCCACCACAGGAACATCAGGGGAAGACTATAATAACCAGGTAAGATCCTTCAGAGCTTTAACAATCAAAGTCACACAGGTTCCCCTAAAATATAGGGGTGAATATTTCAAAGGCTAGTTTTTGTTGTTGTTTTTTTGTTTGTTTTTAAAAGGCTGCAAAAGATTTGTTTAACCAATTGTGAAAACAGTGAGGCAAATTTTGCAAGTTTCTTTTTATAGGAGACATTTTTCACAAAGCCTTAAAAATATTATATTTATATGTTCTACTACTTTCTTACTTGAGCTTTTGTCTTATCTGATTTGTCTGTCTCCTTGTCAATTTTCCTTCACTCGTGTCTAGAAAAATACACTGAATAAACATAATGAATAAAGGAATGCAAAAGGCATAACCTAGCCACAACTGATTTGCGATACCATACATTTTTCCCATGATAAATAAAGCCTCATCTTACTAGAAGGTAGCAGAGCATTCTGCTGACTATGATTGATAGTACTAGTTAGTGTCACTCATTTACTTCCAAAAGCTTTTTGAAGAGCAGCAAAAGTGACGAAGAAAAATGAAAGTAACAAATGTGTCTGTCATCATGGACCTCACTTAAAATAAAGCATACAGGGAAAACTTCCAGATAAAGCCCACCAAAAACTCAATCCACATTGACTAGGTCTTCATGTCTGAACAAAGATAGATATACAGAGCCTGATATTCAACCTCTAGTGACTTGACTGGGTCTTCATCAAGCAAAACATGTCTGAATCCATTCTGCTGAGCTCTGCTAGGTGCAGGTCTGAAAGGGGTAGCCATTCAAGTCTCAGGCTGGCTGAGGCCTGGTTCAGACCTTGGTCTTAAGGCTGCTCTAACCTAGGTCCAGCTGCAAATGGTCCCAGGTAACAATAGCAACTGAAAAACATGAGTCAGGTGAAGTGAAAGACTATTTAAAACAAACAAATTAATTATGATTTTGTTCTGGATCTTCCCCCTACCAGTTCTTTTCTTATGCTTTATTTCTTTACAAAGAAACAACAAAACCTCTTTCTCTTCTCTAGCCAGGAGAGATTTTTTTTTTAGGGAAACCAAAAACAATGTTGTCTCCTCCTTGCTCAAAGTTGTGGAGAAAGATATTCCCTAAAATTAAGCTTATGAAACTAGAAATACTCTGAGTGAACTACAGCATTTGAAAAACATGGAAGAATCTGACCCAATGCTAAAAAGTTCCATCTCCAGTTCAGCCTATTAAAAGCTGAAATGACTAATGCAATAGCAAAAAGCTGCAGGTGACAGTGAATGTAAGTAGAAAATAGGTAAGGCTTTGACTTCCACTCACTGTAATCTTATTGACAGTTTAGTAATATTTACCTTTCTCTGCCCTTTAAAGAGCATTAGTTGTGAGCCTGGTGCTGATGACATATTGTTCAACAGAGGCCACTCCTAAGTATCTGCACTTTCTGCTTCAATAAAAAGAATTCAATTTGAAAGCAAAAAGGTTGCTGGAAAATACAACTGTTCACCTGTCAATAAACTTCAGATGAAAGAACATCAGAGATACAATAAAAGGCACATAGATATTGAAAGATAAAAGCACTCGAGTCACATCATAAAGGCCAATAACTCTCTAGGTTTTCCAAGGAAACAAAAATGCTGAATATTAGAATGTGGCTCCTGTAGACAGAGTGTATGTCAGACCATGTTATCTTTATTCATCACCAACATTTCCTTGTGCACCCTCAGCCAATTCATACCCTAGTCAGTGTTTTCCAAGGATGTTTATTAGGGTAAGTTTCTGGTCTCTCCTTGTTTTGGAGTGCTCAATGTGTTGGAGAGCCATAGCAGCCAGATAAAGGTGCCCTGATGTCATGTTCTTGAACAGACTAGAAGCAGGTAGCATAATTCAGGGAGTACTGAGAGAATGGATTGTACAAAATAGCATTCCTTTTCCCTGTTTTTTTCTTTCCATAAATATCATGCACTTTCCCCTCAGAGGTCAGATGATAGTAGATGTGCAATTGGTTGGTATCTTGTCCATATTGCTAATGCAGCTGGCCACATCCCAGGATGGTGGGGTCTCTATGCTGCATACTAGCCTGCTCCGTGATCTTATTGCTCAGGTTTGTATACTGCCTGGATTCTCCAATTGGAGGAAAAGACCTTCTAAGCCCTCATCCTACTCTTAGCATACTGCACAAGAGCAATCAGAATTTTGCTCTTAATCTCATGCAAAGCATTTAGGAAAGATTTCTAGGGAAATGGTCACAACAACAAAACATTTGCATCAACAAAATGACCTAGTTAGCAGAGAGCTATTGTTCTATCAAAGAACAATCCAGCTGTCAAAAGATTCTTTTAATCAGTAAAATTCAGAATCATTCTCGTCTGAAAGTGTTAATCTCATACAATCATCACTGATGTGGCTGAGTAGTAGGAAAAAGAAAATATAAAATGATAGCTAATCTACCAACACAAGAGTAAAGAGGCCACTTCGTTGTAAGCTAGACTTTGGCCTTAACTCTTTTTGGCAAAGAATGGTGGCTTCTTTCAGAGTAGCAGCCGTGTTAGTCTGTATCCGCAAAAATAACAGGAGTACTTGTGGCACCTTAGAGACTAACAAATTTATTAGAGCATAAGCTTTCGTGGGCTACAACCCACTGTTTGAACTACCATAGTGGCGACATCAGAGGTTGTGAGAAATCTTTTTCATTATCATGTGAGATAATTTAAAAATGTACTCAGATTACATGGAATCTATTCAAAGTTGGATTTATTCTGAATTTTTAGCAAGATAGCAAATAAATATTTTCAAAATAACTCTTATTTTTAGTGAAGTCGGGCTAAAGAGGAGGCATTTGGATTAGATCTGGATTAGGCTCAGGCTAGGATTTGAGTATCAGGCTGAAGGCCAAATCAGAGTGTAGGTTTGGATTGCATTTGCAGGCATGGAAGTCTTGCAAGACTTGCAAGATACCCTGGAGATTTTGTCCCAAAATGGAAGAAATCTAAGTAAATCAGCTGATAGCATGAGATTTCTATTCCCTTGAGTCAAGGAGTACTGGAAAATACAGATCCCTGGGTCATTATTGAAAATTATGCACATCTGATGATCTTGATGCAATTTTCAATGGTGGAAAGTTCACAAAGATCTCACCCTATTGGACACCAATTGTTGCTCTTCTTGTCAGACTCATAAGAGAGACCATGGACTGAACTACTTTCTCACCCTGAGAGATGGCCTTTCAGATCAGGGTTGAGACGCACTGACATACAGTGTGAAGTCTGCACTACAGTTCCTCATATTGCATAGGAGTTCAGTCTCTTAGGCACCCAGTTTTGCCTTTCATGCTTGTGAGTGGTACAGGATTGCCTGACCTGGAGACTGAACTCCTCTATTTATCCACAGATGCAATATGAGGAACTGTAGTGCAGACTTCACGCTGTACGTCAGTGTCTCTCAACCCTGATCTGAAAGGCCATCTCTCAGGGTGAGAAAGTAGTTCAGTCCATGGTCAGGCAATCCTGTACCACTCACAAGCATGAAAGGCAAAACTGGGTGTCTAAAGACCAGTACCTCAACCTATGATTTGCATCCTAAAATCAGGCTATTTCCTTAGAGTCCTAAATAGGAATTTTGGTGTGTAACTTTAGACATCCAACTTTGAATATTTTGGCAAACATGTTCTAACTGGCTTGTTTCTGGCTCTTAATGTCTTAACATAGACTAGAGTACTGTTTTTTGCATCCTGATTAAAAAAACAGAAAATCCTAATCCACGAGAGTGTCTCCTGGCAAAGTATCAGAGGGGTAGCCGTGTTAGTCTGAATCTGTAAAAAGCAACAGAGGGTCCTGTGGCACCTTTAAGACTAACAGAAGTATTGGGAGCATAAGCTTTCATGGGTAAGAACCTCACTTCTTGCATCTGAAGAAGTGAGGTTCTTACCCACGAAAGCTTATGCTCCCAATACTTCTGTTAGTCTTAAAGGTGCCACAGGACCCTCTGTTGCTTTCTCCTGGCAAAGTGGCCAGTCTTGATTGACACCTTTATTTTTAGTGAGGTTGCCAGATAAAAGTGCCTACAGACTTGGAAAATTGAAGCAACTGTCTTGTATAAAATGTTCTTGGTCTTCATTGTTTTGGAAAACTTCAGGCCAGTTGACAGCCCTATTTTATTAGGCAAACAAAAGAATCAAGGATTTATATATCACTAGGGTACATTTTGAAGGAATCATTTGTCTTTTTTATGATAACTTTTTTTTCTGGTTTTACATGACATCAGGTATTTCTTGAGAATGGAAGACGGTTCTTTTAGGGTCATTGAACCTGCCTGTTTCAATATGAACATCCTTAATCCCAGCACTCATGTCTGGATGAAAAATATAGGGCCAGAGTGCAATCTCAAAGAGAACCCATGAGGAACATGCAGTTACAAGACACAGCACCGAAGGCTAAATGAAGTACTCTGTCCTTTCTGAGGTAAGTTGAGCCATCTCGAAATTACCTCCAAGTGTAAAGTCATTGAGACAAAAAAAATAAAAATCTTTCAGCTTTTGCTGAGCTTTACATATCTCTTTTCATATGCAGGCTTCTGTTTCCTCCCTCATGCTTTGGTATTAGTGCACATTAGAATATTAGGTCAAACGCCCTCAGTAATAACTGTGCTGTATAATCTTTCTGATTTTCATCTTTTTTCCTAGTTTTCTCCTCTGGTACTGCAAACATCAATGGCAAAGGCACTTTTGCCCCTATATACTTATCGTTTTATTGCACCAGAATTTACTATGCATAATATGTCAAATGCAAGAAGTATTTGTATTTTTATGAATCTGTAGTGCATGATCAGTCATGTCAGGAAGAGGGGAGGCATACTCTACTCCTGATAATTTTTAGAATCAATTTGATCCACTTATTCTAAACTACGGGCAGTGTACATTGGTTAGATCCATGTTTTTGTTTATGAAGTGAGTGGCATCTAACAGGTTAACTAAGTAGAAAACATACCAATGTGATTGTTTTGCTGGGGATTAGAATTGCATAGATGTATTATCTACCATAAATAGTCATGTTTTCAATACTTGTGGTAGAAGCAGATAGTGAGTATTTTCTGTTTGCTGTGGAAACCACTTGAAATACTATCTGCCAGCTAATCTAATTATAGTCCAAATGATAATCAGACTAGATGACATGACTATTGGCTGACAGTCTTTCACAAACTTAAACTTGCACACACACACACCTTACGTTGCCTAATTTTAGCTTGCACTGTGCCCTTATCTCTGTAACTTCATCTTACCAAGCAGGTATTGAGAAACAGGAAACTATGTATTATACCTCTGAAACTATGCTAATACCAAAAGCACACATCTAAATATTACTCTGCAAAATCTCTATGAAAAGAGAAGCTCATTTTTAAAACAAATAAATGTTTCGATTTAAATTGAAACGTCTACACTTTTAGATTTAGTTGTGGTGGCTACAGCATTGTCATTATCTGCAATTTTCTGCAGGATAGGTTTGTAAAAGCTGCAGAATCTAGTGGAGATCCCTAATTCAATGCAGTCTTAATTCCTGTTGAAATGTCTGATCTCCACTGGTTTCAGAGTGCTATGGATATTGGATCCATCCTTAACCCTTAAGCAGAAAAGGTTACCAAGTTTTAGCTGACCTCATTGTATAGGCTCCAGAGGCAGCAATTTATTGCAAAAAATTAATGCATATATGATAGTAAAGCATCAAATGCATTCCTTTTCTAAAATGCATCCCAATGTTAAAAAATTACTCAATGCAAGTACATTTTGTTGCCTAAAATGCATATATAGTTCTGCCATCAATGCTATTGAAAAGAGTTCTTGGATTAAAATAATTTTTCAGTAATATAAAACTTAGATTAAAATACTATTCATTTGAAGGGTTTATTTATCTGTGGTGTATGATAGAATTCAGAGAGATGGCAAATATGTAGTATCTTAATTCCTTTTATAATGCTCATTAAGTACAGTCAAGAAAGCCTCCATTGAAGCCTGCTAAAGGAATAGATTGGCTAAATGAATTATTTTCCATCAAGCCAAACAATTACAGCTCTTAAAGGGAAAATCTGTTAAAGGAATGATTCATTTAAACAGATTGTTAGTTCCCCTCAATGTGTAATGTAAAATGAATACAAAAGTAGGCCTATTAAATACATCTCACCAAATCAATTTTTGCCATTCTTATTGTTCATGAAATAATACTGCCCTCTTAAATACCTTATACACGCATAATCAACTTAGAAGAATAATTTGGGTGAGAAATGTGAGGCAACAGTTTATGAACATGAATATGTTTCTAATTAAGCAATATGTGCCTAACAGTTTGCAGAGGACACAACAATTGGGGGAGTGGTAAATAATGAAGAAGACAGTCCCCAATTCAATGTAAAGTCATACATCTTGGAACAAAGAATGTAGGCCATGCTTACAGGAAGGGGGAACCAATCCTGGGAAGCAGTGACTCTGAAAAGGACATAGGGACATGATGGATAATCAACTAAACATGTATCAGAGGGGTAGCCGTGTTAGTCTGAATCTGTAAAAAGCAACAGAGGGTCCTGTGGCACCTTTAAGACTAACAGAAGTATTGGGAGCATAAGCTTTCGTGGGTAAGAACCTCACTTCTTCAGATGCAAGTAATGGAAATTTCCAGAGGCAGGTATAAATCAGTATGGAGATAACGAGGTTACTTCAATCAGGGAGGGTGAGGTGCTCTGCTAGCAGTTGAGGTGTGAACACCAAGGGAGGAGAAACTGCTTCTGTAGTTGGATAGCATCGAGGTTTGTTGCATGGGTTGGTTCCTGAGTTAGATGACATCTTCATCATCTGGACCCATGGGAAGGAGACCCTGGAAGAATTCCACCATGATTTCAACAGCTTCCACCCCACCATCAACTTCAGCCTGGACCAATCTACATGGGAGGTCCACTTCCTAGACACCACAGTACAAATAAGTGATGGTGATTTATACCTGCCTCTGGAAATTTCCATTACTTGCATCTGAAGAAGTGAGGTTCTTACCCACGAAAGCTTATGCTCCCAATACTTCTGTTAGTCTTAAAGGTGCCATAGGACCCTCTGTTGCTTTCAACTAAACATGAGCTCCCAGTGTGATGCTATGGCCAAAGGAGCTAATGTAATTCTTGACTATATAAACAAAGGATGTTGCTAAGTACGGGTAGGTCCACACTACCCGCCCGATTCGGCGGGTAGAGATCGATCTTCTGAGATCGATTTATCGCGTCTCATCTGGACGCGATAAATCGATCCCAGAAGCGCTCCCCCGTCGACTGCGGAACTCCTGCTCGCCGAGAGGCGGAAGCGCTGTTGACGGAGGAGCTTGCCTGCGCTGCGTGGACCCGCAGTAAGTAAACTTAGTTCGATCTAGGAAACGTCGACTTCAGCTACGCTATTCTCGTAGCTGAAGTTGCGTTTCCTAGATCGATCCCCCACCCCAGTGTGGACCAGCCCTAGGAGAGAGTTCAGAGAAGAGCCATGAGCATGATTAAAGGATTGGGAAAATATGCTATATTGTGAAAGACTCCAGGAGCACAGCCTGTTTAGTTTAACAAAGAGAAGGTTAAGGGGATCACAGTCTATAGGTATTTAAATGGAGAACAGAAAATAGATAGTAAAAGGCTCTTCAATTTAATAGACAAAGCTAAAACAAGACCCAATGGCTGGAAATTGAAGCTAGACAAATTCAGACTAGAAATAAGGCACACATTTTTAGAAGTGAGACTAATTTACCAATGAAACAACTTACCAAGGGTTGTGATGGATTCTCCATCACTGACAATTTTAAAACAAGATTGGATTATTTTTCTAAATTATATGCTATAGTTCAAAGTGAAATTAATTTGTGCAAGTACTATGGCATCTGTTATATAGGAGATTAGACTAGATTATCACAAAGGTCCACTCTGGGTTGTAAGCTATGAATCTATGAATGAAAAATGGTTATGGTATGATCCAAAGTTGAAGTCAGTGGGAATCTTTTAATTGACTTTAGTGTGTTTTGTATCAGGGCATAAATAAATTTAAGGAAATAGCCATCTCAGAAGCCAGTTACTGTAAGGATAAAAAAATATAGATAAAGTGATTTCTTTTTACTGTGAGGATAAGTTAAATACTGAAGTGTGCATTGCCATGGATACAGTTTTCTATTTACAATATGGATTTTTTCCCCCTCAGTAGATATGTGTAAAGTAACCGGAAGGCATGGCTTTAATTCTCAACATACCACTAAAGCAATGGTTTTCAAACTTTTTAGGCTGCATACCCCTTTCAAATAATGTAGTCTACCATATATACCCATCTGAGATAGGGTCATAATATACCTATGAAAACAGAAAAAAATAAAAAAAACAGGAAGGCATAACGTGATGCATTGTCTGCCATTACAAAATTTTTCTTGCATACCCCTGATGAGAGCTCACAGACCCCTAGGGGTATACATATCCTAGTTTGAAAACCACTGCACTAGAGTTATAACATTAAGACTAACTCTGTATGAATCTACTAATGGCTATCTTTAGTGTAAATGTTTTCAAACCTAGAGGATATTTCTACGATGCCTATAGAAGTCTTACGCAAATCCACTAATACAGATACTTTCCTCCACCGTATGGGGACAATAGGTGTTATAGCCACTATTCCAGTCCAGAAGCTGGGTAGACTGGTTGAGGGGGTTGGATTCCATCCCCCAAGTCCCACTTAGTGCCTCAAATAAAATTTTGTTCTTTGGGTTTTGTGGTGAATTTCAATCTTAGGGTGAGTCACACTTAAGTCGACCAGAGTTTTGCCATTTACTTCAATAAGGTCAGGATTTAACCCATAGTGTGTATGAGGTGTATGTATTATGTTTTTGCAGCTTGAAATGCTTCCCTTCATTTGCAACAGCTGCTGCCATGAAAAAAAATGTGTTGTGATTGCCTTCATAAGTGGGCAGCAGATGACTAACAACTTTTAAGAGTACACAATATTTTCTTAAACTCATATGATATCATCAGTTGCATTTCAACCATTTATTTGACGGAGATGCTATTTTTATCGATAATAAAAGAGAAGTCCCAGCTAGTTGGACAATTAATCCTTCCTCACGGGCCTCACTAGCCTCCAGAACACAATCAACAGAATCATTATTTCTAGTTTGTGCATCGGATCTAAAAATCAACCAGCAAAACTTAAACTTACCCCGTTTTCGCAAAACTTGCCCAGTATCTCAATATGGATCGACTCAAGATTTCTTCAGCTTTGGTATAATTAACTCTTCTCTCTAGAGGTAATCCAAATACAAACTCAATCTCATAACCATGCATGACTCCCATCCATTCGGGCCAAGCAAGTTTTGAGGACCGATGTTCAAAGAAGTAGAAGAATACATTATTTCCTAGTTGAGCAAAAAATTTTGTGAACTCCATTACAGGACATATGATATTGTAATCCCCAATAATGTCATCCATAGCATCACGATAATTGTCAGGGTTCTGCTCATCTTCCCAGTCTGTGTAGTGAAAAATGATTGATTCCACCCCAAGTTCACATGCTTCTGGAAAGGATTCACTTAAACCTACTTGAAATTCTGTTTTATTGACCTGGCTATCATTATCTTTGCTGAAACCAGGTGCCCCATACACTAGAAAAGCTGTCCCTTCATCTTTGTTAACTCCCACTAAGAGTTGGGTTTGTTTAAAGAGCCCATGCTGCATCAATGTTTGTGGCATTTCAGTGAGAAAATCACCATCAACTATGGGACAGAAATATACTTTTAAAAGAGAGTTGTGTGTTAAAACAGAAACTTCATTCTCGAGGATATCCTGGGGATCCTTGTTTTGGAGACAGAGAATTATGTCTGTATCATTGCTACCTGAGCAGCTGAGTAGTTTAGCTAAAGTCAAAGTTCTCTTCCTTGCCTCAGAATGTGTTAGTGTGGCCCATGGGGCATTAGCAGAGCCACTTTGCATGATGGCTCTTGTGAAAAGAGGATGGCTTTCAGAAGAAAGGATATGGTAGCTAACGGAAGCAGCCCCAGCACTCTCTCCAAATAAAGTCACACTTTTAGAATTGCCACCAAAGACAGCTATGTTCTCCTGGACCCACTGAAGTGCTAACCTTTGATCAAATAAACCTGCATTTCCTGGAGCTTCCTGGTTTCCCGGTAAAGCCAAGAATCCTAGTGCCCCTGTTCTGTAGTTCACTGAAACTACAATGACTCTTTCAACACGTGCCAGAAATTTACCATCATAGATAGGTAAAGAAGATGTCCCTGATTGAAATCCACCCCCATAAATCCATACCATGACAGTTGCATTTTTGGGTTTTGGAGAAGGAACCCATACATTGAGGTATAAGCAGTCTTCACTAAGGTTAGTGTTTGGATTCCACATCTCTGACCCAGGGAATCCAGGGAAAGTTTTATCTATATTCTGATAACAAGAGTTTGCATGTTTTGTGGCATCCCAAATCTCTGTCCACTTGTTGCGGGGCTCTGGTTTTTTGAATCGTAGTCTACCAAGTGGTGGCTCGCCATAAGGAATTCCCAGAAAGGCCGTCACAGTTCCCCCAAGTACGGGCAAGTGAATCCCTCTTACTTTTCCTTTCTTAGTAGTAACTATAATGTCGTCTTCAGGTAGCACCTTCCTTACAAACATATACAGTAGAAGAAACCACATCAGAAATCTTGTGCAGACACTTGTCCCATTGCTGCACGTCATCATTCCTGAAATAAAAAATAAGTTTAGGATCCTTCATTTTAATGTTTCAGTACAAGGGCCAAAACTTATCGCATGCAGAAGGAATGTGAAAGGCCCCAAAGGCACTGAAACTGGGGTGGTTCTGCTGCATGGAGCAGCAGAGCAGATTTTAGCCATGGCTTGTCCTTGGCTACACTTGTTGCTGAATCATATTCAGTAACGATCCCACTTTACCCTCTTCTGACATTATTTTCTAGCAATGGGTAAATTTTATAGTCTAGAGTCAGGCAATGCTTTCTCTCCTCACATTGGCATGGATGTCCCTAAATACAGAGGGGACAGGCATGGATAGGATCCACAGGGACTTTGCTGCCCCTAAATATCACAGAGTAGTGCTCCACAACGGTTCTGTCCACTACAACATGGAAGGAGGTGGGAGGTTGAAGGCTAGGTAGGGGTGGGCCAAAGAGAGGAAAGTATATGGCCAGTGAGTTTGTGACTATGTGAACCATTAGCCATATGCCCAGTGCAGCAGGCGCCTTGTATGGCATCACAGTAAAAGTCACCAGAAGTACCATACGTAGGTGGCTTTGCTAAGGAGTATCTGTTTTCCTCCCACACACAATCACTGAACAAACACTATTTCATCTGGTTTAGCACACAAAAATATGCCCTTCAGGCCTTTTCATAATATTTACTTTTGTTAATTGGTGCCCTGACCATTGTCCTTTGGAGGCTAATACATGAGAAGAACATCATGCAAAACATCATGCATGATTAGAAATTATTCTGTCAGTGGTTACTTTTGTAATTCATACTATCCCGTAAATAGAGAGAGCTAGTAACAATGTGCACAATCTTAAGGATATCAAGGAAACTTCTACTAGAACTATGGGACAAAATTCAGGCCATGTACCAATTTCTTCACAAATAAACAGACACATTATTAACCCCGAAAAAGCAGCTCCTCTGTCATTTGAATTAGAATTTTCCCCATGTTTGGGGGTGTTAGATCTCTATCACGTGAAACTGTAGATATTGAACCATGTATTTATGATACAGAACCGAAGTAGGTTGAAATGCAATAGCAAAACATGAAAATAACTTTGTTATAAACCCAAGAGTACTGTCTGGGAATTGGAGGTGCTTTTCATAAGTCTGTACTTCAACTGATATGTATGTCTGTAATATTCTATAACTTCAGTTCTTGTATGCGATCACATACATAGTTATGCCAAAATCATGAACAAATAAATGTTTTATAGACATTGTTTGCCATAACAATTAACGTTATTGTTATTGCTTAGATTGTACATTTATTTGGGTAGGGACTATATTTTTTCTTTATTTTTGCAGTGCTTGGTACAGTCCTTGATTGGGGCCTCTAGGTGCTGGTAATTCTAGGAATTTAGACCCTGATTAGGTAAAGTACTTAATCACGTGCTTAAGTTAATGCATGTGAGTAGTCCCATTGATCTTAGTCTTTTAAAGTTGGACTTATTAACTCTGTTATAAAAACATTCTCTTCCTCTCAAAAGCCAAATGTCAAAAAAGAAGAAAACTCTCATTTGGCCCAATCCTACAGTCTGTTTCAGTGAAAATATTCAACGAAGCTTCTCTTCTGTTCTACCCCCTCCTCCTCCTGTTGTACATAGTGTATTCAGCACTGCCACTTTAAATAGTTCATTCTTTGTTAATGAGCAGCACTTCTCTCCTTACAAGGAGTGAGGCTAATTTCTGTGGAAAGTACAGCTGTATGCCTGATCTAAGACCATTTAATTTGTTTGTTTATTGTTGGAAAGCTGAGGGAGAATAGAAAAAATGGGGAAGTTTCTGGTTAAAGTGATTCCTAAATATGAGATAGAATCAAAGTAACTCAGAGAGATAAATTATCACAGACAATATTTCAAATTTTTGTTAAAAGCATTAGAAAATAAAAATCTATAGTACATAGATGATCTATTGTGGAAAAAGATGTAAAGCAATAGAATCTTTTATGTAAAAGCTTCTCAATATGATTCATAAAGATAAAAGGGCTAAATAGCTTTATCTAACAATAACCAAACCTTAAGATGTACTTACCTAGAATCCTGCAAACACATCCTTGCTAAACTTTACTGGTGTGGGCAACCTCAAATCAATAGAATTACTCCAAGTGTTTGCAGAATCAGGGATTTAGTGCACCAAGCTGCAGTCCTTAGGCAAAATGAAATCACTTATTGCTTTGTACATCAGTTTACCCACCCATTAAAGAGATACAGTGAGAGTTCCTATCTTTGTAAAGCTCTTTAAAGAGTGATAAATGAAAAATATTCCATAGGGGTTAAGGATTATGCAAGAGTCAAATCCTGGTTGTTTTACTTTTAAGTTAATTCATGAATTAAGTGACCAGGAGATTGCATCAATATTGGGCTAAGGACCTAGCAGCATAGGAAGTCAGCAATTACCCAATATACAGTAAACTGTATAAGGAGGGTAATTTTTAAAACCATCCAATATGTGACACTGAAAGCAAGCATTTAATGTAGCATTTAAAGTGCTATCTGGAACTGTAAAAGATTGAAATAATTAATGGTAATATTATAGGCATAAGAAGTGAAATTATAATAATAAATAATAAAGGGGGGGATGTGAACATCAGGAGTATGGGGTTCATGTAGAACCTTTAGTCTCCATACAGTTATGTTATTTTATATATATATATACACACACACACATAGAGAGAGAGAGAGAGAGAGAGAGACAAAAGTAAAAATCCGCAAATATAAAACAGATCCTGAACTTTTGATCCACAATCCTAAAATGTTTCAGCTATTAATGCAAATATTAAAGAAATATTTAAAGTAAAAAAAAAAAAATCAATACTGTACATTTTATAATTAGCTCTCCAATGAACTATCTGATCTTTTTAATGAGCAAATGAAATACGTCAAACTTTGGAAAAAGTACAAAACTTCTACACTGCTAAATGAAAGCATAGTAGTTTCAAGTTATGTTTCCTGCTAATAGTGACAAAACGCAATTGAAAGGTATGCTACTGCACTTGGTGGTGAAATACTACATTTTGTAATAATTTTAATGCTGCGTTAAAATAAATTCAGCAACATAAAACACACTGAGCTAAATAAATATGACTTGATTATTACTACAAGAATAAAAGAAGTCAGAGGATTGCTTTAGCCTGCCAACCTTAACCAAGTAGAGGTATGTCATTTACTATATTTGCATATTTTAAAAAGTTGCTTCTGCATTTGTTTTATCCAATAAAAATTAAACAGAATATACTTTTGTATTCTTATTCAGTGAGGGAATATAATTTATTTAAATGATTATTTTCTCTCCTTGCAAATCTTTACCCAACCAAAAAATCTATACACAAGGCTACGTAATCTCTATTTAAATAGAAAAGATGGTTGAATTAATAAATGATTTATTGCTCAGTTCAATTTACTTAGCCCAGAATCCCTTGAATAATACCAAGGTCTGATACACATGCCTGCTTACTTGTTCCATCAGTTCCATTTGCAGAGCAGAGTGAGTATCTCCAACAGAGCAACAAATGGTCAGAGCATAACATTTTAAAAGATCACAATCCCCATACAAATTGAGTTTAACTGTAATTTATATTGGCATAGAAACATGTAAATAGAGAACCACTTACCCCAGCTTCTATTACAAAGACTACAAAGTTTCTAAAAGAGTCAAGGTCTTTGTATACTTCAGTGAAAAGCAGTGTGCGGCTGCTACTTTAAGCCTGTAAATTGGACAGTACTGACATTATAATCAACTGTTTCTGTCAGAAAGCTCGCGAGAGTTGGCGACAGCAACTTGATCTGTAGGCAGCCGTTCTTTAGTATCTGACGTCTGTTCAAAGGGTAATGGTATAGTTGTAGAAATGCTTCAGAATTATACCAGTTTTGATTAAATCAAGCATTAGATTTTATTGGAAAAGGAAAAATAAAATTATCCTTAATACAAGGCTACAACTTTATAACAAATCAGACTACAAACACAACAGCAGAAGTATAAATCTTGCTTCTTTTTTGTTTTTCTTTCATGAAGAACTATTCCTACTTGTATTTTTCTCTTTTGCAAAAGTTCAAGATTTCTATAACAATCTGGCAAAATATTTAAAATATCTTTCCAGCCCAGGTCAATTGGCTATTTCCAACTACAAATAGTGGAAGGAGAGAAAATGAGAACATTTTATACAGATATACCATCAAGCAACAACAATCAATTATATTAACTGAAGTTGATTGCCTAATAGAGCTAGTCATAAAATTTTCTACAAAACAGTTTTCAATCAGAAAATGTAGTTTAATCAAAACCAAAATATTTTACAAAATTGTGTTTATTTTGACAAAAATGAATGTAGACCAAATTGTTTCCATTCTGATTTGGAATACAAGCAAATTCTGAAATGCTGGAATTTCCTATGAAATGGAAATTCTGAGTTTTGATTGGCTGTGCTGTCAAATGCCCATTGTACAATACTGTATCTTCTCATTCCAATTTTAGTTTTAAAAAATGTATACTTGAATGGCCTTATGCTACACAGAATCACTGTTTCAACTGGAGAAATAAGACATTAACAGGACTGGGTGTTATTTATGGTGGGGCCATCTGTCTTTTGCTTGTTTGTCACTTTTAAATTTATTATTATTTATATTATGGGTGGCACCTAGAAACATCAACTGAGATCAGGAGTTTCAGGATCCTTTTGTGCTAGGCACTGTACAGACACATAATAAGAGACAGTCCCTATCTCAGTCTAAATAAATAAGACAAACATGGGGTGGAGAGAAGGAAGGAGTATACATTATTAACCCCATGTTACAGATGGGAAACTGAGGCACACAGCGATTAAGGGATTTACCTAATGTCACACAGTAAACCTATGGCAGGGCTAAAAATTAAAGCCAGATCTCCTGAGTACCACTCAAGTGCCTTAACCACAACACCATCCTTTTGCTCTGTGTCCACACTACTCTCTCACCCAACTTTCTCTGGCACTACTCTGAAGGAAGACCTCAGACTTTTACATGCCTTCAACTACTACAAAGACAGCCAGCTTCATCCTGGACAGGACAGAACTTTGTTGCCTTTGAGAGCTCAAGGCAATACATTTCCCTAGATATAATGATCTAACTAGAGTTCTATTTTGATTAGAAAAAAATACAATAGTGGCAATTACAGAACAGATAGAAAGCACAAATAAAAAGTTAAAATATAAAACTTACAGTCTTTAATATGAAGACAGAGAAAATTCTAGACGCTACCATGATAAATGGGATTGTTCATAGTGAGGAAGCTCAAAGAAACAACAGTCACTTAACCTCTCCAAGAGCATTTACTACGTATCGTTCAGGTTCACATGTCTGTTAGGCATACCCTTGGGACATGCCCTTGTGATAATGTATCATCAATCTGAACCCAAATCTCAGTTATACATCCCTGGAACTTTAGTGTGAAAGTGTCAAACATGCACACTCATTTTGGATTAAAACTTCTTGATCTAGATTCTGAGCTCAGTTACACAAGGGTAAATCCCAAGTATTGCAATAGATTTACACTGGAGTAACGGAGAGCAGATCCTAGACTCTTGTTATTTGAACATGCTGAAATAACAATTTCCTTCCAAATATACTGATACAATGATATGTTCTCTAAATAAAATCATTTTTGATTTACCCCAGCATCTATGAACACTTCAAAGAAGTTTTATACACAGGAAAGTGAAGCCACATGAAATCATACATTTGGCCCTCTAATTACATCAGTTGAGGAATTATGCATATCCTTGTGCCTAATAGTTATTGTTAAATTTCCCTTATAAAGAGGAGTTGCCTTCATCTTATGCTTAGGACAAATAGCTGAATTCCTTCAACTTAAAATATTTTCCCCCAGAATGTACCCTTCAGTGCTGCATTTTCTGCTGGTTTCACCTGCCATGGAGATTCCCACAAGTAGATGGAAGAAACAAGAAGATGGATTTGTGCGTTACTTCACTTTCAGCTACTTTGTAACTGATAGATCTGAGGCCCAGCAAGATGGGTCACCACCACCCCGTAAACATCTGTCCCCTAGATCTGCCCTATCACTGGCTCTGACACAGAAAAACAGTAACATTTACACTTTACAAATAAAGTATACAACGTTAAGCTCAATCAAACACCCTTAATGTGCCACTATGGGACCACCCTGAAAACAACTATCAACTCTGTCCAACACAGAGATTTATTAAACTCAAGGTATAAGGTTTTTGTGGTCACTAAAGAGGTGAACCTGTGTGACTAACAGATCAAGTTGTCTCAGACTCTCTCTTAGTAGGAGGCACTGTGTGTCCTATAGAGTAAGTCCTCCAGGAAGTGTAAAGATGTCACTCCTACTGTAGACTCTAGATGCTGTGATTTGTTTTTTCGGTGAGGCACTGTTTGCTGGGTAATAGAAATAATGAAGGGGCACAGCACAGGCTGCTGCAAGAGAACATTAGGAAGTTAGGAACATTAGGAAGTGTTTTTTACCTTATTTCTGTGCAGTTTCCCTCCTAATAAGGAGTTTATTTTAAGACCAGTCTTGTCTGTCGGTAAGTTACCTCAGGCACTATTAGGGCAGAATTAATGTTGTTTGAGTGATCTTACCTCTGTATCTAGAGAGTCTCTAATGTTAATACCAAAATACTCAGAGGAACTACTTGAAGTATGCCAAAGACTTGGAGATCCTCAAAGGTAGATACTACAGGAGTGCAAAATATTATTATGTATTATTATTTCATAACTGAAGCCCCAGATCAGCAAATTACCTAAGCATATGTATAATTTTTAGCATGTGAGTAGCCTTAAATTATACATATGCTTGAATACCTGGATGAATCAGGAAATAGCCCAGAGTGGCCAATATGCTAGTGGAAGTTATTACAAGTGATAGACTTAATTGTTTTACAAAAGATTTGACTGAGATGCTCTTACTATATCAGACCAGTAAGAGTATTTCACTCACCAGGTGCTGCTCTGAACTTTAAGGATACTCTCGGACTTAAACACCCTCCTCCTTTCATCCCATCCCATCCCTGACTTGATAATGCTTTTTGACTGCTGGATTCCATCCATAATCCCAATAACAAAAGCCTTGCTCTGATCTACAGAACAATAGGGGTCATATTTTTTCAAGTCACAGTCATAGCCACCACCATCATCAATGGAAATATCACACAGAGAGAGTTTGGGGGTGGAGGAGAGAAGGAAACACATTTTATCTGACTTACGTGCCTCCATGTCCAAGATATGTCCTTACTCATAGGGTGTAAACAGCACAGCTTTAAGCAAAAATTGTTCTACTTCAACCTTTTGCAGCTCTTTGGAAAATTATATGATAAAGGTAACAGGGTGGATAATGTTTACTTAATTTTTTTCAAAAGGCTTTTGATAAGGCCCTTCAAAAGGACTCTTAAAGAACCATATAGAAAGTGTTATTTTAATAAGTGCCTTATTTATGGAGAAATGTATACTGTAGTTAAAAAGTAGAAAACCTATGTTCTCTCTCTTCATCTTACTTCATCAGTGAGGAACAAAAATGCACAGTAAATTATGACTGATTTGTATGAATTGTTGCCACGGGTCTGAAGCCCTTCTATTGCCTCTTCTGCCATACATTTTTTGGAATTCTCAACATGTTGTATTGCATGTAAGGACTCTCATATGATTAATTTAACTCTTCCACATTGCCATGAATGTAAACCAATGCCACTGTAGATACAGTTTTCCTTGAATAGAGTTTAAAGTTATAAAGGTGATTGGTGGCCAGTGGTTGGACCAACATGCAACACTGTGATTATTTTGCTCATTCCTGTTCCAAAGCTATCCTTTTTCCTGTTCCAAAGCTCTCCTAGTCCAATTCCAAAGCTATTCCTTTGATGGTGGTAATTCCAAGAATGATGAAATTTAAGAGGGCAGTCAGCAGTGTGAAAATAGATGGACTAGCCAACACACTCACCAAGGTGACACTCACCATAGTAACTTACTCAATTGTAAATCTAGGATTCAAAAACTACAGCTCAAAATGTTCTCTATAGAATCATTTCTATAAATGGATTTCAATGAGGCTTGGTGAGGATGCGGCAAATCTCTCAGTGTGAGATCAGATGCAGAACTGAGGCCTTATACTGAAGAGGATGTGGTGTGTATTGGTGACATTGATCATGTGGCTGTGTCCACCACATAATGAAAATTTTCCAGAGACAAATACCATTCCACTATTCAAATATTTTTGAATCTCAAATCAACCTAACAACATGTCTCGCACTTTTGGAATGTGATAACAATCTTAACACTGATCCTTCTTGCCCGGTCTACATTATTTACTATTAGCTATTAATCAGTGAGAAGTGCTAAATAGAAATTCCCCAATAATATTTCCATTAATAAATGGTTTTAAAAGTCACATGGAACCACATTATCCTTGGAGAAATTGGCTAATATTAGAAAAGATACCTATGGTGAATATCTTGAAAATGGACACCCATCTAATAAGTATATGGAAGTCACTGCCCTTTATAAAAACCATTGCATTTTTATTTGTTCTTATTTGTTCTCATTATTGGTACAATTATAGGGTGCTATAATTTTCTCCCTATTACTCTAATTATAGGCTGCTATAATTTTCTACTTGTTATACAATTATAGGCTGCTATTTTACAAAAATTCTGGGGAAATCAGTGTAAATGAAAAAAAAATATTGCTAATTGTAAGATATATTTATTATTTTTATTCATTTTGTATGTTTATTTAGACTTAGTTCCCAATGGTATCGTTCTATAATTTAACTTTTTCTGTCTTTTTATGGGGACCTGTTTCAATAAACAGAATTTAAAAAAAGATTAATATATACACAAAATGGTTTGCAAAACACTTTTACATTTTCCATCTTTGGCTTATAAGAAAACAAGCAAAATTAAGCGTCAGCACAGTTGAAATGTTATGTTAACGTGTTGAGGCTAATTAAATTATGGTCTAGGTTCCAGTGTATTCTGCACGAGATTCAGTCTTTGCATAGATGTTAAAGCTGTGCTGTTTTACACTTCTACTAGTTAGTTTTTTGTCCATCTGGGAAATAGATTTGTGTCCAACAGGTAGCAACCACTCCACTGGGTAGGTATCCAAGCTGTTCTGACTTGGCACAAAAGAAGATCCAGGTGTTTGTTCAAAGATCACTTGTGAAAATAATTGATGCCCCAAATTAGTTCAATATTCTGACAATTTATAAGTACTACAAGCAAACGGAGACTCTTGAACAGACTCTGTAGTCAATGGTAAGACCCTGACAGGGATACAGACAACTGAGTATGTTTGGATCTAGTAGAGTAGGCATGTGGCTTGAAGCCAGGAACTCCTGAGACCTAATTCTGCTTCTCTCTGTG
Source organism: Emys orbicularis (assembly GCF_028017835.1). Classification (NCBI taxonomy): domain Eukaryota; kingdom Metazoa; phylum Chordata; order Testudines; family Emydidae; genus Emys; species Emys orbicularis. The sequence continues at coordinate 88,468,830 of NC_088691.1, forward strand.
TGGTTTTAGCCAATTTGCTAATTAACCTCTCCATATCTCAGTTTCTCTAACACTAAAAGAGATATAACAATTTTTAATGACCTATTTCATAGGGTTGTTGTAAGATTGAAGTAGTTAATTTTTGTACAGCACTTTGAAATATAAAGCACTATGTTAATAAGTCACCTCTATCTACCTGGAATCAATTTAATCCAATATTTTATCCACATTCTGAGTTTCTTCTGACACTGGAACAGTGAAGAAACAGCAATTTTCAGATCTGGTTGGAAAGAGAGGTGCAGCTGGATGACCTCAGAATTAAATGACATTGCATTTTTATAGCATCTTCCCATCTCCCCCAAAGGTTTGACATAGGCTTTTAGTAGGAGGAGTGATAAGAGTAAATTTATCAAAATAATTGAATTTTAAATGCTTGCAGAATAGATACATGATCCTCTGGGATCTCTCTGGAGGAATAAGTAACACCTATTCAATCCAACTTAGTCCACTCCTGTAAGGTCCAGTGAACAGGGCAGCAATACCTTGTGATGATGCTGAAAACTGCTAATAGCATTAGTTCAGATGTTTGTTCCTAGTCATGAGGTCTATTATCAGATCAACCGATAGAATCTTATTGGTACAACCAAGTCAGAAGCTTGAACTAGAAAAGGTCTTAGAAGAACTAAGATGCTGTTGATGATAGCTAGTCATTATTTCCTCAGTAACCTTGCTCAAGAGATAGGAGGCTGCAATGAAATTAAATTGTTAGCATCAAGTGCAGGTTCTTTGAACACTGGCTGCACTAGGACAAAACTAAAAACTGTTCTTCAATCCATAGTCTCTTTTTATTTAGTTCCTATCATTCAAAACTGATTCAGCCCTTCCCCTCCACCAAATTTTATTAAATTGATTTCATTTTGTAAAAACGAGATTACTCTGAGCTGATTTGTTCTTTGTCCAGTTTCCACAAATAGGGAAAAATTACATTCATGTTTTGAACCACTGACATCAGACACTTATGTAGTCGAAAGCCTATCAGACCTCTGATGATAGAGGCTGTTATAATGTAGGCATAAAAGCATAAAAGCAGTATGAGAGCCTTTCGTAACAGAAGGTAGCGTCATTCTGTGAATGTGCAAGCAGTGTGTGATCATGAACATCTCATCATAAGCATCTGTGCAAATTTCCCAGAAACATGCCATCATTTCTACATATTAGATAATTCATCACAGTACCATCTGTTTGAAAAACTGAGATGTCAGGACAGGCGGTTTATTGGTAAAGTACAGTAAACTCCTTCAGGTTATATAAAGTACATAAATAAAGTGCGGAACATTAAAATAAAAAGGATGTTAAAATAATACGAGGGGAATACAAATGGTGATATACAGAAGGTCAGACTAGATGATCTGGTGGTCCCTTCTGGCCTTAAACTCTATGATTATAATCTTACAAAGGGCATTTTGAGTTGCTATCTCACAAAGACCTTAAACCATGAATCATTCCTAAATATTCCAACATATTTTGCATAGGGATAAAGGGATTGTTTCAGTCACTTTCATTAATTTCTTAAGCATATAACTTGCTAATGATCATTTTCCTTATATGGCTTCCTGACAGATTAACTCACTCCATGAATGGTACACAGTTTTCTTTTCTTCCTCTCACTTTGACATGTGCTGATGAAATTGTACAAGCCTGCAAAAACATTGCTATGGACATGTTTTCCCCCTCCCTCTGTTTGCATTTTTCTGTCAATTAACTCTAAAAATCCCAAGTTAATTTACTTTTAAGAAGTAGCATTCTCAGAAAGGTGGTGGCACCTTTCCAAAATACACTCAGTACACAGGTACAAGAATAAAAATTAAGGATGGAATGCAGGCACCCCCTAAAGGATGGAATTTTTTTTAAAAAATGGAGATATCCCATCTCCTAGAACTGGAAGGGACCTTGAAAGGTCATCAAGTCCAGCCCCCTGCCTTCACTAGCAGGACCAAGTACTGATTTTGCCTCAGATCCCTAAGTGGCTCCCTCAAGGACTGAACTCACAACCCTGGGTTTAGCAAGCCAATGCTCAAACCACTGAGCTATCCCTCCCCCCAGGCACCTAGCTCAATATTTCTTTACCCTGCATCACCGGCTGCTTGATATTGTTTTATGGTAATGCCTAAAGACCCCATCTGTGATTGGGGGTTATCAGTGGTTAAAATGGATTGAAAAAGGAGGGGGAGCTCTCATTGCATCAGCCAAGAAGTAAGGGGAGTTCTAGGAGCACTGCCTAGCCAGGGAGAAGAGAGTAACTCTCCCTCTGTTAACAGCAATGAAGGGGGGCACTGCATTTCTCCACCCATTCCCTTACTTTTATCCTTGGGCCCCATTGGATGGGGCTCTTTACAAACACACAGTAAGGACAGTCTCTGCCTGGAAGAAATTAATGAGACAGACAAAGATTAGGGAAAGGGAGTACTATTATCTCCATTTTACAGATGGAGAATTGAGGCACAGAGACTTGCCCAAGGTCACTGAAGAAGCTTGACTTACACCCAGATCTCCAGAGTACCATTCCAGAGCCTTAATCACAAGACCATTGCTTATTTTAATTCCCTTTTCTGTAAGTTTGGTATAGGGGGTTGCATTTTTAATGCGCCACATTCAAAAAGAGTTTTTGTATCTGAAGCAACAGGCAATCGTGGTGTTTGCTCCTAATGATCACTGTCAATGGAGATCAAACTTGGGATATAGAGAATTGTGCTTGGTAAAAGTTTCCAAAAGCAGCACCCAGGAGGAGCCATTATGTAATACATAATACTTATTAATAATAAGAGGTGTAGTGAGAGCATGGCCTGAAAAATGAGCCCCCAGACCAAAGGGCCAAATGAGAAACGTTTGCACAATAATTTGCACATGGGTATGTTTGTACTACACAAATGCTGCCGCAACTGGCTTGCATTGCAGCCAAAGACAAATAGGCAGTCATTTTGCACCATTTGTTGCCCACTTTGCACTTCAGCAGCTCAAGCCTTGTGTATCCTGTATGGACTTGGCTTTTGAAAATGTGGGGGTAAGAATATTCCCTAGTGTCATTGCAGGCAGAAATAGGAATGGTTAAGGACTGAATGATAATGAGAACATTAGAGTGCTTCTAATTTTCATGTGCACACATAAAGCTGTGACACCAGCTGATGAAAGTGACCTAAGGTTTTGACATGGACCACAAAGTAGTGCAAATGTAGTCTGAGTTTGTATTCTGATTGGAGACACTTGTACTTCTAAACTGTCCTCCACAATGAGAAAATATTTAACAGTGGTTAGCACTCAGCCATGTAAACCAGCAGTTGCTTTGTGCTCACAGCCTCTTGCTCACCTCCTCCTCCCTTGCATGAGGCCCGAGAGGTTCTCGTATTTAGCAGACGGCTCTCGGCACTGCTGAAAGTAAAACCAGTGTACAAGTGCAGCCCTTGAATGCACACAAACTAGAGTGAGGAAGATAATTTTACCAGTAAATGTTAACAATAACAGTAGGAACAAGTATAAGAAAAACAACACAGTAAGAAAAACAATAAACAATACCTGAATAAGTTTCTTACTAAGTAAATAGCATATAAAATATGGAGAAATATGTAGAAAATATAGACCCAGACAGGCAGAGATCACATTTACTTAATATGGGCCTGGCAGCTACCCCAAGATGCTGTGTTCAGTGATTGAAACTGGAACACAGTGTTATGAGCTGGGTGAAACCTTGCTGTGGGTTGAGTTAAAACCTTGTTTGTGTATGAACCCACCCTTCACTTACCATAACTGTAGGCAAGTTAATCAAAATCCCTAACCTCAGACAAAAGGGCTATGTGAACCCAGGAGTTATGGACTATGTAGGTGGATGCTTTTGCTGAGTATTGTTTTGGGTAACGGGATGTGTGTGCGCGCATGCGTGCAGAACACAAACGACTGAGAGAGATGAGAGCAGAGGAAAAAAATCCAAGCAGAAGCCTTAAGAACAACGTGACCCTGAGAGAAACATAGAGAGAGGTTTTGTGTCAAGGGCCGGCTGAAAAGAAGCCTTGGGCTTGTAAGCTAAGAAACTACCTTTTGCCTTTGGGTTTCTTGCATTTGGAGAAGCAGAACTTTATATGTTCCTGTGATGGTCTGTACCCATGTTCATCCCTTTTAAAGGATTATGATAAATTTTGTACAAAGTATGACTTGTGAGGTACGATCTGAAAACTCATAATTTGCTGACCATTATTGTCCTGGTAAAATATGCGTGGCAACATTGTAGGGTTATAAGATTCTACCACATAGTATTAGTAAAACATGTTTCCAGTCTGGGGACTGGCCATAAACCGGTTGTTCAACAGGCCACTCCCCGGGGTATCTACTACTGCTAGCGCCTATATGTGTCCATCTGGTCCTCACAAGGAAACAAGAAAAAGAAACACTTAAATAGAAAATAGCACTGTCTAAAGCCAGGCAATCTCCAAATTTAAGCTAATGGGATGTTGGCCTGACTGCAGTCTACTGGATTAGACTGTCATCTGAACAGCAAACAACAGGATTTACGAGCAAGTAACTAACTGGGTTCTACCCCATCCCCTACCATGTCCACATGGCTATGGCGGACTAAGGCCCTGTCATCCCTCAATTATCTTGGCTATCATTAAGCCAATTCTGAGCATGACCTCTTAAATCACAGGATTCTATCTGTGCTGTGGAATTTTGTAACTATGAAAGGGCTATTGCACAGAAGAGAAGAAGGAGACGGGTCCCGTCCATATGCTGTTCTTGAACCCAACCATTGTATTGATAATGTAGGGGAACTATTATATCTTGATTTCAAATAAAATATATTGGATATCATTTTTTCATCCCAAAATACCAGTGAGGAACCAAGAGAGTGGTGAGCAGCTGAGTAGAGAGTTTTATGCTTTTCACTTTCCAATTGCAGGCAGGGACATGATGTCACAGAATGCATAAGTACTTCCTATACCTGCTTTACCTAAGCTAGGCACTTACTGAAACAAGCCACCATGGGCCATGTCTAATAGTACTCTTACCTGATGACCATGATAAGGGACAACATATTCTAATAAAACTTGCCCGGTGGTGGACCTGTGGTGACTGGAAGGGTCTTGTGATTAGAGGATGCAGTGCAGACCCCAGGGGTTACAGTGACACGGGGAATAGTAAACTCCTAGCACAGAGACCGGACACTGCTTTCAACATCACCTCATTTAATTTGAAACTTGACTTTTACTGACAGAAAAATGCCCTCCCCCTAAAAGCTCAACCATTGCAGAACTATAATTTCTGCTTGTGACTATTATTATTTATATTGCGGTAGCACCTTGGAGCCCCAGTCATAGACAAGTACCCCATTGTGCTAGGTGTTGTACAAACACAGAATAAAAAGATGATCCCTGACTCAAAGAGCTTACAGTCCAAGTATAAGACAAAGACAATAGGTGGAGACAGACAGACAGAGAAGAACAAGGAAACAATGAGACAATGTTGGTCCACATGATCAGCAGTAGTCTCAGTACACCAGCTGCCTAACCATTCTCAGCTTTGATGTAGGCATTGTGGTAAAGGAAGGATTAGAAGGAGGACGAAGAGGTGGCTTTGTGAAAGTTTATGGGGAGTACAGCTGAGCAAAATTTTTCATCTGAAACTTTTTTTTGGAGAGGAAAAAATGCACATTTGGCAACATTGAAACATTTCATGAATTTGTGTTGATTTCGCCATATTTCGTGTGATAAAAAAATCCAAAATAGTCAAAATGTTTAAATGAAACATTTTCAAAGTGTGCTGAAATAAATCATGGCTTGGATTACCTCAGCTCTTCTACTCTAGATCTTTGACAGTATATAGAGTACCATGCCAGTGCATAAAATGGAGTCATTACATGGATATTCAACACTATATATTGTGTCAATAATTATTATGGAGCCCTTAACAAGTAGGGCTTTGAAGCTCTCCTGATGCACTGTGCCAATGTATGCTATAGGATCATTAACATGTCTTTCTTTGACAGGATGCCTTTTAAGAGCTTCTTCACAGGACAGCCGTTACAATATATCATGTCAATGCATACTATAGACCTATTAACTAGCAGACAGTTAATGCAATACACCATATCATGACAATGCATGCTATTAGGCAACCCTTAATCATTGGATCCCTGATATTGATATACCAACCCTAATGGCTCTGAAGGAGCCATTAAGAAGTATAGTGTCAAAGTGCTATAACCATATTTGCAGCAGTATATTATGAAGCCATTAAGTGAATATTCAGAAACTCATTAAATCAAAGGGAAATTGTGTATTGTCATAACTGAGGTGCCATAACATTCAGTGCATGCTAAATATATGATGGACAGTTGTTACTTTCCATGCAGAGGCCTTTTCTAATGTTACTAACTTGGTATTACCAGCCTTCCAAAAATATAACAAGCAGAACATTCCAGTTCACATTCCTGGCAAACCGCTTGCATTCTTTTTAATTTAGGAATTAAACTTAATTATTAGAGTTACACAGACATAACTGAGCCAAAACATTGTTTATTTTTTTCTTCTTTAACTACAAAGTGGTCAAAATAATATGATTCAAAACTTGCAACAACAAAATGTGACTGAAAACACAAGACAGCAAGTTGAATTGGTATGATATAATTGTTATTCCTGTGAGAAAAAAAGTACATTCCTCTGAATGTATGGTAGATGCTTACACAGTACTAACTGTTATGGCATGACTGGCACCATTATAATAATACAGTATCTATGATTGTTTACTTAATTTAGCTAGCAAAGGAGGATAGGTTCCTCCTTCTCAGAACACAAAAATTGGTTTCACTCTTATTCACTGAGTAGGTGTTTGATGCTAAAAGTCAATTATCATTGTTTGCCCAGATTGACAGACATCCCCAAATGGTATGTCAAATTGTTGCAGCATAATTCATTTTGCATAATGTAACAATACCAAGTGGTGTCAGGAAGTAGGAGGGGGAGCAGAGTGGAGGAATGATCATGTCAATGATAATGATGTCCATACTCCTTCAGACACTGGCAGAAAGTTACATTAGCAAATGTTGATTGACTCATCAGATGTAACTTGACACAGTTTTACACTGCGAAACTAATAATTAGCATTGTCACTTACAGTGTGATGGAAACAAAACCTCAAAGCTATTTGGTGTTATCTAAAGTGATGGATAATAACTTAATATGTCTTAGAAATAAAACATTAAGTGTTATCTTGGTAAACCTAAAGTCAATGTACACATCAGTAATTCTCATTTAGTCAGCTGATGCCAAGGTATTTTTCTGGTGTTATTGACAAATGCTAAGAGGCTAGAGGTGTGGGAAAGCACTGTAGACAGCACATTTGGTTTCACATATATTTACTTGCAAGAAGCTGGTTTTCCTTGAATTGTTAATGATATTTGTGCAAAGGGCAAAATTTTGTACGTTTCTCCCAAGTGTTTGAATTGAGTATGATGAAATGGTATCACCTTACATGCCCTTGGCTAAATTTTGGAGAAAGGTAATGAATTGTAGTATGGCAAAATTTTACCATTTTTAGGACATTTTGCCTCTTACATCCCTGCCCCTCAGGAAAGAATAAAGAATTATCTCAATAATACTATCAACAGGGGGAAAAAGAAGCAAAATCTGCCATAATCTTTTGCAGTTTCTCAAAAATGTGATTTTTCCTGGCTTCACTGATAGAATATTTTCCACAGCTTGTGTGTTAACATGTTTCCCCTGTAATTCCTCAGTTCAGGAGACCAGATCTATTCAAGATAGGCACTTAAGCACAGGCTTACATTTAAGTGCATATTTAAGTCCCACTGAAGTCAAAGCTTAAGTGCTTTGCTGACTATGGAAGGACTTACGCACATGGTTAAGTGCTTTCCTGAAGTAGGGCCGTAAAGTCTACCTGCATGCATTGAAGTCAGTAGCAAAGCTCCCATTGACTTCAGTGCTGAAAGGTCAGGTGCCTAAGAGCACAGAAAGATTGAGAAGTGAGAAATAAATTATACCATTTATTTATAGTGACCTTCCTATAAGATTTATACAGTATAGCAACCAATGTTACTTTTTAGCTGTAGGCACCATCCATTTGACTTACTCTAAGTGTGTGTAGAGTTTCTCTCTCAGTCGATTATTAATAAACCATCTCTTAAGAGTCTTTTCTCTCCTGTCCCAATCTAGCTCACATTGAAATTAGTGGGAGTATTCCTACTGACTTCAGTGGGAAGTAGATTGGACTCCCTGTGTTTTGGATTACTCCTGAGAGCAGTGCCACCAGTGTATTAGGACTACTGATTTAGTGGGACTACTCATATGAGCAAGGTGAGCAGTGTTTGCACCACTGTATGTTAAGTAAATATTTTATTGGAAAACAACTATAGTTGGCAGGAATTTCATTCAAATACCACATCACTTGCCCAACTGCATTCATAATAGTAACATAGCCCATTTATCAGTACAAAGCAAAATAGAACATATAATTAATTTTATTTGAAAATCCTGTCTGAGCACTTTTCTATCTGTTTCATTTCACTGCCACTTCACAAGATAGACTCTGAGCAATGTCACATACCCTGAAGAAACAGAAGAAAGAGAATAAATATTATTTTTTTGTGTTTGCATATTCAGTCTATGCAAATGTATTATACTTTGCTCAGCTTCATCATAATGGAAAAAGCAAGCAAGATAAACTTTTTCCCCCCGAACACTTCATACGTGTTCTTATTTTGCATAGTGCATTCTGTAACTCATTGCAGGCTTTTCTTTTTAGCTAGCCGCCTCAGGCTATTATTTTGGAACAAAGCTTAACTCCTAACGTATCCAGCATAAAATCACATGAAATAGTTGGCCACAGCTACACCTACAGGTTTTGGAATGAGACACATTAGAAATGGAAAAGACCTATTAATCTGTCTTTTTGCAGACACCCTTGCAGTCCAATCTAGTTTGTAAAACTCCCTTTAATCTCCCAGCATTTGCAGGTCCTTTTTGTTTATCAGACAAATCTGAGTAAAACGTATACTCTGCAAATGAGCTAATAAAACAAAACAAACAAACAAAAAACAGTTTAAAACTTGTGCAGGCAATTAGATAGTTTGTGTGACATTTGAAAGTCCTGCATTTTCCTGTGTAGAATCTGGATTGAGGTATCATAACAATCATATACCACCAGGTTGTGCTGTTGCCCTTATGAAATATACACTACAATGGAACTGCTACTATGTTCAGCCTGTGGACATTATTCATCTGGGTGGAGCCTCAAACCCTTAAAACCAGAAAAAGAAGTCTTCCAGAATCATTTTCTTCCTGGTTTTACTGCTCAATTTTTTCTCAGAGAGCTTTGGCTTGTTTTGTAAACCACTGGCAGTGTTTCTGGGCCATGAAATTCAGGTACAAAATAAATTACCCATCTGCACGGGCTTAAGATGCAAACACTGCAAAGCCAAGCTGTAGATTGATGTAACATTTAGTGCAATTTCCAGTAAACCATCCATTAAGTTCATTGCTGAAGCTAACCTCTATTAGGGCATTTTGCCTTACTTCCCCCCCCCCTTTTGGAAATGGCTCTTTTGCAGCTTTTTAAAGCCATATACTACATGCAAAATCTGAAGCACACTGAGGGCTGAGTATAAACACCATCTCCAATATGTATATTAGGAGGAACAAACAACCAAGACAACCAAACCCAAACTTGCATTTTCAAGGGTGACAATAAAGGAGCCCCTTTGTTATGACACTTTAGAGCACTGCTGCTTGCTGTACACCACTCTTCTGCCCCAGTGTGTTTCTGGCATACACTACTAGCACACTATTTTTTCAGAGTTTTTCTTTAGTGTGGTCTTTTTTTCACTTTCCTGACATTCCCCATGCTATTTCTCTACTTGTTAGTCTTTTTAAGTGTATCTGTTTCTTCCAGTTCCTTGTGGCAATTTCCTACAGGCTCACTGGCTGATTTCCTGCTGTGTGGTTTCTAGAGTGAAAGAAACATCAGAAGTAGCCAGGGGGACCTGCTGGAGTGCCGATCACTTCAAGATCCGGTCTGATGGTAATTAGATGTTGAAAGTTCTTAAATTTTTCACTATCCAGTGTGTTCCTCAGTATGTCTGGTTAAAAAAAAGTCTGATAATGGAGGAATAGTGACATGTTTAGTAAACATATATCCCACTGAACTTTTGAATGTTCTGCAGGCAACTCAGGGGCTGACAGCTGGGATAGTCTGATGTAATCAACACAGCATCCACATTGACGCTGCGTCGACCTAACCTAACGACATCAATCTAAGTGCTACGCCCCTTGCTGAGGTGGAGTTATTAAATTGGTGTAGTGGGCGACTTACATCGGCAGGAGCAACATTGTAGTGTAGACCCTTACAGATTTAGGTCGAGGTAAGCTGCCTTAAGTTAAGCTGCCTCAGTTCCACAAGGTAAAATAGCATCAGAAATGTGATGGAGCAAAGGAGGCTATGGTGGGGACTCAGGATTGATCCCTGGTATGTTGCATCAGAACACTGAACCATTAGAGAAGACTAATGTTTGAGAGTTCAGAGTTTGGCAGAAGAGGCAGAATATTACCCCGATGGAAGTGGTCCTGGATCACAGGGGGATACTTTGATGAAGCCATCCTTTTCCTTTAGTGGTACTACTTTAAAATATATTGATACCAGGAAGACCAGTTGTGAGGATTTGGTAGCAAACCTTGATCATTGGAAGTGGATAATGTTGAAAAATATTCTTTGCTAATTGGCCTCTAAATCCAGATAAAATAGCCTTCTGTAGCCCTAAGGAGGTTTTTTTTTTGGCAGGTTGCAATTCCCCCTTGCCTAGTAAACATTTGGCTCATTTTTGTTATCTCCCAGATTTTTCCTTTCCTTTTAGGATACCTTCCCTGATGCAATAGTACCCTTACAATCTGACTGCTGCTGACAGCAGGCAAGCTATCAGGCATCCCACACAGGTCCTTCTGCCTTCACTCACAGTAATGGAGGAAAGAAGATAGAACAGGGTTTGCAGACTTGCTAGGACATTTAACTCCCCAAAAAAGCTGCAAGGGCCCCAGTACAGGAGGAAGTAATTTGGTTACCCTGTTGCCAAAAGGAAAAGAACAAAGAGTATCCTTTCTTCCACTCCTAAGAAGCTGGGACTCAGATGTGTGTGTGTGTGTCTTGCTGCCATTGTGGATGGTGTGGGCGAGGATTGACAGATAGCCCCAAATGCACTCCAGGGGAAAAGGGCCAGATTCTCAGCTGGTGAAAGTCAACATAGCTCCATTAAACTCAATAGAGATATGCCCATTTACACCAACTGAGAATCTGGCCATTCAGAACGGAGTGTCTGATGATAATTAGATGTTGCAAGTTCTCAAATTTTCCACTATGAGTTAACTGTACAGCAATTTCTAGTTTATGGACGCCATGTGTGAAGAGTTCCTAAATGTGAACATAGGAATTATAATCCATGGAATTTTACTTTTGTCTAGCTGAGAAAATTATTAAAGAGAGTGTTATAGCTCAATATGTTGAGGATAAACCAGTATACTTTCAGTAAAGGAAAAAAACCCACCATTCCTCTCTAACCCATTCAAATTATATAAAAGAATTAACACAATAGTATATAAAGGAGAATTGGAGAAGATAATTTATTTAGACTTATAAAAGCCTTGTGATAAAGTCCCTCACAAGAGACTATTATGGAAATTCGATAACCACAGGGTAAAAGGTAAATTTCTGCCATGGATTAAAAACTGGTTAAGAGAGAGAGGAAACAAAGGATAATTAAAAATAGTTAATTCTCAGCATGGAAAGAGGTTAATAATGGAGTGCCCTAGGACTCACAACTGGGACTGATCTTTGTCACTTTAAAACATGGGCATGGTAAAAAAAAAAAAGTAGCACTGACTTACTCAACAGATCTTCTGCATTACTATAGTTCAAGTCAGGTTTGCTTACATAAAGCACACCATTTTTTTTCTGATTTGACTTATGATGACACCAGAGAGCTGAGACAGTTTTGGGAGAGTGAGCTCAATCCTTCACTGGCTTGCACATCATCAAGAGAATAGTTCCAAGTGTAAATTCTTTGTTCTGACTTGTGGGTCATCAGCAGTAATAAAGACAACTTTTCTCTCAGATCTCTCAAATGAGTCTGCAGCACTACAAGTTGGAAAATAAACCCTATTTTTTTCTTGAAAACCAGAAAAAATGTGGGGTCAGATTCTCAGCTGGTGTAAATCAGCCCCATTAAATCCAGTTGAATTATATTAGGTGATACTAACCCTTTGTCACAGTTTCAGGTGACACAGTGATCCCACAAAAGGCACCAACTTAAGGTTTCCAGCTCCCAAATGTCACCTTTCTTGGGTGGAGACCTACAACCCTCTCCCTCCTGACTGGGGGTTTTTAAGGCTGCACAGGTCCCTGCCTTACACTGTGATATCCCTAGCAAGCCCATCTTTCTAAAGGCCAATGCCTGTGTTTTACTTTCTCTCTAAGGGCTATGAATAATGTATTGCCAACAGTTACAAGTTATCACACAGCTCTTTCTAACCAAGCACATTTATTCTTAAGGTAAAAGCATTACAGAGAAAACATACAAAACAATAAAAGTTCCTAAAGGCTTACCAGAGATCACCTTTCAGTCTAACGGGGCCATGGGGCCAAAATCTATCCAACCCATTTGCTAGTGTTGGTCCCTCGCTTGGATAGAAAATCTTGTCCATTTGCTGAATCAGAAAGAAGGCCCTAAGTCAGTTTAAACCCAGCCTTTGTATATCAAAAGCCCTTTCTCTGTCTGTTGGGGAAACCCAGTTTGAACCAATGTGTGCAAACCTCCCCAGGACGAGGAGGTAGCACTTTTCTGGAGGTGGTTACAACCTTAGTGATTCTCCTTAATCACCCCCACAGTTTCTCGTTCCTGGAGAAATTGCGGTAAACCTCCCCCCCTAGAGTTGCATACAAGCCTGGCCACAGTGAGACATACACTTAATACAAAATGGGATTGCAATATCTGTCACAACCCTCTGTAGAAGGGATCATTTAAAACCCATGTAAGCCCTATTTTGAAGGAATAAGTGAGGAACATGACTTGAGTCGACTTTCTGCACAAGTGTCAATCTAACCTGATGTAAGTAGCTGAAAAAGATTCAGTAAAACTAGGGAACTGAAAAAAAAAATTATGGCAGATATAACTTGATGCAGACACAAGTGGATTCAGTATTAGTCGTTACCTCTCAGGACAAAGACATAAGCTACATAATACACAACTCAATGAAGATTCCTGCTGAATCTGCAAAGGGAGCCAAAAAAATAGATAAATTGTTACAACAGGCTGTGTTAATAAACATTATATGAAAAAAATGTCGCTATTGTATAAATCATCATCACAGTCTCTTCATTTTGAATAATGCATTCATAGTTTTGGTCACCTGAACACAAAGTGGACACAGCAAATATGCAAAATGTCCAGGAAAAGTGCATTATGTGGAACACTATCTAGTGCAGGCCACACGAAATATCTCACTTTTCTAAAAATAGGACTGGAAGACTTCCCAGATGATACAATGTGCCTGCCCTTTAAGTATAATGTAAAAATGAAGTCAGTAATTGGATTTTTTTCAAGGTTTTGTGTAGCAAATGCAAAGCAGATTCTCTGTTACACACCATATAACAGTAGCACCCATGAGTCAGACATGAAGTTTGATGTGGAACAGTTGACACATAGGTTGACTTTAGCATGGACGGGAATGCAGAGGGGTTCATTGGTTTTAAGGGGGAAAATCTATGACACAAAACCAAAAATATTTACAAAAGTATTTTGTAAATATTGTTTTCTTTTTGCTGTTTTCCTTCCCTCTCTTTTCCTTTACTCCCACACGGTGATTTAGGCAAGACTAAGAAGATCAGTCTATTTTCTCAGATTGATGCTATCCAGCTCACTATTTAAGGGCCCAGTATTGCAAAGTGACTCATTTCAGTTGAATTCTTTAGTGCCATGCAAGTTTTAGTACCATGAGTAGAATGTGGTTTTAAACAGCTATTATGTTAAATTGTTCTACAAGGCAAACAGTTTATCTACTAAGAACTGTATGATAATGTAGAAAATAGTGGTTTGTTTTCTAAATCTGGCCAATATTTTTCACACAAAATGTTTTGCTCTGAGAAAATGTGGTTTTGCTGAAGTTGAATTTTTCAATAGGAAAGTGTCAGTTTTGACAAAATATTTTGATCTTCTGTTGGGAAAATTAAAACAAAATGTTTCATTTTGATCTGACATTTGAAACAAAATAATTTTTTGGCATGATTTGGGACAAAAACAAATACAGAAATATCAGAATTTCCCCTGGGATAGAAATTCCAATTTCTGATCAGCTGTAATGTTCCCCTTTCATCAGATCTGAGAGTGCGAAGTGCTTAGCTCCTTCAACTCCCACTGAAGGCAACACAACATCGTGAGTTAGCTGTGGGTCTAACAGGGGATTGTCAGTGTGATTTGAGGGCATGAATCACCTCACAGAGTCAAGCCAGATGCACGGAGTTTTACACTCATCCGCATTAAAGAATTAATGCAATATTCCTTCACAGTAAACCCTCTGGGTAGATAAATATTATTATTTTATTTGTATGAGGAGCTGCATCATGGCATTTCATGCACTGCAAACAAATATTTGCATTAATCAAAAAAACTAGGTGCTCCTTTCTTTATTCTGGGTACTAACTCCATCTGTTAGCTCTTTTAAGTTACGATGTTTGTGGATGCCCCCTCCAGATATTTAAAAGTCATAGTAATGAAAGCATTTTCAATAGTATTTCTTCATTGTGGCCATCCAAGTCCCGAAGAAGAGGGTAGTGGTTGCAGAATGTTGTGAATGTCATTCTGGTCAGAGTGGGAAAGGTTTACAAAATAGCAACATTTAGTAGTGTTTCCTAAAGATACTCATGCTCTGGATTAATCAAATCTGTTCTTTTAGTTCATTCCCCTCAAATGAGAATACTGTGAAACAAGGTTATAAAGGGTTCAATTAATGGCTGCCTTATGACCATACAGCCCCATGGCAATTACCCTTAGAGCAGAGGGCCTTCCTTCCTGGACACAGAGTTGGCTCTGCCAGCACTGTGCTCTCCTGCACAAGAGCCGTTGGCCCCAGGGATGTTTGGGGGAGTGTTAGGGGTGTTGATAGAGTGATGGGGTGTAGTCCAGCACTAAAGCTGGGAGTGAATGGCACTGTGGGTATGTCTACACTTAAAAACCTGTGGTTGGCATGTGCCAGCTGACTCAGGCTCATGGGGCTTAAGCTAAGCGGATGCTTAATTGCGGTGTAGACATTCAGGTTTGGGCTGGAGCCTGGACCCTGCAAGGTGGGAGCGTTTCAGAGCTCAGGCAGCAGCCCAAGCTAAAACATCTACACCAAAATTAAATAGCCCCTTAGCCCAAGTCCCACAAGCTTGAGTCAATTGGCATGAAGTAGCCACAGGTGTCTAATTGCAGTGCAGACATACCCACAGAGCTCTTCAGCACCCAGGTAGGGATGAGTTGGGACACCCCATCAGTACCTAAAGCTGAACTAGCCCTGAGATTGAGTGCAGTGCAAAATTCTGTCCTTGGGCATGGCACAGCACTAATTCAGGAATGAATTCCATCCGCAGCATCTAGAGTTTCACACGGATCTGATTTTCCACTAGCATCAGTTTTACACCAATGTCACACCATTGACTTCAGAGTTACTCTGGATTTCATTGGTGTAAATGAAAAACAAGCCAATCTATTGGTCCAGACTAGTACAAATCATACCAGCTATTCAGACCTAGAGAACTGCAATCCTCAACAGGATGCTCTAAAGGGCCAAATTCTGGTCTAGCTCCACTGATGTAAATTAGGAGTAGCTCCACTGATGACAATAGATTTACACCAGTGTGAAACAGGCCCTAAGAGGAGGTTCAAAAGGTAGAGGAAGCCCTAAAGTAGAATCATCATAGGGCAAAATCAAGAGAATGTGAAATTAGGCAAAAACCTTCTGAAAAGAAAGAAAGGAAAAGGAGAAAAGGGAGGCACAAGAGTTATTAATGTCAGAATATAAAGTCTAACTTAAAGAGAGAGAACACTGGTAACAGGAAACTAAAATTAATCATAGTTAGGGCCTGATGTTTAGGACTTCTGGAAGAAAAGTTAATATGTTAAAAGTTCATACGCACCATAGCTGTGATTTTGAGAGATCAGGTATTGGAAAGGAAAAAATTCTACAGTTTTACAACCCAGGAAGGCTGGAAACTTATTTTTATAATTTATGGAAAGGTAAAGATTCAATGCCATAATGCACCCAACAGGCACCTGTCCTGAGTCCAAACAGTTTATTTTTGTAACAGAGGCAAGGAGGGGTTTTGTGCAAAAATGTACAAGAACCAGTGACCAGGTTGACCAGATTTGGGGAACTGAGACACAAGCTATACCTTCCAGTACCTCATATAAGGAGCTGGGAAGCAAGTGCTTGATTACCAAAAGCACATGACTCTTACTTGGCCACAATAGCTTACGAAAGCAGCTGAGGATTTAGCTAAACACCCATCCATCCGAGATCGCACTTGGCAGGGCATTTTAATTTGATTTTCCTCTAACGCCAGAAATATAAGCTTGTTTTTGGGAATAGTGATTTCTCCTATCAGGACATAGTGCTTTTTATGTCTCCCAATGAACATCTACAACTGCAGATAGAGGGCATTAGAGTCTGTAATATCATTCAGGTTGTCTTCATCAACACAACCTACAAGTCACTTGTTAGAGTCCTTTGCTAGTGTTTTCCTCATTTGCCAGCCCTTGGACTAATAAATACATAAAAGGTAACTATGATCAAGCTGTCATGGACCACTGTTATACATGCAGGTGACTAGTCTATGACGCGATTGGTATTGTTCAAATGGATGTTTTAACACAGGAGTCTATGTTTTCACACATTATCTCATGCTAATAAACACTGTTACCTAAAGTATGTTTTAGTCTGCAGTATGCTTCAGTCTTGAACCTGCTCATCCTGGTACTAAGCATCCCTTGTGTGTCTGAACAATACTGTTTCATAGAACAAAACTGATCATAGCTTTTTTAATTTACTGGAAAGGGAGGGAAGGAAACAGAGAGGAGTGGGAACAAACTGAATGTGTCTCCGGAGGGCTTAGGAGAGGTTTTTCTATGAGTGTTCAGCTCCAGGCAGTAAAGTGTCAGGCATGTGAAATTAATAACTGAATTAGTAATAGTGAAAACTCCAGGACACCAAGCTGTGCCTTGATGAGCCATGTCCATGGATTAGCAGCAGCCAACCCTCATCACACACACAAACCCAATCCCCACCAAGCTCCCCCCCACAAATATAAATGAAGAGTAATACGTTAGTGCAGCATATGAAGCACCATAATATTAGTTGCTGTAAAACTCAAGTGCTCAGGATGTGCTCATTTGATAGCCTATAACAACGGCACTGCTAACTGATACACTCACATGGTATAACAAGAAATCAACTGACAAAACTGTTTGCTCCATTTCTTTTGTTTATAACATGCATCACACTTGACAGTGTTAACAACATTAGAGCTGGGCAAAATTTTTCAACCGAGACATTTTTGAAATAAAACATTTTGACTTTTTTTATTCAAAATAAGTTTTTGTTTGGAAATTTCCTTTAATTTTATGTTTTTTTAAAATGTAAAGAAAGGCTCAAAAACTAAATGAAATGTTTAGTGTCAGGTTCCACAAAATATTTCATTTCAAAGAAGTTTTAGGTTTTTTTTTTTTTTTTTTTTTTTAATTTGTTTTGGATCAACCTGTAACTATTGTAATTCTTTGTTGATTTTTAGGAATTGCCCACAAATTGAAAAAGCTGGGGAGAGAGGGACATAGAAAGGGGACAACAAAGGGAGGAGTGGAGCATCTGTATTCGTTTTATGATACGTGGGGATTCCCCACAATGAGGGACTCACCAACTTTCCATTTAGACAGTTTTCTCTGTCCTCTTCGCATTTCTCACAGCAGGATCTAGATCCTGTTGTCATTCACTTCCTTAGTGTAAATTGGCCCACCTTACAAAACTATCTCCAGTGTGGCATGATCAGTGGCTGAGGGGCCTAACTAAAGTCAGTGGGAGTCTTTGACCTGCAATGGGCTTTGGATCAGGCCCTAAAAGGAAGGCGATCTGGAAGTACATTGAGCTGTATGGGACAGATTATCCAGCTCCTGTCCACACTGTCTCTGGTTCTAGCTCTTGGTGTAACCGTCACTTTCTTAAGTGCTAAAATTTCACATACCCAGCAACAGACAATCATCTCCATGCTTGCTTCTTCTGCCATCCCCCACCTGACTCTAGATTGACACCTTCAGCCCTGCTTTTAGCCCTGCTTTATAGGGAAAAAACAACCACCCACATACCTCTCCCACTGATTTTCCAGCCTATTTCTCCATAACACTTATCAGAGCTGCTTTCTCCAGACCAGTTACAAGCAGCTAATATCAGCAATTTTTGTTTGACCTGGCATAAAAAAACAGATGAACATCAGGGCAAGGAACTAGGTAAATTAGGTATGGGCTTAACACGTGACCAGAGAGATAAGCCTATTTATTTACTTTTTAAGCAATGTAGTATGACTCTCTCTTTATCAAGCTGTGGTAGAAGATTCAAATAGCTGTCCCACACTTTTTGTGTTTGCTTGTTACTTTCTCTCTTTGCTGTGAACCGTTGTGGTTTGTGTTACTTTATCATTGGTGTCCATACTGCAAACTCGTTTTCATTAATTTTCAATCTTCTTTCCAGCTCCAGAATTGTGGTTCTCCCCCCCGCCCCTTTTCCCCCTCTAAAGTTATTCTCAGATGAACATCATGTGATTGCTTTATTTGGCATGGATGTCTTTTTACTCCATTTCCTAGATTTCCCCCCTGCTTTATAGCACTGGACTGGATTTCAGAACTCCTACACTCAATTCTTGTGTCTAGCACTGTCCTGCTGAGTGAATTTGACATATCAGTCTCCCCCGCAGCCCCGCCCCCAGACTGAATAATTAGACTTTTTGCAGAAAACTCTGAGATTAAAGCTAGTGAGAAAACAGGGGGGGGGGGGGGAGAAGAGAGAAGAGGGGATGTCTGTAGGAAATTTTGAATTAAAAAAAAATCCCTCCCAAACCAAAATTATTTTGCTTTTCAGCTGAAAATGTGTCCGTTTTTGAATTTTCAGATTTCTGAGAAAAAAATCTGAAATTTTTGAGGTAAGCCAAACATTTTCATTTAGTCATGGACTGAAATTTTCCAACCAGTCTTGTCTGTGAGGGTTGGGGTATGGCCATCACCACGCACAAGCCTCTGCCAGGTTGCAATATTGGAACACAGTCCCTCTGTGGTTGCTGTTCTAGCCCCTGGGTTGGAATGGTGGCTGCAGTCCCTCTGCATTTCTTGTGTGGGTTTTTGGGACACTAATGTCTTTGGCCATCCATCAATCATTGCTTCCATGCTCACATATTTGGGGCCAGCGTGGATGGGAGACAGAGGCCTCCTATGAGACTTCCCCATTCTCAGGGGAAGAGAAAACAGTACATAATTCCTTGTGAGCGCACTCCACAGCAGGATGAATTTCACAGTGGTGTCATGGGGCTTAATGAATATTGGTAAAGTGTGCTGAGAACTGCACTTAAAGTGCAAGGTATTTTTTATTATATTAGCAGTAGCTGAAGAAAATGATGTAAAAAATACAACAATTAAAGCTATTTTGACATTCCTTTTTATGACTTCAGTAGAATCCCATATGGTTCTTACCAGGTCCATAATTTTTCTGCCAGTGTGTGACATGATGCAGAAAAAAATAACAGAACTTCATTGTGTGAATAAGCTTCACAGACAAGCCCATAAATAGCTTCAACTGAGGAAAGTCACTTAAGAGGCTGTTTGATGTGCTGTTCTGAAATATTGCAATTTTGACACAGAGCAGAAAGAGAGGCCAGCTAATGGATAATTGCAGTATTAAATACAGGACAAGAACAGAACTGCAAGGTCACTGTGAGACAGACAGGTAAGCAGTGCTGAAGAGGACCATGTCTGTAAGTGAGATTTAGCCATAACCACTGTGACAGATAAGAAAATATCCTGCAACATCCTATTGAATTAAGTTTAAATATTTTAGGAGTTAATTGTATTAACAATGCAAATGTCATTGTACTATTGGCATGTAATTCCATGGGGGTAGGGCTACCATACCCCTCCAGGAACTAAGAACAGAGAGGGGAAGCTAGGCAAATTCACTCAAGTTGTAACACCTCCAAAGAGCTACCACCACCTGGAGAAAGGCTTGCATATACTGATTCTGACTAGGTTCTCCAGGGACCAACAAATAAAAAAAGGATTTTTGGTTAAATAGCTTAAGTTTAAATTGACTCAGGGCCTTCTTTCTGATCCAGCAAGACAGGAAATTCTGGTCCAAGGGGGCCCCAGTCCTTAGGAAAGGGTGAGCAAGATTTTGGCCTAGTAAGGCACCGTAAGACTGAGGGGGCTTGTTCTGACTGTAGCAATGTGCAGACTCACCCCTGCGGCACCTCCTGCTGGTCGTCTCAGGAATTAGCTCTGAGAGCCTTGGAGTGCCCTCTTCAGGCCAGTGTCTCACCACCACTGCTGGCCCCCATGTCCCTCCTAGGACCCCAGTGCCCTTTTAACTAGGTGCTGCCCCCCAGCAGTACCCCCACAGTTCTGGGTCTCCCCCTCCCAGGGGAACCCCCCCACCCACTATCCCCACTTCACCTCAGTCTTGGCTACTGCCCAGTCTCCATCTAGCCCCCATTCACTGGGGCAGACTGCAGTATCAGCCACTCATCACAGGCAAAGGGGTTCGGACCTGCTGCCTCTGCCTACCCATGGGCTGCCCCCTGTAACCCAGTACCTAATAGGCCTTACCAGCCTGGGGCTTTCCTAGACCGGAGCCTCCCCGGCTCCCTTGGCCTGTCCCCAGGGCTGCTGCTCCCCCACCAGGTGCCTCGTTGAGCTCCCTGCAACCAGGTCCTTCTCCCTCTGAACACAGAAAGAGTCTGAGTGGGCTTCTGGCTCACAGCCTCTTATAGGGGCCAGCTGGGCCTGATTGGGGCATGGCCTCAGCTGAGCCTACTTTCCCTAATCAGCCCAGGCTTCTTGCCCTAGCCACAACCTTCTCCTAGGCTGTTTTTAACCCTGTCAGGGTGAGAGCAGGTAACCACCCCGCTACACTGACCAAAAACTGTTACAAAGTTGTGATCACAGAAAAAAACATGGGTGAGGTTTGAAGGACTGTTCACTGGCCAGAGCCCATGTTGGAGTTAGAATGACTTCTGGTAAATTTATTAGCATGTGTGTATGTTGTTTTATTGTTTTAATGTTTTCTCTGTAATGCTTTTACCTTAAGAATAAATGTTCTTACTTAGAAAGAACTGTGTGGCAACGTAACTGTGGCGATGACACAGTGTACCATCCCTGAGGAGGGAAGCAAAGCAGGCCTACTCAGGCAGTCTATCTGTTGCTGCAGATATCACACCCAAGAGAGGTGATGACTGAGGAGCCTGGAGCCTGGAGCCTGGAGTGGGTGCTCTGGCTGGACCATGGAGGGGAAACACAGGAGCGGTTGCCCTGAACTGTGACAACTAGACCTTCTAGATTACACAGTTAGATTCTCAATGACAAATACACACTGAGAATCTAAGGAAGTGACTGAAAACTGCTGGGCAATCTCACCAGCCCAAGAAAGGATCAGTGCCTTTCCTGAGTGTTCTAGGACATCCTTTATTATCCAAACACAAAAACTCATGAAGAAACACAAAATAAAGGGATTTCCCCTGACCACACCAGGCTACAGTCCCCAGAAACCTTTCTCCTTGCCTGTCTCAGCCTCAGAAAGAGGACACACCCATTTTGTCAATCCCGTGGCTGCATCATATAACCCTTTCCTTGCTGTTTCACCCTGCCACAGTAACATAAACCAAATAAGAATAAACCTGTATTTCATCAGATCTGCAGGGGAATCAAGCCCAAAGTTTTCAGAGCAAAGGCCTAGCAAAACCTAATCTGAAGGCAGAGCCTCAAAAGAAAGACCACCATGTGAAATGCAGGCAAAAGCATGCCAGGGCTTGTAGATGGTATTATAATTGGGCATCTCTGCTCAAACAAAGAATTAACATAATAAAAGGTTCAGTTGTGACTGAAAGAGCCTGAGCACTGACAGAAAGATATGCACCGGCCAACTAGGGGTGGAGGCTTTATGAATGGAGTTGACATAGTAGAGCAAACTCTCTGCTGGGTGCCTAGTTGGCTCCCTTATTCTCTGCTCACCCATGGAAGTTGCTATACTGCACAATAGCAAGTGCTCTCCTAGAATCCAATGGGAATTTTGTCTTTGGAGAGGTTTGAACTATCAAGCCTATATCATGTAAGACCCAAACAGTGTAATTTTCTTGTAGATTTCAATTGTATTGTTATGCTGAAGGTGTTGATGGATGCCTTCCAGTGGGTCTTTTATCTATAGACAATCACAGACTTCACTGAAGCCAATGGGTGTGCTCAGTACCTTTCTTTCCAGCTAAATGGAAGGAACAATTGGATGCCCCTTTGTTTAGTGATAGCTAGAAAGAGTAAGAAGCCACTGCCCAAGGCAATGGATGCTGTGGTAGAATTGACTGTCACCTGGGGTTTGTGGGTTTAGGGATTCCTAAGAGTAATTGTAAAATGCAGGGCACTATGGGATTGACTGGCTGCAGCTGTGTGTGTCTGTGTGCGTGAGAGACAGAAAGCTGCAGAAAGTGCAAGAAGCAATGGTGAGTGTGGCCCTGGGAGGGAGCTGAAAAACAGAGGGGTTTTTGGGCGCAGTTCTCCCTAGAAAGGCAGACTTGGATTTGTAAGTTATAAAGATAGGATTTGTAAGTTATAAACAGCTGCCTGCTGTTGTTTGCTTGTACTGTGTTCAGAGAAACAGGACTTTGTGTGCAGTCATTGTAAATACAGAGGATTGCACCAAAGAAATATATAACTCATATCAACAATTACCATTTCTAAAGGAAACAACTGCCAAGGCCCTAAATATTGGCTAACTGCTCAGGCCAAAAATAAGTGACATTATTAAGGGGCACTAAAAAGGCACAACATCTGAGCTACTGAATATTAAAGTTTTGGATGTACATATTTAGCTAGATAAAATATGTAGAAATAGAAAAGGTATATTTCATAGAATTTACAATAACAGTTTTGATCTTTGTGCTGGCTCTGCAACAACTATCAACTAACTATTTCTAGCTGTTTGCTAGCATCATGCTTCTGCACAAAGATATTTTGGCTTGATAAAATGATGCATATTGTGAGTCAAGTTGTTTTTTTTTTTTTTGAAGAAAAACAGCCAGGTTAATTTTAGCTCCAGTGAAAAGAGGGAACAGAATCAATGTTTTCCTAAAATAAAAGAACAACAAAAAAATACAATATATGCCACACTCTTAAGTATGTATTACTAGAGATATGCAGAAGCACAGAATTTTATTCTGGATGGAATGTCACTACATTTTGCAGTTTTCATTTTTGTCTCTCTCTCATCTACTTCTCACATGCCTGAATTTCAGGTATATACTACTTAAAAAATATATCTAAACCTCATTCTGGTCTCTGCAGATCAGAAGTAACTTCAGTAAAGTCAATGAATTTAAAACATTGTAAAACCAGTAGGTGAAACTGAGCCCTGAGCTGAGCGTAAATTCCAGGTTTTTGCATTTATCACCAGTTAAGTCTGACTTAGGGCCTGATCCTCTGCTGATGTAAATTGGCATAGCTCCACTGATTCCACTGGAACTATAATCATTTACATCAGCCGAGGACTTAGTAGGTTCATTGATATTAATTCCAGAATGGACAATAATATAATCTAGTCTGACTTCCTGTATAACACAGGCCATGGAACCTCACCCAGTGATTTCTGTATCAAATTATGTTTGAGCTATAGACGTCAAATGATGGAGACTTCGCCACATTCCTAGGTAAGTTGTCCCAAAAATTACTTACCCTCTCTGTTAAAAATGTGTTCCTTTTTCCAGTCTAAATTAGTCTAGCGTCAGCTTCCAGCACTGGATCTCATTATGCCTTTTTTCTGATAGGTTAAAGAGCCATCTGCTATCATATCTCTTCCTCATGGTTATCTTTTAACCATCTCTGAGATGAAGCTCAATATATTGAGCTTCTTAAGTCTTGCATGTAAAGGCAGGTTTTTCAAATCTCCTCTTCTTTCTGAACCCTTTCAAATTTTTCAATATCCATTTTGAAGTGTAGTCCAGAAATGATCTCACTAATGCTGTATACAGAGGTGATTTCACCTCCTAACTTTCTTTCTATTTCTCTGCTTATGCCAATGAGGATCACATTTGCCCTCTGAGATATGGCATTGTACTGTCAGCAGATGTTCAAATGATTATCTACCACCAACCCAAGTCCTTTTCAGCATCACAGCATTCCAGGATACTGTCTCTCATTCTTTGTTCTGAGAAGTATGACCTTGCATTTGATTGTATTAGAATGCATGTTGTTCAAATGACCCCATCTTATTGACCAGTACCCATCATTAAGGCTCTGTGCTTGTCACGGAGGTCATGGATTCCATGACTTTCCGTGACCTTTGTGACTTCTGCAGCGGCCAGTGTGCCTGGCCTGGGGGCGACCTGAGCAGCTCGGGCAGCCCTTGGGCCAGGCGCACCAGCCATTGCTGGGGCAGTCTCGGGACCCCCGGCTCCCAGCAGCAGGAGTTTGGAGGGGGGAGCTCAGGACTGGGGGTTGGGGTGAGGGGCGGTGCTTACCTGGGGAGACTCCCTGGAAGGGTGATAGCAACTCCCCTCCCTCAGCTCCTAGCTCCATGTGCTGCCTCTGCCCACAGGCACCGCCCCCGCAGCTCCCATTGGCTACGGTTCCCAGCCAATGGGAGCTGCAGAACCGGGGTTTGGGGTGGAACGGAGGCAGCATGTGGAGCTAGGAGCTGGGGTCCCTGCCTGGCAGGGTGCCTGCCCCAGGCCCACTAGGCCCCCCGCCCCGAGCACCCGCAACTCCCCCCCCCCCCCGAGCACCTGCAGTGCCCCCCTCGGGCCACGACCCCCTCCCCAGCACCTGCAGCGCCCCCCAGGCCATTCCCCCCCCAGCACCTGCGGCGTCCCTCAGGCCGTCCTCCCGAGCTGCACCCCACCTCAAGTTTTAGTCAGGGGTATATAGTAAAAAAGTCATGGACAGGTCACGGGCTATGAATTTTTGTTTACTGCCTGTGACCTGTCCATGACTTTTACTAAAAATACCCGTGACTAAAACGTATCCTTACCCATCATTACTCCACCAATTTTCGTATCATCTTCAAGTATTACCACCAGTGATTTTTTATTTTCTTTGTAATCATTGATTAACATAAGGAAGAGAATGAGCTGACACAGATCCCTGTAGGACCCCAAAGGAAATCAGTTTTTAAGCCATTTGGCATGTAAGCCCTAAAGATAGGGCTTAAGTGTTGCATATGCCTATCAATGGTCCTTGGCACAGGGCCAGATTTTATCCATTGTGAATAAAACTCAAGCCCTCTATATCTTTTGAACATGCCAATACATATTATAAGCCTAGAAGACCAACGTTGTGGAGGAGATCCTCAGGCGGTGTGTATTCTCATGGCTTCATTGAAACCAAATTGTCAAATTTATTTCTTTTCAAATATACAAATGTGTTTCTGAATATGAAATTGCCTTCCTCCATGCCCCTCTACCCACACATTTGCATTTGAACTCAAAGAACTGGAAGCAAAAACAAAATGGGGAAAATGGCACATTTTATTCATTGTGATCGATTACTCTCCCAGTCATGAATAATAATTTTGTTGTGGAAGAAAAATGAATTGTGAACATATGTCCTCTGATGATTATTTTAGAGATGCTTTAACTTTTTAGCATAAATTGCACTGGAATGTTGTTTTATGTAGTCCTGTGGGAGGCTACATAAAGTGCAAAAGTACACTATTTTGGAGTTTCAGAGGAGTCAGAGAAGTGATATTTATACAGAATACTTAACAGGTTATCTGTGTTCTATGTGGCTTATGTACCTAATATTATTTTCTAAAGTGGTTCATTTGATGTTAAGGAAGTATGGCTGTGATCTGCCTAGGTAGAAATATCTACAAGTTTGTAGAGCAATAAATATTTTTTATTAGCTAAAAGGCTAGAGAAGCAACATATATTAAGGAATGGTCAGAGAAGATGATCTGAGATAAAAAGACAAGAAGCCCCATGTCGTGAAATATCAGGATGCATTGGCATGGAAACTGACTGAGTTGGTTCATTCAAGGCTTATGGTGACAAAACTTCCTCTGCTAATGAGTCTATTGGGTTATAAGTATGAATATTTGAGTCCCCAAACACCATAATATGGTCTGATTTAAGCCTGAGTACAGAAACAAAGTCTGAAAATTGTGATTCGAATGAAGGATTTGGTCAGGGGGATGATAAACTACCATAATATTAATCATTATGGGTGAATGTAGACAGAAGACTACATGATCAAAAGATGTATAGTGAGTATTTGCTGTATTCATTTTTTTTGGGGGGGGAAGATTATTTCAATAAAAATAGCTATACCACTTCTGTGTCTCCCAGTGAAGGCTTGTAAATTATGTGGAACCTGGAAACGGTTTGGAAAAGGAAATCAGACATCTGGGGATAGATAAGCTTCAACACAAAGAAGCTAGAGAGGGAAAGACTTTTAGTTCAGCCAGTCCATCTCTCTGTTAATGCAGGACTTTTTACATTTCTACATCTGATTTTAAAGGCCCCAGCTGATGGGATTGCCACCTCTTCCCTTGGGATGTTATTCTACAATCTAATGTGCAGCTTTCCTGTTACTTAAACTAAGCCCTGGTCTACACTGGGGGGAGAGGGGGGGGAGGAGGGAGGGAGTCGATCTAAGTTATGCAACTTCAGCTACATGAATAACGTAGCTGAAGTCGACGTACTTAGATCGACTTACCATGGTGTCTTCACCACGGTAAGTCAACTGCTGCTGCTCCCCCATCAACTGTGCTTGCGCCTCTCGCGGCACTGGAGTACAGGAGTCAACGGAGAGTGCTCGGGGGTCGATTTATCGCGTCTAGACTAGACGCGATAAATCAGTCCCCGCTGGATCTATCGCTACCCGCCGATCCAGCGGGTAGTGAAGACATACCCTAGTGTCCTTCATCTATTATAGAACTGTTAGTTATACCTCTGGGTGATAAACTAAATAATTTGTTACCATCCTTTATGCTTACAATCCTTACATACTTGTGCACTTATATTGTATTTCTGCTTCAATCATCATTCAGGCAAGTTACAGCCATTAACTCTTTTCATTTTTCCTCTCAAGCCCACCCCTACACAAACCTCATCATTTTTCCGGCTGTTCTCTGAGTTCCTCTCAGTTTAACATTTTTTGGGGTAAGGTATTGTCCAGCACTAAGTGCAATATGGCCAGTGAGATCACAGTGGAGTCCTATATAGGGAGACTATTGCTTCCCTGCTTCATTATACCCTCTGCATTTAGCACCTGATCCAAAGCCTATTAAAGTCAGTGGATGTCTACCCATTGACTTCAAAGGGCACTGGATCCCAAAGTTTCATTGGACTTTTTACCATAATGCACTGCATGCACATGTCTAATCTTCTGTCCACTACCATGCAGTATTCCTAATTCATAGGTTTCTTCTTCCCACAGAATGTGGGAGTATTAGGCTGTTCTCCCTCCATTTGCAATAGCATGCTTTCTTCCCTAGCTGAATCTTGTTTGGCCATATTCTGCCCATTTTTCTAATCTATTTATTTATTTTGCTACCCTCAGTGGTGTTTCCAAGGCCTCCTGGACTGGTATAATGTGTGTATTTCATTAACATCCTGTTCACCCCCCCTTTCAGATAATTAATGAAGATGTAAAATGATCCCAGACCTAACACTGACCTCTGTAGTACCCCCACTGGACATGTTCCCACCAACTTACTGCATCGTTGTTTATCATAATTTTTTTCCTGTCATTCAGCCAATTTTTAGTCCATATGAAAGTGACCCTGACCAAGCCAATTTAAATTAATTTTTCAATTAAGATTTCATGAGAGACAGTATCAAATGCTTTCCTAAAGTCCAAATATTTTCCCGCTACTGCATTTCCCGACCCCCCCCCCACATCCCGCAAGTGCTCCACAGTTAGATCTCCCAGGGATATCGGAGCTGTTCCCTAGGTACAGCACTTTATGGATCAGGACTTTGTTTTGCAATAAAGCCCAAACAAACAGAGTAAATCAACACCACAATCAACTGTATTTGTCAACAGGTAGAACTGATTGTTCTTTGTGTCTGAACGTGATTTGGTATAGGGGGTGTGGGGCCTTTCAGGAGGCAGTTATGGCTCCCTGATGCCATAGGTGCTGGAACTAGGGGTGCTGAAGGTACTGCAGCAACCCCTGGATTGAAGTGGTTTCCAGGATTTACAGTTTGGTTCAATGGCTTTCAGCACCCCCACGATAAAAATTGTTCCAGCGCCCCTGCCTGATGCTGTACTGGACAACCCTCCTATGAGTTAGAGAAGCTTACCTCACTTCCATTTTATCAGGTCCTTAAGTGGCCCTATGCCAGTGAGGGCTGCCAGATCTCTTAACCCCCCCCCCCCACACACACACACACCAATATGCCCTCTATGCTGAGGGTGGGAGGTGCAGTTGGCATAGTAGTCTGCTCCACTGGTTTTATGTCAATGGGGAGCTCCCCTCCACTTGAAACCATCAAACAGCTACAGTACTTTGTAGTGCTTGAGCCTAGAACTGAAAATCTGGCCCACAGGCTTTCTAAACCCATGCTGCTCATTGGTCATGGTTCCATTACTATCTAAGGATTGGATTCTGTCATCCTTCTTTACACTGAGTAGTACCTTACTCCTCAGGCAGTCCTGTTGATTTAAAGGGGGCTAAATCAGACCCATTATATTCAGGGCTACACTGCTGAGAAGCTCCCACCCACTTCCTTGCACAACCCCACATAAGGGAAGTACAGAATAGCACAGGGGCTACTTCTGCATTTTTTGCCCATACTGGGAGCAACTTGCCACAAAGGAGACAGGAAGGGAGAAGGCAGGGTCACTTTGCACCCTCCATGGCTGCACCTGAACCAGGGCCAATCTTTCCTTTTGCTTGAGTAAATCTTTGCATTGATTGGCTGAGTTCTATATTCACAAGTGCAAGTACAAGAATGGTCTTTCTAGATCAGTTACATTTTATTCCCTCTCATGTGTTTTCATCTCCCTCTCATATATCAGCCCCTTTTTCACCAATCCGTGATTGATGCTAATAGTCTGATAGTGGGCACTATTAAAAACTCAACATTTGTCATTTTCTACTGACTGTGGTATCTTCTGTTTTAAATATAGAAAGACACTATTGGTTACTCAGTATCTTGGGCTGTGAATATTTAGATTTAATCAAACCCATTGTAACTTCTTTCCAGTCTTTAGTTTTCTTTAGTATGGGTCTGATTCTGATCTCAGTTACACTGGTGTAAACTAAAATTAACCCCCTTGAGGTAAATGGGGTGCTCCACTAGAAAACCAGTGTGAGATTAAAATCAAGCCTCATGGTACAGTTTCCCTTTTACCCTTGTTTCATCAAAGATTAGTCCATCTCTGAGGACTAGAAATATATTTCAGACTGTTATGCTAAACATGGTGCTTCTGAATCCTCCTTGTCAGAGGACAGTCTCTCTGCAGTAAAAAGAAAAATACAATGTTCTGGGTTTAAGATCATAAATGTTATACAAACTTCCTACTCTGCACTTGGTAACTTCTCTCTAGTTAGCAGTTGAGATGGACTGCATAGTAGTCTCACCAATGAGTTATTGGGATATAATCAAACTCTCCAAAAGAGGTCCTCAAATATTTCCCCCGTTCAGTTAATCACCTTTCTTTCCCTGAAAGCAGTTAGGAAGGGGATTGATCCGGGCAGTATTTCTACTTTATCCATCCCAGAATCTCAGACAAAAGCTCTTGATGTTTCCAACTGTCCATGTGATCGAAGAGAAAGCAGATGAGCATAAACCAGAATGTGTGTCATTTGTAACAAAGCCAACAATAAAAATGAAGGTCTCCAGCCATTAAAATGATTTCCCAATGATTTTGGAAGACATTCACTCCCATTGCTATGGCTATAAGGTATATTTCTCCTCATGGACGGAAATACATTGTCCATGGTTTTACATTCTATTCAAAGTGCTGCCAGGGCATCCAAAAATATGTATCTGAAGGAAATTATGGAATTAAAATCCTTTCTCATTCTCTCATGACTTAAAGTACAATAGGACCATGCTTTTCTATAGTTGCATGAACTGGAAATTTACATTAATTGGTCAAGGTTTATGGTATTTTTCACAAATAATCACATTTGAATCTATGAAAGATTTAAAAAGGCCTTTGAATAATGAAGAAAACCATTGAAATTAAATAAACGCAACGGCTTCTTTTTTTATTGCAAACATATTTTAAGGCTCGACAGCAGTTGCAGTGTTCCCCTAATTTTTGCTATAAAAGGGAAGTAAAACAACAGTTTATTGTGGCAATACTTCATACTGGCCTACTTCTGTAAATTGTCTTTAAGCTCTAGGGTAAAGACGAGAACATTCATGTTTTTAAATTGGATACAAAAGCATTTTATATGCTGTAGCTGCTGTAGCATAAATTGCTACACAGAGACTATCAGATATGTCTAAACATATTGCTGCTCAGCAAATTGCAAACATTTTTTTGGCTTGCTTTACCTT
The DNA here is from genome assembly GCF_028017835.1 of Emys orbicularis. NCBI lineage: Eukaryota > Metazoa > Chordata > Testudines > Emydidae > Emys > Emys orbicularis. The sequence continues at coordinate 88,499,637 of NC_088691.1, forward strand.
AAGTAGTTATAGTTAGTGCTTCTGTTAAATACTTTCAAATGTTTGGAAGGTCCTTTGCAGGCCATTACTATGTTTTCTGCTGGTATAGTAAACTCAACCAGGCTTCATCTACACTGATCCAGAACTCATGTTATTTGAAACTGTGGAAACATGATTTGAAAGTGTTTTAGGATACCGCAGGGTTTGTGTACATGGAGCACGAATGCACACTCTGGGGATATGATTTCTAAAGTACATTAATGTGCATTGATTCGTCCATGAAGCCTCTGCTGTTGCACATTAAAAGTTCCCTAAGCACGCTTTAACATAGTGCTATTTGAAACAGATCTATGTTAAAATCCACTAGGGAACTTTTAATGCACACCAGCAAGGGCTACACAGAGCAATTATTGTGCAACATTATAGTGCACTTTAGAAATCACACCCCTATAGTGTGCACTACTCCACTGTTAGACAAGTTTTCATTTTAAAAATAAATTGTGAATGTATCTAAGCCATATCTTTTACTGGAAATTTCAGATAATGGAAAAAACAAGGCCATGTTAATTTTTCATTAGAGACCAGAGGAAAATCAAATAGATGGTATACAAATCTGGATTAGGTTCATGATTAGGATTCAAGGTTTGGGTTCTAATCCAAATCAGGACCCCATGAGAGAAGGGTCTCAAAATGGTAGGAATGTCAAGATCAGCTATTTTCATAAGATTCCATAGCCGTGAGTTTAATCTTTCAAAAATGCTGCATGAGACTTTGGTTTCAGTCTACTCCAAAACATAGGCTTCTTTGATTTTGGGATTCAACCTAGACACACAAACTCACACCCCAAAGAGAGAGAGAGAGAGTCAGTCATATCAGTGAATGAGAGTTAGATGTGGAGTTCTGATTATGGCTCATCGGTAAGACCAACCATACACAGTAGCCTACTAAGATGCATTACAGTGGTAGGGGTGAACTAATTAATCAATGGATTAATTATTTTTTATAAAACATATTACTTTACTTCCATTCTGGATTCTAAATTGCTTTGCACATAATCATTTTTGTGCATTGATGCTGGCTAACAGTAGGGTTCTCATTTATAAGTAATGGCAGCATAAACACACCAGAATATTAGAAACCATTAGGAAAGGGATAGATAATAAGACAGAAAATATCACAATGCCACCATATTAGTCCATGGTACACCCACATCTCGAATACAGTGTGTAGTTCTGGTTGCCCCATCTCAAAGATATATTAGAATTGGAAAAGGTTACAGAGAAAGGCAACCAAAATGATTAGGGGTATGGAACAGTTTCCATATGAGGAGAGATCAAAGAGATTGGGATTGTTCATATCAGGAAAGAAATAGCCAGTGGGGTTGTGATAGAGGTCTATAAAATCATGAATGGTGTGGGGAAAGTGAATAGGGAAGTGTTACTTACCCCTTCACATAACATGAGAACCAGTGGTCACTCTATGAAATGAATAAACAGCAGAACTTCTTCACAGTCAACCTGTGGAACTTGTTGCCAGGGGATGTTGTGAAGGCCAAAAATATAACTGGGTTCAAAAAAGAATAAGATAAGTATTTGGTGGAAGGGGGAACCAATGGCTATTAGCTAAGATGGTCAGGGACACAACCATATACTTTGAATGTCCTTAAACCTCAAGTTGCCAGAAGCTGGGACTGGATGACTTGGGACGGAACACTCAATAATTGCCCTGTTCTGTTAATTCCCTCTGAAGCATCTGGACACTGTTGGAAGGGAGGATCCTGGGTGAGATGGACCATTGGTCTGACCCACTATGGCCAGTCTTATGTGCTTATGATGTTCATTTTGGGGCGGTGTCATTGAAGAAATCAGTGTACAGAGCACAGCAATGGTTCCACCACCTATGGACAGAATCAACATGGTTGAGGGGCAATTGATGCCTAAGGATGGGCCAGAAGATAAGCCCAGGACATTCCCCATCCCTAAATGTTGCTACAACATTCTGATCTCTTACATGGCTTTGGCTTTTCAACAACATTTTATTTTCATTTATTGTAGAATAGAATTTTTCATTCAGTGTGGAAAAAGAAATACATTTTAAATCCAGTAACTGTTATTGCTTGGGTTCTAGGGCCTGATTGCACTATTCATGTTTTCCCAAACTAAACAGAAGAATAGCCAGTGAATAAAAATAATGATGACAGGACCCAGTCTCACAATCCTCACTCCTGCAAGGAGTCCCACTGACATCTGTGAGACTACTTGCAGGAGTAAAATTAGAGCTACTGTGCTTTCATGAATAAAGTTGCAAGTAAAAGTTGCTAACAGAGAGATTATCATAACTTGACATTTTGTTTAATATTAGAGATAAAATTATCTGCAAGTAAGTACATTTAAAAAAAATATCAACAGATGCTGCAGTTAAAAAAAAGTTATCAGCTATCCCTTAATGTTACCTAAAAATACTGTAAAAGTTGGAGTAATTCCTGTTAAATTAAATTAAGTTTTGTAAAAAAAAATACATGTTTACAAACAAAGTAAATTTCCCCCTGTTTTTCAAATTAGCAAAGAGAGTGAAGTTTAATCAAGGGCAGTCATTTCCACTTTTACAGTAACAGCAATTTTGAGAGCACTACATCATGTTTTTACTTGGTATTAACACTTGGGTAGCTATTTCTCATTTTTTTATTCCTAAATTAATGATATGAAACCCTGAATTTATTGTAATGGGAAAAATAGCAGTCTTCTTTGTTACTATTTTCTTGCCTTAAAAAGAACTGACAAACATGTCTGTCATCCATTTCAATTCAGAAGAGACACTGAAATTTGAATGCAAAGAAAACTCATCATATTTCCTGGGGTAGCAAATGCAGTTGCCATAGGTCCAGATTAAAACATGGCTAAGCTGGTTAAAAAATAAATGTTAACCTCCACACAAAAATGTTCAGATTATTTTGCAGTCCTTGCATAATTGGAGCTGTTGAATCCACTGAAATCAATGGGAATTTCAACCTTGTAACTGAGAACAGAATTTTCCCTTTAAAACAAGATTTTGGAAAAACAAACTTCAGCCAGCACCAAAAGTGCCATTGTCCATTCCTAGCTAGCAAGACTTCTCCAGTATGTTGACCTATGTGTTCATCAGCTCACATTGGACTATTGCAACTCACCTATTTGGCCAGCATATGAAGATCACAAGGAAGCCACACCTGTTGCACAGTGCTGTCAACTATCTCCTAAGCAAGACTTGATTTTAATTTAAGCTGAAGTTTTAAAATAAAAGTTTGCTCACCTACATGTATGGGCACGTCCACTAAAGAAATTCAAATGCTGTCAAAACTTGGACAGACCCAACATTCATATAAAAGAAAATCAGGGAAATTACCATTTGAAAATTACATCTGAAAAAAACAAAATTCTGTCCCTTTGCTCCCCTTAACTACTAGTTTATTTCCAGTTGAAAGGATGTTGATGTGGGGGTTAGTTATAAGATTGTTCAGTAGGTCACTGAGAAGTGATTGGTTTAAATCCCATTCAAATCATCAGTGACTGAGAGGTGTTCCCAGATGGCAATTCTTTTGTGCATTGCATGGAATGAATTAGAGAAACTGCCATCTTTCTTCTGAATTTGTCATCCAGAATTTGGTTCAGCCCTAACTAATAGTCCTTCAACTCACTGGTCGAATTTAGATAAAAACACCAAGGAGTAAGTATGGGTAGAAAGAGTTATTGTGCAACTGGAAGAGACCTGATAATTCAGTATTATGGATAATCTTCTGTATGCTAAAAAAATCAGTCCCTGTTTAACTTTCCTTAAGGATGTTCCCATTCCCACCTAAGAATGAATCAATTAAACTTCATATTTCTTTGCACTAGATTTTATGTACTCATTAAGTTTGCTACTTGTGACATGTACCTTGGAGTCTGCCCAGGAGTGCAACTCATGCCTCGCATAGTTCCACAAACTGTCATTGTGGTTCAATGTGATGGCGGTATCACTATTGTGCTATTGATCTAGTAGTGTCTGGACACCTCACAAACAGTAAACGATTTATTCTCAAAATGTCAGGTATGCATAGTTATTCTGGCATGGACAATCCACAGTCAATTTAAATCCAGAGTCTACTTTGCAGAATTTTACTTCATCTCCTGCTACAGATATTCATCCTGAACCTGGGTCCAATATTCCACCCATTCTATCTATACCATTAGATCCCTGAGTCACCCTAGGTCCAGAGGTAAATAAAGTGTCACAAATCATTCATAGAATCATAGAATATCAGGGTTGGAAGGGACCTCAGGAGGTCATCTAGTCCAACCCCCTGCTCAAAGCAGAACCATTGCTGACCTTCTCTTTTTAATATAATTGCAGCATTATATTAGAGCATCACCTTTCAATAGGTTGGGTACATATTAAGCAAGTATTGCTAATAAACAAACATTGAATTCTGTTGCTGTCATCCTGAGCTTTCAATCCTCCTGGAATAGGAAATAGAAATAGATTTTTAAACCCCAAAAGAAGTTATTGTAGTATTTACATGTGCAGTAGTAGTAATTGTGTTTTAGGCCAAAAGGAAAGAGGGACTATGAGTGTAGGATGTAGTTTAGCATTAATGCAGAGATATAGTTACAGCAGAAGCAATGTTTTTTCTGCTGTCTGAAAATTAAAGGACCATTACTTTGTGTCTCTTGAATATATAATTAAGATTTGTCTTTCCAGATGAAACAACTGTTCTCCTACTAACCAATGAGAACTCCAATCTGGTTCTCCAGATCAAGAATATATACTATGTATAATAAATAATAATAATAGTAATAATTTCATCGGCATTTGAAAAATCCTAAAATGATGTGATCATCTATGCTACCCATGACAGAAAGTCATATTTTAACATATTCTAATTTCAAATTTTATTAGCATGCATTGTTCCTCATATCCCTGATATTCTGGATTTCCATTCTGATTCTGAAAAGAGTAGTTTTCTTCATTTACCTAATCCAGGCAAGACCCTTGATCCTGCCAAATTAGAAACCCATCCATTCACTGAAATTCCTTTTTCATTTGAGGATGAAGTATGCAGAAGCTCTGACATTTTTCCTGGCCTTTTTGCCATATGCTGTACTTTCATAGCCAGTGGTACTTTAGCCAGAAGCATCTCAGTGAAAGATCTGATGATGATATAGACCTAAAGACTGATTTCCAGAGGCACAGAGAACTCTCAATTTCAATTTTTTTATTAATATTGACTGTCATAAAAGGGAGCACAGGCAGGAATAAGAACTCCTCTTTTACTCTTGCATTGGCTACTGAGTTTGGGTTTGTAGGAGCAAACTGACATTGCATGGCCACTTACTCTCCCAATCAACAGGTGAGAGAGGAGTGGGAAGGGAGGGACAGGGAATGCGAGGACCCTAGACTCTGTGGTCCAGCAGAGGCACCCACTCTAAGCTTCTGGCTCCGTAGCTGTCACCTCTTTTTCCCTTGACTGGGGAGACCCATCTCTCTCTCTTTCTCTCCTGATGGGGGTTTTCCAGGCTCCACAGTTCCCTGCCTATACTGTGTTATTACCAGCAAGACAGATTGCCTAAACAGGTCAGCCTCTGTGCTTTGCTCTTTCTTCAGAGCCTAGGAACAGCATAATTGTCTGCAATTATAAGTTACCACATAGTTCTTTCTAAGAAAACATATTTATTCATAAGGTGAGAGCCTTACAGAGAAAACATTAAAAACAATAAAAGAACCTACCCAAATACTAATCAGCTTACCAGAGATCATTCCCCAGCCCAACTACAGCAGGTGCCCTGGTAGGAGTCAGTCTTTCAAACCCTACCAAGGAGTTTTTCTGTGGTAGCAGCTTTAGCTCAGAACAAGCACACCAACTGGGCAGAGCAGCCTGTTTCTTTATATAGTTTGGACCTATGACAGTTTCCAGGAGAGGTGATCAGTAGACAATGAGATAACTGATAGGCTGGGTTTTTGCACCTCCCTCATAGATATTTCCAGGAATTCCACTTCACATGTATTGTCCCAAAAAAACATTCTTGTCTGCAACATTGTTCAATATAGTACTTTGATCATCCAGTCCCAAAAGAACACAAAACCTTTTCATTTAATGCAATGGACTCCCAAGATACTTAATTTAATTCAATAAGGCTTTTTTTCAAGGATATTGCTGAAAACTGCCACATCTTTCACACCTTGCTTCCACCCCCTCTCTAACTTGCTAACTAGTATTCCTAAAAGGGCAAGTTGAGTAAAGTTCAATGTGCTGTTGGTATAGATCATCTCCTCACAGCAAAGAGGAATTGTGACTCTGGGGCATGTCTCCAAGTCAAAAGGCCTCTCAGGGCTACTCTTGGTGTTACACAGCTTATGCACCTCCCCATGTTCATGGCTGTGCCTAAAAATGTTGCAGTTGAGCCCCTCACATTTTTTAGCATTATTCCAACACATAAATCACAGTCTCTGTTCCAAGAGCTTACAGTCTAAAGTTAAATCAGTGGAAAGTCTAGGTTCTGGACGCCTCTAAAAATCAGGGTCATACTATCCCAACTTTTTTTTATTAAAATGTCCTATTCTTCATACTAGATGAGACATCAGATCTCACCAGGACAGATTTTCCTATATTTTAATTGCTGTGGCGACTCTAATTCACTATGAAATTGTTTTATAAAATAATGTCTCTGAATCTTTAACCTTTCCCCACAAGAGATTTATGCAGTGTAGAATTACATGCATAGGTGCTTCATTTTCTATTTGTATAAGAAAACTCAAATGAAAATAGTATATAGATTGTACATTACACCAAGCATTTTCTCCCATATTAATAGCATAATTTCCCCTGAATATTGCAAGGATATGAGGATATTACTCATTTGACCCTTTCCATTTCTTCAAAAGTGATTTCACTAGATATTTCTTCATATCCTTGTAAAATAAGTACTGTTGACTAAATCTGAGGTACTGGGATGTTGTTATGAGCTGGGTTGTTATGGGTTGGGTTAAAACCCTATTGAGGTTGATAAATTAATTGAGGTTCATACCTAATTGTAAACATAAGTCCCACCCAAGACAAAAGAGTGTGTGAACCTACTCAACCTACTTTTGTGTTGAGTATTATTTTGGGTAGGCGTGTGTTGGAGTGTGAAAGAACACACAGGTTTCAGAGTAGCAGCCGTGTTAGTCTGTATCCGCAAAAATAACAGGAGTACTTGTGGCACCTTAGAGACTAACAAATTTAGCTTATGCTCTAATAAATTTGTTAGTCTCTAAGGTGCCACAAGTACTCCTGTTATTTTTAAAGAACACACAGATATTTGAGGTCACAGACAAAAACAGAGAAAGAGGCAGAGTTAAAGAGACAAGAAAAAGCCAAGCAGAAGCCTGTAAGCACAGTGTGACCCTTGAAAAACCAAGACAGATTTTGTGTCTGATGTTGACTGAAGCTATATCCACACTACAGCTTATGTTGGCATAATTTATGTCACTCAGAGGTGTGAATAAACCATCCCCTTGATCATCAAAATAACACCGAAACAAGCGCCAGTGTGGGCAGTGCTATGTCGGTGGGATAACTTCTCTCGTCAACATAGGTATCTCCTCTCATAGAGATGGTTTTATTATGCTGACAGGAGAGCTTTCTCTCATCAGCATAGAGCATCTTCACCAGAGTGCTACATAGTTCTAGTTAGGAAATGCATTTTGTTCCTGGGGGGGAATCGACTAAAAAGGGGGGGGAGGGAATTATTTTTTGCAGCATTTGTTCTTCAAAAGTTTTCAGTCTTTTTTTTTTTTTTTTTCAAAACCCTAGAAATCTCAAATCCAATATTCTTTCAATTTCAATTTTCAATGAAATTACATTGAAAACAGACATTTCCTGGAGAAGTTTCCATTTGAAGGAATATGCTATTTTTCATCAAAAAACATTTCAAATGAATATTTTGAGCAGCTATATTTCTGTGTTACTTGTAAGAACTGGTGGCCTTAAAACACCTAAAATAGTCTATTTATTGCAGATTCCTTAAATCTAAAGTAAAAGTAATGCAGATATATGAAAGTTTACCACTTTTTTCATTAAAAAATATTTTTTAACATTTTTATTTAAATCTCTGATTTTCTACTGTATTTTATACACATTGTTTTTACAGTTTCATTTATTCTCTTCTAAACCATCATCTTTCATTTCTACAGGGTTTCTGTCTGTTATATTACAAGTATTTTGGAAGGTATTTATTTTATTTTTTTCATATTCCTAACATGTAAGTATTCAGTGCAGCTTGTATTGAAAAGGAAAGTCCTGCTATATCTGCATTATGAACAGCATTTTTTATCAGTTTACACAGGGTGCCAAATATTCAGGGGCACTCTTTTTTGCTGTCATTACACTGTCCTTATTTCCTTAATTCATTGAAATTGGAGGTGAGGTGTGACTGGAAGTGTTGGGGAATTGGTAATTGTATACACACAGAATTTCATCTTTTGATCATTGTTCTGAAGCTAGCTAATGATCAAAAATCATTGTAGTTTGACAACTGTTTAATATCTTATATTGTTAGTTGATGGTCTCAGTCCAGTTCCTAGTGCAAATAAATGTCCACAAAACCTCAGATCATAATTATCACCATAAATCTTTGCAGAGATGTCAAGAATGAAAGGCATGGAGATGAACTTCAGATATTCCACCAATGCCCTCCCGCCTATTTGCTGGCCTGCAAGGATTCTCCACAGAGTCAGTATCTATGCCACACAGAGTTGCACACCCTTCGAAAATCTTTTAATCTCCTTAGTAGAGAGAGGAAGGATGGTACAGTGTTTAGGGCACTAGCCTAGGACTTTGGTGTCCTAGATTTAAGTCCCTGCTCTACCACAGACTTCCTGGAATGACTTTGGGCAAGTCACTTAGCCTTTCTATGTGTCAGATTCCCATCAGTAAAATGGGGCTAATAATATCGATGTGATATAATAACACTTGTGGTGCTAACAGTGAACTTCTGCCACCCTGATTCATATTGAGTAGCACCTTGAAGCAAGTATTACCATTGATTTCAGTGGAACAACTCATGGAATAAGAGACTATTCAGTGTGAGTAAAGGTGGCGGAACCTGCTTGTAATGTGGTGATGTCACAACACCCTTTCTCTAAACTTTTTAACTTGTACATTACAAAGAACGGGAATCCATATCTAGAGACTTTAAAAAAAGAATTGCAAATTCTTGTAGCATAACAGTAATAATAGTAACGTTGTGGTATTTGTCTTGCCAATGATCCAGTTCCCTTGTTGGGATAAACTATGCTTCTTTCAGTTTCATAGTTTATCCACTTGGGAACTGTATTAATGCCTCCTAAAACAGTGTGATAGTACTATTATCACTTAATTATATTGCAAGCTTTTCAGACTTTAGTGTCTGCCTTTCTGCAGCAGCCACTACATGATTACTCTTCCCTAAACCCCAGAATGTGTAAGAACTATGAATAGCGCTTTTCAGTACACATATCAGGGAAAGCTGATGCATAATGTATTTTGGAAATTATCAATATAATTTACAAAAATCATACCAATGACTCATTTAGAAATAACTTGTGTGGTTTAATCAGTATTATTGCTGGTATAATTACCTATGAAAACTAATTCTGAGTTCAGTCCTGAAAATCCTTACTTATTGAAGAAATCCCACTGATGACAAAGAGATTCTATGAATAAGGAACGATTGTGTAACCCATGCCTGCTTGGTGTGGCACTCTGTCCCCCTCTAGTGACACCTAGCCCAGCTAGAGATTGATGTGTCTGTTACAGCCGTGGCTAAGAGTCATGTGGCTTTTAACTCCTGCAGTAGATGCGCATGCATTTAGCTCCAGATGTCTCAGGTTCAATCCCACCCGCCGACGACTGGGATCTGTTGGCGTTACAATTGCTCATTGAAGAGTTATAATATCAAGTCCTAGAAAAGGAAAGTTGAAATTTCATATTGTGTATTATGAGCATTATATTGTCACTGACTTATAGAAATTCTTTACATAGACAACAAAAGTGTAATTAAAATAGATATATTTAGAGGAATAATATTTTGTAATTTCAATAATAAAAATTAATCATTAAACATCTCATAAATCACAACAATTAAATATTACATAGTTCAACAGAAATGTGCTATATAGAAAATTATTTTGTTCTAAAATGGTATTCTTTATCAGGTCTATTCTTCCAATAGGTCAAGTTTACTATTCACTTTTAGTTTTTGATCTGATCTACGGTTGATTCTTAACAGACTTGTCCACATATCAACCTTCTTATCAAAATAAGTCCATATTCCTACCAAAAAAAAAAAAAAACCCAAAAGGGATATTTACATTCCCTCTGCCTTGAATGGGTTGAACATATTTCTCGATATTTTGATGTGCCAAATGTCCCTAGTAGTAGGGCTGTAGGAAATTGTTTTCCAGTCCCACAATTTTTTTTGAGATTTCAGAAAAAAATTCCCATTCCAAATGAGGATTACAAAGTCAAAGTCTCAAAAATGTTTGAATTGATAAACCAAACATAATTTTGGTTTGGTTCAATCAAAACATTCTGCTTTGATCATTTCAAAATATTTCTTGTTGATTTTACAGATACTGGCATGTATCTAAAACAGTTTTATTTTATGACCTGTATCATTCATAATTAGAAGTGATGTCTTTTATATAGCTATTATGTATAGTACCACTATCATGTCTATAACATTGCAACATTTTCTACAAAATCAGCTCATAAGTTACTGTAGAATAGGTCTTTTTCACATTCCTTTCCTTTTGAGTCAATGCAACACATGATTGATTTGTGGGAACAGAGGCAAAGAACTTACGTTACACTTCATTTTAAGTGGCAGTTCTAATATACCTATATACTACACATAGTGAGCAAATTGATGCAATACTATATGGAATGTATGACCTTTCTTGGCAAAGAAACATTAATTTGAACATATTATCCTCTATTTTAGGTGGCAGTTCCAGTATATACTTACATGCTAGATACACTGCAGCGAGGAAAACTGGCAAAGTGCTCTAGAATAGAAGAAAAAGTTGTGAACCTTTTAATCAATAATTTGAATATATTATGTATTTTATACTGACAAACAAATCTATTTATGCAGCTACAGTGGGCACACTTAAAAAGCTCATTCCAATGCTACTGACCTAGTGGACAGAGACTGGAATTCAGAAGAACTGAATTCTATTCCTGACTCCACTACTGGCATGCTGGGTGAGTTTGGGAAAGTCACTTTACTTCCTCATTCCTCAGTTTTCCCATCTGTATAATGGAGAGAATGATACTGTCCCCCTTTGTAAAGCACTTTGAGATCCATTGATGAAAAATGCTGTATAAGAGCTAGTTATTATTAGTATTAATGGTATTCTCCATTGTATTTATAAGGATTTCCCAGTAACTGGCTAGATCTCAAAAATCAGAATGGACATTTTAAACTGTGCCCAAAGAACCATGTCAAAACCTGCAGTGTCAGCCATAGCCAGGCTACCTACAGTGGGTGACCTTCACCCTTCATATATCGTCTACCACTCAGCCAGCATCTGCAGCCTTCCATGGCTTGTTCACTCTAGGAGTTGATGGATAATTTATTCTGGAGCAGAACGTAAGGTTGTTTGAACACCACTGAAAAACAGAGAAAGCTGTTGTACTGCTTCACCACCGGTTGGCCTAAGTGTTTTACCAGCATACAACTATCATAGCTGGATTTCTACAGGAGATATTGGACTTGACTTGCAGATATTCAAAGGCTGTTGTACACTACTCTAGATGTATAAAGGAACCTTTAGGCCAGTAACAATGCCCTCCTCTGTATTTTGGGCCTCCCTGGCTGGTGCAGAACTAGTGTAAAACAGGTAGAGGACTTGACCAGAGTGCATTTCACTATGGTTATTCTCTGCTTCCCAGACTTCTTAAGGAGCCATGGAAAGCAAAGCATAATTTACAGCAGCTTTGAGGCTGCTCCAAGTTATACCACAGGCTAAGCCGGCTCCTTCAGAGCCCTAGAATATAGAATCTCAACTCATGTAAGTTGTCCTAGCTCAGTTGAAGTCAATGGAGCTGTGACACAGTTAAACCAGGAGAAAGCACAAAGGCAACTTTTGCCTTTTACCCACCTCTTCCTTGCCCCAAGTGCAGGAATGAGGTAAGCGAGAATCAAGACCCTAAGTTTTTCTTTTTTGACATGCCAGAAGAGATTTCTAGTGCAGAAAATGATTCATTTTTAAAAGTTTCAATAAGTTAAATTTCTAGACTCTAGAGTGAATAGTAGTACAGACTAAAACAGATATTAAAGTAAAGAAACAACATTAAAAACAGAGGAGAATAAAAACAAAAGAGATCTTCAAAAATCTTGTAGACAAGTTAGGAAGAAAACTTTAGTGAAAAGTCCTTGTGATGAATGTCATGCAAATTGGTGCATTAGGAAAGCTAACCAAATAGCAGCAGCAGGAACACATTTGCTTACTAAATTATGTAGAGAAATCAGCATGATATATAGGTAACTGTAAACACATTTCTTCTCCATTAGGAAGGATATCTATCAACATCCCCTCTATGTGTGCTCCTTCGATGTGTTTTCTTTCTGACAAAATGAAAGTCTTTTGATCATGTCTTTTTAGGTGTGAAACACTATTAAGGTGTAACCAACTTTTCCTCTTAAGTTTGCATATGAATTTTTGAAATTTGGCCCAGGACATGATATTGAATGGCTAACAGCAACTTCAATTTAATTTTTTTCATTTTCCAAAATATATAGCTCTTTAAATGTTTACATCTATCACATTATGGTCAATTGCCAAAATGGTGCATGTTTTGGGCACCTAGGAGACTACTAACATCAATCCATTTCAAGTTGCAGTCCAGATACAGAGCATGACCAGCTGTATCCTACTCCTGATTAACATTTTCTTCATGCATTTCAAAATTATAAATTGCTGACATCTGATGGTCTATGAAGCATAAATTACATGATATTTTGAACTTTTCTATGGCTGTTTATACATTATATTTCTTTTCAAATGTGACAAGAATCTTTGTTTGTTCAGTTTGCCCCTAAAGGTCAGTTAATAAATATTGCATGATTTTGTCCTCCAAGTCTTTCCAGAGATATTAAATTAGTTCTTCATTTGACTGATTTTTTAAAATGGATTGTTAGCGTTACTAGAATATACTGGCTGTTAATTTAAAATACAGTACTAAGACATTTAAGAACTGAAATTAATTTGTGCTGAATGATCAAGGAAAATAGAAGATTAATATTTTTAAAATCTAGTTAAAGCCTACGATCGAACTGATGCGTCAAATGCATTGTCACTATTTTGATCAAACAACCAACATGATGAATGAATACAAATATATATCAATCAATTATTTTGCTGGGAAATTACTAGGAACGATATTGTAGGCTTTAAAGTCAGTGTAGGACAATGAAGGGGGATAACAGGAATTCCTCTTAAGGAAATAAGGTTTGAATCTTAAAAACACATATCCCACTGTCTCCCATGGAGTTTTCTGACAGTTGACCAATTTCCTGGTTGACATTTACCCTCTGCTGGTAGCTTTTTCTTTTCTGTTTTAGTCTTATATTCTTTCCAGATATGTTTGAGCACACTATCCCCCTTCATGGGATTACTCTCCTTCTCTGCAAAACTTCCCCTTCGGATTAATGCCCCATTCCTCCTACAAAGGTCCATAATTAATAACATTATAGAGTAATAGAAGACACAAGTGGATTTGCCCTTTGACAATCATCTTTCTGTTATTCATAGACTCATAGATTCCAAGGCCAGAAAGGACGATTGTGATCATCTAGTCTAACCCAGGCCATATAATAGCCACAAAATAATTCCAAGATTATAGCATTCAGAAAAAAAAAATCCAATCTTGATTTAAAAATTGCCAGTGATGGTGAATCCACCATGATCCTTGATAAATTGTTCCAATGGCTAATTACTCTCACTGTTAATTTTTTTCTTTATTTGCTGTTTGAACGTGTCTAGCTTCAACTTTCAACCAGTGGATCATGTTACACCTTTCTCTGCTAGACTGAAGAATTCATTATCAAATATTTTTTCACCATGTAGGTGCTTATAGATTGTAATCAAGTCACTCCTTAACCTTCTCTTTGTTAAGCTAAATAGATTGAGCTCCTTGAGTCTATCATTATAAGGCAGGTTTTCTATCCTTTAATAATTCTCAGGGATCTTCTCAGAACCCTCTCCAATTTATCAACATTCTCATTGAATTGTTGATACCAGAACTGGACATAGTATTCCAGCAGTGGGCATACCAGTGTTCACATGTACATTTAGCCACATTAAAATGCATATTGTTTGCTTGTGCCCAGCTTACTGAGTACTCCAGAACACTCTGAATCAGTGACCTGTGCTTTTCATTATTTATCACTCCCCCAATTTTTGAGTCATCTGCAAAATTTAACAGTGATGATTTTATCTTTTCCTCTATGTCATTGAAAAAAAATTTCAGTAGTTGAGAACCTATCCCTGACGGACCCCACTAGAAATACATCCACTCAATGAAGAGTCCCAATTTAAAATTATATTTTCAGATTTATCAGCTTTTAATCCACTCATCGAGTGCCATATTATTTTTATATAATTTTAGTTTTTTAATCAAAAGATCATGTAATACCAAGTCAAACAACTTACAGAAGTCTAAGTATATTGCCTCAATACCACTACTTTTAGCAGCCAAACTTCTAGTCTCATCAAAAAAAGATATCACAATATTAGCTTTCCCCCCCAATCTTTTGGAACTTCCCCTGTGTTTCAAGACTTATTGAAAATTAGTGCTCCAGTATGTTCCTAGCCAGCTCTTTTGAAACTCTTCTATGCAAGTTATCTGAATCTGCTGAATTAAAAAATGTCTAACTTTAGCAGCTGTTCTTTTACATCCTGCTGAGGTACTAGTGGAATGGAAAGAATGTTATCATTATCATATAAGAATGACTACATCATCTGTTTCCCCCCCCCCCCCCCACAAATACAGAACACTTGTATTGAACACTTCTGCCTTTTCTGTATTATTATTGATAATTCTATGATTTCCATCTAGTAATGGACCAAAATCATTGTTAGGTTTTATTTTGTTTCTAACATACTTTAAAAAACTCCTTATTGTCCTTAGAAGTGCTTTCCATAGATTTCTCCTTGTGTCCCTCGGCTTCCCTTATCAATTTTCTAAAATTCTTAGTTTCTTATTTATGTTCATTACTGGTCAGCTTCCCCTTTCTTGCTGTTGCTTTATTACACACCCACCCACCTACACAATAGATGCCTTCACTTCCCCTCTAAACCAGATTGTTTTTTTTAGCCAATATGACCTTCTTCCTTGACTGTGGGATCATGGATTTCTGGGCAATTTGTAAAGTGTTCTTAAACAATTTCCACTTATCATTCACATTTTTCTAACTATAATTCTTTCTTTCAGCAGCTTTGGTTCATAATTGTTTTCATCTTTGTGAAATTGGACCTTTTAAAGCACCAAGTATGTGTGTGTGTGTGTGTATATATATATATATATATATATGATCTGGACTTTATTCTGTTTGCACATTGAAGATGTGATCAGGGGATGATCATTTGTACATAAACTACTATTAATTGTTAGTTCTACGATCGGTTCCTCTTTATTTGTCACGACAAGGTGTAACAGAGAATTTCCCCTTGTTGGATGTAGCCTTTTTATGATGACCAAAGGAAAGAAGTAGGTGTCAAGAATGACTGACAGAACTAGCACAATTGCTATAAAGATATGCACAGCTTGCTATGGAGGTTTTACGAAATGTGATCTTTCTTTTCCAAGAGTATAATAAAGCTCTAGGACCAAGTGGACACGTATTTGAATAGGGAAAAAAATATTCTGCAACATCTTTAGCAATGTCAGCCTTATAAATATAAATAAGCATGAACTAAAAGTAAATGATGATGCACAGTTCAGAGCAATAATATTTTATGCTTTTAACTTTGTATTTTACATTGCCTGAAACATGAAGAAATCTATTAATGCAGTGTCTTAACTCAGTGGTCTCCAAAGTGGGGTGCGCAAGAGGATCCTTGGGGGTGTGCATCAGGAGGAGTGCTTTTTTTTTTTTTTTTTGCTTCGGCAGTTCAGGTGGGAGTCTGAGTGGTTTTTTTGTTTTTTTTTGCTTCGGCGCAGCAGGAGGTGCGTGCTCAAAATTTTTTTACAGATAGGGGTGCGCGATCGAAAAAGTTTGGAGACCACTGTCTTAGCTAATACAGTTTTTCTCTTTGCCAGTTATGAAATAGTTATGCATGTCTATTTATAGCATAATATGAAATTACCAATTTTCTTTTGATCCTTGTTTGTTCACCAGTGTTACTAATGATGGCAGCACAAGTCCTGGAGTACAGTTTGCTAGTTAAAAGTGATATATAGAGCAAACAAAATTTTGTTTATGCCTTTAATGCTTCTTACTAATAAACGAATAAACGGTATCTTCAGGTGGAAATGTATTTTATTTTATTTTAAACAGGCTTTATTATTAACAACGGATTAACAACGGATTTTATTACTCCAGATTCTAATGCCAATAAAAAGAGCACATCCACTTTTTATCAAATTAAACTGAACTAAAAACCATTTCCTTCTTGATCCTAATCTCCATGCCCTCCATGGGAAATTCATAGCGCTGGCTATCAAGCCACCATGATCCATTTCTCCTGGGTTGTGACCGTGGGATTTCTCTCTCATTGACAATTTCAGCTTCATCCAGTGATCAATGTAGGGGGACACATGAGTGTAAGTGTGCCACAACGTATAAATGCAGTCATTATGTATGTTAATGAGAACATTAGATATGTTCACAATTTTGGATCTAGGGCCCATCTCTAAATAAATTACACAGCATCCTTACCAAGCAACAAGCTGAAGGAAGTACAAAAAGGGCAGGACATGTAAAACCTTTCTGTGTCAGTTTAGTAAATAGTTTCAATCCTGTCACCTTCCAGCTGCCTGCACATCTCCCACTGATCACTACCACGAGAGACTGGGAATTGTGTTTGGCTCTAACTTAGGCCCAGAGGGTGCCACAGGGGCAGCTAAGCCTCCTCTTCATGGGAGAAGGGAGTGGTGCACATGGAGGGCCTCTCCAGGCATGGTTCTCAGGGGGGGACAATCTTCCTTCATCTAGACCCCACGTTGGGGAAAGGTATGGAAATTAGACTTGCCAGGGGTGAGCAGCCTTGGGCTCTTTTTTTCCCTGAGCTTTCTCCTGGTGATTCTGTAGGAAGCAAATGTCAGGGGGAGTTCTTGGTAGTATGACTCCTGGGGTTCATGTACTGCTTGGGGGCAAGGAGAAATGCTCTGGGGGACCAAAGTTAGTGGTGTAATGGGCATATGTGTGGATGATCTGGTCTATTGTGAATCTATATAGATCCTGTGGAATCTACTGGCTTTCAAAGCAGGCTCCACGGACTTTTCTGGGATTGGAAAAACTTCACCCTTTCTTCTCTCCACCAAACAGGATGATATGGAAGCAGCAATTTCCTTCACCAGAGTCCCTCCTAAGTGAGTTACTTCAGGAGGAGATGATCTTTTGCCAGCGTATGTTAAATGGGCTAAAAAGAACCACATATTTACCCTCATCTTTCAAAGTCTGGGGCTATCTCACTGCGTTCTGGTGTCTCACTGCTCACATTGCAAGTAATCCCTTTTTTCAACAACTGCCAAAAAAAAAAAATGCTGAACTATAGATTTTAGTATAGGTCTAAAGTTCACCTCCTACATATTTATATTGCATCTCTAAATAAACCTTCCTCTGTTGACAAACACTCTTCTTGCATATCAAATATTAATACTTATTTATGCATTCAGATTGTGTACCCAAATAGTTTAGCATTCACATTTATTTAGTATGCACAGGTACACATTTCAACATTCAAGTGACATCTCATCTCCCTTACTGTAAAATTCATATTCAGGCCATCATATTCTTCTGTGCACCTGCAGGTTTATAAAATATTTAATTGCAGAAGGACCACATTCTACCTTCATCTATCTCTGAGCCTCCCTACTGCAGTCCTTGGGATAGTATAGGTATAACCAAGAGTCAAGTTTGGCCCACAGTATTCATTATCTTAACCCGGATGATCATAAATTAACATGACTGTCCCATCACAAACATGTCAGTGTATCCTAACGATAGTAATGTTGTGATGCAGGCAGATACAAGGGGACCTGAGAGACATTTGTGGCAACACAGTGATTTATTAGGAATGAACCCGAAGAGACAAAGAATAGTAAGCAATACTCTGCATGTATAGATGTCTTCTGGATTAACTCTTAAAGAACCTGCCCCAACAACAATCATTTAATGAGAGTGAGGCAGCATAATCTAGTCACTGTCATGTTATACTTTTTCCTGCAGGACTTGAACAAGAAGAAAAGCTTAATTATTGTCTTAAGTGCATGGTTTTATAGAAGTATTAAAGAAATCAAAGGGCTTAAAAATAACTTGACTGTGAGTGACTAAAAGTTCCTCACTTGTGCTCTCCCAACACTTGATTTCCTTGTTAAACATCACTTCAAAATGGTCTAAAGTCAAAGCTAGATCACTCAGTTCCTTATATGCTACCTACAAACATGAATACAAAACCAAACAGTGACCAAAATAAATAAATAAATCACCACCAGGTTTGGAAGTTAACCTAACTTTGACCTTATTGCATCTTCCCAATTGTTTTTTGTTCCTTGCATATAACATGCGTTTCTTTTTTCTTCTGCAATGGGATGAATATGTTATACACATATGGATCTCACATGTGTGGAAGTTTGTTAAGTGAGATAATAAGAGTCACACATTCAGCCTCATCTTTCAGCTTCTATGGCATCTGGGGCTATCTCACAGCATTCTGCTGTCTCACTGATCACATTGCAAATTAATATACTTTCCATTGAAAAAAGTGCTAGAGAAGTGCCAACTGTGATGATGATTGTTTTCTGTATTCGGAATCACTTTCAGTAGCATTTGTTGTCATCCACTATTTATATATCAGTAAGATCCTATTTAGAAAAAGAAAAATCAGGAGGCAGAAAAGGCAAAAATATTCCATGACAAAGGGGTAAACCAAGCAACAACAGGACACAAATAACTTAGTTGCTAATGGCTCTTATCTACTATGCTTCAATGCAGATGTATTTATTCACTTTAAAAATGGGCCATAAACGAATACAATTGATGGAATTCAAAAATTCCCCTCACATAAACATCGTATTTGGAAACCATAAACCACAATAAAGAAATATGTTGATAGAATTAGAGATAGAAAGAACCTCATCTCAGTAGAGACATTTTTGGCAAATATATACTTATAATTAACTATAAGGACTCACTGTACCCTAGAGCCTACTTAAGAGAATGAAAATGCAGAGCTCAATAAAAAGGTATATATTTTAAGCATAGTGAAAGGGGATTTGCCATTTAGCTCTCTTTCATGTTAATGGAACTTATGCAGCTAAATTCTACTGCACTATACTGAAAATTAACTCATAAATACGAGATTGAGAAAATATAAAGCCATGATTTGATTTTCCAGTTTAAACATATCTCATTTCATCCATGGACATTCTACACCGCTCAAAAGGGTATGCTTATTATACCCTATATTTTACTTTTTTATTTATTGGAAAAAGCAGTGATCAGTGATTGTAGTAAATTTAATTAGATGCCCCAAAGACTGGAATTTCAAATTCAAATATTGATATTCATATTCAAGTATGTCATTGTGACAGATGTGGCAATTTCCTGCAATATCCTTAGAAAACCTTACTGAATTAAGTTTAAGTAACTTTGGAGACTATTGCATTAATGCAAAGGTTATGTATTAGTATGGGCTGTAATTGTACTTAGCCTTTCTGGAGGGGATGTCTGATGTGAACCCTGTGAAGTGTTATGAATTTCCCGCTTCTGGTTTTGCAAAAGCCCAGCCTTTTCATGCAACACCTCGAGAAGGGGACCATTGTCTTCTGATTACCTGTTCCAGGAGTCTCAAGATCAAAGGCCCAAGCTTTGTAAAGGAAAGACTGAGCTATTCATAGGGGATGCAAGTTCTAAGACTGTTATGAACTTATAACCACAGAAAACCTTCCAACAGAAGGAGCCAAGTGTGCACACACAAAAGTGATTTGATAACTGAGATGGCTGTATGCCAACATAACTTAGGTTGACATACTTTTGTAGTGTAGACATGGCCTTAGTAGGATTTGAAGGACTGACTCCAGAGCCCTTGTTGGGGTTGTGGTGATCTCTGGAAAGCTTATTAGTATGCACGTGGGTTCTTTTAGTCTTTAATACATTTTATCAGTAATGCTTTAACCTTAACTATAAATGTATAACTGCGAACAATTGCAGCTGTCCATAGCATTAGAAGAAAAAGCAAAGGCCTGTGGATACCTTGTTCCTTGGAAATATGCAGCCTGGAAACATCCAATGAGAAGGGAGAGAGATGTGGGTCACCACCCAAGAAAGGTGACAGCTGAGGAGTCTTGAGTGGGTGCCCTTGCTGGACCATGGATGGGAATACAGGTGCAGTTGTCCTGCACTGTGACAGTCTTTTCAAGCAGTTAGAAATAACAATGTATGAACAGGGCCGCTGCAACAGTTTTTATAGTGGGGGTGCTGAGAGCCATTGAACCAAACTTCAAACCCTGTATGTAATGGAAACCACTTCAAGCCAGGGGGTGCAGCTGCACCCCCAGCACCTGTAGTTCCAGCACCAATGGGCATGAACCAGAGCTGGCTGGAAATTTTTGAAAATGTCAGTGAAAAATTGGACTTTTTTTTCCACAAGCATTTCTGTGAAAAATATTTTCTGACTCATGAGAGTGAGCCCCCTAACATTTGCAAAAACCCCTCAGCCTTCTACCAAATTCAACACAATCTGCAGAAAGTAACACTTTACAGAATCATATTACAATAACAGCTAATTCATTTTTTTTTTTTTTACAAAACAACATGTAATTCCCTGGTCCTGTAAACAAATATGAAAATGCTCATAGGAATAGTTCCATTGACTTCATGGGCATAGGAAAATACATAACTGAGGGGGGGGGGAACTTTACAGCTGTGTATCAATAATTATATATCATCTTGCACTCTGATTGGCCTAGATGATGGCATATTATGGTAATAAGTGTGCATCAATAATTTTATATCATCCTGCACTCATGCTGATACTACTGCATTTCACTACTGCCAATGTCAATCTAATTGCTGTGGTACCAGTATTGAACTATACAGGTAACAAAAAATATTTGCCCTTCTTTCATACACATGCTGGATGCCAATTTGACTCATTCCCTAGCGAGGAATTAGAACTTTCGGTGCCATCTGCAAGGAGTAGAGAATATATTTAATAAAGTCAAACTATTTAATGATAATTTGCAGCATCTATCTCATTGAATGTATCCATTAATTTGAATGGCAATGTCTTATTTCCCTCAGCTATCTGGAACATTTTATTTATGTGCTAATATTATTTTGTTAGGTATAAAACCACAATATATTTTAATCACTTATGCAATAAGATTTAAATTATGATTGGAACACCTGGATTACATAAAATTTGAGCAATTCAAAGCAAGCAAGCAAAAACAGCCCATTACCCAAAAGTGGTGCTTAAAAGTGAACTTCACTGCAGAAAAATACTTTAACAACCCTAAGGCCCAGCTCTAAAAGTACTTGTGTTATGGTCCATTTATACACTCATTTCATTTCATGTGCTTTACTCAAACAAACATCATCTGGACTTTTTTTTCCCCAAGCACAATGTTGTAATTACAAACTTTCCCCCGGTATATTCTCAGGTGTTATAGTTATTATTCTGTTGTTCAAGTGGAGAAAACTTAAAAAGAAGACAGTTGGACAAGGGATGTCTCCAAAAGCTCATAAAAACTTTTGCGTCAGATCCTCAGCTGGTGAACGTCAGCATATCTGCACTGAAGTCAGTGGAACTACTCTGATTTGCACCCATTGAGGATCTGGCCCTTTGGGCAAGATATCAAAAACAATCTCAGATCTATTATCCATTTCCAACCAGCAAGGAGCTGACAAATGTGTCAGATGGATGTGCCATCTTCCAAAAATGCAAACCTCATTTATTAAATAAATAAAACTTCCAATAAAACTAAAATTAGTTCCTGAAAAAATGCACATAAAAGTTACTATCTCTCTGAAAATTAATTTGAAGAAGCAAACCTCGCACAACAGCTATGCAGTAATTTGTTAAATAATTAAGCTATTATCCAGGGTTATGGTCCTGGTCCTGCAGCCTTTACTCATGTGAATAATTCTTCCTCAAATGAGTATTTCCACTGTATGTATTGGGAGTTTTGCCTGAGTTGGGATGGCAGACTTGGCCCCACGGTCAGAAATTATTCTTCTAATTAAAAACAATTGTCTGTTTTTAAAGAAAAAATAAAATACATCAATAGATTCTAGGGCCTGATGCTTTAATTTGTTGTGCACATTCAATGACCTCAGTAGGAATAAGCAGCATTCAATACTTTGCACGAGGCACACAGCACCTTACAGGGTCCTACCATTAAACCAAAAGTGTAATTTTTAGTCAACTGGATAAACATACAAAAACTGGTTTCCAAAACCAAACCAATTCCCCATACTTTCTGTGCTATCATGTAAACCAGGTAGACTCAAGACCCTGTTTAGTTCCCTGATATATCCCTAACCCTGAGAAATTCTTCCCAGAAAACCATTTTAGCATGGGTTAAGGTTTATTCAGTCTAAGCAGCAAACCAAATAATTCTGGCCTCTTTGTAAATGAGGCTGGACATTTAGCAATAACAGGCTGCCTCATAGGAATTACATCATGTCTCATTTTGATCCTGGCAGGAAATACCTTAAGAACCTAGAAATACAAAGGAGGAAAATATTTATCCATGTATGGCCTCCAACATTGTTTATTTCTATCTGGCTTCTAAAAATTATTGAAGATTCCCAGTTGGAAGGTTGTCTTTATTTTAGCAAAACCTGTTCATCCATCTCTATTTGGAATAGCTTTCTGTCTGTATGAAATTCCAAATGACTATGAATTCCTAGGTAGCCACTAATCTCCCCCATCTCCCTTACCCCACGCTACTGAGTCACTTGCACCCACTCTAACTTTTTCTACCACCATTGCAGTCACAAGTGATACCCTTTGCTACAAGTGTTCTAATTTTTATTGACTCTACCTTGCACAGATTTCGTCTCTTAACAGTTCATTCACTGGAGGAGGAGGAATGGTCAGTTGGCCCTTGACACTGTACAACACTGGCTTGATCCAAAGTCCACTGAAGTTAAATAGAATATTTTTGTTGACTTCATTGCACTTCAGATTGGGTCCTTATGTTGCTTGTGCCTAAAAATGAAGTGGATCAACTGCTGGTAGATGGTTCCCAAATAGGATTTGGATTGTGGAAATCAGCTTGATAATGTTCATTATTATGGTATTGTAAGCAGCCCGTGTAAGCAGTCTTAAAAAAGAACCATTCCACACATCAGATGCTGACAACTTTTGGGACCTTTGCCATTAGCAGAGTATTAGGTGGACAGGGAGGTGAATCACACATCCCCTGTACTCTTGGAATTCAGAATGTTTCCTCCTTTGGAGGGCTCAGCAGCATGTATTTTAGCTTCTCTCCTACTATCTCTTTGTGTTATGCAGATTGTTCTGGTTGAAGATATTTGCTATAGATTCAGACTAAGCAAGGCAGCTGTTGCTTCATGTTACACTTGCTATGACTCTTAGCACTTGTCATGTGTATCACAACTTCTTTTAGCTTTTTTAAACACTTTGTTCCATAAAAAAAAAAAGGAGGAACAGATTGTCAGCTGGCAAACAAAACTCTGTGCTCATACTGAGAAAGTAGGATACAGATATTACTGGGCAATCACTACTATGTTGATCTATTTTCCAGGTGCTATCTACAAAGCCATAACATCTCAAATCTATCTTTCATCTATATATGTGGTGGTACTTATATTTTATATTCTCTTTTTTTCCTTCTCTTTGATCATTCTCTTCTTCTTAAAACAGCCATGCAGATGCATATATTGAGATGATTGTAAAGGAATCAGTCATGGCATCAAGGCATGCCCTTATGTTGGGGGTGGTCCCAAGTTGCACAATGGATGGGGAACCTGGCATTAGGAAAATGTACGAAGGCATCCTGTCACCTACACAACTGGTAGCTCTGGCAGCCATTTTGTCTTCCTGAGTGAAAACTCTAAAGCCCTTCGGAATGCATTAGAAATAACAAATGGATATGCTTAAATATCCAGCCTTTGGTATTAAATGTCATAAAAATTGTTATGGTTTTGCTTGATTTTACATTCAGTTCTCCTGACATGATATAGTTTGTCGGATACAGACAAGCTGAACTGTGTCTGGACTTGATCCAAAGCACACTGAAATCAATGGGAAGGTTATACTCAGGCTTTTGGTGTAGGGAAGTAGTATCTGATGCAAAGGAAACATATACTTATATGGTTTGATTTTGTAATCCTTACATAGAATACTCACTAACTCAGATTAACAGTTCTCTTCACTTAATAAGGTATGTAAGTAAAGGTAGCTGATTCTTTACTTCATGTGAAATTCCTTCAGGGCTATTTCAGACTAGTAGTTAGATTATTGTCTCTAATATCAACAGTAGCTTTTGTAGTACTAGCAGGCTGAGAAATAGATACATTATTTTCTGAACATTCTAACTTTCTTAGATATAAATAGGAAGCCAAACCACTTGTCTCACTCCCACAGTTTAAACCCCATGACATTTTTGATGCTTCTGTTCTGGCTTTGTCCGTGAGTTTGTCTTTTCACTGTTAACATCATTTTTTCTCAGTGATATACACAAGCCTCAGTGTTAATTAGAGGGGATTCTACATAATGCAGGAGACTACTGCTCTGACCTTTGTCAACCAGGAATGCATTCTACTTAGTGGGAATGAGTTTGATTTACTTATCCCATTCTACATTTATGCACAACTTTAAAATGACCACAGAGTCTGCCACAACTGATCACAATTGGGATTCTCTATTCAAGGGTCCAGGACTGGAATAACAAGTTACAACTGAGGACAGAGGCATATGGGATGGAAATCTTGCACAGTAACAGCCTGGGTTCTGGCCACTGCTATTAGCTCTTCCCTCCCAATATATACACACAAACATAAACTAAGAATTGAAATACATATAAAAAATTAGAAGAGATGTGGCTACATCTTTCTTCCTGTTTCTAATGTTAAATTTATCTTCCAAATCTCACAGTATTAAACTGTGTATACTGGGCTCAGATTTAACACAAGAAGGGTGTACGTTTGAACTAGGAAGGAGTGAATTACTGATGTTATACAGGAATGTTTTCTCTACCAATTCCTAGGCATGACATAGCATTTATTAAACCTTTTATAATGAAAAGAATGCCAAAGTAAGAGATATGACACTTGAGAATCTTTATCAGAATATTGCTTGACATCCCCTATGAGTCTTGGGAGGAAATACTCTTTCCAGAATATTGAACAAACATGTCTATTAAGTGCACTGAGTAGGTAGTACTTGCATTCATCTACAGACATTTTGCTTGGATGGTATATTGTATTAATAGATTTTAATAAGTGATGTCTCATTTGGCCAGTGCAAATCAATTACACCTGCAATTTTGTGATTACTCCTATCTGCAGCTGGCATAATCACATAATTACATTATTCATCTACCTATTTTTGGGTTTTGTACTGTTGCTCATCAGCATAGGATCTGAGAAGCTCCCAGTTTATCAGTTAGATTGGAAGAGCCAAGGTCTTCAAGTTGATATCATGGAGTTTCATTCTTCTCTGTTCATGCTATAGAAAAAAATTAATTGGAGTAGGTTTGTGGGGGGTTCTTTCTTTCTTTCTTTCTTTCTTTCTTGTGCAAGAGGGTGGTGGTTGTTATAAATGTCATTGTGGTTCTCGTGGAAAAGCTTAGTCTCTTCTTGTGTCTGTAGAGTACCTAGGATAATTGGCCCCAAAAGTTATTCTCTGGGCACATTACAAATAATAATATATTAGCAGTAACAACAGAGAAATGTTGGAAGGCTTGTGTTGGTGTTGGGCAGTGCAGAGTATTGGAAGGATTCAAAAAAGTAACTGATGCTGAAAATAAAAAATTAGAGGGAGTGTGAACCCAGAACCAGAGAAGAGCTCTGAGATCACCAAAAGAGTGAACTGTTTCATAACATACATGACTTTTATGGCTACACCAGTGACAGAGAGTCAAGGTATGAATAAAACAAGAGATACTACCCAATTGCTCATCATCCATAATTTCCGTGAACATGTTGGCTGCAATTTCCAAAGACATTGACTTTGACGTGCCAGGATTTTCTACAGATTTCCCAATATTTTAATGGATATTGAGTCTTTAAATAAATAGATAAATGTCTATCAGGGATGGTCTAGACAGTATTTGGTCCTGCCATGAGGGCAGGGGACTGGACTCGATGACCTCTCGAGGTCCCTTCCAGTCCTAGAATCTATGAATTTAGTGAAGAGGGCCACATTATCCAAGGTTAATGGATTATTTCTGGTAGTGGCACCAATACAAGTCTTAACTAGGAGAGCAATAGTAGAAGAGAGAGCGAGGGGGTAGGGTGTCGGAAGAGAAGCAGCAAGTAGTCTGATAGCAGCAGCTATTGTACTATCAATGGATTGCAAAAGTCATTTATACATGGATGGATCTGTACCGGTTCAGATATCAGTGAAGCATTGAATGATTCCCCAAAGAGCTGTCTTGAGAAGTCTGGACAACTTCCTTACAGACTGTCAGAAAAAAAAAGGTTGGCTGCACTGATCTATAAACTACATATGGCAAAAATAGTGGATTTTGCAACATGGTAGCAGTGATTTTCCAAGAACTTACACCCTTCCGTTTGTACTTGATACTCACATGACAAATTGTCCTCCGTGATCTCTTTAAAACTTTGCATACCTCTGTACATATTATTGTCTTGAATTTGTATACAAAAACTGCAACCTTAGAGTTAAATCCACCCATGGATGCCCAGCTGATAAGCCCATTCTATAAATTGGGTCCTTCACTCCATGTATCAGAGCATGGCCCTACCATTACCTTTCCCATAGCTATAATCAGGGCCAGCTCTAACTTTTTTGCCGCCCCAAGCAGCAAAAAAAAGCCCCGCCCCGCCGTAACACCCCCCTCGGCGCCGCCCCGCCCCGCCGAACCCCCCCCACCGAGTGCTGCGCCGCCGAACCCCCCCACCGAGCGCCGCGCCACTGAACAGCCCCCGTCCCCTGCTGCGCTGCCAAACACCCCCCGCCGAGCTGCTGAACCCCCCCCCGCGCGGAGCGCCGCCGAAACCCCCACCGAGCGCCGCACTGCCGAACATCCCCGAGCGCCGCGCTGTCGAACACCCCCTCCCCCCACGGAGCGCTGCGCTGCCGAAACCCCCGCCGAGCACTGCACTGCTGAACACCCCCCGCGGAGCGCCACGCTGCCGAACACTGCTCCCCCCCGCGCGGAGCGCCGCCGAACACCCCCCCGCAGAGCGCTGCACTGCCGAACCCCTCCCCGCGGAGTGCCGCGCCGCCAAACACCCCCCGCCGAGCGCTGCGCTGCCGGAACCCCCGCTCCCCCGCCGAGCGCCGCGCTGCCCCCCGCTACTCCAAGATTGGCTGCCCCTTACCAGGAGCCGCCCCAAGCACGTGCTTGGTTGGCTGGTGCCTGGAGCCGGCCCTGGCTATAATGACCAGAACATTGGACAGAACTTGGTTTCGCTTGACCCTTACACTTTGCAAGAAGACTACTTCTCTGTAATGTAATTATTAAAACCTTTTATGAAGCCAAGCCTTGTATTGGCATTTTTACTGCTGGTAAGTACTGTGCCAAAGGCTTTAGAGTTTTATACACTATAACCCTTTTTCTGCTCCGTGTTTTATGGCTTATGGCCATTCAGAATGTTATTTTCTTCATGTTTTTGTCTCAGCTTCATTATCTTTTATTTTCCTACAATGAAATGCATATGCTACTTATCTGTTCATACACCTACTTAACCTAAGTCATTCAAAAGTTTATTGATTGTACCCAGGATTTTTTTTTTTAACATCAACAGATTTCACAACCTTATTACATGCTCCTTCATCTAGGACCTTTTGGTGTGTTGCTAGCCAACTTTCTTCCTTACAAACTGTTTCTAGACTAGGTGTGACCTACTGAGGTAGTTAAACATTTTGTTTATGAAAAGAAAAGAAAAGAAAAGAAAATATCCAATACATTTAGTACACATGGCCTCCCTTATGTGCATGCATGCTAACCGTTCATAAGTAAATCATAACTTTTTAGGTGTCTCCCATGCTCCATCTGAGTAGCATTTTTCTAGTGCAGTTTTCAGCACTGAAGTCAATCTTTTCAACCTTCCCAACATTTTCTTTCTTGAGGAAACAAAATAAAATGTAACACCCACTGTATTACATTAACTTTGTATCAGTTTGCTGTTACATCCTGGGATTCCCAAAAGGTTTTGGGACCTGATTTTCAAAGGCAACATCCAATTTGTATTCACAATTAATTGCA
The DNA here is from genome assembly GCF_028017835.1 of Emys orbicularis. Lineage (NCBI taxonomy): Eukaryota > Metazoa > Chordata > Testudines > Emydidae > Emys > Emys orbicularis. Next base: position 88,528,249 of record NC_088691.1, read on the forward strand.
GGCATAAATGATATTTAGCTTCCTACCTGACTGCACTCACCCATCAGGCATGGTGACTAGATAGCTAGGTCCCATTTTTGTGCCCACAGTCAATTGCAATGTAAACATGTAAAAGCTAATAACCAGAAAAATAATTCACATATTCAAAATCAAGGCCAGATTCTCACCACCCATTCTCTTAGTGAATAGCTTCTGTATTCTGTAAATAGCACCACTGAACTCAATGGGACTTGGTGCTAAGTAAGTCACTACTCAGTATTAGTAAGGGTAGCAGAATTTAGGCCCCATTCAGGAAAGCAACCGTTTTCAATAAAGCACTAAACTTGTGCTTAAGTCTCATTGAAGTCAATAGGTTTAAGCATGTTCTTAAAGTTAAACATGTTCTTAAATGTTTTCCTAAACTGGGGGTTAGGTTGAGGGCCATTTTAAAATGCTGATCTTTACAATTAAGTTTTGTTTAAATCATGTACAGTATTTATTGAATATGCTTGAGGAAGAGGGAGAGAAAAACAGACATTCAAAATGCTGTCTCTTCTCAATTAAACAGCAACAATACAGTAAAAAAAATCAGCAAAAAAACATTTTCCTTTTAACTGACACATTTAACAGTCCATAAATAAAATGAAACATTCTAATCTTTCAATTAGACTTTCTAACTCTCTAATTCAGAAAAAAAATACATTTCAGAGTACTGACTTAAGTACTCTGTTAATTATGTTGATGTTTAACATTCAGCCTCAGTTTTCCTTTGTACAACATGACAGTTCACTATAATTTAGCTATCTAATTTACACTCGACTACATACTGTTATCTGGCAAAAAATTTTAAACATATGGGGCCAGATCCTCAGCTGGTGTTAACCAGGCTAGCTTAATTGAAGATCTGATCTAGGAAAAAGTAGCAGGGTCCTTAGCATAAAAGGTACTGGGGCATTGTTCTGAGTACTTTCAACTCCACCACTTTCAGTAGGAGATAACGATACCAGCATCTCTCTGGAGATGCAAGAATGAGTCCCTTTCTTTTAGAGCCTGATCCATGTAGTCCATGCCTAATACACATGTCACTCTTGTCAGCTATTTCCATATATATGCAGCAAGAATTCTTGAGCTGCAAAATACCAGGGCTCTGACCCATGTAACGCTAAGACTTGGGCTCTGACACCACCCCATCCCCAAGCAGGATCTGTGGGCTTGAGTCCAGAGCAGCAGTCTGGGAGCCCAGATTCTCCTTCTTCCCTATTTTTAAAGATGGGCACTATATTTGCCTTTTTCCAATAATCTGGGACTCTTCAGATCACCACGAGTTTTCAAAGATAATGGCCAATGGCTCTGCAATCACATCAGCCAACTCTCTAAGCACCCTCGGATGCATTGCATCCAGCTCCAGGGACTTGTGCATGTCAAGCTTTTCTAAATAGTCCTTATCCTGTTCTTTCACCACTGAGGGCTGCTCACCTCTTCCCCATACTGTGCTGCCCAGTGCAGCAGTCTGGGAGCTGACCTTATCTGTGAAGACCAAGGCAACAAAAGCATTGAGTACTTCAGCTTTTTCCATATCATCTGTCACTAGGTTGCCTCGCCCATTCAGTAAGGGTCCCACACTTTCCGTGATCTTCTTCTTGTTGCTAACATACTGGTAGAAACCCTTCTTGTTACCCTTCACATCCCTTGAAACTCCAATTGTGCTTTGGCCTTTCTGATTACACCCCTGCATGCTCAAGCAATATTTTTATAATCCTCCCCAGTCATCTGCCCACGTTTTCACTTCTTGTAAGCTTCCTTTTTGTGTTTAAGCTCACCAAAGATTTCTCTGTTAAGTCAAGCTGGTCGCCTGCCATATTTGCTATTCTTTCTGCACATTGGGATTGTTTGTTCCTGCGCCCTCAATAAGGCTTCTTTAAAATACAGCCAGCTCGCCTAGACTCCTTTCCCCCTCATATTAGCCTCACAAGGGATCCTGCCCATCAGTTCCCTGAGGGAGTCAAAGTCTGCTTTTTTGAAGTCGAGGGTCCGTATTCTGCTGGTCAACCCAACTCGACCTGAACTCGACCCTCTTCTACTTCCTCTATCACTTCTTCCCTGTTTGTGAGTGGCAGATCAAGAGAAGCATGGCCCCCAGTTGGTTCATCCAGTACTTGCAGCAGGAAGTTGTCCCCAACGCTCTCAAAAAACTTCCAGGATTGTCTGTGCACTGCTGTATTGCTTTCCCAGCAGTTGTCAGGGTGATTGAAGTCCCCCATGAGAACCAGGGCCTGTGATCTGGAAACTTCTGTTAGTTGTCCAAAGAAAGCCTCATCTACCTCATCCTCCTGATCTGGTGGTCTATAGCAGACACCCACCATGACATCACCCTTGTTGCTCTCACCTCTAAACTTAACCCAAAGACTCTCAACAGGCTTTTCTCCAGTTTCATACTGGAGCTCTGAGCAATCATATTGCTCTTACATACAGAGCAACTCCTCTATTTTTTCTCCCCCGCCTGTCCTTCCTGAACAGTTTATACCCATCCCTGAAAATGCTCCAGTCATGTGAGGTACCCCACCAAGTCTTTCTTATTCCAATTACATAATAGTTCCTTGACCTTGCCAGGACTTCCAATTTGTCCTGCTTTTTCCCCAGGCTTCTTGCATTCGTGTACAGTCACCTAAGATAACTAGCCAATTGCCCTACTTTCTCAGTATGAATCAGGAGGCCTCTCCTGTTGCACCCTCCTCCTTGTGTTTCCTCCTGGTATCCCACTTCCCCACTTACGTCAGTGCTTAGGTCTCCATCCCCCGGCAAACCTAATTTAAAGCCCTCCTCATTAAGTTAGCGAGTCTGCCTGCAAAGATGCTCTTCCCTCTCTTCGTTAGGTGGATTCCATCTCTTCCTAACAATCCTTCTTCCTGGAACAACATGCCAGGGTCGAAGTATCGAAAGCCCCCGCTCCTACACCACCTGCGTAACCATTCATTTAATTTCACAATTTGATGTCCTTACCTGGGCCTTTTCCTTCAACAGGGAGGATGGACGAGAACATGACTTGCACCTCAAACTCCTTTATTTTTCTTCCCAGAGCCACATAGTCTGTAGTGACCCGCTCAAAGTCTTTCTTGGCAGTGTCATTGGTGCCCATGTGGAGAAGTAGGAAGGGGTAGTGGTCTGAGGGCTTGATCAGTCTTGGCAGACACTCCGTCACATCCTGAATTCTAGCTCCAAGCAAGCAGCACACTTCTCGAGTTTCCCAGTCCGGACAGCAGATGGATGACTCCGTCCCCTTTAGTAGGGAGTCCCTGACCACCACCACCCATCTCCTCCTTTTGGGAGTGGTGGTCGTGGAACCCCCATCCCTAGGACAATGCATCCCCTGCCTTCCAGTCAATGGGGATCTCCTTCTAATCCCTTCTCTCAGATGACTCTTCCAAACCATTCTCTGCCATAGTACCTATGCGGAGAGCCTGAAAATGGTTTCTTACCTCTATCTACATTGAGGGTACATGGGTTCTCTACTTTCTTCTTATGGAGGTCACATGCTGCCAATTTTCTTCCTCATTCTGCACTGCCCTCTCTGATTCTTCAGCATACTGTGCCTGCAGTACCACATACGGACTTCTATCCAGAAAGTCTTCATGTTGCACTTTTCTGAACCTTTTCCAATTCCACTATATCTTTTTTGAGATGGGGTGACCACATCTGCATGTAGTATTCAAGATGTGGCATACCATGGATTTATATAGAGTCAATATGAACATTTCTGTCTTATTTTCTATCCTTTTCTTAATGATTCCCAACATTCTGTTCACTTTTTTGTTTGCCACTGCACATTGAGTGGCTGTTTTCAGAGAGCTATTCACAATGACTCCAAGATCTCTTTCTTGAGTGGTAACAGCTAATTTAGATCCCATCATTTTATATGTATAGTTGAGATTATGTTTTCCAATGTGCATTACTTTGCATTTATCAACATTGAAATCGGTTTCCTCTTCTCCCTGCCTACATCCTTACCGCAATAACAGTTGTTATCTTATGTTAATATTAGATATGTATTGTTATTCTAATAACTAATTATAGGACTCATAATGCTAATGATAGCAGTTTAGTTTGTAATCCCATCTGTTCACTTTACCCGAGCTGTTTATTTTCTTTCATGCCTTCAAAATATTCCTGATTTGTAATTAATTATCCATTTTGACTTTTTTTAAAAATTAGAGATTTCCCCCCCCCCTAAAATAAAAATATCAGGAGGGAATAAACAGAAGCTGGCATGGCACCTCAAGGCAAGAACAGCTGGATTTCTAACCCCATGTCACTCAGTAAATAACTGCTAAAAAGAAAATCCCAGTAAAAATTACCATTGCAACAGTTGGAACACCTTATTCCAAAGAGAATGACCTAATCCCTTTTCCTCCTAGAATGCTTTAAAATGGTAATCAGTTGAGAGGATGCTTCTGTCTCTCATCCATTCATCCCAAGGTGAAGTTTTGCACCTGTTGTATATTTAAGTATATATAGGCAGATCCTCAGCCAGTGGGAAATGACATAGCATGCTACTGTTCAGTGTGACAGAGCTACACAGATTTATACCAGCTGACGGACTGACCCATTAAGTGTAAGGGTATTTGAAGAACAGAGCATTTGTAACAACATTTTGGTTAAAAACAGACCATAGAGTGACTGAGAAAAGACAGAGAGGTGTGTTCTACCACAAGTAAATGTACCATGGGCGTAATGTTAAAGATCATACATAAAAATCGATGTGCACCCTTGTTAAGAGTAAAGAACCATCTTATCCCATCTACAGCATAGTAAGCATGAAAACTATTCCCTGTGGTAGTAAATTGTGCCACCCCGTGCTTCCCAGTGTGCAGGCAAGACTGGGTTAGCATAGCATAGTTGCCACGATAAGCATGTGTTTCATACAAGCATGTGCTGCTTCACTGTTACATTTTCCATTGCATTGGTTGGACCACAATCATGTCTCCCTTCAAGCAATAGGTTGAAAAGTGTTTGTAATAGCTACCTCACATGAACTAATTTGCTCTGACTGTAGCTCTGCATGCTTCAGACATGCTTCTCACAAGAGGACAAGCAGGTGCAGCTATGAAACGTGGGCAATGTGAACATGATATATCATTATGCATATTTGAAAAGATTGAGACTAGAGCCTTAGAATGCTCTTTCTGTCTTTTCCTTCCATATTCTTGCTCATTAGTAGTTTTAGAGCTATTTCAGGAAGAGAAAATTAATGCATCTTTTAAACAAACTATAAAGTTGCACAGAAGGAAAATGACAGAGGGACAGGTGAAGGTGCAACTCTGGGAGAATTGGGCTCCCTATTCATTTTAATAAGAATTTACAACTATTTTTCACTTTATGACTCAATCCTTGACAAAGCCTTTTGATGGACTCTTGAGAAAGCCTCTTGATAGTATCAGGGGGTAGCCGTGTTAGTCTGTATCTACAAAAACAACAAGGAGTCTGGTGGCACCTTAAAGACTAACAGATTTATTTGGGCATAAGCTTTCGTGGGTAAAGTGAGGTTTTTACCCACGAAAGCTTATGCCCTCTTGATAGGACTCTTGACAAAGCCCTGGCTGGGATGATTTAGTTGGGGTTGGTCCTGCTTTGAGCAGGGGGTTAGACTAGATGACCTCCTGAGGTCTCTTCCAACCCTAATCTTCTATGATTCTGTGATTCTATGATCCTGCAAACTCTTACTCATGGGCAAAGTCTTACTCAGAGATACTATCCATGCAAATAATAGTTAATTGACCTTCTGAAGCATCTGGCACCATCCACTGTTGGAAGACTGGATACTAGGCTAGATAGACCATTGTAGTGACCTAGTATGCCATTCTTATGTTCTTAATTTATAGTGAAGTCATAATTGTGCTAATATTAAAATGCTCTGTTTTCACTTACATCTTTTGCAGCCTGCAGACAATTATTGTTGCTTCATCACATGTTCTGAACCCCAACCTGGACAATTCTTGCTTTCCTTATCAAGGCTGGGTATAGTTTCATAAAAAAACACCCTAAGTGAAATCCTGGCCCCTTTGAAATCTGTAGCAGAAGTCCCGTTGATTTCACCCCCAAATTGCAGGGGGGGGTTCAATATTGAAAACTTGCTGATGGATGTACATTCTAGAATTTAATTTCTTTGAACTCTTGATTTTCTTATTCTTGTATTTGATTTTACCTTCTGCTCAGAAAAAGTGGATTCTCCAGTTATCTTTGGTGGCTAAAACAATTAACTATGTTATGGAGGAAATCACCACTGATCTTCCAAAGTGAGCACTAGTTTAATTAGGTTATACTGACTTGGATGTCTTTTGACATTTTCATACAATCATTGAGCTAAATTGGAGAATAAATACTTGTCATTTTCTCTATCTAACTAGGATGTTATTTCTTCTCTATTTTAAGTGTACAGCGAATGCTTTTATCCAGCCTTATTTTTATGTTATTTATTATATATTGCCCCCACACTCAGTATTCAGTAATTGCAATTGCTTACTGCAGCATGTGGCTTTATCTTGCTCCTATAGAAATCAGTGCAAAATAAAATAAAATCGGTTCCCTTTTAGCTGGTTTCTTTTTGTCAGTGCTTTTCCATTTATAAAAAAGTTGATGCAGACTTTATTAACTGATTTTAGGGTATATTAACTTTGCATTCTAAGGTGTGTACTGTTATTCTGGAGATCTGGAATGGCACCAAAAGGGAAAGCTCTCAGTGTGTGTTTTCACTTATGTCGAATTCAAAATGCATCAGTGTGTACGTGGTTAAGTAAATTTTGCCATCTGCAGAAGAGGACAGTGAGGGTTTTTAGTTCTAACTTTCACTCTTTGTTGTGTTATATTTCCAGGCTTGTGTTTGTGTATATGATTTGATAGACTTCAATTATTTTCTTGACAGTAGAGAGAATCTTGCTGATTATGGTGCAAGCTAGTAATTTATTCTTGAGAGGAGAAAATTCTTTTCTTTACATATTTTTATTTAAAGCCAATTTTTAAAACTTTCTTCAGCTTTCAGTTAACGTGATAAAGAGATATGTTTACCTGTAACTAGGAGTGGGATCAAGACTTTATTCTACATTCATGTGTTTCAACGTGAGAGCAAAGTAATGAGATTATTTACCACAGAGCTTTCATCTATGGTGAGAATGTGAAACATCAGATAAATCTCATTTGTTTTCAGCCAACACATACATAAAGGAGTCCAATCCTGTTGCAATTACATGAATGTAACTCAAACTGAATTCAGTGGGAGTTTTTTCTGTGCGAGTAAAGCAGACTCACGCGTGTAATATGCTTGGTTAAAGTCCAGTCCTGTGAGCTGCTGAACATCTGTTATAAGCTGTTGAATCTTTTCAGAATTTTACAAGAGTTGCTCAGCACTTGTATGTTCAAGCCCCACGTCACTGAACTAATTGGGTATTGGTAATCCTGGTTTATTTATGTATTTGTCTAAACAAATAAATATGGTCTTAGCCTTCCACAAATTGTTATGTGTGTTGTTCCACCTCTTGGAGTTGCTAATCAGGATTTTCAAATGGTAAGTGTTAAGGTAGAAAGCTTAGATTCAATAAATGTTGATTGTTATCATCCTGGGATTAAACACAGATTTATTCAGGTAACTCAGAACAAGCCAGGCATCTAAATTATCTGCTTCCCATGCATAACAAAACAACCTCCATACTTGCAGGTCTCCATTGCCCTTCTGGAGATACTGTAGGATCTCAAAAACAACAAGGAGTCTGGTGTAGGATCTCACTAACTTTCATGATAGATACACTCTTATTCTGTATTTGATTAAAATTGCATACATGGAAATGATTTCATTGATACTGAGAATTAGCAATTTTTTCCAAATTAGCAAGTGAATGAACACACAGTTATATTGTGTCCAGATCCCCTCCATGGCACTGAGGCCTTGGAAAGGATCCATTTCACATTCAGCAGCAGTCATACAACTGCTACTTGTCTGCTGTGAACCACTCCCACCTACTCCCCTGGAGGCTGATTCAATGACTATGCCTCTCCTCTTTGTCATAGTGGTGACCAGAGCATGGCAAAGTATTGTTGAGGAAAAAACAGTACTTCCCGTGACATCCCAGTGTGCAGGCTAGGAGTTTCCCAGCTGTGTGAGAACTAGGGAAATAGCGAGTGACTGAGGGTGCTGCAGAACCAGCCGATAGTTCCAAAACTGAGTTGAAATTGGAGAGAACAGATTCATGAAGGCCAAAGACTTTCTCCCTTCTTCCCTTCTTTTCCTGGGGAATGGGAAAGACAGAATAAAGCTACCTTCAGCTCCTCCAAGCCTCTCTGCCTTTCCTATATTTCTCCATGGAATTTCTGTGAGGAATTATGGAAATTCAGCATTGCAGTAGCTCCTGTTGAGACTCTACATGGAGAAGAAAGAGCTGGGCTCTGCAGAGTGCCAGTCAAGAAGTGGTCTTGGGTTGCATGACTTCTTTGCCTCCTTCCAGAACTTGCCAGAATTTAGTCATGGAACAGCTATGGAGCCGCCAATGCTTCTTTGAACGTGGCCTGGATGAGTTTGCTCACTGTGGAGCCCCCAGACATGGGAGTAAGAAGCTAATGAGCTCCTTATTTATATGTAAGAGAGGATCAGCATTTGGCCCAATTTAAAAACAAGGTAGATGGATCACAAAATACATTTCACTCATTTAATTTAGACAACAGCGGTCTATCTTAATTATATGCTAATATTTCACAATGTGCCACAGCATTTTTGTAAAATTAGATCACAATAATCTGAGAATTTACAGCAACAGCCTGATATTAAATTTATGCCAAGAAGTGGGGCAGAGAGAGACAGTTATGTGTGTGAATTATAAATTGTAAGGATTAACAAAGTGCATATTAATGAGGATCTACTGCATTCATTAGAAAATGTAGGGTGAACTATTTACTGTTGGTATTACTTGTTCTGGGCTTATTAGAATTATTACTAGAGATGGCTGAATAATAGAAAAATATGTTTGGTTACTTTAGTGCTAAAATTCTCAATAAATGTTATTTGAAATGGCCACTTCTAATTATTACCTGTCAATGAATGCAACAGTGACAAATACTTATTAGCTAAATAGTAGGTTTAGGGTTTTTGTGTCAGTCTTGATGAACCTTTTTAGTACACCTGGAGTGTACTTTAATGGTGAAACTCAAAGTTTCCTACATTTCTATTCAAACTTGCATTCATAACATATCCACTTTTAATGCAAAATAGTGAATGTTAGAGAAAAGATGGGCCTTCTCAATAGTTTAGACAAGTGGGTCTCAGCGTGTGGTCCATGGACTTCTGAGAGTCTGACGTCTACGTTTAAGGGGTCTGTAGTCTACGTTTAAGGAGTCTGTGAAAGACAGACTGAAAACTGACTGAACAGAATTTGATTATATATACAGACAATATATTTCCACACCATTTGAAATTTCCAAAGGGGTCCAGACCTCCATTCAAAATTTATTAGGGATTTGCAAATGAAAAAGAGTTGAGAACCACTGGTTTAGAGTCCTATGACTTGAAGTGGAAGATTCTGGGACCCAGAGAAATTTGGAACTTACTTTTATCTTCAAACATGATTTTCCTCTCCTCAGGCTTCTTGGATAATGACTCTTCCTTTTCTTCTAGTATCCTTTGCCTACGTTGAATATAGACCTGATGCCTACCTTCATCTGTGCTGAGCCCCAGTGTTACAGATTCTTGTTAAACTGGTGTATGTTTCTTCTTACAATCAAGTCAGGAAAAGCTACAAATTCTGGAGCATACAAGACCATGATTGGAGTTCGCTAAAGTATGGAATAACTCAGAAGATGCTGCACTGGGGTACACCACAGCTGCCACTGAAGTGTAAGCGCATATGTAATGTAGAAAACAGAGAAAACAGAGGGCAATGGAAAACTTAGAAGTGAATTACAGATCCCAGAATAATGATAGTGCACAAAAATCTGACAGCAGAGACACCAGTTGACTATTATTGTTGTACATAAACCTTGGAGGAGAAGGTAGATTTTTCTCTCAGCAAAACTATTGCGGCAAAATGTGTGCAACTCCATAGTTCATGGGTAAGCATTTCTGAACCGTGATCCTTTATTTCCTTCAATTAATTACCGGTAAACATTCCTGAAGCTTGGATTTCTTTCAATTGTTTTGCTGATGTAGGTGATATCTGTCATCAGTACAGAAATCTCAAACATTCCAGAGGGCAACTTACACTTATTTTTCATTTTGACATGGTTTATGGCACATGTCATTACTGGATTGCATTTAAACTTGCAGTGACAGCATGTCATTGTTCAATTAAAGTTTTAGACACCTCTCCTAATTGTAAATATTTCAGCACTTCAGGGACCTTCATTTCATTCTTTTTTTCTTAGTTGTTGTGGAAATCTAGAGCTCAGTAAAATAAAATGTCTGGGTTCTTTGTACAGAAATGTGGAGACGCCACATTATTGACTAGTTTTTCAGATGTTCTTTTAGAATTTATTTTCTAAAGGTGACCTTCCTACTGTACAGTACTCATAAAATGTGCAGCTGAAAACCTTTATTATTAATCTAAAGGACAGGGTACAATATGGGTGGTAGTAAAATTGCATAAGTGTTTTCATATTTTCCCACTAATGTATTGCAACCCTTGTTGGAGTAATCCTTTTATGGATCAGCGGGTACTTCAAACATTATTCCACTACACTTCTTGACCTCTGCTGAATCTGCTAGCAAAGGTACCAATTTTGAGAGTTGTTTTGGGGATGTCACAACATTAATCCACTAGGAAATGGATTCAGACCTCTAACTCTGCGCTGAATTATCTAGGGTCTGTGAAGGGCTGCTTGAAAACAATTGAAAACCATTTCTGACAGAATGAAAAATGGAGTTTTGACTACATAACTGTTTTGGTTTTTTTTCAGAAAAAAGTATTTGATTTCCACCGAAAAAATGAATTTTCATTAAAAAAAATGCCCTAAAACCAAAATACTGTATCTCTCTAGAAAATCTGGATAACGTTTCTGGCTGAAATATATTGGTATTCAAATTTCCACCAAAAGAAATCAAAATGTTAGATTAGGTGACTTAGGCTACCATCTTCTTTTTAGGCTCCTGACTTCCACTAATTTAAAAATAGTTAGGAGCCTAACACCTTTTGAGCATTCAGCCCTGGGTGTTTATTTTGGAAAATGTATTTTTGGTGAAAAAAGTGCTTTGTGTTTTATTAAATAATAGACCTGTAACTGGGCACATTTTAGAAACCAAAAACCTTATTGAGCTCATGCTGCAAAGGAGTGAGTGGAGCTAATGTGCATCTGATACCATCTTAGCAGAGTCCTATCAAAACCCTGAGCACCATCATAAGACCTTTTGAGGCAGCCACAAAAATAAATGGTAATAACGAAGCTGATCTCAAATGGATCATCCCTTTCACTTACCTGATGAAACCAAACAAAGAGCCTTATGCAAAAACACTTTAAGATTGCTAATGATGCGGCTATAGTGTATTTGTTGGCCAGCATGCTGAAAATGAATCTTCTCCTGGAGTATTCACGAAAGGTTTATTTATTTGCTGCATTGTATGAACCTTGACTGAATATTACCATTACAAATGTTCTCCTAAGGGTTAAAACTACCCTCAAGCAAGAGGCATTATTACTAATAAATTCTCAAATAAATAAATAAAGAAGGAGGTAAGAAAAGGGGGCGGGGGAAGAGTTCCTACTGGAATCATTTTGCCAGCCAGTGAAAAGGGAGTTGAATGCAGCATGTGTTTCACAGCATAAAACAACACTACATAGTAGTTTAAGACAGTGTGAAGGCAAAATATTAACCCCAATTGAATCTAGAAGGAAAACGAAAGGGGAAAAGTCTGTGGCACATTGTGAAATATTAGCATACATAATTAAGATAGACCACTGTTGTCTAAATTAAATGAGTGAAATGTATTTTGTGATCCATCTACCTTGTTTTTAAAACGTCTTTCTTTTTCATTAGAATTAGCTGCACCTGTGGAGGAGGGAAGTCTCTTGAAGTCTCATTGTGTTCATGAGTTCTCCTAGTATTGCTATTAACAGCCTCCACTGTACTGAATTTTTGAATGATTAGTGTGTTACTAACTGGTGTCAAAGGTGGACATTAGAAGAAAAATGCCATCTAGCTTTTACTGATTGCTTTTTTTCTGTGTCTAGCATATGAAAATTGCCTTACCTAATCTGAAATTAACATGTGTTTACAGCCTTTTAGTTACGCCAGAGATTTACATTCAAAACAAAATAAAACAAATCATATAAAGTAGTTTGATTTGCTAGTGGTCTACAGTTGACTCATCAGCAACAGCAAACGTACCAGCTGTCCCATTTGTCTTTGATTTGAGTTAAGGATATCCATTGGTTTGAGGTAATAAAATCAGCAGTCTCTTCTATGACACTAAGTTCAAGCCAGGTTTAGAAATGTGTGTAGATAATAGGCTGTAAAGACTATTTAGTTAGGCAGGGAGCTCAGAGTGCTGGGTGACCTGAAGGGTCCTATCACAATCCAGCAGTCTCACATCTGAGTCCTGTCTATTTTCTGCCAACAGGGATACTTACATGTGAGAGCAGCTCAGCTCTTTTTCTTTTTGGTTTCATTTTTAGTAACTAATGGTTTAGCGTAGGGCCCCAAAACATCCCCCTGGTGCCTCAAAAATCATTTGACAAATTAAGAAACTTTCCAATTCACTAGAAATAAGCAATATTATGTGTGATTTTTTTTTAAAGAGGGTAGAAAATGCATGACTAGCTGAAATGTATGGGCAAAACAGAAGCTTTTGAGACGCTTATATAATAAATGAAGGATGGTTTTGCTAAATTTCTGGAAATTTGGAAATATTTCTTACCAATAATAAACAGAATAGATGAGAACATAAATTAAATCTGTGTCCATCACTGAATAAGAGATGCATTCAAGACATTCATTATTTCTCTCTTTTCTTTTCCTTTCCTCTTTCTATTTCTAATTCTTTCCCTAACTTTCTTACTTTCTTAATTATACTCAGACCAATTTTTTTCCTTGTGAAGAATTATTTAATTTTACATATTGGTTCTTGGCCCTACGCTAGTTAACATTTTTATCAATGACTTGGAAGAAAACTTGACATAATTACTGATGAATTTGGAGAGGATACAAAAACTGGGGGGATGGTAAATAATGAAGAGGACAGGTTACTGATACAGAGCGACCTGGAGCACTTGGTGAGCTGGGCTCAGGCAAACATATGTGTTTTAATATGGCTAAATGTAAACGTATACTTCTATGAACAAAGAATGTTGAGGATTGGGGACTTTATCCTGGGAAGCAGCGACTCTGAAAAAGATTGTGGGGAGGGGGAGACGGGTCATGGTGGATAATCAGCTCTCAGTGCAACACTGTGGCCAAAAGGGCTAATGCCATTCTTGGATGCATAAACAAAGGAATCTTGAGTAGGAGAAAAGAGGTTACTGTATCTCTGCATTTGGTACTGGTGCACTCACTGTTGTAATACTGTGTCCAATTCTGGTGTCCACAGTCCTTGAAGGATGTTGATAATTGGAGAGAGTTTGGAGAAGAGACATAAAAACTATCATAGAAGGAGAAAACCTACCTTATAGTGATAAGCTAAATAGATTAAACTCCTTGAATCTAACAAATAGAAGTGTAATGGGTGACTTGTGTACAGTCTATGAATACCTACATGGGGAAAATATTTGATAATGGGATTCTTAGTCTAGTGGAGAAAAGTTAACATGATACAATGGCTGGAAACGGAACTTTTTAAACAGTGAGAGTAATTAAGTATTGGAACAATTGACCAAGGGCTGTGGTGGATTCTCCATGACTGACAATCTTAAAATCAAGATTGGATGTTTTTTCTAAAAGATCTGCTCTAGGCCTAGGAATTATTGTGGGAAATTTCTATGATTTGTATTATACAGAATATCAAACTACAGAATCGTAATAATCCCTTCTGTCTTTGGAATCTGAATTTATATGTTAAGGGTATAAGAGAGTTGTATATTATGAAGTCTGAGTACTCTTTGCTTAACTCTTTTTCCATTTTGGGACAGATTCTCACCTGTTGTAAATCACTGATGATCCAGAAACTTCAATGAACCTATGCCCATTTGGTCCTTTGTGGAGTTTTTTGTTTGTTTTGTTTTTGCTTGCATTCTGTATCCCTTTCTCATACCCCTTGTTTTTTTTCTTTTCTTACTATGTTGCATGGTCTTTAGAGCGCAACAATATCTTTCTGTGTGGTTGGAAAGAGCGTGGCTCATCCTACTATAATCTAATTGATAATGTTTTCAAAGAAGGCTAAAAGGAGGCACACAAATCCCATTATCTTTCAAAAGGGTTCTTGATCTGCTTTTAGAAACTGAGCTTGTCTTAATTTGAATGTTCTTTATTCTTTATTTTATGTACCTATGGAAAATGTTCTCTATTAATATTGCTACTATTATTACAGTATTTCTGATATCGATGAGAGAAAAATCGATCAGCAAATGTATACTTAAAAAAAAAGCTGAATAATAGATTCACAGATCAAAGAATAAATGTTATCCTCTGAAAGACAGAATAATATATACATATATCTAATGAGGATTAAAGGCAACAGTCATAGCCACTGACAAAGTGGCAGAGAATATTTCACTAGAAACCTAGAAAAAGGATATCCCTACTCCTGATCAGAAGACAGAATTGGATAGAAAACAATAAACTTTCTGTCAGTTTTTAAAACAATCCAATGAAATTTAGACTAGAAATGAGGAATACATCGCTAACAGTGAGGGTAATTCACTACTTGAACAACTACCTGAGTATGTCATGGATTACCCAGCATTTGAAGTCTTTACATCAATATTGGGTGCCTTTCTAACAGCAATGCTGTAAGCCAACCAGAACTGAAGGGCTTGGTGTAGGAACCATCTAATGAAACTCTCTTACTTGTGTAATGTGGAAGGTCAGATTAGATCATCACAATTGTTTTGCTAGCCTTAAGATCATTCTATTAATTTAATCAAATATATCCATACTTTAGAATTCTGTAAGATGGTGGGGGAAAAAACAACAAACCAAATCACAAATAAAAAAATCAAGTAGCACATCATAATTTATTAAATTCTGTGATTCTATGAGGAAAAGCGTCACCAACCAGACCAGGAAATATATTAAGGTGAGGTATGCACATATGAGGTTTTTCGGGGGAGACAGAATCTTTATTAAAATGAGTAGATAGCAAGTGATGATAAAATAACATATCACACAGTATTAAATACTGACAGGCCCAGCATTCAGCAAAAAGCATCTAAATGAACATGACAGTTCATCAATGCTTTCCAGATATTTACCATGTGCTAAGAGGAGAGGCAGAGGAAGAAATGAATTAGGTGACAACTGGGGGCAAAGAGATTCTGGAGAAGATGGAATTGTCATTGTGAGAATAAATGATGAATGATGACGTGTAGGACAAAAATGAACAAAACAAGTTGTGACATTTATTAGAAAGAAAAGGGTGTCAGCAAACTGCAATAATGGTATAATTCTTCAACACAATTAAGAATATCAAAGAAGCTAAAAAAACAACGAGGAGTCCAGTGGCATCTTAAAGACTAACAGATTTATTTGGGCATAAGCTTTTATGGGTAAAACCCCCTCTTCTTCAGAAGCTAAAGACTGATCATCCTCAGCTGGTAATGGATAAAGGGTTTTCTGTTAATAAAGGTATTAACATTTTATTTTAAGAAAAAGTTCAATATCACTGCTCTACAGCCAAAATGCTTCTGAAATAAATGTAGTCAAACTTTACTAATTCTGGATCACTGAGAATGAAAATGATGCTTAAAATTGTTGATTGGCTCTAGTTTTCAAGATATGCTATTGGGTCAGTATATACGACCCTTGACTTGGGAATGGCGGAGGATAAGTGAGTTATAAAGGGAAGGGATCTCAATTTAAACCAGAAATGACTAAAATACATCTTTGACTGGATCTATGAATAAATCTATGACTGGGTTTGGACAATACTTGCTTTTTAGGCAAAACAATGAATGATGCAATCTGAAGCTGGTATTGCATCATACATGATATGAATTGCATCATGTTATTCCTAGAAGTCATGGAGGATGCAATCATAACGAAGCTTACATCACTCTGCTGAACAAATTGCCCTATATCAGCTCTAGAAATCATACAGTGTCGTGCTCTCTTATTTGTCAGTGTTTGATTTTGCAAAGGGACACATTTCTGTTTAGCCAAAGTGAGCAGAGATGCCTCGTACTTGTGTGAACAGTGCAGATAACTTCTGCTATGTTTGTGGTGAAGTGACTTTTGCATCACAAAAGCGCAGTATAACCACTATGGTTAAGAAAGCCTATCACCTTTATTTTGGCTGCA
The DNA here is from genome assembly GCF_028017835.1 of Emys orbicularis. Lineage (NCBI taxonomy): Eukaryota > Metazoa > Chordata > Testudines > Emydidae > Emys > Emys orbicularis. The sequence continues at coordinate 88,544,645 of NC_088691.1, forward strand.
AAATTGGAGATCAGGACAAGAGGTGGGCCCCACACATATGCTGCAACACTTGTGCAACCAATCTTCGCCAGTGGTTGAACAGGAAAAGGAAATCTATGCTTTTTGCAGTGCCAATGATTTGGAGAGAGCCAACAGATCATACCAGCAATTGTTACTTCTGCATGGTGCCTCCAGTTGGGAAAGGTGTGTCAAAGAAGAAAAAGTGGACTGTGCATTATCCAAACATTCCATCAGCTATACGCCCAGTACTCCACGGAGAAGGACTGCCGGTTCCTGATGCACCAGAATCATTCTCATTTGAGTCAGACGAGGAAGAGGAAGAGGATGAAACTTCTGGTCCTGAACCATCAATGTCACAGGACCCCCATTTTCTCCCATCCTCCTCCTCTAAACCACACCTCATAACACAAGGTGAACTGAATGACCTTGTCAGGGATTTGGAACTACCCAAGAGTAAGGCAGAGCTGTTGGGCTCCAGACTACAGCAGTGGAATCTCCTGGCAGGTGATGTTAGGGTTTCCATGTTCCGTGACCGTCAAAAGGATCTTGTCCCATTCTTCTTCATGGAAGGTGATCTTGTAGCCTGCAACAACATCGATGGTGTGATGGCAGCCCTCAACATCGTTCATGATCCAGATGAATGGAGACTGTTCATTGATTCATCGAAGACGAGTCTTAAAGCTGTTTTACTGCATAATGGCAATGTTTTGCCATCAATTCCAGTTGGTCGTGCAGTCCATATGAAGGAAACCTATGACAACATGAAACAACTTTTGAGGTGCATAAACTATGACCAACATCAGTGGCAGCTTTGTGGCGATTTGAAGGTTGTTGCTCTCTTGCTTGGTCTGCAGACTGGATACACAAAGTACTGCTGTTTTCTCTGCGAATGGGATAGTCGTGCAAGAGATTCCCACTACATCAAGAAAGATTGGCCACTCCGACAGTCATTGGAGCCTGGGAGGAAAAGTGTTCAGCATCCACCACTTGTTGAATCTAGGAAGATTTTGTTACCACCCTTACACATCAAGCTGGGTCTGATGAAGAACTTTGTCAAGGCCATTGACAAAACACAAGCAGCTTTCAAGTACCTCCGTGGAAAATTTCCAAGGTTAAGTGAAGCTAAGATAAAAGAAGGTGTCTTTGTTGGTTCTCAGATTCGTGAACTTCTTCAAGATGATGCATTTGACCATGCACTGCGTGGCAAGGAAAAGACGGCATGGAAAACCTTCCAGTTAGTGGCAATAAATTTTCTCGGAAACAGCAAGGCAGACAACTACAGGTTGTTGGTGGAAAACCTCCTCAAGGAATACAAAAGCCTTGGTTGCAACATGTCACTAAAGATACATTTTTTGCACTCTCATCTAGATTTTTTTCCACCGAACTGCGGAGCAGTGAGCGACGAGCACGGCGAGCGATTTCACCAGGACATTGCAACAATGGAGAAACGCTATCAGGGCAAATGGAGCCCATCAATGCTTGCAGACTATTGCTGGACAGTGACAAGAGATGCTCCATTTAATGAATACAAGAGACCAGCCAAGAAGCGCCGAGTAGACACTGAATAGGACTAAACTATGTACAGAATAGTTTTTTGCCTTTTGTTTCATAATAAATTTTATTTATATAACCCTTTTGCTGATTTTTAAAGTGTTACATAAACAGGACAGGTGAAATATTACCGTGTAAAGCAACCATAAACACACAAAAAGACCTAGGTTTACAATTTATGATTAAAACTCTACTATCTACACAATATACATAGACGTAAAATGTAAAAACTTAAATATCTTAGAAACAGTAGCCAATCAGTTGTTTTAATTGTCATATTTGAATTCAGCACATCAAAATACATAATAAATAGCACATTTTATCTCTGAAGCAGACGACTTCTCAAAAATTGTAGACCAGTGTATTCAACCAAGCAAGTAGCCAAACTTCATCATTTGTTGTACAGTTGTCTACTGTACTTTTACATGACACATGAAGAAGACAAAAGGACATTGATACCTATTGTGGGTAGCTATTGGGTGAGAAGCATTTGAACCCAATGTAAATTGAGGAAAGTTTTTATTGTATTCAGTTAAAATGATTTCATATTAGAAGTTCAATGAAAAGCATGAGTAGTGAAAGGTTTCATTCACATATCTCAACCCATCCATGAAAATATAAGCTCCATTATATCTCTCCACTAGGAAAAAGAGATAATGTAAGAAGACGTAGATCTCCAAAATTCTACTGCCTTCACTAGGCTAGAAGTTCCTGAGTTCATGTGAACCCCTCTACTGTAATGAACTCTTGCCTTTATGGTAATTTTTCAGGGCAGACTTTCCTCTGACTTTTGAACCTCTGATTTCAAAGTCTGTGCATACTGGAGCTTATTCCAGCAGAGGAACTTCCAGAACACACCGTGTAGCCAAAGCATGAAAGCTTCCTAAGCAGAATCAACAAATGCATAGAAGAGATAATGGCTGGTCTTGTGGCCTAGGCACAGTGAACTTGGACTCCACAGATCTGAGTTCAATTTTCAGCACAGTCACAGACTTCATGTGTAACCTTGGGATCTGATCTAAACCCCATTGAAGTAACTGAGGTTTCCACTGACTTCATCTGCACTTTGGAACAGGCCCTTAGTCTCTCTCTGCCTCAGTTCCACATCTGTGAATGGAGGTAATAATACTTACCTACCTCATAGGACGGTTTGTCAAAATAAATCTGTATTTACATTGAGCACTCAGATATTATTGTGATGGGAGCAAGGTAATGCCTAAGTACATATAAAAAAGAGTGTATAAGCAGATGCTAGTCTCATAATTTAATTGACCAAAATAAGATATCCTTGTAGGAATATTAATGAATATAATTAGAATGTTACAAATATTGCAGTCCTGTTCAAATGAGGGATTTCAATGAGATTTATATTGAGTATCATGACAGCTGAATTGGCTATTACATCCCCTCTAACAATCGAATAACAATAGTGAGCTTTCTGTCTGGGATTCTTTTAACTGCATTAAATCATCCAGTGAAATTTCATGCAATAAATAAAGTGCAAAGGTCCAATTGATATTTTGCATGTGCTTTCAAAGTTATGTTAGTATTTTACCCAATTTTTCGGAAGACCCCAAATGGAGCTCTGATTTGCATGTGTAAATGTTTGTGCCCACAAAATTGTATGTGCAACCTACATTTATGTGCGCAGTTTTGGTAGCTGAGAATTCATCAGACTTTCTTGAGCAAACACTTTGGTAGTATTACGCAAATGATTACATAGGCGGTTCTACTGACAAGTCTTGTATGAACATTTTTTGTGTGAATAATATTGGAGCCTATGGATAAATATTTGGTTCTTAATAGCCCAAGGGCTATCATAGAAATGAACATTATCCTCATCTTGTTACACACAGCACTCCTAGTGATATTACTACAGTCCATTTCATGAATCAAGAAGAAAATATTTTCTATGCCATTCAACTTTGTCCTTCCTAAGAAGCCAGAAGCAGTGCTAACTGTACTGGCGGAGGTATTTGTAATTTATTATTTATGTCATTGTAGCACCTAGGAACTCTAGTCATGGACTAGCACCCCACTGTACTAGGTGCTGTGCAACCACAGAACAAAAAGACAGTCCCTGCCCCAAACAGCTTACAATACAAGATACAACAGAGAGAGACCGAGAAACCTAAGGCAGAGCACAAGGAAACAATTAAACAATATTGGCACTGACTTTCCAAAGTGTTGTGGGGAGCGCGACCCCCACCTCTGCCCAGGCCCTACCCTTTTCCCCAAGGCCCCACCCCCACCCTGCCTCTGGCCACCCCTGCTTCACCCCTGCCTCTTTCCGCCCCTGCCCCATCCCCGCCCCGCCTCTTCCCGCCCAGATCCGCCTCCTCCCCCGAACGCACAAAGTCCTCACTCCTTCCCCACCCCCACAGCCTCCTGCATGCCGCAAAACAACAGATTGAGGTGGGCAGGAGGGGGAGGTGCTGATCAGCAGGGCCTGTCAGCAGGAAGGAGGCACTGGAGGGAGAGGGAGGTACTGATAAGGGGGCTGTTGGTGGGTGCTCAGCACCCACCATTTTCCCCCATGGATGCTCCAGCCCCGGAGCACACACAGAGTCGGTGCCTATGGTCAGCATGATAAGCTGTGATCTCAGCGCACCAGCAGGAGTTCACCTTTAGTTAAATATATTTATTATGAATGATGTTTAGGGCATGAAAAGAAGAAAGTATCAGACATAAAGCACATCTAATGGACAAATGATGTTTGGAAGTAGGTGAAATTCGGCAAACTATTTAAAAAAACACTTTCTCATATATTTATAGTACGCATCTTAATATGTCTATCTCTTCTATTCATTGATTGAAAGAAAACACACATATTGATAAAGGGACAGGTGTTGCATAGCACATTACATGAAAAAAGTCAAAGATATTAATAATCTGTAGAAAAATAAATGAAAGGTTCCAAGATTTGTTTCTGGTGTCATCTAATAAGGAAAAAAATCTCATGAAATTACAGTTTAATGTGTTGTTGTTTTTGGCATCTCCAGACAGCACATATACTTCATCATGATAAAAGTCAATTTAAAAAATCTTGATATAAATGCATTTTTATCATCATGAAAACAGATAGGAAGCAAAAACTGCATATATTAGATGTGATTACTAATTTATGAGGGACAACATATAAAATAAAACACATTACTTACACACTGATGCGTTAGGCAGTAGCACCATCAAAAAAAGCACCATCCAATTCATTAAAACCTTACAATTATTGGATCCATCCTGCAGTCTTTATCCAGGCAATACCCCCATTGAATTTTATGGGAGTTTTAAAGTCTTTGCTCAGCCAAGGTAAAACCTATCTATAACAAAGTAGTATTACATTTCACTGTTCATTGAAATGCAACATATATTTTTTCATTTGCATTCACATAAAAATAATAATTAAGAGTGTTCTCCAGCTTGATGCATATATATATTTAAACATACTTCCTATGGTCTGAAATATCAACTTCCAGTGGTCTCTGGAGTTCACTGAGATCATAAAACTGGAGCAGCATTTCAGAGTTCCTTTTAGTTCATATTGTGGTATTAAATATGATCTTTCCTGCAAGGGAGAGAAAATGATTGTTCTCTCTCGTAAGCTGACTGTGTAAAATGTACTTCAGTAAAATCAAAGAAATTAATATTCAATGATTTACTGTAAATCTCCTGAGCACAGGAGGTTTGCTCTAGACAGGAAAAGCAAACACTTATGGGGTACATTATTATGATGGCTTATGCTAATTAAATTGTAGCAGAAATGCTTAATTTATGTAAAGGGGAAAAATTATTTCTTGGTTCAAGCTTTATCTTGTTAAGAGGATTTACCTCCTTATTTCCTGTAATAAAGAGCTATTTCTGAGACTATACTGAAAAAACAAAGACTAGCAAAGCTTTTCTGCTAGTTGCCATGACACTTTGGATCTCAACCTACAGTTCAATACAGTGGTTGCAATTAGGTTAATTAGAACATTATCTCAAAGTACATAGCTATTGTACGGAAGAAGAAAAAAAACCACCTCACTGAATACACTGCTTGCTCACCAATAAATGAATTTTTAAAAATTACAGTTCTAATTATAATGAATAATTTATTTCTCCTAGGGACGCTTGACATTTAAATATTATAACTTACAAGATCCACAATAGTAATATCATAGGACACTCAAACCTTTTATTTGACCTTTGAGTAATTTTCATCCATAAAATAACTGGGGGGGGGTGTGTGATTCTTCCTTGTCGTGAAGGAAGAAAATCAGTTCTATCTTACTGTTTGTTTGTTTGTTTAATTAAAAAGAAATAGTGAAACAGGGACACATTTTAAAGGGTTAAACTTCTGGGAGGGAAATTCTCTTATGTAAAATATGAGGCCTTTGGGTCGTTGAAATGTTAAGCTGCCAGTTAAAAGACATGGCACCTATTATTGTTGTTATTATTTATATTGCTGTAGCACCTACGAGCCCAGTCATGGACTAGGATCCCATTGTGGGAGGTGCTGTACAAAGACAGAACAAAAAGACAGACCCTGCCCCAAGAAACTTAAAATATAAAACAAGTGACAACAGATGGATGCAGACAGACAGATGTGGGAATACATGAAAACAATGAGCCAATATTGCCCAGCACGATAGGCAGTGGTCTCAACACACCAACATCCTGGCCATTGTCAAGTTTTATTAGACACGATAAAAAAGGAGGGTTCTAATGAGGGTTTTGAAGGAGGATAATGTGTGACTTTTGCAGATGTTGACATGGAGCTTCATCCAAGCATGAGAGGCAGCATAATGAAAGCCTAGAGGCACCTCACTGTGACTCCTGACCACCCACTTGTAAAGGACTGGAAAAAAGGCTTTATAATGATAAACAGATTTGAACTCCTTCAGTTTATCTTAACAAGGACAAGTCTGGGGGATGGGGAGAGTGACCCAAGGACCTCGATGCCCACTGGCAGAGGGCACAGGGATATATAGGATTGCGGAGATCTCCTGGGTTCATCGAAAGATGTCATGTAAGCTCCACTGAAAGCACGTGTCACTGGTCATCATAATTATTGCAAAATGCATGAGCAGATAATGTTTATGAGTAAAGACAATGAATTTTGGGGTGTATAATTGGGAGTATGAAGGTACACAGGGCATCCTTCAATCTAGGAAGACAAGCTGCCACTGGGTTTGGTCTTGTGAAAGAAGGATCTCTGCCATCCTGGTTGAAAGTGTTGGGAAAAGGACTTGGGGTAAGCTATCCTGTAGGATATTGGGGAATGTTGTGCAAGTTAAGTTTGGGCTCTAGAAATCATGTTATAATGTTATTTTATATGTAACCATTTGTTTCCAGTGTTCTTTCTATCATTTGAATATCTGTTCTTTAATAACAAATTTATTCTTGTTTTCACTATAAATCTAAGCATAGACGCCGATTTCTTCTGGCGCCGGTGGGTGCTTGATCCCCCCCTCTACCCTGGCCCCGCCCCAACTCCACTCTGCCCCACCCCTCCCGCCCCCATTCCAACCCCTTGCCCAAAGTCCCCACCCCATCTCCGTCCCATCCCTGCCCCTATTCGACTCATTCCCCAAATCCCCATCCCGGCCCCACCTCCTCCCCACCTCCTCCCCTAAGCGCGCCATGTTCCCGCTCCTCCAACCTCCCTCCCAGAGCTTGCTACAGCTGTTTGGTGATGGCAAGTGCTGGAAGGGAGGGAGGGAGGGAGGAGCAGAGACGCAGCGCGCTGGGAGGAGGCGGAGGCAGAGGCAGAGGAGGAGGTGAGGTGGGGGGCAGGGCGGGGAGCTTGGCTGCTGGTGGGTGCAGAGCACCCACTAATTTTTCCCTGTGGGTGCTCCAGCCCCGGAGCACCCACGGAGTTGGCGCCTATGTATCTAAGTGCTGTGAGTTAAGCGGAATGATGATCCTGAGTTGAATCTAGTAAGCTGATGTGCACTGTTCCTTTGGATATAGAGAATCTGAGACTTCTGAGAGTGCTCAGTGAATCAGGGAGTGCAGACTCCAGAAGGATGCTCAGAGGATTTGGGGATTGGTGTGTACCTATCACTAAGTTGTGTAGAGGCAGCGAGGCCTGTGAAGGCCTGGAAGGTAGCACTTGTGATGCCAGAGGCTGGTAGAGTCAGGGAACTGATCCACAGGAGGCACTCACAAGACTTCCTTATGCTAATGGCAGGTTGTAGAGAGGTGCCTCCCAACTGCGGGTATCCCTGGGAAGTGTCAAAGGATGACTTGATCAGTCTATAAGCACTCACACGGGGAACAAAAAATTGATACCTAAGGGTTCTGTAAGCTAGCAAGCAAAGGTATAACAAGTTCCAGTGGCTGGAATTTGAGACTATACAAATTCAGACTACAAATAAGGCATCATTTTTTAATAGTGGTGGTGAGTAACAATGTGGGTTGTGATAGATTCTCTAACACTGGAAATTCTTAAATCAAGATTGGATTTCCCCCCCCTAAAAGATATTCTCTCATTAAAAAAATTAAATTCAAGGAAGTCCTATGCCCTGTGTTGTACAGGAGGTCAGACTAGATTATCCCAGTGGTCCCTTCTGCCCTTAGAATCTATGAATATAAGTCAATGAAAGTTTTGCCATTGACTTCAATAGAGCCAAGAATTTACCCTCTAACTTTTTCTATCTCAGACAATTTACCTGAGTTAAACTACTATATGCTAGGCCTTGTCCAAGTAAAATCCAACCACATTAAAATTACCTTTGCCATAACTTACAAGAGCTCCATTTCTTTTTATCACTCAACATGTGTTACATAGTGGGGGCAAATATAGAGTACATGAGATGACAAGCTAAAATTCCAGAAAATGATCATACCCTCACAACTGATTCGGAAACCGAATACAAATCACATCACTCCTTTTCCAAAGAAGACACCCATTTGTACATGCATATCGTTTTAAAGCTGCCTCAGAAAACAAGTTAGCAACATGTCTCCCACATGACAGTGCTGAAACACAAATCATACAATAATCATATCTTCATGAAGTAAAACGGAGTTTCAGTATTTTCCGTTAAATTATAGTTTATTATAAAAGCTTTTATCAGTGTTTCAAATTTTCATAAAAAGCAGGAACACATGTCAATATTTTCAGAGATTCGGCACCATCACAACCATTTTTGGACAAGCTGCCTGAAATTTTTCAAATCATGGACATTTTATTATTTCTTTTTTGATAAAACTTCAAATGTAAATGAAAAAAAAAATGTTTGGGTTTGGTAACCAACTGTCTTGTAACCCAGGGTGTCTTGTGGCTGTGCAGCTTTGGCCAGAGCTCTGACCCCCAACAGCCTGATAGCAGCCCACAAGCCTCACTGTGGCTTTGCCTAACCTGGTTACTTCTTGCAGGCTGAAATTAGTACACTTCCCGTCCCAATTTCCCCCCCAAATAGTCCTACTGTAAGGACCAGTCCATTTCACTGGACCCTCAGAGAAAATGGTTGGTCTTCTGCCTTTACAGAGACAATAAAACACTCCAGTTGGTTAACTTTCTAGAAGCACATCCTTTACTAAACTTAAAGCATGGATTAAGTCATACTGTGTAAAAGAGATAGAGGTAGAGATAGTTACATGCAAATAAAAATGAAAATAAGCATCTAAAATTTAAGCTAGCAAGGTACAGTCTTTGTTCAAGATGGTTTCTCTCACCCATAATCTCCTTTCCAGCCTTTTACTGGCCGGATTGGCCAAGACCCATCACAGAGATCAAATTGCTTGGTTTCTTTGTCTCCTAAAGTGAAGGATAAATATGGAGTCTCTCTCTGTTCCTTATATCCCCTTTCTCTTACAAGTCAGGATTCAGTCTCCTGTGTTTCTCTGAGGTGCAGTAGCCATGACAATTTTCTGTCTCTTAAGCTCAGGATCAGGATAACTACCACCGATTTAGCGTGATGGCTTTGTTTACTGCTAACATTTAAATTGAGGTAAACCCACATTTCTTTGTCTAGGACAGACCGGTTTATCTCCTTTGTCTAGGCTAGGTGGTGTTCTCTTAAACATATTCTAGTAACAAAGGGAAATCATAACTTCACATCTCATGGTAAAATGTGCATTTTACAATTATATTAACAACCAGCATGTCATTACTTTCATAAGATACATCACAAGGCATATATTGTACAAATATCATTGCAGTAGTGTCTAAGGTATGAATACAGGGGTGCTTAGCATCACATATATTTAAGTATAAGGTATTATTAAGGTCAGAAAATCACAGTGGAGATGCTAGAATTTAGCATCTCCCGACTTTTAGTAGTGGGCTTAATCCACAAGACAAGGATCAACTCTTACTGCTTCTGCTTTTTCAAAACGTACAACTCACCCTAGTGAGTGTGTTACAGGTCCCCCTCTGTGCCAATATAAAGAAGATATGGGTCCGTTACAGCTTCAGCTAGAGAGCCAGGACTTTTTAGCTCAATCTATAGCAGCTCTTGATTTTTTTTGCTCTGGAGGTCCCCCATTCAATCCCCAGTGTGTCAACCACATAGTAGTGGTCATCACATAAGGTTTCAGTTAGAAGAGGCTTTTTGATTTTTGCATGACATTTTGTTGTTTAAAAAATGCCTCAATTTTGCTTATCAAAGTAATGTACAGGAATATAATTATAAAATGTGTCTGTGGGGGTTGATAGACTTATAAAGATCATTAATGAGATTAATGTTCTACTCTGCATGTTATGGTTTGATTCCTCTCTTGCTTTTCATGAAGTTTAAACAAACATAATTTCTCTATTGTCAGAAATGATTAGCGCTACTGACTAATCCCTGTGTTACTGGGACAACAGTAGATATCTGGGTATAATCAACAGCTGGAGCCAACTGTTCTTTCAAAGGTCCTAGTTCTGCACACTGAATAGTACCTTACTCCTCAGGTCATCCCTCTGAAAGCAATGCAGCTACTTGCTGAGTAAGTAGACTCCTTCTTTCCATCTTCTGTCCTTCCCTAGTCTCCTTGCCCCATTCCTTCAATGACCCCTCTCCATGTTTTTCATATTTCCATCTAGCTAATCTTTTTCTCACTAAACCTCACCCAAATAATTTAAATAATAAAAAAACCACAGCAACAGAAGAACTGCTCCCCCCCCCAACCACACAAATTATGGCACCGACATCTTTTGCAAACCATTACCTATTCCCTACTCTGTGTTTTGGATTTTTTGTTGTTGTTGTTTTTGTCTGTTGTTGTTGTTGTTTTTGTTTAGATTGTTAGCTCTTTGGTACAGGGAATATCGACTATTCTGTGACTGTACAGCACTTATCACAACAGGACCCTATTCTCAGTTGTTCCTTAGGCACTACTGTATTATTCAACATAATAAATATGTATTTTTAAACAAGGTACTACTCAAAGACAAGGCCAAATTTGGCCCTTAACCTTCCAAGTCTTTGCTGGCATTATTCTGCCATTAGTCCATTAAACTCACTGGGTATGTCTCTACTGCTATTAGACAACCATTGGTGGCCTTTGCCAGGTGACTTGGGGTCACAGGGCTTGTATTTGGGCTGTTTAATTGCAGTGTAAACATTTGGGCTTGGACTGCAGCCCAAGCTCAGGACCATCTCACAGGGTCCTAGAGCCCAGGCTGTGGCTCAAGCCTGAACGTTAACACTGGAGTTAAACAGCCTCTTATCAGAAGCTCCACAAGCCCAAGTTAGCTGGCACAGGCAAGCCCTGGTTTTTAATTGCAGTGTTGTCATACCCACTCTCATTCCCAACCTGTGTGTACAACAAAAAATAAAAAACAACAACTCATCAACAATTGTAATGAGAAGGGGAAAGTATAAGTGGCAAGGAGAATATTCAGGATAAGTTCATTGCTTCATCACTAAGGCTAAGAGTTGGTCACAGAGGTCACAGATTCCATAATTTGATGTGACTCCTGGGACTTCAGCCCCAGGCAGTGGGGCTCCAGCTTCTGCCATTCATTGTTTATTCCCTGTGTCCTGTAACACAAAATACCTGTGACAAAATAGCCTTATTCATCACCCGTGGCTTTTGTTTTGTACATTTTATGTGCGACCTGATTCATAGGCCAAATTAGCCACTTCAGCAAAAGAAAGAGAAAGAAACCTTTCCTTAAACTATGTGACAGTGTACATGAAGCATGAATAAAGCTTGACGCTAAGTGCAGACTTGCATCCCTTTGGGTCTTAGTAAAAAAGCTCATAAAAATAATAAAAAAATAAAAAATAAATAAAAACAAACATACATTCATTACAATCCTCTCCCCTAAACATGTATACTTGGGATCTGACTCTGCATGTATTTGTTTTACACATAAATACTTGGGAAATGAACAACTGGTTGTTATGCACATCTTTAAATACACATGTTCTAAAAGCCTTTATTGTATATGATTGCTATTATAGTAATATCTAAGGGCCCCAGTCAGGGCTGAGGGCTCCATTGTTGTAAGCTTAAAGAATAAAAATAACAGATCCTGGCCCTGAAAGCTTACAGATGGAACATACAATGAGAGAAAGTAGGTGAATTAAACAAAACAAATGTTAGCCACGAAACAAACATGGTTAACATAATTAGCAGCATTCCTGCACCCCAACTGCCTACCTCTTGTAGGTATAACAAACCCTGCTTAGTCCAGCCATGAACTGCAGAATTCAGGACTCAATTCAGCACCCATTAAAGTCAATGGAAAGACTCTCATTACTTCAGTGGTAGCTGGATCAAGCCATACAAATATATGAGTCCCTACCAGTTTTGCTAAAGGCCTACATCCATTATATGGAGCAGTAGCAGACGTCTAAATCTTTAATGCAGACCCACCACTCAGAAACTGTGGATTGCACAGGCATCACGGCAGAGGTGAGTTTTAAGTGAGCTCCTTCCAGGCATGAGGAGTGGTTTGAGAGCAGACGTGCCTGTGGGAAAATGGACTAATGGACAATGAAAACTGGCAATGTTGACAGAATGGAAGCAGACTTTGATGTAGAGGAACTGTAGAGGTTTCTCTGCTTCCCTCTCCCCTCCAGCCTCCTCCTAAAGACAATTACAGGGATGTGGCTAAAGAGTCCCAGTAATCTTGACTGCTGGAATGGCCTCCTGGGGATTGTTGGAAAATGCCATATATTATCCTGTGGTCTAACAGCTCCTCGCTAAAAACTACCTTTGCACAACTCTCTCCTGAACCACAGCATTTTCCAATCCACGCCAAATCTGAGTGCCAAACTGTACCAAGAGGACATTAGGGAGAGAAGTCTGGTCTGTTTGTGGAGTGGAATTTGAGAAGGGAATGCCATAAGGCTGGCTTCTCAACTAGAGCTGACCTAAGGTTGGAGTGAATTTTATATAGCATATGGTTGTTTTAATAGTAGGGAGGTGAGCATCTCTAGGCAAACGGGAGGAGGAAATGTACTGTTGGTTACCTTAAATTTTCATTTCCTTGCTTTTCAGGTTGTGTGTCATGTATATTCTATGTTCTGCGGCCCATCCTTAACTGACAAATGCCACAGTGTTCTTGCACATTAATACCTTCCTCTGAAAATCTTTCCTCTTTGAAAAAGCCCTTTTCCACCATAAGAATGATAAGACTGACACCCCTCCCACCCCAAATCCCCAACCAATCAAAACCAATAAAGTAAAATACCAAAACCCTGAAACAAAATCAACTTGAACCCAACCAAACGTTCATTAATAAAATCTAAATAATTGTAAACACAACCTCCCTATCCCAAGCCGAGTTTTCACTCTGAATAGAGAGGAGTGCTAGACTCTTCATGCAGTCTGCTAGGAACTTGTCTGTTGGTATTGATTTTATATGGAAGGCAATCAGATACTATAGTGATGACTGGCAGTAATATAACGCTAAGGTAGATAGATACTTATATATGAGTATATATACTTGCATCTCATATACATACACATAGTAATGTTGTCAGTCACTTTAGCACACAGCTCTGTATTTTACTGACAGCAAAGCATGGATTTCATTATCTGATGCATTCTGAGTAAAAAGACTTTGAGGATGGGGGAAGAAATTGAAAAACTTCTGAAGAAATTTTAAAACAATGTAACTATTTTAATGTTTATCCTATAAACAAGCGGAATGTGAGGAGCTATGTAATAGCTTTCTTATGGTAATTATATCAGTTTGTTTGGTCTTTTACCAGATCATTAAGCTACTGAGGTTGCTGGAGAGCTAGATTTTTTTTTTCTTGAAATGTTTTTAACAGTTCTTATTTGATTGTGTAGGAGTTTTTGTGGTGATAAAGAGCTTTAAAGCAGCTGAGCAGGAAGTTATTTTTGAAAAAGCTTGAGTGTCTTCTGAATAAGATTTTTTCCCCTCTTGCAAAGCTTTTCAACAAAACCTTCTCTATATTAAAGGATATGAAAGTGGCAGAGAAGAAGCCATCTAAAATGTTTGGCACTTATTGGTCAAGGGTTTATGAAGAGAAGAGGGAGAGCAGAGGAATGATTTTTGCCTGTTGAATTTTGGTCATAAGTGAAAAAATATATGCTCTATTTAAAGTTCTATATGAGGTTTGCCTCCATCGTGGCCTCAGGATCAGTTTTACAGGGGGAGGAGAAGTGAAATTTAGGTTTCCTTGTCACTCATTCTCCCTCTTAATCTTACCCATGGAATTGATCATGAGCCTGTCTTTGTTTCTGCACGGGGGCATAAAGCTTTATAAAACGTCCCCTTAATTCCCTATACAGTCTATCCACAACACAAGTCACAACATGCTGGGAAAACAACCTTCCTGGTGGCCCTCACTACCAGCAAAGAAGGCAGGGAGTAGAATTGTAAGGGAGCAGAATCTGCCCTTCTGCCCATGAAGGTGCCATCCAGTACAGCTGACAGTACAGAGTGGAATGTGAAGTTGCACCATGAGAAAGTGACATGCATCTTACTTCCCCCACAGAGCAAGGAAGTCCTTTTGGACTAGGTAGTACCATTTACTCAAGTGCCAGTCTAGTACTACGTGTTTATCTTACCAATATTCACAAACTCATATAACCGGGGCTTGGATTATCTCTTTCCCATGGACACCAGCTCTTAAGATAATAAAAAGATGGACAGCAAAAGATCAGATTAGCTCTACTTTATTATTATCTGCTCTGTAGTACTGTAAGTGAGATAGTTGCTTCTTTATTGTAGTTATAGCTATATCATTATAGTTTATTTAGTTGTCCATGAATATTCTAGTAATGGAAAAATATTTGCACAAACAGTGAATATTCATACAAAGTGATCTTTAAATTAATCCCTACTTACTGAGAAAAACACAGAGAGATGCTAAATTTCAAATGGATGGCTCCATTTTTAGTGGCCAAAACCGGATTCCTAGGGCTTAATTTTTAGAGTTGCTAGGCACCCAACTTTTTAAGTGAAGTTGGTTGGAGCTGTGGGTGGTCAAAAACCCTGAAAAAATTGGGCCCCAATAGTATAAATCTGGTTACCCAAAATGAGAGGCCACGTGAGAAAAATTCTCCCTGTGAGAATTTGCTAAGGTCAGAAAGCAACACTGTGACAAAACCAGGAGAAGTAGAAGGAAGGATATTCTGTGGTATTCTTCAATTCAAAAATATTTGTGCCAATCTTGACAGATTTTATACCACTTACCTTTAGAGTGGCTGTTTTTAGAAAGTAAACATTTGCCAAATTACAGTGCAGTGGTATTTGAGATACTACAGGTTTCCACTGTGCTTTAGATAGAAATTCCTCTAGTTTCTTGGATATCAAACTATGAGAGAGTGCCCATGGGATGTCAGGGCAGATGAAGTGGAAAGACAGGGAAGCAAGGCACTGAATGAAGAAAGGAAGAACCAAAAGACAAACAAATGTAAAGAGCATCAGCCAAACCCACAATGACATTCTATACCTTGGGAGAGCGTACTGTAACCCCCTTATTCCTCATTTTCATAGAATCGTGATCTTACATATAAAGCATGCCTTGTAAGGTATCGGGGGAAAGGTTATGATCTGCTGAAAGTCATTTCTCTATCCATATATGTGTATCATTAATGCATATGCAGTTATGATATTATGTTGTATGGTGGTCACTAAAACATGCTGTAAGTTGGGGAATCAGCCATATATTAGCTCCCCAGAAGCAACAGCAAGGAAAGTAACCAACGCCTGGGCGGGGTGTCAAACAACCCTTCAACAGCCATTGTCCAGCAAGGGAGCTACAATGCAATGGCTCACCTGCACGAGGCCACACCACGGGAATTGCTCAACTTTGCTTGGAGAGACTCAGCAATGTCCCCCCAGACATGACTGGACTTGTGCTCCCCAAGCACATGGACTGAGGGTATAAAACAGACAGAGTGGACACATACTGGGCCTTTCTCCTGCCCCAACCTATGCTGAAAGCAACCAAGACACTGAGAAGACGACAAGACTCCAACACAGGAGATTGGCCCAGGTTTAAGGAACAAACCTGTATATTGAGGACTGAAATATCCAGTGGGATGAGAAAAACTGCATAATCTAGTTGCTGCCCAGTCTAGTAGGGTTGAGAGTTTAGACTGCGTGCTTATATTTTATTTTATTTTGGTAACCACTCTGACTTTTTGCCTATCACTTAATATCACTTAAAATCTACCTTTTATGGTCAATAAATTTGTTTAATTGTTTATCTTTACCAATGAGTTTGTATGAAGTGTGTGGCAAATCTGCTTAGGTTTACAAAGGCTGATGTATATCCACTTTCCATTGTTGAAGTGGTGAAGCAATTAGTAAATTTGCACTGCCCATCTCGAGCAGTGCAAGACGGTATATTCCTGGGGTACAGTGCTGGGAACTGGGGGGATTTGGCTGGTGCCTTTCTCTGTGTGATTCATGAGTGGCTCTGGGAGCATTCATGCAATCTAGCTGGGTGTGGGGCTCCACATGCAGTTGTGCTGAGTGATCACAGCTCCTGGAGGGGTTGCTGCTCACTAGCAAGGCATTGTGAGAGATAGTCCAGACTGGAAACCGTTAAGGAGGCAAAGCGGTCCCACAGTCCCAGGCTGCACCCCAGGGATCCCGGCACATCCACATCCCAGCACCCAGCTTGAGTAAACAGGTCAGTGGCTGTGTTTGAAGAGGCAGCAGTGGCATATTTCTCCCCTGAAGGTTCAGAGCTGGTCAATGGCCTACATGGTGGGTGGATAGGATGAGAGGATCCAATCAACAGAAGATGATCTGGTACTGCTACCAGCCCACCTGATGGTCACACTGGGAAGTCATGGTAAGCAGACATCCACAATCTCACAGACAGCCCCCTCCTCTTCCTCATCCATCTCTATTTTGCAAAGCAGAATCACAATAGATCCACTGCCCATGGTGGAACAAGATGTGATCAAATGAAAGAAGAACCATCTAAGTATGGATGACTGAGAATTTCAGAACATATAGGGAAGGATTTTTAAAGCTGCCAAGGAGATTTGGATGCCCAGTTCCTATTAATTATAATGGAAATTAAGGGTAGGATTTTTAAAGTGCCCAAGTGATTTAGCTGATTTAGTGAGTTCCAATGTTATTTGTGCTCCAAATCGCTTATGAATTTTTAAGAATCCCACTTTGGACCTCTAATTTCCTTTAGACACCTTCAAAAAATCCCAGCTAAACTGCAGAATGCATATTCCTTGCATTCACAGATTTAATGTTATCTGACTGGTTAGAAAAATCAGGTTAAAATTAATAAACAATTTATATTGAAAGAAATATTGCCCCTCCCTTTATTATTATTTTCTGCTCTTTGAACCTGAACATTCAAGTCTTGTAAGGTTTTTTGTTTCCCTACTCATGTTCCTTTATAGTGGGGAAAAATCATTTTGTTCATTAGCCATTTGTCAATTTATGTTTTTTAAAAAGTAGCACGGTTGTTAGAATACAAAACATTCCAAAATTGCAGCTGTGAAGATTTAAACTAGTGCAGAAGAGAACAAAGATATATTTAATGCCATAAATTATGTAAAGTAACATTTGAATTTAAAGGAGGCATCAAAATAAGATGACTTTGATTGCATTTGCGAATGACTTTTTTTTTTGCAAAATCCTAATTAGCCAGCATAACTTTTAAAATCTGACTTTTTTTCCTCTATTGCACTGGTAATTCCAAGATAATGTCAGTGTTGCAGTCCATGAGCATTTTGAGAATTAATTAAAATGTCATGAAATAGTTCTTTCATTACCATATATGTGGTCATAAAAATAATTATAATTCCTTCTTAGAGGTGGAAGAGAGTTACGTTTGATTGATGGAATTAATGAAAATGTAGACAGTTCCAACATACTAAATAACAGAAACTGAAGTAGAGTATTAACCATCTACAGTGCAAAAGTTATAATCATAATAAGCTAAAAAAAGTTTAGTGTTAAGAGGAATAATGTACCATAGAGCCTAAAAGACCTATTGCAAATTATGGATTTGTCTGGGAATGCTTATATCTTTTTTAGGGAGAAAAATATCATGTTAGGGAACTTGCAAGTCTTCCAGTTTTTTAAGTCTCATTGAAAGAATATAATCAGTGCTTTTAATCTTATCCGATGCTAAACAGCTGGATGACCTGATTTAACTGTTGTGATTATAGGGAAGTAATAGTGTATAATAGTTTCCAAATGTTAGCTAAGAATTTTCAAGCTGTATAATACACTGAAAAAATGCAAATAAACAACATTAAAAGAAACATTGTGATTAGCATCAGTGTGTACGCAAACTGCTTATGTAACCATAAGTAACCTAATCTTATTACAGTTGTGTTTGTATTAAAATATTCACTCTCTTTGCTCTGCGTTAGTCTCACAGATACAGGTAGGCCAGATCCTCAGCTGGTATAAATCATTCACTCAAATGAAAATCAGCATAACTCCACTGAAGTCAATGATTTACATTGGCTAAGGATCTGGCCACAGTCCCTGCAAGTCAGAATAATAGAAGTCAATTAACAGGATCACCTTAGTGGCAGACAGCTCCTAATTGGGAAGCTCTTAACCAGAAATGTGTGTTCATCCCAACTGTTGGGTTATTATGTTGGAAGATTTACAAAAAAGGAAAGTTAATTAGTATAATAAATACACAAATGCAATGCTAAAAGTCCCTTTCCTGGGGAAAAAAAAGAGCAAGATGACATGAAAACATAAGATGAAAATAGTGCAAACAGTAAAAGCGTAAATTGAAGCTTGTGGATTCAAATTGTACAGGTTGTGTAAGACAATGCTTAAATCTGATTGGAGAAATGGTAACAAATATGTAATATGGAAATGTATAAGAAGCCAATGAATGAAGCCTAAGTGGAGAAATACCAGTTCAGAAACTGAAGGAATGAGACTGAAGAACCAGACCAAAGATCAGAGGCTGAGACAACATCATGAAGAGGAGAAGAGCTTCCTGGCATCTCAGAAACTGAGAAACTTGGCCCCCTATCTGCTCCATCTTATTTGTTTATTGCCTGGCATAAATATATATTCAGATACTATAAGTGACAATTCTATCTGAAAATTTATAAAGGCAAAAATTGAATTAAGCCTGAATTGGATGGATTCATGACTCAGTTTCCCATCTCACTTTCCCAAAACAATGGACAGCTATATTTACTTCTCCCAATTATGTTGTAATCCTATTACCTATTTTATCAGCGTTGTCAGTTAATTGATTCTTTATCTGTTATCATACCCAAGTGCCATTTTCAGGAAAAGTGTGGTAAGGAATCATGGATAATATAGTAAATAGCTGGTTGACAATTTGGGGTGGGGGGAACGACAAAAATGGCTTTTCAACACCAATGAAAATGTATGGAATTCAACAGGACACAAGCACATGCTAAAGTGTTCTCCTTAATAGGGATGCTTTCTGAATCAGGTGATACTCAGTGAATGGTGCTCCACTATTCTCTGCCTGCCAGCTATGGTACAGAGAATTAGTGCTTCTTGCTCTCAAAGATCCAGTGGCAGTGAGTATCCACATAATCTTCCTTCCCAGACCACATAGAGTAAAAAAAGAAGGGGTGGGAAGAGTACTCATCTATGAAGAAAAGGAGAGAACACCGTAATGGCCTTTCCATGAAAATGAAAAGAGACAATGCAAATTGAAGTCTCCGGTTCATAGATTAGTGCCTTCCAATAGTTCTTTTTTCCATATATTGTTCCAAGTTTTATAAAGTTGTCCTGGGTATTGACAACACTGGGTAACATCCTAAGGGCTGTTTATTGCTAGTGCAAAAAAAAAAAAAAAAGCCAGCCTACCATCAATTAGGTACCGCTGATCTGAGTAGTCCAGAAGCTGGAGAGGACTGCTGCCTTTGCCCTTCCAGTCTGCTTCCTCTACATTTGTTTCTTGGAGATTCATCCTTCAATGGAAAGCAGCTGAGGCAGTAAAAATTGTTAGATGTCAGAGTTGGGAGGGCTTGGAAGACCTGAGGAGCAGAGCTGGAAACTGTGTGTATTCGCTTTCATAGCTTGAGATTCCCAGCAGCAGCTATACTAGGTACTGGTTAGACCTCAGCTGGAATACTGTGTCCAATTTTAGTCTCTTCTGTATAGAAAAGATGTAGAAAAACTGGAAAGGATCCAGAGGCGAGCAACAAAGATGATCAAAGGGTTGGAATGAAAGCCATATGAGCAAAAGCTGGAGGATGGGTGTGATTAGTTTGGAAAAGAGAAGAGTGACATGATAGTGGTCTTGAAATACTTGAAAGGCTGCCATAAAAAAAGATGGGGAAACATTGTTCTCTCTTGCCACAGAAGGCAGGACAAGAAGCAATGGATTCTAACAACAGCATAACAGATTTAGATTAAATCTCAGGAAAAACTTCTAGCTGTAAGAACACTTCTAGCTGTAGGACAGTGGAACAAACTGACTAGGGAAGTTGCGGAAGATCCTTCACTGGAGGCTTTCAAAAAGAGGCTGAATAGCTATCTATCTTGGATGGCTAGACACAACAAATCCTACATCTTGGCAGGGAGTTAGACTAGCTTACACTTGTGGTCCATTCTAACCCTAAGGTTCTATGATTCTATCTTTATGAAATCATGACTCTGCGGAATGTAGCTGCCATAGATAACTAAATAGTGTTACCTCAGAATTTGCATTATTTCCTAAGTGTTCAGTATAGAGGAATAGTTATAAAGATTAAAAAACACTGATTGTGTATTATGTCCCTCTTCTTCTGACCAGTCCACTACCGTAAAGTATCAGATGTACTTAAGACTTTGTATAGGAGCCTCTTTCCATATTTTTATAAATACAAACAATTAAATACTGCTACCAGCTAATTGAGTTATTCTTTCAGCTCATAGGATAGAGGCCTGTTATTCTGGGTCCTGGACAGATGCAATCACTGGAATTCCACACTCTAAAAACATAGAATTCGATAGAGAATTATTTTCCTTTGTATAGTTGTTGTAAGTTTCCATAGACGGGATCTAATTCTCCATTTAAATTCTGGTTCATAAACCTGACACAAACGTTTCCATTGTTTAACTGAATTCTATAAGCCATTTTCATAAGTGTGTTCATTAGTTTGGCTTCCTTACACAGTAAAGATCAAAGTCATCCTCTCACTTTGTTAGGCCATCAGAATAACAAGAAGAAATTGCTACCTCAGTGAAGCTGTAACGTGTTTGTGTCAACAAGCTACAATAAGTGTGCTAGACCTCATCTGGATTTAACACCAGCTGAGGCTCTTGTGTGTTTGATTTATGTGCTTATTTGCTTGATTATTTCAAGAAGAAAACACCCAGGGATACCTCTTGGGATGTAAAGTACTTCTGAGATACGGAATGTCATCTTAAAGTAATATAGAGTGCTATTTTCCAGTTTACTCTTGTACATTTTGATCCAAAAGAGAGTAGATAACCGTTCACAGGAGAGACATACTAATTTGCATAAGTTTTTTCTACAGATTTTGAGTGTCTTAAAAATTCTTTTTAAATACTGCCCTATAAAAGTTCAAGCTATTGGAGGGGGTCAGGGGAAACTCTCTGTGCATCAAAGTGACATTCTTGGAGATGTAAAATTTTGCCACTTTATGCAGCAGTTAGAAATTTGTGGATCTTTTGCAACATTCATAAGGGACCATAGTATAATTCTAGGGGGGAGGGAGGGAGGGAAGAGGAAGAAAAGTAGGTTAGACTTGAAAGTTATGCCATATTCACAAAAGGTTTTAAAAAATGTAAGCACCTGCATACTTTCAAACTGACAGGCAATGTGAGATTGTATCCTGTTTAACAGAACTTATTGGAAAATAAATTGAAGTTACACTAAATCTAAATAGAAATATGGATAAGAATAAGAACATTGTTTAATAACATGGCAAGCTTTTTGTAAAAGCAAAGCCAACAACATCCTTTATTCATATTCTCCTTACACTTTTACCCTCTATAACTTAACTCCTAGGCAGTGCTCTTTTTAATGAGTATATTGCTGCAAAAGGTTGCACTCAGTAAATCTGACTCTTGGCACAAAAGTATTAATTATCATTGTAATGGCTACCTATAGATTTTTTTTCTCCCTTTGAGACAGAGAAGCAGAAAGAATGAGAAAAAAGAACTTTTAAATATGAAACTATATATATATAATATAAATGAGTGGTGTTTTCAAAAGCTCAAAACAATGTTCTGATATTTTTTCCTAATGAAGTCAATGGTAAACCTCTGGTTGATGTAAATGGGAGCAGAGTTAGAGTAATGCTTAGAGGTGTTGAAAATCCCACCCAATGCTGTCATTTCAGCTTCTACCTATGCACACACGTAAAATGAGGAAGAATAGGAAACTCAGAAAAAGTTCAGTAAATATAAAATACTTTTTACATCAATCAGAGGTTTACCATTGACTTCATTAGGAAAAAATATCAGAACATTGTTTTGAGCTTTTGAAAACACCACTCATTATATGTAAATGAATGAATGATTTTAAATTAATAACTAATTTCTGCATCAAGTTCTATCTGTCTCTCCATCTAATTGTGGATTTCACCCAAAGTGAGAAATTTAATTCTGTGTTTGTTGGCTATAAAACAATTACAGTATCTAGAAGTTATATTACATAATGAATTCTAGATCATCTTAAAATGTTATTTTATCAATTACCAATAATCAATCAAAACAACATCAGGTGAAAACTGATTGGATCCCAGGGAAGTACACATTTTAAAAATTAAATTATCTTCCGATGAACCAACAAGAGAAACTACTTTAAATTCTTGCTCCGGTGACCATAAGACTTTAAATATTAGAAATTTCTTAGCTTCCTAACACACTGGCCAAGTCTGTCCTTATTCCCCTCTAGTGGCTAGAACCATGTAAAGAGGTTAGAAATCTGCTGCTGCCTCTATATTTCATTTTGACAAAAAAAGTTTCAGATTTTTTTTTCATGGAAAAATGAAAAAAAAAAAGAAACAAAATAAGTTTTTCCTTTCAATTATTTTTGTCCAAAAATAAAAATAAGAATTCCAAACAGCTCCACTTGACGGTCATCATATTCCTGTGGTTAGCTCTATTTCTAGAGTAATGTAAAGCTGGATCCTACAAGGTGCTGAGCACTCTGGCCCAGATTCAAATATGCACTGAAGCACATGCTTAACTTTTTAAGCATGTGGGTAATCTTGTTGGGTGAATTTTTGACTCTACTCATGTTAATGACAGACCTCCAATAGACTTCAGCATTCTAACCACTGAGTTCAATGAGACTATTAGTCTGCTTAAATATTTTGCTGAACAGGGTCAGAGTAGGAGGCAAGGGGTTGAAGGTGTCCTGTGCCTAGTTAAAAGTTAGATCATGCTTTCTATGCTTGATTGTTCTTTTAACGGAAATATCTCAAGTTTGCAATATTAATTTGAGCCTTTGCTTTCACTTGGGAGTCCAGAGATGTTCAGGCTGTATGAATGGTCCATATATTTCTAGAGACGGATTTGAATAGCAGAACATTTGTAATCATCACACTACATTTTCTAATTCAAGTTGGAATGTCACAAGATTTTTTTTCAGCGGAAAAAAAAATTCTCTCTGTTACAGCCTTTGGGGACTTTAGTGCCTCTCATATGCTGCTCACTAAGACACACTTTTTTTTTTCAGAAGCTGGTTTAGAGAAAGAATAAAAAAGTGCATTTGCTGTGAGAGTTCTCATATTTTTTGAAAAGTTCATAATTAACAGCAGACCCATCCTCGCCTTATAATGGGAGGTCTACTGTTGAATGGAAAAACTCTGCATTTGAAGCACTATTCATACAAATGCAAGAAGGTGATGTAATAGAATAAAATGCATTAGTTAAATACATTTGTTGTAAAATTGTCACTACTATTGATACTCATTGTTGCAAATTATCTGAGACAAATATCCATTTCAGTCTTATGCTATTGGGGAGTGGAAAGAGGCTCACCTTAGTACAACACAAAATCCAACGTTTGTATCCTCGCTGGATCACCAGTGTGTGGGAGTCTTGCTTGTGCTTAGCTGAATGTCAGCTTCCAACCACTTGCAGTGTGTAACCCACTCACGCGCTCTCCCCTCAGCTATGCTAGCCCTTACTTTGCATTGCAGGTGTACTCTAGTCTCCAAATCCTTTTGAAGTATTCCCCTGTGATATCCAACCCCGACACTGTATACTCACAGAAAATACCAGGTTTGCTGTCCCCGAAGGAACTGTATATACACCAGCTTGTAAGATTCAGCTCAGGACCAGTACTTTACTTAACACCATAGCACTGAGATATATTTATAGTCAAAATAAGAATAAATGAATTATCAAAGTCAAGAGATTCAGGAGATAGTGAGTAAGGATATTGGAAACAAATAGTTACATATAAAACAAAATCATACTACACTTTCTAGAGATTAAACTTAACTATCCGGTTAACCTCCTGTCTAAAGAAGTTTATCTCACCAAAATATTTTGTAGCTGTTTTAAACAAGGTTGGCTGAGACCCTGTTTTCATGAATGTAAATGTACTACCAATTTATTTCCTCAGTGCAGGATGAGGGGGTGTTTTCTGTACCTTCTATATAGACCTCAAGTTTCATTGTCTGTACTTGGAGACAGATTAACCACCCATCGTTTGTTTTCCCCCCCAATCTGTTGCTTTCCTGTTGACTTCACATCTTTCCATTAACAATTGGCTTCATCTGCATATGGGCATCCATTGTGTTTGTTTACAAAGCTTAATTTACATCCCAACTGAGAGAGAGACATTTCTTACCTTCAGGTGGGAGGAAAACCTGTTTTTCACCTCTGTTGGTAACTAATGCTTTGATACAGACTTTACCAACATATATTTCCAGCACACATACATAACTCCTTACATGGTATCTGTACAAATATTTCACAGTTATATTAATGACCAGAGTGACCCAGCTTTCTTTTAAGACCTCACATGACATTCTTTGGTGAACCAGAATGGAAATATCAGAATCTAGATATTCCTGTAACCCCCTTTCTAGCTAACATTGAGAGATTCTTGGGTCACAGGAACCATTATGATTCCATGATTTGAAAGATCAGCCCCAGCACTGGTGAAATTTAGAGCTACTGCCATGCAACAGACAGAGGTGGAGAGGTGCAAACCCAGATATGGCAGAGTAATGTGCGGCAGACAGGAATTCTCTGTTTCCCATTTGCAGCTAGATTACAGCTCCATTACAATGCCTAGAGTGGTATAAAGAAGCCGTGCATATAGTAGAGAATCTGCCCCCAAAATGTTTTCATGTAAAAACCTCATGTAGCCAGGTAATGCTATTAGAATACTGATATGAAAAAAGCAGGAGTTAGTTTGACAAAATATCAGAGTTAATATTGGAGACATGTATATATGAAACAAATCAGAATGGTATTTTGTGATGCACATTTTCCAAATTTATCATTCAAAGACAGGAAAGTGGCAGCCCGAGCAGCAACCAACACAGTAGTGGGCGCATAATGGCTAGTCCAATAGCAAGCACTCGTCTTGCAGGAGTGAAAAAATACAAGTATCATCACCAATCAACAGGAGTGTTGTAAAACATGTCTTTTCCCAAGCAAAAAAAAAAAAGTTATTTAAAATACAGCATTAAAAATGTGATCATTTATTTGGCATTTGATTAAACATGGCATCTGGGAGACGTTGGCATAGCAATTGTCAAAGCATCAATATCAATAAAAGAATGGAAGCCGAAATAAGTGGCAGCAACATGCACAGATGTGTGTGCCCACTCCCACCTGCTTCAGCTTACCACACAGTGCTTTTTTAGTCAGAATTGTTTGTGAGACTGAAAAAAATCTGTCAGCCGACATGACTTATTAGAAAACTTTAAATTCAGCTAATGCTTCTGCAAAATAGTTCTTTCAAACTTGGCATTTGGAAAAACTTACCTGTGAGAACAGGTATCAGTGACATACACACAGTAATGTAGCATGAGCATCTATGTTTCCCCCAGCCGCTCCACTTCTGCCATCCTCCATGTCATCTGTTGCTCATTTGAACTGGGCTAGTATAATGATCCAATGAAGAAGAGTCAGATTTGGGCTGCAAATCAAGAAAAATGTTTTCATGAGGAATTCTGTTAAACCTTGGAATAATCTTGCAAAGGAAATAGAGGAAACCACATTATTTGAGACATTAACAAGTAAACTGGGTATAAAGCACTAGGAAACGTGCTAAAGAACTGCACTGAGAGAGGGGAGATGACCTCATCCCTCCCTAATTTTTATGCGTGCTATCATACCTAACTGTTCAAGGACACACATAAGGGGGAAACTGCCATGGCTTTGAAGATGCAGAAACAAGTAGGAGAGGGATGGTGACATTAGAAGTCATTTGGAGGGGACACATGAAGAGTGTCTTCTAATCAAGCAGAACCTGAGGATACATGAGAATCTTGCCCACCTACCCTAATGATCTCAGGGCAACCGTACAGAATGCCTGCCACTCCACCTGTCACTCCACCTGCTGTCTGGCACTTCATTCTTGGCAACGAAGCCAGTACCTAGTAGAGTAGTACTATCGCCTCCTGTGACTTGCATGCTATGCCTTTGTTAATGCAACCCAAAAATGCATTTTTTTTTGCACCAGTATCACACTGTTGATTCATGTTGAGGTTGTGATCCACCATAACTCCCAGATCCTTCTCAGCAATGCTGCTGCCAAGCCAGTTATTCCCCATTCTGTATTTGTGCATTTTGTTTTCCTTCCCTAAGTGTAGCATACTACATTTGTCTTTGTTGAATTTCATTTTGTTGTCTATAGCCCAATTCTCAAATTTATCAAGATCACTGTGGAGGATAGAGCTAAAATTCAAAGGGATCTTGATAAATTGGATACCTGGGCTATGAACAACCTGCTTTGTGTCATCTGCAAATTTGATCAGTATGATCTCTATTCCTACATCCAGGTCATTAATAAAGATGTTAAATAACACCAGACCCAGAACAGATCCCTGTGGAACCTCACTTGAGACATCCCTCCAACCTGATATAATTCCATTTATAGTTACTCTTTGTTTGCAGCTGTTTCACTGATTATGTATCCATTTAATGGTAGATGTACCAAGCATCTTGAATTCTCAGGGACTTCACGTTCAGATTCTTTCAAGAAGTGGGCCATGAAGTATTGCCACTGTCACTGGAGTTAGGTTAGATCAATGGAGTAACAAGAGTAATAACTCAAGCTAAATGTTGCAGTGAAGACAAATCCTTGAATAATATCACCTGAGAATTTGCAGTATTTCCTAGTCTTTTGGTACACAGAAGTAGATACAGGGAATGCCGTAAATACTAAGGTAAGTTTGAGAGCGGCCATTGTACTGAATTATTAGCTCCCCATTCAAGGCACCCTAAAGTAAGATCCTTTAGTATTTATTTACTGTTCACGAGGTTCTGAACTGTTGAAAGAGACCAAGGGACAAATCCTGAAATCCATGCTCAGTCCTTATTCAGACTTCCATTGAAAGTTGGAACTGAGTAAAGATTTCTAAAGGGAAGGCAGGTATTTAGTATCTTGCCATATCTGTGAACATGTGCTATGTTTTTGTTTTCTTTGTTAATAAAATCATGCAGCAAATTAGAATGATGCTGTGGTATATCAGATGCTTGTACCTTATGCTAGTACTCCTTCCAGAGACTATATCTATACACTGTAACAGCAGGACATGTCAGGAATAATCAGGAATGAGATGAGACCACATTGTCTAAAAATGCCCTCTTTTAATGAAGCCAGAGCCCTAATACGGTAGTGCCTGACTCCTGTAGAGCTGGGGACAGGTCAGCATGGCCCACCCCTAGAACTCTTACTTCACTAACTAGCATCTTTGATGCATCTAGAGATAACAGGAACCCTCTCTTCTTCCCCACTATGGGTGGAGTGAGGGAAAGGAGAGATCCCAAGTGGGAGCTGCTGGTGCATTCCTACATGTTCTCCCCATGGTTTCCCCCTCTATGCAATGTGGTGATGGGCAGGGGAGAGGGCATTATTTCTCTCTCATTCTCCCTGTGCAGCAAGCTGAGAGTGAGGAGCAGCTATCTCACATGGCATTCAGGTATCTGGGCTCTCCTCATTCCTGCTGCTATTGGTTCTTGTCTAATGAGGCAGAGGCAAGGGGGATGGCTTGTTTCCTTTAGCTGTTGATGAGCCATTGGGGCACAGTTTGCTCTTGCTGCTGTAGAATAGCCAGCTGGGCATAAGAACATTTTGTGTCAGTCTTATTGCCCCAGCCTCTCTCTCCCAAGCCACACACACCAGCAACCCAGCTAATGAGAAGAGCAGTAGCCCATTACAATACGTTTAAAGTCCATTGTTTGAAATACCCACAGTTCTGGAAGCCTCTAAGCGGGGGGAGGGGATATAGATGTAAATATAAATACATATACACACACACAATCATTGCAGTTAGACTGCAATTATTGTCAAGCCCTTGTTACTCAGATGGAATATTGTGGTTAATCTGCATTTTGGGGAACCCCCACTTAATTACAGTTGATCCATCATTGGTATTTTTTATAAAGTGCAGGAGATCAGTGGTGGGTAACCTGTAGCCCGCACGTGGCCCATCTGGCAGGTCGTGAGGCAGTTTGTTTACATTGACCGTCCACAGCTCCCAGTGGCCGCGGTTTGCCGTACCCAGCCAATGAGAGCTGCAGGAAGCAGCGCGGGCTGCAGGGACATGCTGGTCACTGCTTCCTGCAGCTCCCATTGTCCGGGAACAGTAAACGTGGCCACTGGGAGCTGCAGGAGGCTGTGCCTGCAGACAGTCAATGTAAACAATCTATCTCGCGGCCTGTCAGCGGATTACCTTGACGGGCCACTTGCGGCCCGCATGCCACAGGTTGCCCACCACTGCAGTAGATGGTTGAGTTGTTTTTAAAATGCTCTAGAATAGAATCCAGCAAAGTCAAACTGCTTGAAGGAAGGTTGTTATTGATGTGTGGATCATGGTCAGATGTATTTCAATTTTTCTTCTCTTAATATGATAGAATTGTATCAACCTGCAATGGAAGTATCCATATTCAATTTAGCCCTGAGCTTCTTTTAGATTTCTTCCCTCCTTTTTCTTTACATTGTTAACATAACTCTTTTTAAGGTGATAAAATGGGGTGTGTGATTAAAAGTAGATAAATTCTTTTCTTGAAATGCAAAATACATTCTGTTTCCTGTGAGATTTTGTTCCCTCTACCTTTTTTCCCCCACTTTGCAGTCTTTAGTTTTAATTAATATTATAGACATATTTTTGACAGAATACCTAGAACAATTACAGCATTTAAACCTTCTACATTTTTTTTTCTTTACTATACTCAACTAATTTCTTGGACTGAGTCTCCAGATTGAAATCCAGTTCACACCTTCATTTTGCAAAAATTCTGGTAGTCTCCTCCTCCCTCCCCTCTCTCTCTCTCTCTCTTCTTCTCTCTCTCTCTCTCACACACACACACACACATCCTCCTCTCCTTGCATTTTGGGGTGTATTTCCACACAAGACTCATTTTCACTCTGTACAAGACATTTGACTGTAGACAAATCTTCTTTTAACTGTGTTAGGGCAATTCTCATGCCAATGAAAATTCATGTTTTCACAGATTTGAGAAAAGTGAGGTGATCTTTCTTCAGGGCCATTCAGTCTTTGGCTTCCCTTCTGAAACTGCTGATTAGAGTCAATTGTGCTGTTTTTTTTTTTAATATGAATACTAGTCTACTAGGAACTAGACAGAGACCACCAGCATATTTCACATAGCCTTTTGAAAAAACGTTAGCCATTAATGGCTTTCAACCATGGCCATCTTGGGCTAGATTTGAACTAATAACCGAGAGGTTAAAGGTACAGTACAGTTCATATTAACCCTTGGAGCCTCCCCAGTTAACAATTTATTTTAAAAGGAAGAGTGTGGGCCAGATTCTCCATTTCACTCCATTAGTTCTATGCTGGTGTGACCACATTGGGGTCAATGGCATCACACTATTGTAATGGTGTAACAGAGTGGAGAATCAACTTGAAGTCATAGCCCATTTGGGGTAGGGAGGGGAGGAGCAGCGGCCCCCAGGAGCCGGCAAACAGGGCTGCTAACAGGGGAGTTTAAGTGGGAGTTTACAGGGGGAGGTGGAAGGGGAGGCAGGCGGACGCGGCGGTCTGTGTGCTTTGTGTCCCCAGAGGCTGCAGGCACAGACCATGGCAGCCACAAGCCAAGCAGCGGGGGACACAATGCAGATGAATGCATGTGGCAGCTGCGGTATGTATATAGTCCTAGCGGGGGTGCCTGAACACAGGTATGTCTGTATGAAATGCCGCCTAATTGACCTGTTAGAGGAAAAGGTCAGAGGGTTGGAGATGCAGGTAGAGACCCTGGTAGAGTTTAGAAGGGGGTTCGAGCAGCTAATGGAGCAAAGGCAAGGGGTGGCTGAAGGGGAATGCTCAAGGGCACAAGTGGAAGCGGGGGCTATGGTCTGTGAGGGGGGAATGTCAGGGGGAGAACAAGAGCAGTGGAAGCATGTGACCGTGAGAAGCAGGCCAAGGAAAAGGAGGGCTAGTGAGGGGGAATTAGAACTCAGGAACAGGTTTGGGTGTTTGGATAACGAGGAGGGGATGCAGCAGGTGGTAACTGACGGTGGGAGGCAGAGGAAGAAAAGAAGGGCAGCTAGTCCAACAGACAGGGGGCAGGAGTTGATGGAAACAGCGTCAATACTCAGCCCCAGAAGGATACAGGATGGCAATAGGGGGACTATAAGGGAAAATAGAGACAGACAGGAGTTACGGCCGCAGGGAACAGGGGATAGATTAGTAGATCACACTGCCACCAGGCAAAGGCAGGTTTATGTGATTGGAGACTCCTTACTGAGGAGGTTAGACAGGCCTGTAACCAGGGCGGACCCAGAAAACAAAAGGGTGTGCTGTCTGCCAGGCGCTAAGATACGGGATGTGGACCTGCGGTTGAAAAGGATCCTAAAAGGAGCAGGTAAGAACCCCTTGATCGTCCTTCACGTAGGAACGAATGACACGGCTAGGTTCTCGCTAGAGAGAATCAAGGGAGATTATGCCAGGCTGGGGAAGACGCTTAAGGAAGTAGAGGCTCAGATTATCTTCAGTGGGATTCTGCCTGTTCCTAGAGAAGGACAGCAAAGGGCAGACAGAATTGTGAGGATAAACAGCTGGCTAAGGGAGTGGTGCTATAAGGAGGGCTTTGGGATGTATGGCCACTGGGAGGCTTTCAGGGACAGACAGCTGTTCTCACGGGATGGACTTCACCTGAGTAGGGAAGGAAATAGACTTCTGGGAGGGAGGCTAGCTCATCTCATCAGAAGGGCTTTAAACTAGGAACTTGGGGGAGACGGTTGGGAGATGTCCAGTTAATCTCCACGCCAGATTCCAACACTGAAAAAGAGGGCGAAGAGATAAGCACAGATATAGGTAGGGGTAGGGAATTGGACATAAGAAGGAGGGGGCGGATGGACAGTACAGGGTCCGTACCAAATTGCATAACTAATGGGAGAAAGGATAGACAGCATACGGTAAGATGTTTATACACCAATGCGAGAAGCCTAGGTAACAAAATGGAGGAACTGGAGCTCCTGGTCCAAGAAATGAAACCTGATATCGTAGGAATAACCGAAACGTGGTGGAACGGTAGTCATGACTGGAGTTTAGGAATGACCGGAAAAAAGGTAAAGGTGGGGGTGTGGCATTGTATGTCAATAATGAGCTAAAATGTAAAGAAATAATAAGTGATGGAATGGATAAGACGGAGTCTGTATGGGCAATAATTACACTGGGTAAAAGAACTACTAGAGCCACCCCTGAGATAGTGCTTGGGGTGTGCTATAGACCACCGGGATCTAGCCTGGATGCGGACAGAGAACTATTTAATGTTTTTAAGGAAGTAAAAACTAATAAGAGCTGTGTAATCATGGGGGACTTTAACTTCCCAGACATAGATTGGGGAACAAATGCTAGTAACAATAATAGGGCTCAGATGTTCCTAGACGTGCTAGCAGATGAATTCCTTCATCAAGTAGTAGCTGAACCGACGAGGGGGGATGCCATTTTAGATTTGGTGCTGGTGAGTAGTGAGGACCTCGTTGAGGAAATGGTTGTAGGGGACAACCTTGGCTCGAGTGACCATGAGCTAATTCAGTTTAAACTAAATGGAAGGATTAACAGGAATAAAACTGTGACTAAGGTTTACGATTTCAAAAAAGCCAACTTTAATAAATTAAGGCAACTACTTAGGGAAGTGGATTGGGCTAACATACTTAGGGATCTAAAGGCAGATGACGCCTGGGATTATTTCAAGCTGAAGTTGCACGAGCTGTCCGAGGCCTGTATCCCGAGAAAGGGAAAACGGTTAGTAGGCAGGAGAATTAGACCTAGCTGGATGAGCGGGCGTCTCAAAGGGGCGATTAAGAAAAAACAGAAAGCGTACAAAGAATGGAAGAGGGGAGGGATCAGCAAGGAAACCTAATTTATTGAGGTCAGAGCATGTAGGGATGCAGTGAGAAGGGCCAAAAGCCGTGTAGAGTTGGACCTCGCGAGGGGAATTAAATCCAATAGTAAGAGGTTTTATAGCCATATAAATAGGAAGAAAACAAAGAAAGAGGAAGTGGGACCGCTGAAGAATATAGATGGAGTGGAGATTAAGGATAATCTAAGCATGGCACAATATCTAAATGAATATTTTGCGTCGGTCTTTAATAAGGCTAATGAAGGGCTTAGGAATAGAGGGAGCAGGACAGAGGGGAATAAAGGAGGGGCGATTGACATTACAGTATCAGAGGTGGAAGCCAAACTTGACCAGCTAAATGGGACTAAATCGGGCGGACCGGATGATCTTCATCCGAGAATATTGAAGGAGCTGGCGCGAGAAATTGCAAGCCCCTTAGCGATAATTTTTAATGAATCTGTAAACTCGGGGGTGGTACCGTTGGACTGGAAAATAGCTAATGTGGTTCCTATTTTCAAGAAGGGGAAAAAAAGTGACCCGGGTAACTACAGGCCTGTTAGTTTAACTTCTGTAGTATGTAAGGTCTTGGAAAAAATTTTGAAGGAGAAAGTAGATAAGGACCATGAGGTGAATGGCAATTGGGACAAATTACAACATGGGTTTACGAAAGGCAGATCGTGCCAAACCAACCTGATCTCCTTCTTTGAGAAAGTAACAGACCTTCTAGATAAAGGAAATGCGGTGGATCTTATATACCTCGATTTTAGTAAAGCGTTTGATACTGTGCCGCATGAGGAATTATTGGTTAAATTAGAAAAGATGGGGATCGATATGAAAATCCAGAGGTGGATAAAGAACTGGTTAAAGGGGAGACTGCAACGGGTAGTACTGAAAGGTGAACTGTCAGGTTGGAGGGAGGTCACCAGTGGGGTTCCTCAAGGTTCGGTTTTGGGTCCGATTTTATTTAATCTATTCATTACTGACCTCGGAACCGAATGTAGGAGTGGGCTGATAAAGTTTGCGGATGACACAAAGTTGGGAGGTATTGCCAATTCGGAGAAGGATCGGGATATTCTGCAGGGAGACTTGGATGACCTTGTAAATTGGAGTAATAATAATAGGATGAGATTTAATAGTGAGAAGTGTAAGGTGATGCATTTAGGGATGACTAACAAGAATTTTAGTTATAAGCTGGGGACGCATAGGTTGGAAGTGACGGAGGAGGAGAAGGACCTCGGAGTCCTGGTTGATCGCAGGATGACTATGAGTCGGCAATGTGACGTGGCTGTGAAAAAAGCTAATGCGATCTTGGGATGCGTTAGGCGAGGTATTTCTAGTAGGGACAAGGAGGTGCTGGTTCCGTTATACAAGGCGCTGGTGAGACCTCATTTGGAGTACTGTGTGCAGTTCTGGTCTCCTATGTTTAAAAAGGATGAACTCAAACTGGAACGGGTACAGAGAAGGGCCACTAGGATGATCCGAGGAATGGAAAACCTTTCCTATGAAAGGAGACTCGAGGAGCTCGGTTTGTTTAGCCTAACCAAAAGAAGGCTGAGGGGGGATATGATTGCTCTCTTTAAATATATCAAAGGGATTAATACCAAGGAGGGAGAGGAATTATTTCAGCTCAGTACTAATGTGGACACGAGAACGAATGGATATAAACTGGCCGTGGGGAAGTTTAGGCTTGAAATTAGACGAAGGTTTCTAACCGTCAGAGGGGTGAAATTTTGGAACAGCCTTCCGAGGGAAACGGTGGGGGCGAAAGACCTCTCTGGCTTCAAGATTAGGCTTGATAAGTTTATGGAGGGAATGGTTTGATGGGATAACGTGATTTTAGTCAATTAGGCATTAAAGTGCCATCGCTGGTAAAATGAGGGTCCGGCTGTAGAATCTTGCCTGTATGCTCGGGGTTCTACTGATCGCCATATTTGGGGTCGGGAAGGAATTTTCCTCCAGGGTAGATTGGCAGAGGCCCTGGAGGTTTTTCGCCTTCCTCCGCAGCATAGGGCAGGGGTCGCAGGCTGGAGGATTGGGTTGTGGGTGGGTCAGCTTTTGTGGCCTGCATCATGCGGGAGGTCAGACTAGATGACCATATTGGTCCCTTCTGACCTTAAAGTCTATGAGTCTATGAGTCTATGAGATGGATCGAGGGAATGAATAATTTCTCTGAAGTAAGTAGGAGAATGGGCCTGAGTGCTTCTGCTCCTCCCTTTTTGCATGACTGCCAGTGCAGGGAAAGGAATGGCACCCTGGAGAATCTGCTCCACACTAGATTACTTCACTTACGGGGAACCAGGAGCAAAAGCACTAAGGCTGTGTCTTGCCTCTGTACGTGAGTGAGAGAGGGAAGGGAGGTGCGAAGGGCTCCTCAGGTCCTCTCTGCACTTGTATCAGAGGGGTAGCCATGTTAGTCTGGATCTGTAAAAGCAGCAAAGAGTCCTGTGGCACCTTATAGACTAACAGACGTATTGGAGCATGAGCTTTCGTGGGTGAATACCCACTTCGTCGTCTGTTAGTCTATAAGGTGCCACAGGACTCTCTGCACTTGCTCACTTGTGGAGGGGCGAGATATAAACCAGCCTGCAGCTATTTATTTTTTAAAGTGGTTCTGTATGAACATCAAGAGGTGATGAGAAATGACTATTTTCCCCCCTTCCTTTAACTTAAAAGCCAATACTATTTTCCCTCAACATTTGTAGGAGTGAAAAAAACTGATAAAATAAAATGTGCTCCTAGGCTGAAGCTTAGTTTGTGATTTTCTGCTCCAAGATAGTCTTTACAGGCAAGTTTTACTTTTCTGCTGTAGCGGAACAGCCCCTTAAACTTTGGTGCTGCTATAATTTTTGAGAACTGAGACCTAAGTAACAAGCCGTTGGGATCATTAACATTTTGCTGAAGTCAAGAAAGGTGAAGCTTGGCTTATTTGTTTCTTCTGCAATGTGTCCCCTTGGTGGAGTTTACTATTTTTTTTTCTTTTCTGTATAAGTTTAATAAGCTTGTCTGCAGTTTTGCAGTTTGAAAACACATCTTCTTTAATATTACACCTTGTACACCTGACTACACAATAAAGTGCTGATATATACAAGAAAAACAAAACTGCAGGTTATGACATCTACAGTCTATGCTAAAATATATGCAGACTTGGTTTATGGGCCACTGCTCTAGGATATATTTTTTACTCAACATCTTTGATTATGCTACCACCAGCAGCTTTCAAGATATAAAAAGGCAAATGACAGGTGCTGTCAGATACTCAAACAAAAGCGGTGGAAATTCACTGAGCATGTAATATGGTAGATTTTAGCAAAGCTAAAAACCCATGGTAGCTTCAACTGAGTTGATCTTTCAGAAAGCTATTTGAGGAAGAGGCTCACAAAATAATGAATTGGATGTGGTGTTACATAACTAAGAATTCCCTGGGGTCTTGTCTGCTGTCTTATTTCATACATTGTAATGATTTTCATGTTAGCTCAAACAACAAAACAAAATAGAGATGAAAACAACCATTCAGTGCCCTCAAGTGTATTGCTTTTGTTTTAAGAAATTCATAAGCAATGCTGGAGAAGGTATTTCCCTCTTCATATACATCATTACATTGTAATATTTTCATCAACAAAATGAATCAAAAATAATTTTGTGTTGTTGAAGGCACATATTAGATCATAGAATCATAGGACTGGAAGGGACCTCAAGTCCAGTCCCCTCCATTCATGGCAGGATTAAGTATTATCTAAATGATCTCTGACAGGTGTTTGTCTAACCTGCTCTTAAAAATCTCCAATGATGGAGATTCCACAATCTCCCTAGGCAATTTATCCCAGTGCTTAACCACCTTGACAGTTGGAAAGTTTTTCCTAATGTCCAACCTAAACCGCCCTTGCTGCAATTTAAGCCCACTACTTCTTGTCCTATCCTCAGAGGTTAAGAACAAATTTTAGCCCTCCTTCTTGTAGCAACTTTTTATGAACTTGAAAACTTTTATGTCACCTCTCAGTCTTCACTTTTCCAGGGAAAATGAACCCAATTTTTTCAATCTTCCCTCATATGTCATGTTTTCTAAACCTTTAATCATTGTTGTTGCTCTTCTCTGGACCTTCTTTAATTTGTCCACATCTTTCCTGAAATGTGGCGCCCAGAACTGGACACAATACTCCAGTTGACGCCTAATCAGCGTGGAGTAGAGCGGAAGAATTACTTCTCAGGTCTTCCTTATAGCACTCCTGCTAATACATACCAGAATCATGTCCGCTTTTTTTGCAACAGTGTTATACTGTTGACTCATATTTAGCTTGCGGTCCACAATAACCCCCAGATCCCTTTCCGCAGTACTCCTTCCTAGGCAGTCATTTCCCATTTTGTATGTCTGCAACTGATTGTTCCTTCCTAAATGGAGTACTTTGCATTTGTCCTTATGGAATTTCATCCTATTTACTTCAGACCATTTCTCCAGTTTGTCCAGATCATTTTGAATTATAATCCTATCCTCCAAAGTACTTGCAACCCCTCCCAGCTTGGTATCATCCACAAACTTTTAAAGTGTACTCTCTATGCCATTATTTAAATAATTGATGAAGATATTGAACAGAACCAGACCCAAAACTGATCCCTGCGGGACCCCACTCATTATGCTTTTCCAGCATGACTGTGAACCATTCTCTGGGAACAGTTTTCCAACCTGTTATGCACCCACCTTATAGTAGCTCCATCTAGGGGTATGTCTACACTACAGGATTAATCCGAATTTATATAATTCGAATTTAGGAAACCGATTTTATAAATTCGAATGTATTCGGCCACACTAGGCACCATTAATTCGGTGGTGTGCGTCCAAGCTACCGTAGTAGCATCGATTTCCAGAGCGTTGCATTGTGGGTAGCCAATAACATTGAATTGCCAATAACTTCGAATTGCGGCCACACTAACCTTAATTCGGATTAACAATACCGATTTTGACGCTACTCCTCTCGTCGAGGAGGAGTACAGAAATTGAATTAAAGGGCTCTTTAATTCGAATTAAATGGCTTCGTTGTGTGGACGGGTCAAGCGTTAATTCGAATTAAAGCAGCTAAATCCGAATTAAAGTCGTAGTGTAGACCAGGCCTAGGTTGCATTTCCCTAGTTTGTTTCTGAGAAGGTCTTGTGAGACAGTATCAAAAGCTTTAGTAAAGTCAAGATATACCACATCTATCACTCCCCCCCCCCCTCCCATCCACAAGGCTTGTTATCCTGTCAAAGAAAGTTATTAGGTTGGTTTGGCATGATTTGTTCTGGGCCAGTTCGACTCACTTCCCAATATGTGGATGTTTTGTTAGGGTTAAATATTGCCTTCTTTTGGCAGGGGGCACACATTCCGCCTCAGGGAGAGTACCTTTGTGCCTCAGAGTGGATAAATAATACTTTCCCAAACTCCCTAGTGCACACTGTACTAGTGCCCATAAGTGATAAAACAACACTGCATGCAAGTCATAATATTGTTGAGCTGAAAGGTGCTAATGGCTGCCAGCAGTTGGGTCTAAGACCAGATGACAATTAAATCTAATGGGTGTGACAAGCGCTCTCTTTCAGGCTCCATAGAAGGCATAATCAAGTCCTTTTATCTAGTAAAACAGCTGCAGAAAATGGTTTGAGTGCCCAAGGCAGCAGGCCACTATATTAAAAGAGGTGTCCCTGGTTACAACCATGGAGTCTAGGGCTATGTGTACACTGTGCTGTAATGTGAACTGTAGGGGTGTGAATTGCACAGTGCACCAAAATGTTAAGATCTCACTGAGCCATGTGGGTGACACTGGAGTGAACTAAAAGGTACCAAGTTTGAGTTAATATAGCTCTGTTACAAACAGGACTATGCTAACATGAACTCGGTAACTTTTAGCTCACACCAGCAGCATTTACACCTGGCAGTAAAAGCACAATATTTTGGTGCGCTCTGCAATTTGCATCCCTATAGTCACAGTGTAGATATAGGATATTGGTTGTAGACTGTGGGTATTGGAGGCAGAAATAATTGATTGTGACCATGGGTGACACAGCTAATTGGGCACAAAGCTCACAGGAGTGGCAGATCTGAGGATTTCTAAGCAAGGCAACTACCTCCTGTTGTTTGTTTCTACATTGTTGAGAAAAATAGGACTTTGTGTACATTCTTTGTATATGAACAGAACTACACCAAGAACATGTCTGACTCTTACCTCCAATTTCTCATCCTAATGGAAACAACCCTGTAAGGCTCTGTGAATATTGGCTTACAGCTGATGTGAAAAAGGGCACCAATAAATTATGATATTATTATTGGTATAATTTCATGACTATAAATAATGGTGGACATGGGAGGAACCTAAACCAGTTATTTTATAAATACATGCAGCATTGTTGAAGATGAAATAAAAAAGACCCACAATATTATTTAAATCAGATAAGCAAAATGAACTATAGGAATTCTCAGCACTAATCCCAGAATCCAACATTTCCCATTGTTTAGCCCTTAATTCTCATTTCCCCACAAATTAGACATAACACAAGAACTAGGGGTTACTAAATGAAATTAATAGGCAGCAGGTTTAAAACAAACAAAAGGAAGTATTTTTCCACACAACACACAGTCAGCCTGTGGAACTTCTTGCCAGAGGATTTTCTGAAGGCCAAGACTATAACAGGATTCAAAAAAGAACTAGATAAGTTCATGGAGGATAGGTCCACCAATGGCTGTTAGCCAGGATGGGCAGGAATGGTGTCCCTAGCTCAATGGTGAGCAACCTGTGGCCTGCTGGCCACACGCGGCCCGTCAGGGTAATTCCCTGGTGGGCCATGAGACAGTTTGTTTACACTGACAGTCTGCAGGCACGGCTGCCCACAGCTCCCAGTGGCCACGGTTCGCCATTCCTGGCCAATGGGAGCTGCGGGAAGTGGTGCAGGCAGCAGGGACATATTGGCTTCCGTTTCCCGCAGCTCCCATTGGCTGGGAACAGCAAACCACAACCACTGGGAGCTGCAGGCAGCCGTGCCTACAGATGGTCAGTGTAAGCAAACTGTCTTGCGGCCCACCAGCGGATTAGCCTGTTTGCCAGAAGATAGGAATGTGCGACAGGAGATGAATCACTTGATGATTACCAGTTCTGTTCATTTCCTCTGGGGCACCTGGCATTGGCCGCTGTTGGAAGACAGGATACTGGACTAGATTGACCTTTGGTCTGACCCAATATTGCTGTTCTTATGTTCTTAAGAGAGATGATTTGTTAAATTGCATGTAAAAAGAAATTTTATTTCATCACACATTATGAATGAATAAATTCCCCTAATTCTAAATATAGGTAGTGGTGTAGTATTACAACCCAGGGACAAAATAGCAGCAAGCTTAAAATGAAAATGATCAGTATTAGAAATGAA
Source organism: Emys orbicularis (assembly GCF_028017835.1). Classification (NCBI taxonomy): domain Eukaryota; kingdom Metazoa; phylum Chordata; order Testudines; family Emydidae; genus Emys; species Emys orbicularis. The sequence goes on from NC_088691.1 coordinate 88,584,432, forward strand.
AAAAAAAATCTAGGGAATAATTTACTTGTCCAATATAGCCTTTTTTCAGCTTTTGGAAAATGTGATTTCTTCAGATGTATTCATGATTGGTCCTACTTGATTATCCTGTAAATGTATGTTACTGTATGGATCATTGAAAGAGTGCAATGCTCAGTATTTCAATTTGATCTGTGTTGGTTAGTTTTGATTAGTCATGTAATTGAATAGGGATTATTTCTCTTTTCTGATTGCATAAGCATAATTTTCCCAGGAAAGGGTCTTGAAGAAGTCACTGTGGCTTTGAATATCTCAGGGAGAAGGAACAGTTGAGGGAAACTTGGAAGGTATGTTAGGGAACTGCAGAAAATGTTAAAGCTTTTCTGGCTTGCCTAGGTCTCAACAGAAGCACCATTCCAATTAAGCTAATGTAAGATTTACTTTCTGACTGAAAAATTTAAATTTTCTCTCATCACAGTCACATAAATGTACCCTCTAATTATGATGGATGAGAGCTGATTATTTTGTGTCTTTTTTAATTGCATGTGAGTTAGGGCTCTGGGAAAGGATCTTGGGACCTGACTACTTTTTCTGGTAAATAATGTGTTATCTATATAGAAATATACATCTTACTCCATGAATGAGTTTAAAATTTGTTCCTGAATAAATTCATGTCCATGCAGAGGGTCAGCCAGCAAAAGCCCTGTAAATAGGAACTTAAGTAGGTCATAGACCTTGCACTAGCCCTTTGAATAACTTAATCCTTTCTGTAAGTATTTGTCAGATGAAAACGTGATCATTCAAATGTCCGTGAAAAGTATATCAAAGAGATGAATGAGCCTGGTGAAAGAAATTTGTTTTGAAATTCTAGCAAATACTCAAAGTGTTTGCATGATATTGACCCATTATTGCCCAAAGCTGTGGTAGCAAACACTATTACGTAGTTGTGCTGTTTCAAGTGCCTGACTTGCTGAGAAGTACTTCTACCTCAGGATCTAATATTGCATTCTAATTCTTTAAAGGACTAGCTGGAAGCATATGTGGACATCTGCAAATGCATAAATATGTTTAGTTACCAAAGGGCTTGTTAGAAAGGGGAATTGCATCTAATTGTGTCATACATTTCAGGGTACATGCTATAGGTGTTTTCAATTAGTTTTTCATGTGAAGGGACTGAAAAATCAGGTTCAGAATCTCTTTGAAAAGATTTAATTCAGAAGAGTTACAGTATCCCAAATCTATCACAAGGTGAAACATTCTCTATCAACAGAGGTAGTTTCTGACTTTGATAAATTATTAGAAAATGCTTCAATATCCTACAGCACAGAAAGGGAGGGAAGAAATACATTTTATTAAAGGTATAAATAACTCTTCAAACCAGTATGCATTCTCTGTGAGCCTTAATTAAAGAGTGAAAATCATGTTACAGTGAAAGACTAGGATTCAATTCTACAGAAACTCACATCTCTAGCAAATTTGTCATTTAACAACTTCATTATTCAGTTTCAAAACATCTTGGAAAAGATCTTTTCTTTTCTTTCTAAAGCAAGGACACAGTACTAAATCTGGTGGAATTATTCATTGTGAATAATGTTCATTATGCATTTAGCACTTATTTCCTGTTCATTACAGACTTTTAGCTAGATTTACTGGTATTCTGTGGCTGCTATGCAACCAAGTAGCAATGCAAAGTAGCTATAACCAGCTGGTTAACCTAGGTTCATAGTGGCCTGATGAAATGAACTAGTGAATGAATCAGGCTCTTTGATTTTTATTACTCTTTTTGCTATATGGAGTTATTCTTCAGTCCCAAATTGTTTCCTTAATCTATACAATTATTTGCCATTCACAGTGTCACATGATATTGCTTTTGCTCCCATGGGATAACTGAAACTTGAATTAGAATAATAACTAATGAAAATGACAGATTCCCAAATCTGAACAGAACAGCATTACCAAAATATTTGACCTCAACAAAATATACTGGAAGATACAGAGCACTTCATTTATTGAGCACTTTCACGTCCTAGCATTTAAAAGTGGCATTAGGCACTTCCCAGGATTTCTAAAAACTTATGTCTTTGGTGGTGCAAAATTTCTTGCATGGGCCTTCTGTATTGGAGGCCTAATCCGGCACATCTTTAAGTTAATGGGAATCTTTCAGTAAATGTTAATGGGGATTGGATCAGATCCTGGAGAAATTCATCCTCTAATCCTTGCGTGAAGCAGTATTATCCAACAGGTAGGACACTGGTCTGGGACTCAGGAGACCTAGGGCCTAATCCCATCTCTATCTGTGGCCTGCTGTGTGACGTTGGTCAAATCTCTTCAACTTGTTGTGCCTCTCTTCCCCCTCTCAGCCTTTGTCTGTATTCTTTATTCAGACTGTAAGCTCTTTGGGTTGGGGCAGACTCTTACTTCATGCCTGTTGAATGCCTAACACTGAGTTTCTGTCTTGGTTGAGGCCTGTACACATTCATGTAATATAAGTTATCATAATAATTAGTTAAAAAGAAAAAAAGTGCAGTATGTTGACAATTGTGCTTTTATTTATTAGATTTATTATGCTGAAGGCCTGATCTAAGTCTGGAAAAGCTAAATTAGTGCTAAATTCAATCTGGATAAGCACCAAAAGTCTGGCCACTTTTCTGAATTTTCTTCCATACAAACCATTTAAACCCTGCAAAGCAAAAAAATACAGACAGCAAAGGCAAATAATTAAAAAGTTCACGCCATGATTAATTTAGACTATATTTTTTTCAAGGAAACTTCCCTGCACAAACAAATTTATTTAACAAAGTATCTTTTTATCAAATTATCCTTCCATGAACTTCAAACTGCTGACCTGCTTACTAAGGTAAATTTTTATCATGTAATGTTACATCCTCAGTGGTTCTCTACCTTACATTATTTAAGAGGTAACCCCTTCTTCAGCCAAAGGAATCTAGGGCTACATTCACAAAGGCTCTTAGGTGCTTAAGTCCAACATCTAACTGATATTCTCAAAATTACCACTCAACTGCCTGTAGGTGCCTACATTTCCACGTGCACAAAGCCACGTAAGTCCTGACACCACAAACTGCTTGGCACTCTAGTTCACATCCAAGCCATTGTAGGATTCTCAAACTAGACATCACCCCCCCCCCCATCTTTCCAGCATAGATGTGCTCTGTGCACACCTATTGTATCAGGTCTCATTACAAAACAGTGTGTGTGTGCATGCACACGAGATTTCCCAATAGCCCGGTTGTTAGGACAATCACCTAGGATATGGGAGATTCTCAAGTGTCTATAATGGGGTGGAGATCTCCCTCATTCTCTTTGTTTTTTCATGAGAAAAAACTGACTTGGCATCTCTCTCTAGGAGAGGGTTCATGGCTAAGAATCTGAACTAGAAGGAGCCATCTCCCTTCAGCCTGTCAGTCAAGCACCCAAGACCAAAATCAGCGGGAGTTAGGGCTTTAAGAACTTTTGATGATCTGGGCCCTAAACCCTTTCCCTGCATTTCACTTCTGGGAAGCTGAGAAAGCTGCCTGCTCAGCTAATTGGATTCTGAAAACCCCTCTTTTAGACATCTAAACTCTCCCCATACAATCCATGGAGAGACTGGTCACCTAATTTAGATCTGAGGCTTACACTAGGCAGAAGTGAACCTACAAGTCTGGTATTGCAAATCTGAGCATGGCAAAATTGTATGAAATTAACCCCTACACACTAGAATTTTGGATTGGGAGATGAAGGAAATTTTAAATGGACAAATGTGATCCTAGGCAGAAATGCTACATTCGATTACATAAAAAGTATAAATTATAACTGTTTTAGGAGTTTTTGTTCATCTTGTCTGTTACAGAAAAGCATATTATATGCCTTCAACATCATCCTAAACATAAACCTATATGAACTCCAGGACTAAAAATCAGGAGTTGATTAACTGAAATAGTCTTATAAACTAGAATTGTGTGAAATGCAGTATTGTAACAAACCCCAAGACTCAACTTCCTTTAATTTTGTGCCTTCTGTCAGAACAGGACTGCATATGTGAACCTTTTACCAAATCCTTTTGTTGTGAGAGTTTTCAGGACAGGAAAGATTAAAAGTTTTACCAGAAACCAATGATTTTTGTTTTAGTGTGATGTTATAAAGCCAGAAAATCTGTAATCTCATAATGGAATCAACTGAAAGAATCCAATGGAAGCTGTAAATTTTGTGTTTGTTTCCCATTGAGCTTTATACAAACCTGAAATTCAAAGCTAAAGAAAGGCATGAAACAATGTGAATAGCATGAGCCAGAAAAGTTGTCCAAAACATGTGCAAACTAAGTCTCTTATGTTACAATAAGGCATGTATGGAGATCAATGGAGTCCACCCATACAGAGCTAATTTCAGGGGCCTCATACTGCTAGGTTTCACACAACTCTAATTCCATGTAGAGGCCTGTTGGTAACGCACTTGACTCCTATTTAAATAATTTTCCCTGAGATTTTTTGATTCCAAGGCCCAGATGGTATTAAGCTTCAGAAAGTGTCTTCACTTCCCTACATTTAGCTGTTCTTTTCTCCTGTGGGTATATGGTCTTGTTGTTCCTTCCAATACTGAATTAAGACCCCTAGAAACAATACTTTTGGAGTAATCTAGAGTAGGCACATTTTCCAGAAGTGGTGAGTCAGTGCTTCAAGGGACATAAACCATGGCAAAAAATGACAAAAACTTTTTGAGAAGTCAAAAAATTTAGAAGATATGGGAAAGAGAAAAACCAAAAGAAAAATAAGGAGGTGAGAGAAGAACAGGACATAATTATTCTCCCCCTCAAGAACTACCAGCCCACTGTTTGACTTATGTAGCATCAAGAGCAGCTAACAGTAGAATATCTTAGAATCTTTAACCAGAAAGATATATGATTTGATTTCTATGTTCAGCCAAAGTGTACACAATGTAGTTGTACATCCTGATAGAATGGTAAGCAAGTGGTGGGCTGGCGAAATCCCTTCCATCCCAGAAAAGCAAGTGAGAATACCTCTGAAATACTATTGGAAATGTATCTTATTCATTTTTATTTTTAGAAAGTATTAATCAAGTCTGAAGTTGAATTTTTCAGAGTTCTCTGTAAAATATGACAAACTGGAGAGCTGTCACAGAATGGGTAACACTATTCAAATGACATCCACAGGGAAAAACAGTGTCATCTATTAAAAATTATTCTCTCAGACCTCTTAGTATGAAGACCGTAGGTTCGAGAGGCAACGCAAATACCTGTGTGAAAAATGAAGGTCCTAATTTAAAGATATTGATAAATTTAAAGAGATACCAGAAGTATTGTACTCCACCTCTAGAGTGCTTATTTTTGATATACCAAGAAAATGCATGATTTCAGATGTAACTTTCCACCAAATTTCTATGTTTAAGAGTTGCTTTGAATCTGTCCATTTTGCAGTTATGATGGGTTTTTTAAAGTACATGATTATTTCGCTGTGATTTTTGAAAATGAATAGTGCATTAGGTTTTCAAAGAAATCTGTACTGAAGACCTCTAATTCAATAATTTGAAGATTTAGTCTAATCACAAAAACTTCCTAATTGTAATCTCCTCAGGATAGACAAAAAATAATTTTCACCTTTATTTCCTTCAAATGAATCTGGCTGGTAAATGTATAACAGAGTGAGAATTAAAGAGAGAGGCTGGGGGGCGGTAGGGGCACAAGGAAAATGATGAAATTGGTTATCATACCCAAGAATGCTAATTAACAACAACTGAATTGTCTGAAATGGGGTTATATCAGACAGCAAAGTAACTTGCTATGCAAGATGTTCATGAAAAAACATTTCCCTGAAGTCACTATAATGTGAGGTAGAAGAGTGTTTATAAGCAAAATAAAAAATCGTTGCTATGCTCACCTGGCTGGGGAGAAAACTAGAGTGAGAAATATTCCATAGAATCTCCCTCATTTCCCCACCCCAAACCCACTTTCTGTATCTGTTGAGCTTGGCAGAATTCACAGAATTATAGTAGCCAAAAAGAAATAGGCCTTCCAATTCACTTCTCTTCCAGTGCACGACTGTTCCCTATATCACATTTCCTAGTAGTTTGTAATGTCTAGATAAATATCCCCAAGTGACAGAACTTCTACTACTTCCTACAGCAGTGGTGGGCAACCTGTGGCCCATCAGGGTAATCCGCTGGTGGGCTGCGAGAGAGTTTATTTACATTGACCATCCACAGGCATGGCCGCCCACAGCTCCCAGTGGCTGCAGGTTCCCCAACACTGGTCTACAGCCTAATACATCTCTTTGCCAGGATGTTTTCCAGCCTAAGTTGTCCCTTTCCTAATGGCATCCTATTTCTCATTGCAATATCCCTATATACACCATTCTAAATAATTCCTCATCACCTTTGGTGGTTACACTCTAATATCAGGTTTACTCTTTTTTGGCTTAGTCAAGATCAGGGCCGGCTCTAGGATTTTTGCCGCCCCAAGCAGAAACAATTTTGGCCGCCTCCCCCGTTTTTTTCTTACCCCACCCCCGGCCCCGCCTCAGCTCCGCCCCTTCCCCAAATCCCCAGCCCTGCCTCCTCCCCCCAGGCTCTCAAGCCTAGGAGGGAGGGGGAGAAGCGGCGCGCGTGCCGCGGCCACTCGGAGTCTCCCCCTCCCTCCCAGGCTCTCAAGCCTGGGAGGGAGGGGGAGCAGCGGCACGCGAATCAGCTGTTTCGTGCGCCGTGGCGCGCGAGCGGCAGCAGCAGAGGTGAGCTAGGGCGGCCGGGGCACAGTTTTAGGGGCGGCATTCTGGCGCCGGCCATGCCGCCCCTAAAAATGTGCCGCCCCAAGCACCAGCTTGTTTTGCTGGTGCCTAGAGCCGGCCCTGGTCAAGATATATAGTGCAGTGTATAGGAATTAGGTAGTACCCTTTTAAAATAGTTTGTGAGCCTTCTAGTGATACTCACTGTGTTCTATATTTTAGAAGCTGCCACTAACCAGCTAGAACAGTAGGATGTATACAGCTAGGCCTTCCATGCTTGTGTATTGTTCATTAACGTTTTTTGGACCCCAACTGATTTCTTCATATTATTATTATTATTAATAAGAGCAAAAACAAACATACAAGTTACATCTTCATAAGTCATTCCACACAGACCCTGATTTTTTTGCTGCTCTTCTCTGAACTCTATCAAAATTTATTAATATGTTTCCAATAATGTTGTCAACAAAGCATAATGCTATCTCTTAGGTGCAGTTGCACCAAATTTAGTGTAGAGGGAAAATATATTCTCTCTCCTCAGACACACGATGCCCCATAGATACAAGCCAAAACTTCATTTGATTTTTACTGCTATATTGCACTGCAAAGCTAGGTTTACCTTGCTTTCTACCATCCTCCCTGCTCATTCCTAGCAACATTATTTCCCATGGCTCTATCTCCCATTCTGCATGTGTTTCAAATTATTTTTCCAAGATAGGCAATAAATAACAAAATGAGATCTGTTTCTAATCTGTCTGGGATGTTTTAAATCTGTCTTAATGAGTATTGTGATCTCCTCCCAATTAAGCATCAACCTAGAGTTTCAATAGCATATGGTTTACGCTCACTTCTAGATCCTATCTGAATTGAATCCAACCCTAATATCTGTGGTACCCCACTGGATATATCCCCATTACTTGCTACACAGTGGTTCATCATTCCTGTTGTTACAGTCATTTAGCTTGTTTTATGAGAATGTTCATATCCAAACCAATTTGGATTAAATTTCCCAGAAAGATTTCATGGGACACAGTATCAAATGTTTGACTGAACTCCCAGTATACTACATCTACTAGTCTTATAATTATATCAAAAAAGATACAACCAAGTAAATCTGGCAAACTTTACTCTCCATAAAAATCAAGCTACTGATTATACATGGTTATCCTCCTGAAGTGCAGGGAATTTTTTTCTCTTAATATTTGTTCCATGATTTTAATGCTGACAGAAGTTAAACTTAAAAACCAGAGAGATCATGCCAATTGCCATCTTCTGTTTTCTGAAAATTGATGGTGTGATGCGAATGGTTTTTGCAGCCTCTCCTGTTGAGCAACCCAACAAATTCTCGCTTCACACAGAAGCAAAGAGTTAAGTAGGCATGTAATAGTTCCAACAGGGAACATAAGAAGTCCCTATAAAAACACCATACAAACTTTAAACTAATTTAACAAAGGTATGAAACAGCAGCTTTGAAGAAACAGACATTAGCACATAAGCTACATCTTCCTATATACATTCCCTAGATTCTTCATATACAGTAAGAGCTATAGCGCCTCCTCAGTGCAGAGCTTCTCTAGTAGCTGTGTCTGAATGCAGGCCCTTCCATGCTTAATACTTACTAATACTAGGATTTTAAAGCATAAGTTTCCCAAATAGTTCTCTCATTACAGAGATTTGTGTGCTCCAGCTCTCTAATAGCCTCACAAAAAAGAGTTTTTCTAACCAGGTTTTCAATATAACTGTCTCTCAGCACAAGATCTTCTTATACTAACTATCTGAGCTTTCCTACTCAACTCTCCATGTCTCAGTTTTATAGCTGCACCCCATCAGGGGGAACACCTGGGCCTCACAGGTGCAACCCATAAGGGAAATAGCAAACAGCCTTGAAAAAGCCTAGGGTATCAAGCCTAGCTATACAGAACAAACTTCTCTCAGAGCAAATTCACTCTTAAGGCAAAATTCCCCATCCCCCAAGACTGCTAAACCATAGTGACTAGGTCACAGGTACTCCAGGGCATCTGTTTTCCCCTGATTTTTTCAGTATATTGCATGTTTACATAATTTTTAAAATATAACTGTCATTGTTACAGTACCATTTATTGGCCAATATCCAGATATGTAAATCATGGCATACCAGTCTTCAATATATGTATAACAGCAGCACCCAATGAAAACATTAATATCTGGATTCACATTATAAACTCCTAGTTTTTAGGTTTTTGACTTGACAATAAAAATGTAAATGAATTTAATATAGTTACTCCTGAAAGTTGTTACAATGAAGCCCTGGGGAGAAATGTTCTCTAGAGACCAAATCCACAAAGGTATTTAGTGTGGAAGTAGATATGCTCTGAGCATTCCTGGCAGGATAGCCAGGTTAACACCTAGCTTTAGCTAGTTAGACGATTCTGCTGAGGCCGAGGCATGAGATAGGGGCTGCTTATTGGACTGAGGCAGCAGTGCTCATGCTCAGAGGAAGAAGCCAAGGCATCTCAGGGATGTTAATGGCAGAAACATAGGCACTGAGGGATTTGGGGCATCTGCAGGGTTAGGCAGTAACTTTGTAACCATTTGGGGGCTCTCATTGGTGCCTACATTTTAGATTTAGGTGCCTAAAGAGAGTTAGGCACCTAAATCCAAGATTTGTGGAGCTGGCCTAGATATCTACAGGACAGACACTGTTTAAGAAGTACAAGCATAATCGCAAGCTTTTCCACATAGTACTGCCCGTGCACTCAGTCCTAACTTGGAGAGATGAATCAGAGGCCCTGATCCTGCTATGAGTTCTGTGTGGGCACAGCTTTACACAAGCATAGGGCCCCACTGACTTAATTAGAGCTCTATGTAAAGCAGATTCTGCCCACGTGGAGCTAATTCCACAAGCAGCTATAGGCATTGGAGGGTAGTTCACTCTCCATTTGTTTTCACGTTGAAAAATTGTTTTCTTCCATGCTGTGAACTTGGAGATCTCTTGCTGCTTCCAGAATGGCACTGCTAGGGACTCTTTCCATTCTGTCTGTCTCTACTTTGTTCATATAATCTATATCTAGATTATAAATTATGGTGTTTCCACTGTAAAGGTAGCCATCTTACAGCAAAAAAACTTCAGGACCAGACTCCAAAGAGAAACTGCTGAGCTCCAGTTCATTTGCAAATTTGACACCATCAGATCAGGATTAAACAAAGACTGTGAATGGCTATCCAACTACAGAAGCAGTTTCTCCTCCCTTGGTGTTCACACCTCAACTGCTAGCAGAGCACCTCACCCTCCCTGATTGAACTAACCTCGTTATCTCCATACTGATTTATACCTGCCTCTGGAAATTTCCATTACTTGCATCTGAAGAAGTGAGGTTCTTACCCACGAAAGCTTATGCTCCCAATACTTCTGTTAGTCTTAAAGGTGCCACAGGGCCCTCTGGTGTTTCCAAGGTATTTATCACCATAGAAACTAGATACCAGTTGTCAAAAAAACATGGTGACAGTAGTGCACAGGGCTTTATCACTATAAATGTTTCTCCTAATAATTTCCACAGTGATACATCAGGAGAGTTTTAGAATTACTTAATATTAATATAATGTAAGTATATATTCCCTCTTCTGCTTCCTGGTTTTGGGTACAAAATCAGTCTCTCTGTAGTTTCATTCTGTCTGGGGACATGGTACTCATCAAACACTTTTGTGAAAAGTTCCATTATTTTTGGGCATTATTCTTGGCAACAGTGTCTCACCCACTTCTCATCTTTTCCCCCCAGTGAGATAGTAAAAAAGCTTTACCTGCATTTCCTCATATTTATAGCCCATGGTCAGTTCTGTGTACAGACTCCATTCTTTCTTCCACTGCTGTACAAGGTTTTCTGTCTGAAAATCCAGCAATCCCTGTACTCTGAGTCCCTCCATGCTGCTTATTTGCTCTGTTTCTAGGTGCTGATTTTAATCACAATTTCTTTCTTGCTGTGGGTCTCACTAGACTGATGACCTCTGTAACCATGTTCATGTATTGGGTGTTGGGACTCCGTTTCTGAAATCAAACTAGCTCTTTATTAAGAGAACAATTGACAGAGATACTGCAACTGCAGTTTGGATTTTAGCCATGTGCATGCAGACTGAGTTCCTGATGCCCCCTGCAAGCTGTGCTTCTCCCGCCATGTTTCATGCAGGTTGCTATAGTGTACAACACAATCCATTATGAACAATACATAACGTGGCTTACAATCTCTGTTTTTCATCTTTAATGATAGACACGTTATTGTTAATGCTTTAATGTAAAAATGAAATATATTTTTATTTTAGAGTCTGCTTGTCTCTTTCATTCCAATGAGTCAGGTGGTTTTTAGGTTGGGTTGTTTAATTTTTTTTTTCATGTTGCCTTATAAAGAACAGTTGATGCACCTTAAAACAACTCTGCCATTTTGAAAGGTTCTTTCATTTCTGGTGGAATTTCCCATTATGGACCAGACTGTAGTGCCTTTACTCACTAAGTAACTACTTCGTCCAGAAGCAGACTAATTGACTTCAGTGCATCTACTCATGCTATAAAGTTGTATTCAGCCTCATAAGTAAGCCAATAAAAAACTTACATACAAAGATAAGTTTTTACAAAGTAAGTAAATAAAAATGTAAATTACTCCAAGTAAGTCAATTTGCCTTCAATATAGCCCTGACATTAGCAGACACTTTCAAAATGGTAGAACTCTTGTTGCGCTGCACTGTAGATATCTGCCATTGGAATGACCCATTGAATTGTACTGGATATATATATATATATTCTTTATGGTGACTTTATTATTTTCACCTCACAATGGAAGAACAAGTGCCATTAAAATCTTGATATTTACCATTTGCCTAGTGAAATGTATCCTGGCATTTTCAGTATTCCCATGCTAAATACAGCAAATAACATAGTACTGGCAAGTTCCATAGGACAGAAAATATCAAAGGCAAGGACAGAAAAACATGGGAGAAAGTTGGAGGGAAGAAATCATCTTGTTGAGGAGGATGGCAAAGCTCAATGTTCATTTGCAACCTGGCCCCAAACCTTATTAAGTGTGATGGATTCACAGGAGTCCATTACCATCTATGGAAGGCTGTTATGCTTATAAGAAGCATATGGAATTTTTTTAAAGGGGATAAGGCAATACGTTGCATTTATTGAGAGAAAATTTAAGCATTAAAATCAGTATATGCTTCCATTCACACACACACACCCAAAAGGTTCTGCAGCTGGATCTTATAGTTACCAGTCTTTAGTGTTGCTCGGTCAGTTCCAGTGGCCAGCTGAAACTACACATGGGGGAGGGGATCTGAGTCTCTGTTGAATGTGTTTGAAGCTCCGATGTTGATGCAGAATGAACCCAAAGTCCCATGGCAATACACCCTTCTTTTATACTAAAAAGTTCCCATACAAGCCTATGGACCTTGCTGTGTCACACCGGAGCTGTCAATCACGAGTTATTCAAGGTTGTTCTTAATCAGCATTATTGTTACCGGGAGGATCCGCAGCTCTTTCTTATCTTGTCCCTCTGGCTCAACTTCTTATTTTGTCCCTGGGGTGTATGCCTTTGCTTTAGGATCATCAATCTGCCATCCGGGTGACTCTGATAAAAAAGTTGGTGCCTCTCGACTTCTCCACTCCCCTCTTGACCATCCAGCCCAGCTGTCTCTTCTCAGTTAATCAGTATACCAGACATTCTTCACTCACACACCAAACAGTAAATAAGGCAATACTTACAGCCATAAAACTTCTATCCTTCTAAGAACAATGATTAACACAATCAGCAAAGAAGAAACTGAGAACAATTTCGTTTTACTAATTCAAGGCTACAATTTCTTCTTACTAATTCAAAGCTAGCAAAATGGAGTATAAAGCAAAATAAGCAAAATGGAGTACAATTTACTCGAGACAATTTGTCCCCATTAGGCTTTTGGACTGGATCAGTGTCCGCAGTAGTCTGCCCCACTCTCTGGCAGTCTAGCTTCACTGAAGCTATGCTGACATGGTCTCCCCCTTTCTGCTGCTGACCCCAGAGGCCAGCCCCCTTTTAAAAGAGTGATCACCACCAGGTGGGTTGGGGAACAGATAATTCCCAAGATGCCAATATGTATCCTCCTAGTCCCCGGCCACTGATACCTCACCTAGACTACGCTTTCCCTGTGCTAATCCTTGGACCAGTGCATCATCCTCCCCAAGCCTGGGGTTGGGCAGACAGTGGTATGGATATCAAGTATCCGAGGGGTAGCGGTGTTAGTCTGAATCTGTAAAAAGCAACAGAGGGTCCTGTGGCACCTTTAAGACTAACAGAAGTATTGGGAGCATATGCTTTCATGGGTAAGAACCTCACTTCTTCAGATGCAAGTAATGGAAATTTCCAGAGGCAGGTATAAATCAGTATGGAGATAACGAGGTTAGTTCAATCAGGGAGGGTGAGGTGCTCTGCTAGCAGTTGAGGTGTGAACACCAAGGGAGGAGAAACTACTTCTATAGTTGGATAGCCATTCACAGTCTTTGTTTAATCCTGATCTGATGGTGTCAAATTTGCAAATGAACTGGAGCTCAGCAGTTTCTCTTTGGAGTCTGGTCCTGAAGTTTTTTTGCTATAAGATGGCTACCTTTACATCTGCTATTGTGTGGCCAGGGAGGTTGAAGTGTTCTCCTACAGGTTTTTGTATATTGCCATTCCTGATATCTGACTTGTGTCCATTTATCCTCTTGCGTAGTGACTGTCCAATTTGGCCAATGTACATAGCAGAGGGGCATTGCTGGCACATGATGGCATATATAACATTGGTGGACGTGCAGGTGAATAAGCCGGTGATGTTGTAGCTGATCTGGTTAAGTCCTGTGATGGTGTTGCTGGTGTAGATATGTGGGCAGAGTTGGCATCGAGGTTTGTTGCATGGGTTGGTTCCTGAGTTAGAGTTGTTATGGTGCGGTGCGTGGTTGCTGGTGAGAATATGCTTAAAGTTGGCGGGTTGTCTGTGGGCGAGGACTGGCCTGCCTCCCAAGATCTGTGAAAGTGAGGGATCATTGTCCAGGATGGGTTGTAGATCACTGATGATGCGTTGGAGAGGTTTAAGCTGAGGACTGTAGGTGATGGCCAGTGGAGTTCTGTTGGTTTCTTTTTTGGGCCTGTCTTGTAGCAGGAGGCTTCTGGGTACACGTCTGGCTCTGTTGATTTGTTTCTTTATTTCCTTGTGTGGGTATCATAGTTTTGAGAATGCTTGGTGAAGATCTTGTAGGTGTTGGTCTCTGTCTGAGGGGTTGGAGCAGATGCGGTTGTACCTCAGCGCTTGGCTGTAGACGATGGATCATGTGGTGTGTCCGGGGTGGAAGCTGGAGGCATGAAGGTAGGCGTAGCGGTCGGTGGGTTTTCGGTATAGGGTGGTGTTAATGTGGCCATCGCTTATTTGTACTGTGGTGTCTAGGAAGTGGACCTCCCATGTAGATTGGTCCAGGCTGAGGTTGATGGTGGGGTGGAAGCTGTTGAAATCATGGTGGAATTCTTCCAGGGTCTCCTTCCCATGGATCCAGATGATGAAGATGTCATCAATGTAGCGTAGGTAGGGAAGGGGCGTGAGTGGACGAGAGCTGAGGAAGCGTTGTTCCAGGTCAGCCATAAAAATGTTGTCATATTGTGGGGCCATGCGGGTGCCCATAGCGGTGCCACTGGTCTGGAGGTATATATTCTCACCAGCAACCACGCACTGCACCATAACAACTCTAACTCAGGAACCAACCCATGCAACAAACCTCGATGCCAAATCTGCCCACATATCTACACCAGCAACACCATCACAGGACCTAACCAGATCAGCTACAACATCACCGGCTCATTCACCTGCACGCCCACCAATGTTATATATGCCATCATGTGCCAGCAATGCCCCTCTGCTATGTACATTGGCCAAACTGGACAGTCACTACTCAAGAGGATAAATGGACACAAGTCAGATATCAGGAATGGCAATATACAAAAACCTGTAGGAGAACACTTCAACCTCCCTGGCCACACAATAGCAGATGTAAAGGTAGCCATCTTACCGCAAAAAAACTTCAGGACCAGACTCCAAAGAGAAACTGCTGAGCTCCAGTTCATTTGCAAATTTGACACCATCAGATCAGGATTAAACAAAGACTGTGAATGGCTATCCAACTATAGAAGTAGTTTCTCCTCCCTTGGTGTTCACACCTCAACTGCTAGCAGAGCACCTCACCCTCCCTGATTGAACTAACCTCGTTATCTCCATACTGATTTATACCTGCCTCTGGAAATTTCCATTACTTGCATCTGAAGAAGTGAGGTTCTTACCCATGAAAGAAGACTTCTGTTAGTCTTAAAGGTGCCACAGGACCCTCTAGTGGTATGGAGTAGCTTAATCTCCCCTTCATGCAGAAGAGGTAGATATGTAGGTGGAAAGTCCCCTCCTGTGTTTAGATTTAAAGGGATTTAATGGTGCCCACTGAACATAAACTACTTATTGTTACCATCCCCAAATAATAAGAATATTGTACTTTTTAATTTAAATAACATATTGCCACTTGAAAAAAAGTCTGATTGTCCCTTGCCTTATGATCAAGTGATTTTCCATCCAACTCCTTCTACTAGAAATTGAACTAATTGGAAGACTGTTCTTTTATAATGCATGATAGCTTTGGAAGATATGGTTGCAACCTTGCCTCAGCTGGTAAAGACTATAAATGAACCAGCTGCAGCGTCTCCTGCTGAAAATAGCTGTATGTCTTTTAAAATTTTAGTGAGGATTAGCACTTTGTCATTTCAGTGCATCACTCAATATAACATGTAGAATAATGCTCTGTGCTGAATGATGCAGCATAATAATATGATGCACTGAAAAGATGAAATGACAAATCCTTGACATAAACATGCATCCTTGTTTGAACCAGTATTTGCCTTTCTGAAATAAAGAGACATTCTCATGATGGAGTACATTGGACGGCTGCCTATTTACTTGCCCGTAGACATATTAATCCAAAAAGAGAAAGTTAATTAGCCTATCTGTGTGCAAACCAGTAGACTGTACTTTAGTTGCTAATTATTTTAATAAAGGTAAACACCTGGTGACAGTACAACTTATTTTCTTCCATTAGTAGGTATAGCAGATGTTAGTTATGCAATATAAGGGAATACAACAAAGCCGAGACAAACTAGATTAGGGGTTTTATGCAGTATGCTTATTGTTATTACAAAAATATATCATTTGATCCCAGTTGGTCCATTATTCTTCATATAATACAGGTATTAATTTGGTGCTGATGGTAAGTCATTCCATTTCTCTTAGTTCTTGTCAACTGTGGTTCTGCATATTAGATTTTGTAACCCTGTTCTGCAATCCTTACTCTGAGTAACATTGACTTGCACAAATAGTTACACTGGCAAAGTGGGGTTGAACTGATAAAAGAATGTATAATATATTATAAGAAGATGGGCCAGATTCTCAACTAATGTAAATGGGATTAGCTCAACTAAAGTCAAGGGAGATGTGCCCATTTACACCAACTGAGGATCTGGCCAAATATGTGTGCTGACTATAACGCATAACCTAGATTGCCTGAGCTCTGCTATTACGGCACCAGACCCTCAGCTGGTGTAAATCAGCATATCTCCATTGAAATCTCCTTATGAATAAGGATCAGTATGAGAAAGGGGTGCAGAATTGTGTCTCGAGTGACAAAATTCATTTATTGACTGAAGCACCAAGGATTCTGATTAGGTATCTACCTTTGTTTAATGTCAATAAATAAGAACATTTCCTTAACACCAATATAATAGGAATTGGCAGGATAGATCATTGACATTCTCTTGCATTTATTCTAATTTGAGTCAATCCCTAGATGATATGAAGGGGATCCCTGCCGAATTTGGCAGTGAATGTTGTTCTGTAAGACTGATGTGCAAAAATATTTAATCCTATTAGCTTTTCATTGGTATTTTCTCCATTAATTAAGCATCTAATACTGGTTAGCACAACACAAATTTGGAGAGGCTTGATGGTTTGTTTGTTTTTTCCCTATCTAACCTCACATTATCAGTAGTTCACTCTAGTTCTGTATTTCCCAAGTTATACAGGTTACCTGTTTGTTTGTTTTTGTTTTGGTAAAATCTGATTATTTTATCATTTCTTACCATAGCCTCTTTTGGAGATAAATCTAATTTAAACTGCCTATAATTCTTATGATTTTGTTAATAATAATTTAATTGTAAGAAAATGTAAAATGATATATAGATTGCAATTGTATGAAAATGTTACATAAGTAACTCAATTGTGTCAAACAATTATTTTATAATTTAATTTTCTTTGTGCCCATTTTTTCCTTTGGTGAAATTAGGTATAATATTGATATTCTAAATGGTGTTAAATTTTGAAAGTTGCATCAGACTATAATCTCAGGGATGTATTTTTGCTGATGTAACTCAACTGAAGTTAGTTGAAATACACCAGCAGAGATTTTGGTCCCATGTACTCAAAAATGTATTATAGGTTCCAGCTTTGTTTCAAAACTGAAAAGGGTGTCTAGTTCCTAGTTTTTCTTCAGATGTGGTCAAAATTATGGGGGGGAGGGGAAGCAGAAAGCTGCCATTGTGATGCTTCAGATCAAGATGGCAGAAATAACTCAGAAACAGCTATTAAGAGTCATCTACTGTCAAGATTGCAGTAAACTTGCATTTGGGGAGCCAAAAAAATACCTTGAGAACAGTTTGTGGTATATTTGCTGCTGTCAAGCGTCAAACTGCATCCTCCCCATCCAGATCCGCATCTGAATAGTTCTCAAACTATTGTACTGGTGACCCCTTTCACCCAGCAAGCCTCTGAGTGTGACCCTCTCTTATAAATTAAAAACACTTTTTAATATTTTTAACACCATTATAAATGCTGGAGGTGAAGCGGGGTTTGGGGTGGAGGCTGACAGCTCGCAACCCCCCATGTAAGTACCTCATGACCCCCTGAGGGGTCCCGACCCGCAGTTTGAGAACCCCTGGAATAGTGCATCCCCAGACCACCTCTGAATATTGTAAGGATGGGTTCAACTGTCAATTAAGAGATGGAAGTAAATATGGTCTTCCTGCAATACTGAATATTTCACCATGTTAAGTTAATGCAGCAATTGGAACAAAAGATTTGGGGACACATCTCAGATCCAAGGAGTCCCAAACTGCCAGCAAATAATCAGGGATTTTAAAAAAAAGCCACTTCAGAAGAGGATCAGAGGCAGAGAAACAACCATGGTGATGAGAGCCAGGAAGGCTTACGTTTTAATTCCTGTTGCCAATTCTTACAACATTATTGTGAGTCTCACACAATTTGGTGGTTTTCTTAAAGCCCCTTCTCCTGGAGGCAAGCGATGAGAATCTCAGCTTTCGTTTTTAAAGAAGTTTCTAGCTCTCATGGTTGTGGAGAAAAGCTTGGAGACATGACCTATCTGTAATCTAAAGGTGAAAACGTCAAAAGGCAAATAAAAAATAAGCCAACATGTATTTTTAAAAAACATCTCATTATTTTGGGGGCCTAATTCATGATTTTTTACCACTTGGAGTTGGCAAGACGGCTTTTCATCTCTGTGCACCAGTTTCCCATTTGTAAAATTGGATAATAATACTTCCCTATCCCTATGAAATTCATTCATATTTGTGAGGTGCTCAGATAGATACTATGATGATTGGGACCATATAAATACATTGACTCTTGTGATGAAGGCTTTTGCAATGTTTTGTTTTTTGACATCTCTTTTATACAAATTAGGTTTTGTATTTCAGCAAGGAGTAAAAGAAAAAGCCAATCATGTGTCAGCTGACTTCTATGTTTTTGCCGTATGTTTAAAGGAAATGCCTGCTACAGGGATAGTTTTGTAGCTAATCGTGGTGTCAGATTTGACTAACATGCTCACATTATTAGGTTTATTAAGTGATGACACAGATGACACAGTGATGAGAGAGCTGCAAGCAATCAGGCTTTTGCAACATCAGTTAATCCAAGAAGCAATTTTATGCTGTATCTCCTTACTGATCGGTAACCATGGTTTTAATGTTGCTTCTGTCTAATGATTCACTGTGTGGCCCTGGTAGGGCCTGATCCAAAATCCATTGAAATCTATGAGAGTGGCTTTGAATTGGGCCTAAATTACTTAATCTTCTTAATTCATATTGGCATAAATTAGTATATTCACATCAATGAGTTACAGAGAAACAAAAACGGTGAGGCTAAAATTAGGTAAATTGGTGTTAGTTTCAGCAGTAATAAAAGGGGGATGGTGACATAATCAAAAGCCCATTGAAGTCAATGGAAAGAAAACTCCAATGTAATTTAGCCCCAAAATAGTTACCTACTTACATGTTGTAAGGTTTAGGTAATATTTCTACTGCACTTTAGAAATATAAAGGAGTAGATAAATGCTATGTACTATGTTTATAAAATATTTGTGATGCATCAAAAATTTAAAGTGCATCAAATTCACTACTACATACTGGTATATATGTAGTTATTAATTAATTAATGGAGATATCCTATCTCCTAGAACTGGAAGGGACCTTGAAAGGTCATCAAGTCCAGCCCCCGCCTTCACTAGCAGGACCAAGTACTGATTTTGCCCCAGATCCCTAGGTGGCCCCCTCAAGGATTGAACTCACAACCCTGGGTTTAGCAGGCCAATGCTCAAACCACTGAGCTATCCCTCCCCCCTATACTTATAGTTATATAAGTAGTGAGTGAATTTATATATGTAGTGAACTTAATCAATTTTATTTTTTTTGGTTATTATTTATAGAGTGCTAAAATAGTCTTCAACACAGTACAGAGCATATTAGTAACAGAATATGAAAATGAATTTGAAGTTTTTTCAGTAACAATAAAATTTAAAACTTCTGCAAATAGGAGACTCTGTATCATAAAGTTGGCTGTTTGCGTTCTTCAACCATAGACCAAAAGAGAGCACCTCTGTTTTTGTGCTAACAGAATTGTCACAACTAATAGAGTACCTGATCATTTTTATCCTCTCCATCTTACAGCCAAATATTCATCTTGGCAAAATGTCAAATTATCTGCTTAACTGATCAAATGTACAATAACATCATCACCTCTAGCTCATCTACCCACAGTTCTTCATTGATTTCTCCCCAGACAAATTTTATCTAGATTTTGAATATTCAGAGGAGATCTATCGTCCTGCAAATTAAATTAAGAAACAAATAATCTTCTTTGCTTTCCAAAATAATAATTTCTAAGTACCCATGTGACATATGTAAGAAATTTTTCCCCAGCATGTTTAACTACAAGGCTATTTCTTTCCTGAATGCTAAATCAGTCAAATTTATTTGGGGCCTACCAAATATACCATTCTTTGTATGCCTAAAACCTATATTGACATCAGCGGGAGTTTAACATAAACAATGAATGCAGAATCTGGCCCTTGGTGAGCTATAGAGGCAGGTCTTCAGCTACTGTATATAGCTCCAATGAATTCAATGGAGCTACACCAATTTACAGCAGATGAGGTTCTGGCTAATAAACTTTTTTTTTAAACCTGCACTCATCCATGTTGACATCCATTCTGAAAGCTTTACATACCATAATGGCTACTTCTTACACATGAAGGCTTTTTAATGGAAAAAGTGGCTATGAAGTATTAATTTCAAAATGATGCAATACACGTATTTCTCAGTGAAGCCATACATTATTTTTACACCATTGAAGAACAGTCTTTTATTCCTCCTACTCTGAATATTTCTGTTCACATTACACATTTCCTTATTCATGTGGCTGCTCTATCTTACCCTCACATTCAGCATCAACATCATGCACTCATTGCCCAAGTTCTGTATAACATTAACATACAGCTTTCCCACTACTAATATTGCACTTTACAATTTGAATTACTTTCATGATGAGAAAACATGGGGTGACAGGGTAGGGTATGACAGCTCTGTGGCTGGTTGCCATTGAATGTAACTCCACTAGAAACCTCTAAATCTAATACACCAATGGATGCCTTTTGGATCCTGAATAAAACCATTTCATGGTAAAAATTGCTACTAGTGCTTACCCTCGTGGTGAACATACAGAGGCCAGATCCTTGCTTTGATTATATCCTGTTCTCCCCTCTACTCCCAAACTCTCATTTGCATTTGCTTCTTTCATATCCCATTCCACACCCATTGAGTTTCCATTGTCCTTTTTGGATCCAATCCTTTACTAATGTGAGTAATCCTTAATTAGAACCGCTGTCTGGTTGTAGATAAAATTATCATTACTACTATTGTTATCTTGGGATAAATTTAGGAAACTGCATAGTCCTGGCTGTCCATTTCATCAATGTTTGTTTCTATTTTGGAGCTACGAGTTGTTGCGTTTTTACTGCTGTACTGCAATGAGAACTATGGAACAGTGGTCTACACATTACAAGGAATACATGAAAAACTAAATTAATTAAATACATGGGACTGATTGCATGCATAAGGATTTTCAGGATTAGCTCCTTAGCTTATAAAGTCATCATCAGAGTGAGGAATGTGTTCCATCTTTACCTGGAAAGTACCCCCGTACACTTTGGTTGCTGTTGTTGCATGTCTGAAGTCAGTAATGATTTGAGATTGTCAAATAACAGGTTCAATTGGAATTATTTAATCAAAGATTATCAATCAGAACATACAGAATACAGAAAGAGTAGATACATTACCACCCTTGATTGTAAGGTAAAGAGCTGGCTCTTCTTCACTGCCACTGGTGCAATGCGCGGTGTCATTCTCCAACTAAATTCCAAAAAAATCTGTCATTATATAGGGTTTTTAGACAAAGAGATGCCTGTTTGTCAATAATAATCTCCAAAACCATATGTTCTGATGTAATTTCTTTTAATATACAAACTTTCTCAGTTTACCTGATTGATGTGTGAAGGCATAATTTTTTACAGCTGAGGACCAACATTCTTCAAGATAGTATCTCTCAGTGGGTCCTTCTTCCCCATAAACATTTTTCCCTATTGATCCCCCAATAGGAAAAATCTGATGTAACAATTATCTCTCATCAATCTCCCAGGTTTATATATGCTTATGTAACCATTTAATATATATAGTAATGGAATGGTTTCCAAGAATATTTGGAGTTCTATAGACATGGAGATATCAAGGATTATTAGATACAGACTAATGAATAAAATTCCTGAATAGGGGGTCCTGTGGCACCTTTAAGACTAACAGAAGTATTGGGAGCATAAGCTTTCGTGGGTAAGAACCTCACTTCTTCAGATGCGAAGAAGTGAGGTTCTTACCCACGAAAGCTTATGCTCCCAATACTTCTGTTAGTCTTAAAGGTGCCACAGGACCCTCTGTTGCTTTTTACAGATTCAGACTAACACGGCTACCCCTCTGATACTATTCCTGAATAGGGTTACTTATAAGTCAAGGACTAGTACGCTGGGCCTTAAAAGTCATAGATTCTAAATAGTTAATATATAAATGTAAAAATACTAAAAGGGTTAATATTTACTAACAAATACTAACATTATACAAATTAATAACAATAGCATGGCGAAGAATTGCAGTTTTCTTAGTTAACTTTAGAGCATATGAGTTGCTAGCATTTCCATACAGGTTATTTTGATGTATTCGTTGCTCTTTCACCTGGAAAATCAAATGGAGTGTTGCATTTGCTCACTGCTGTGTAAAGGCCTAATTCACAGTTCAATGGTCAGACGCTTATAGATGTTAATGGGCCAAACAAAACAACCCTACCCTTATTGTGTGAATTATTATTATTATTTTCATGTATTTATTTTGTTTTATTTATATGTATGTATATGTATGTGTGTGAGTACATACACACATACACATATAAAAACCATTTTATTCATTTGTAACTGGAAATATTTGTGTATTTAATTCTTAGTGTTATAAATCATGGGCAGAATTAATCATGCAAAATGATAAGATCCATATAAAACTGTAAAATTCACAGACCAGATTTTTTTTTTAAAATAAAGTAAAAATTAAATAGCAGGGGCAGTAGCTTGTTTCACCTATATAGACAGACCTTAAGGAAATTAATCTGACCACATTTATAGCCTACACATCCTCACAGGTTCAACATTTGGGCCACTATGGACCAAACATCCCAAAGCCAAAGCATTTGTTCACAAGAGACTCTATACATAACCTTTAAAAACTCAGTGTAGAGTCTGCTAATTTATAAAGAGAAAACATGTCTAGAGAATGGTATAATGATTTTCCAATATCTTAAAGTGTTTTCATTTAATAAAAATGTTCCAGATGGGAACTATCCCCTTTCTACTTAAATCCACAGGTGTTAAAAATGTTCTTTGCTTGTTCTAGGGCATCCAGGCTGCTAATTATTTATAACCATTTTAGAGGACTATTTGCAACCTGAGATATGACTGTATATTAATATCTTCCATCAGTATTGATGTGTCATGAGTAACATGGGTGCGGAACCGGGAAGCAAAACAGAGCCATCCTGGCACATAGAATGTCCCGACAGTAGGTAGGCGTTTAATGTCAATCATTCCCATTCCCTCCCTGCCACCACATCACCAGATTAGTTTTCTCCGCATTTTAATTATTTGTTGTTGATTAATGTTTACTTGCTATCTTTTGGATGAGATATGAAGGCTTGCCCACCTGCTGTTGTTAAAAATCCAGTCTAATTTCTTCTGAGAGAAGTGGTGGAATCTTTGTGTCCCCGTCCAATTCCAGTTTGGAGAGTTACATAAAGCAAGAGATATAAAGGGACTTAGATGTTCAGTGCCGATGTTCTCATGTGGGATTCCCCCAGCCTCTCCTGTTGAAGCTGTCCCCCTCTGGATAAATAACCATAGAGTGGTTGGAGCAGGGTCTCCTATCTCCCAGGTGGGTGTCCAAACTACTGGGCTACAGAGTCATTCTCTCTCTGGCCCAACAAGTGTTTCACTTTAGCTTCAACAGGAGAGACTGAATATCAGAATATTCCATAGTTTAGTGGTTAGAGCACTCTCCTGAGAGGTGGGTGACCCCTGTTCAAATCTTTTCTACCTTTCTGGCAGAGAGGGGGAAATTGACCCTGGGTGTCCCACATCCCAGGTAAGTGCCTTTATGATAAGGCTAAATGTTATCATTCTCTGTCAATATTTTGAATGAAACCCGATCCCATAGATGCCCTCTGAGCACACCTACCACATTGGGCCTCACATGCAACTTAGGCAGCCAAATACCTGTCTTCCCCAGTTCATGGATTGCTCTGGAGCTTAGGCAGGAGACAGGTGTCAGGCTGCCTAGAGGGATGCACCAGCACACATGCTCAGAATCAGAAACCTAGGCCCCTTGTGGATCACCGTGGAGCCAAAACTGGGACTTAGGTGCCTAAGTACTTTCATGGATCCTATTCATTCTGCCTTCCTAAATCTTCCTTTCAGTTTCAATTGGATATAATACTCTTCTTTACTTCCTGTGCAAAACTGTATAGTGTTGCTGTGTGCTGTTAAAGAGCTATCAGAAGCCATTCCAGAACTGGCTGCACTTCAGTGGTGATCAAAGTGATTCCTATATTACTGTATACAATACGTGCAAAGGTCAACATTAAAAAGTAAACAATTGCCTTCAAATACTAAAGCAGGGGTATCTGAGCTGCAGATCCTCTACATCCTGATTTCTCCAGTGCTGATATGTGGGGGTAAATACTGAGGGTTTTATTATGGTGTCCACCTCTATAATACCAAATTCAGTCCTCAGATGTTGACACGCAGCTCACAGTAAAGTCATCGGGAACCTCATGTTTATATCAATGGGCAGAAATTGACCATCATTTGTCAAATTTGTTAATGGCAAGCCCAATCCTGTTTTCATGGAAGGCAAATGTTTGGTCTTATCCTTCTCATTGAAATAAATGACAAATATTTATAGAGAGACCTTTCTGATCCATGTGGGTGAAAGGTGGCACATAAATCTAAAACTATTATCATTGCTTAAGGATTCTCCATCATTGTAGACTTAAGGAATAAAAAAAAAAAAATCTACCACTGGAGGATTGTCTGATTAGTTCATTTCTAGATAGATAGATCGATAGATCAATCATGATTACTGACATAGGACCTTACGTGTGTATGATGTCTTCATCCTGAGACCTGTACTGAGACCACAGTACAATTAATTATAACAAAAATGGTCCTTTTCTGAGTTTACAATCATTCAAGTCAATTAATCGGTTTTGAAAATCTCAGTCCATGTGGTTTGTTTTGGTCATGCATCTGGTTTGCTCCAGTATTTTTTTTCTTTCAAAGAAAGAAAGGCAGGTGAGTTTGAGCACATTGTTTACAATACATAAAAATAGATCATATGTATATTCTGTGGAAAAATAAACCTTGGAAATAAAGACTTCATCAGAGAAGTTTGACCAAAACCCAAGAGGTGCTGGGCACACACAACTTCTGCTGATTTCAATAGCCCTGGTGGGTAGTCAGCAAATGCTCAACATATCTCAGGATTTAGTCCATTAATACACTATTGCACTAGACTACAAGTAAAAACTGTGACAAAGGGTTTGTCTCCACTCACTGGGAGATCGATGCATGGTGATTGATTCCCCAGGGGTCGATTTAGTGGGTCTAGTGAAGACCCACTAAATTGACCGCCGATTGCTCTCCAGTTGACTCCAGTACTCCATCAGAACAAGAAGCATAAGGTAAGTCAACAGGAGAGTTTCTCTTGTCGACCCAGTGTGGTGTAAACACCGCAATAAGGTATGACAACTCCAGCGATGTTATTCACGTAGCTAGAGTTGCATAATTTAGGTCAAGTTAGCCCCGTAGTGTAGACCTGCCCAAACACAAGTATACCATGTATTTGTTGTAATCACAAGAGTATTATGTACTAGGGACCATTTTCCTTAAGAAGTGAAGTACCTAACCTTATTCAAGGTGACAGGCTCTTCTTATATTTTTTTATTCATAGTAAAACAAAACCAAAAATATTTCACTTAGATTACTAAGGCAAACTAAGAACTGGAAAAGATCAGGGAATTTTCTCTCAGCTACCTGGGGTAAATCTGGGGCAACTAACAAACACTGCAGTACAATTACTCTGGATTTGCTTTAGGATAGGTCTATACTTACCTCCGGGTCTGGCGGTAAGCAATCGATCTTCTGGGATCGATTTATCGCGTCTTGTCTAGACGCGATAAATCGATCCCGGATCGATCCCGGAAGTGCTCACCGTCGACGCTGGTACTCCAGCTTGACGAGAGGAGTACGTGGCATCGACGGGGGAGCCTGCCTGCCGCGTCTGGACCCGCGGTAAGTTCGAACTAAGGTACTTCGACTTCAGCTACGTTATTAACGTAGCTGAAGTTGCGTTCCTCAGTTCGAAGTGGGGGGTTAGTGTGGACCAGGCCTTAGAAACAGAATGTGGCTCTGCATTTATCAGGATACAGGGGTGAACAAAAGACAGATACAATGATGGATTTAAGTGGCAGGACACCACCTTATTAATCTGACAAAGAGGATGGCACTATTCACCCAATTCCTCTCACATACCAGGCATTTTACTTGAGCCAATGTGGAGTTAGGACTCCCACCATGGAACCAATAACTCTGGGTAAGAACTCCTCAGCCTGCCCCTAGGACTCAGCTCATTGCTGAATTACCTTGCTGTCCCCATCACTGAAGGTGGGGTAGAGGGTTCCAAAGGAAGACCTCCGTCTGCAAAGCTTTCAGGTCTCTCCTCCCTACAGGCACAAGGTACAGCAGCAAAATCCTGAGTGTCATTTACCTCTGGGAGCTAGCCTGTTTAGCCTTTATCCACACTGGACATTGGCTGCACGTTGTGATGAACTAAACACTCCTCTCTTCTCCTCATGTTAGATTTCCCATTCCTGTTCCTTTTGACTTAACTGTGCCTCCATAGTGCTGTGAGGAAGGTACAAAACACACCAGAGCTCAGCTATTTTTGCCCAAAAGGGGGAAAAAAATATCCTGATTTCAACAAGTGATCAGACAGATTCACAGCATCCTAGAAACACAGCTCATTGTATTTTTATCACAAAGAGAAAGCACAGGACAGCTATAAAGAGAAACTAAGTGGCCCCTGAAAGTTATGGAGTGCGAGAGTCAATTGTTCCCCCTCATTCAGCCAATGGAAGGAGAGAAACCCCCTTGCCCCAGGCACATGCTTTACCTGTTTCAGGTATGCAGAAGGGGGCATGGCTCTGTCATGCATGGCCCACTTTGTCCTCCTTTATTCACTCGATACACCACCTCTCTGGATGTTGGGGTCCATTTTTGCTGGTGTGATCAAGATACTCCCCCCATTGAGCTGGGAAGGGACATATTTGTAGTGGGATAGTGAAAGCTGGCAAGTAGATCTGCAACTACACAGATCTACTGTGCTAATCTCCCTGGTGGAGACCCTCCATGGGAATTATGGGAGTGCGATTTTCAAAAGCTCTTCAATGGGACCAAAGTTAGGCCAGCACCACGGGCTTTTGACAATCTGAGCCTGAGTAGCCATATAAATTTGGAACCAGAACACATCATTGCATTCAGAGAATATTTGGATATTTAATAGTACATTAAATACATTAAATAAGTTACACTGGTTAGATATTATTTAATATTGTCATGTGTCAATATTTAGCCATTAATTGATATTTAATTTACTGCCATACATTGGTATGCCAGTTCAGAGCTTACATATACCTATACATTTAATGTTTGTGGTTGAAACTGGGTGTATTGGGTCAGAGTAATCCATGATGTAATTCCACCAAAGTCAATGGAGTTTACATCAGGGATGAATTTGACCCATTGTATATTGCCTAATAGAATTGCAAACTAGTTGATGGGCTACAGAGTAGGTTTTCTTCTGGTGACTGAAATATTTGGGATGTGTGTATAGTGCAAGTCTAAGACATGAATGCACCTGTGTGCTCTATTCATCTTCTGTAGATTGCTGAAAATATTACAAATGCCTAAAATTGATATGACTTCACAGATTTCCCTTTGACAATAGATTTACATTTAAAGCAAACCAGTCATGTATTATAACAATTGAAAATGAGCTCACCGCACTAATTTTTGTTACCCCATTGATTATGTAACAACTTTAGCCAGTCTGTTTCCATTAATCATTTGAGGGAGCATTTTGACAAATATATATTTAATTAAACTGTAATTCTGTCCTATTTTGTCTTTCTCCATTTAGCCTTTATTCACAGCAACCAGTTTTATCCAAAAATTGTAATGGAATGAGATCGTTGTTTGATATTGCAATTTTCCTTGAATCAGGACCACAGAACTTGATTTTATGGCTCTTTTGCCTCTTCTGTTTTAATTAAATCCACGTGTACTCTGCCTCTGCTTGGCTACATTTAATAAAACAGAATATAAAATGTTATAGATGTTGTTCATACATCTTTTAAATTATACTATTGCAAGCATCTATGTTTTAATTTAGCACAGTTCAAAATGTAAATGACTACATCTGTGCTGTTTTATTCATAGAGGATCCTCCCTGTTCCTGTGTGGAAACAAGGGGATGGGAGAAACATGACTACGGCATTGTCTTCACCTTTCCATAGGCCCACAGTATTTCTTCCACAGGTATATTGGTATGGACAGGGGCAAGGACAGGGGCAGGCCAGGGGTGGAATCAGAGGGACAGGTTCCCTGTACAAACTTCTCTCTCTCCCAAATTGCAGTGAATTTCTGAAAAGTTAATGAGTTAATTCAGAATCACTCTATATTAACTTTCCTACCACTCCAATCCACAACACAGAAACCCTTTCAGGGAACATGTCTAGGTAGGAACAGCAGTGGGCATAGTAGGATATAGTGGCAGAACCCCCAATGAAGTCATACTCCCAGGAAACCAAAAGGGACAGCAGAGGCTCTGTATCCCAAGTTACTTTACCCTTTTAAAAGCATTTTAAAAGTGAAGTTTGGGTCTTAATCCAGCATTCCTTCTCTGTCTATATTTTCTTAGGGTGGGCCTGCGAGTTCCAATTAAAGTTGAAAGTATTGTTTGATGCTAGTACACACTCCCACTTCTTTCCTTTGTTCTTCTCCACTCTCTCTGTCACAGTCCCTGTGAGTCAGGCAACACCAGGAAAAAAAAAACACATTGCACCCACACATGAAAATTAATGAAGAGCTCACGACACAGTTATCTCGATTTGTTCCGTATCTGATTTGGCATTTGAAAAATTCTGTCTTTTATGCCTCCAAATGTTTCTGTTTGCCAGCAGCTTGATGACATGATTAGATCTGTGCTCAGTAATTTTACTGAGGTTTTCACACATATAGACCAAGTAATAATACAAAAAAAAAAAATCAGTAAAACAATGTAATTAAGAGAAATGAAGAGAGAGAAATTGAACAAGTAAAGAAGAAATGATATAATGTACCTTGCACAGCATGAATTGTATCATACAATGAGATAATCAAATGATATTAACTAGACAGAATCATGTTATCAAAATTAAGGTCAAAACTTGTTCAAGAATAAGTCATCTGTCTTCCAAATAAAAGCGAGTGATACCAATTATTTTTCAGCACACAACTTTTAAAATGTGGGCATTATAGATAAAATAATGTTCTAAATGAAATCATTAATATTGGGACTGAAGAGAGACTTTCCGTTGCAGAAGGCATAAGAGAAGTTAGATGCTGAATACAATAATACATTGGTATAAAATTAAGTACTTCCAGGTTATATCTTGGATTTTTAAAATAATTAAAAGTAATGACTGTGAAAGGGCCCATTTCTGTTCTTACTGAACTCAGTGGGAATTTGTCATTACTTCGGTAAGAAAAAGATTGCGGCCACAGTGGAATTTTTATGGCACTGTGAGGGACCATGGGTCTTGAACCTTGGTGTACAGGGCTCTTAGAGGCAGGCCATTCTAACCTGATACCCAGTGACCTGCTAACAGTTGCTAAAATAGTAGATGAACTCTAGTCCTTGAATCTGATTGGTGGAACCGTGGGGTCCTGATTCATCTCCAGCCTCTATTTCACCCAAGCACAGGAACAGGAAGTTATCCATGCAACTGGGTTCTCCCTGCTTTTGTCTGATTGCCCTGCAATAGCTGTTCCCACTGCTTATCTCCTGGTAACCTTGACACCTGACTCTTGGTTTGCCCTCTGGCCTTTCTTGGACTCTGATCTCCTAGTAACCTGACCCTGCCTGCTTCCTGACACCTGACTTTTGGTTTACCCTCAGATCTCCTGGTATTGGACCTGGCCTGACTCCTGCTCCAACCACAAGGTAAGACTGCCCATGTCACAGTTGTGACAGGCACTGATTTTTGCCTAGGTAAATCCAGGAGCATGAAAATATACCTGATCGTCTTCACTGCAACCTGGTTTATATTATATTGGGTTCAAGCGTTTTTACTTGTTTATGTCATGTTCTGCATGAATCTCATTACCACCTCCCCACCCCTTAATCAAGGGAAATTAGGGGTGTATGTGTCTTCTCTTTTCAAACCCTTTGACCAAACAGAAGTCGATGTGAGCACAAATCCCAACTTAAATTCTCCCCTTCAACCATCAAGTTTATTTTGAGAGCCAGAAATTCTATTCATTGGCATCAAGCCAATCTAGGGGGCTGAATTGTATATCAAAACATCAGTTTCAAGCAAACCACAATTTATAGCAAATCAAGAGACATTTGCAGAGGTGGAGTGTATACCACATCATGTTTCTCAATTACAGAAAAGTGCTTTTTAACCAACATGGACTAGTTTATATCTTTATTTCTCTAGGGTTGGAGGTGCTTAACAACCAGTGGTTAAACATAAGCAATGACAGGAATATGGTTAGTCAGTTGAGATTTAGGGGCTAGGATGTATAATGGAAATGGTGGCATTTCCATTTTACATCCTAGCCCCTAAATCTCCACTAACTAACCATATTTCTGACATTGCTTATGTTTGATTCTCATTGAGTCTCATCTCTTATGATTGAATCTTATTGGTCAAAAAATGGAGCTTGGCTTTGGACACAGAGCAGGGTTTCTAACTGGTGTCGTTTGCCCTTGATATTATAACAACAATAATAATTAATATGATGAAACCCCACAGGCTTTATGGAGTCCAAATAACCATACTTACTAAATATACACAACATGCAAGGCCTAGTTACATATACACACTGCTGTGCTGTCTGGTTTCTAAAACTTAGCACCCAGTGAGCACCACAAGAGGGCTCACAGAATATTAAAAAAGAAAATATCCTTTTCTGATCATTTTGATTTGTCATGAGGGTAGACTAGCTTGATAAGTTGTACGCCATGTCTAACCTGTTTCACCCAGGTTCTAAATCAGGGACTGTTTGCTTTCCCTCCTACAGCTGAGAACCAACCTAAATTTATTTTGATTTATTTTTTAACTCCTACCAAAGTCAGTCATTTGCCTATTTTCATGCACTTGGGACCAAATTTTGATCATAGTGGATCCAAGGGAAAAAGACTCTCATTGATTTTAAGAGACTAAAGATTTAGCCCTTGATCCTTAAATGAAAGTCAGGTCAAACAGATTTTCATCATTCACTCTCGGGTCGCTCACTTCTCAATAGAACAAACAGAACAAATATTAATGGATAACATTACATTTGGTTTTAATTATCAATGTCCATTATCAACTACCCATTAATTATCAAAGTCCCTAGATTCATGTTAGAATAAAATATGACACTGTTAATCCATTTCTACTAGTCCACCTTTTTAAAACAATAAAATTAAATAAAAACCATGAAAAGAAAAATAATCACTTGATCAATAATTAATTGAACACAGCGTTGCCATCTTTAAATCTCTCATTTCTGTTTCAGAACAAGCTGTATAACTCTAAGGCAATGCACCTTTGGAGAAAGGCATCCATTGTTCCTCTGAATTATAAATAAGTGAAGGTCTTGTAAAAATCACAGGATGCCTTTATAAATGTGTATGATTAGAATATTTCAAGACTTTGTTCAGGAGCTAACAAATTTCTGCCAAAATTAATGGAATTTTTCTGAATTATCCATTGTTCCTCTGAATTATAAATAAGTGAAGGTCTTGTAAAAATCACAGGATGCCTTTATAAATGTGTATGATTAGAATATTTCAAGACTTTGTTCAGGAGCTAACAAATTTCTGCCAAAATTAATGGAATTTTTCTGACACACTCATCCTGGCTTCTTGCTGACTACTTTTAAAAATAGCTTTTCTAGAACAATCAGTCTCACCAAGGCCCACATTCAGCAAAGTATTTAAGCACATGTTTAACTCTGAGAATATGAGCAGGCCCATTAATCCACCTAAGATGGAATTTCTTCTTTTACAGTTTTCTTTAAAAAAAAAAAAAAAAAAAGGAAATTACATACCAAACATTATATTAGAAGTACATTAAGATTGTAAAATCAAGTACTGAAAAGTGCTTGTGCCACTGAGAAACTTCATCAAAGTTTTTAATTACATGATCACATACTGTTGTTTCTACAGAACCCCTCCCTCATTCAATGCACAAGATAGGCAGCGAACAAAGCAGAGTGATGTAAGAAGAGAAAGGATTTCTCTTTCTTTGACAAAGTACCAAGACTTGTGGATACGGGGATGCTGTAGACATGGTATATCTTGACTTTAGTAAAGCTTTTGATCCTGTCTTGCAAGACCTTCTCATAAACAAACTAGGGAAATGCAACCTAGATGGAGCTACTATAAGGTGGGTGCATAACTGGTTGGAAAACCATTCCCAGAGAGTAGTTATCAGTGGCTCACAATCATGCTGGAAAGGCATAATGAGTGGGGTCCCGCAGGGATCAGTTCTGGGTCTGGTTCTGTTCAATATCTTCATCAATGATTTAAATAATGGCATAGAGAGTACACTTATAAAGTGTGCAGACAGTACCAAGATGGAAGGGGTTGCAAGTGCTTTGGATGATAGGATCAAAATTCAAAATGATCTCGACAAGATGGAGAAATGGTCTGACGTAAATAGGATGAAATTCAATAAGGACAAACGCAAAGAACTCCACTTAGGAAGGAACAATCAGTTGCACACATACAAAATGGGAAATGACTGCCTAGGAAGGAGTATTGTGGAAAGTGATCTGGGGGTCATTGTGGACCACAAGCTAAATATGAGTCAACAGTGTAACACTGTAGCAAAAAAAGCATACATCATTCTGGGATGTATTAGCAGGAGTGTTGAAAGGAAGACACGAGAAATAATTATTCCGCTCTACTCCGCGCAGATTAGGCCTCGACTGGTTTATTGCGTCCAGTTCTGGGTGCCACATTTCAGGAAAGATGTGGACAGATTGGAGAAAGTCCAGAGAAGAGCAACAAAAATGATTAAAGATGATCTATGAGGGAAGATTGAAAACATTAGGTTTCTTTAGTCTGGAAAAGAGAAGACTGAGAGGGGACATGATAACAGTTTTAAAGTACATAAAAGGTTGTTACAAGGAGGAGGGAGAAAAATTGTTCTTAACCTCTGAGGACAGGACAAGAAGCAATGGGCTTAAATTGCAGCAAGGGAGGCTTAGGTTGGACATTAGGAAAAACTTTCCAACTGTCAAGTTGGTTAAGCACTGTGATAAATTGCCTAGGGAGGTTGTGGAATCTCCATCATTGGAGATTTTTAAGAGCAGGTTAGACAAACACCTGTCAGGAATGGTCTAGATAATACTTAGTCCTGCCATGAGTTCAAGGGACTGGACTAGATGACCTTTCAAGGTCCCTTCCAGTCCTATGATTCTATGATATTCTTTTGTGGTTTAGTGACTGGACAGGGACTCAGGAAAGGTGGGTTCTGTAACTATGCCATTGACTCCTATGTGATATCAGACAAGGCACTAGTTCCTAATACATACTCTCAAGAGGGCTGAGTTATTATTACATAGTCATCCCTAATTATGCACTTTCTAACTGTTTGTTGCAACATTTTAGCTTCATTTTTGCTTTTGGTTACAGATAGGTTGGAGAAAAGGAGAAAAATGCTAAATAATAATAATTAATAGATGTTGGTCCAAAGAGACCGAATTTTTTGACCTTGCAGGCACACTGCAAAATACATCAGTTTCATAATACTTTTACTGATGGCTGATATAAGCAGAGTACTCATCTAAAATAACTTCCTTTAGGAGAAAAACTTCCTTTGGTCATGTAGGGCTATCCTGATAATTCCCAAGACAAAGCCAAATACATTTCCTTATTCAGCTAGCTAGAGACAGGTACCACCTATGGAAAGTGCACTCCACTGTTATTCAAAGAGAACATTTTATTGGTAGCTGAGGGATACAAAGATATTGTAACTGAATTGACTTTACCAATCATGTTTCATTGCTTCTAAACAGTTAGTGTTCTTGTAGAATAAATAATAAAATAGTGATAAGGTTCTCTGAGTTACAATGTCCTTTATTGCACAGAATCTACATGTGATTAGATAGTAAGTTCACATCACAATAAACAACTACTAGGTTCAAAACAACTTTGTTACTTCAATCATCAGGTCTTAAGTAGGACTTAAGTAAGGCATAGGCCTCATGCTGCTTCTCTACACAGTGATGAATTTCACCCAAATGTGATAAGAAATTAATGTTTCTTCTACAATTAATAAAATGACAATCACTTCAATCCATGACCAACATTTTGTATGTCACAGTTTAAAATGAAGTGTTCTTACACAATGCAAATTTTAATGATTAAACTAATGTTCAGCATAGCTTCTATTAGAGGTGATAAAATGCCAGAAGATGTAAGTTGTACTGTACTGTGAAAAATGTTGTCCTATAACAATTTCTGTTAAATCTTCCAGCATTGCAGACAGATAGTGCATTTGTGTGTGTTAATGCTTTTAAGCTGTTATGGAACAAAAAGGCAGCATTGACTTTAAAAAGAGGCAAAGAATAGAAGTGCTGATAAAAAAATTATCTCTGATTTACACAGCTTTTATACACAATCTCTTGTACATAGACCTTTATGGAACTCTACCTCACTTTCTCTGGCTAGCACTTGTATAAATTGTACTAAAAAATATTGTGTTAGCAGGGAAAGGACCTATCTGGCTATTCTTTTACAGGGAGAAGGTGAAGGGTTTCTGAATTTCCACAAAATTGCAGTTAAAAAAGAACAAGAAATCTTTTTTCCCTCCCCCCTGTACAGATCAGAAGTAAAAATATCACTCAGCTTCATCTGGCATTATTACTATTATTAAAAATTGTGATTCTAATCTATGATAGCATGTGCCAAATTTATGTTAAAATACATGTGGTTTTTTTTAGCCTGCATGTTTACATTTTCATTAGAACTAGGTTGCTACACACAATCATGTATTAAGGGCCTTTCAAAGAATGTTTTGTCTGTGATGCCAAGTGGTATGATCATCCAAAAGATTTGTGGTGTGTGGGAGGGAGGGAATGGAATCCACTGAAAAAGATATCTTGCTTTTGTCTGTTGCATAAAGCACACATTTATTTAAATAGTACTCTGATTAGCATATATCGGGGACATCAATAAAGCTGAGTAGTAGACAGCTGCAGGAGAAAATGAATTGTGAAATTCAAAGTTTCAAGATTCACTCTCTGGCTGTTTTGCACTGCTCCGGTGATACAAAGCAATTATAAGCAATGCTTAAGTGTCTAATTAAGATGGGATAATGGATGCTCTGCTTTGCCGGTGGAGGTCAAAGCGGAGGAGCATACCAGTGAATCTGATTTACTATCTGTAGGACTTCCTCCCATAATCTGATATTTGAGAATAAGTAATTATTTTATCATCCTCACCAACTATTTACTCTGTGTATTACTAAAAATGCAGACAGAATTCATATTATTTAACTACAAAAACAAAGCTGGGATTTTCAAACCAGTCAAGGGGAAATCATAACCACATTTTTATTTTTTAGCATTTTTTTTTCAATTTCTGAACAAAATCTATGCTTAAAATAATATTAAAGGAGAGAGTTTAATCCAAGTTTTCTATTAGGGAGGGGGTTTCAAAACTCCAAATCTATTCTTATAAAGTTTTGTTTTCTTCTCCATTTGTTTGGATGGCAGGAGAGGGAGGAGCAACTGATTGGACCAGATTTTCAAAACTGCTCAGTGCCCAATGTTTCAGTGGGTGTACTGAGTTCTGAGCACTTTTGGGGAAAAAAAAAATCTTTTCACTTCATCTAAGTGCTTGGGTGGTTGCCAAAGTCTTTGGGAAATATAGTCAATGAAAATATAGGATTAATTTTACAAACTTTCCTCCCTAATTTCTTTGATTCAAATTTTAAATAATCTTCAGTCATCTTTCTCCCAGCCATTACAAACTCATCTCCTGTCACAAATTGAAGCTTTTCAAACCATACTTATTGCTTCAGGCCAGTATAATATTTTCTAAATCTGTTACCAGAAATACCTGCCATTATTACACCATCACCACATCCATACAGACAAGCTGAGCAGTTGAGATTATTTATTATTTTTCCCTCCAATACTGTTTCTTCTGTTGCTGGCTGATTGTCAATGTTCTTTGAGCTTCTTAGCATTGATGAGGAATCTGCTTGTCTTTTCTTCTCTCTGTCAGAGCATGGGTTTCCACCTCTGCTTTGTGGAAATTATCTGCCATATAAAAATAAAAAAAAAAGAGATGGTGCTAATCTTAAAAGCTGTGACATACCACTGTATTAGTCAAATGATTTTTCTCTTACCGTGCATCAATATGTTTTACATGTGTCAAAAAAGCTTAGTTTTTTCCCTTTGTTCCATTAAAATTGTTGTCCTGTGTGTGCACTTGTGACAATCTTAGGCTGGTGTCATAAAGACTCATTGGGGGGAGGGATAGCTCAGTGGTTTGAGCATGGACCTGCTAAACCCAGGGTTGTGAGCTCAGTCCTTGAGGGGGCCACCTAGGGATCTAGGGCAAAATCAGTACTTGGTCCTGCTAGTGAAGGCAGGGGGCTGGACTCAATGACCTTTCAAGGTCCCTTCCAGTTCTAGGAGATAGGATATCTTTCTTTCTTTCTTTAATTTATTGACTTCTTGCCAAGATGTTAAATTTACCAGGACTTGATTTTTATGTTACAAGGTGTTTCTATCCAGAACAGACTTCAAACTAGGCAGGGGTGCAGATGGGGGTGAAGGATTATAGAATACACCCCAAAGAAATAACACTGGTCTACAATTTTTGAGAAGTCGTCTGCTTCAGAGATAAAATGTGCTATTTATTATGTATTTTGATGTGCTGAATTCAAATATGACAATTAAAACAACTGATTGGCTACTGTTTCTAAGATATTTAAGTTTTTACATTTTACGTCTATGTATATTGTGTAGATAGTAGAGTTTTAATCATAAATTGTAAACCTAGGTCTTTTCATGTGTTTATGGTTGCTTTACATGATAATATTTCACCTGTCCTGTTTAGGTAACACTTTAAAAATCAGCAAAAGGGTTATATAAATAAAATTTATTATGAAACAAAAGGCAAAAAACTATTCTGTACATAGTTTAGTCCTATTCAGTGTCTACTCGGCGCTTCTTGGTTTGTCTCTTGTATTCATTAAATGGAACATCTCTTGTCACTGTCCAGCAATAGTCTGCAAGCATTGATGGGCTCCATTTGCCCTGATAGCGTTTCTCCATTGTTGCAATGTCCTGGTGAAATGGCTCGCCGTGCTCGTCGCTCACTGCTCCGCAGTTCGGTGGAAAAAAATCTAGATGAGAGTGCAAAAAATGTATCTTTAGTGACATGTTGCAACCAAGGCTTTTGTATGCCTTGAGGAGGTTTTCCACCAACAACCTGTAGTTGTCTGCCTTGTTGTTTCCGAGACAATTTATTGCCACTAACTGGAAGGCTTTCCATGCCGTCTTTTCCTTGCCACGCAGTGCATGGTCAAATGCATCATCTCGAAGAAGTTCACGAATCTGAGGACCAACAAAGACACCTTCCTTTATCTTAGCTTCACTTAACCTTGGAAATTTTCCACGGAGGTACTTGAAAGCTGCTTGTGTTTTGTCAATGGCCTTGACAAAGTTCTTCATCAGACCCAGCTTGATGTGTAAGGGTGGTAACAAAATCTTCCTTGATTCAACAAGTGGTGGATGCTGAACACTTTTCCTCCCAGGCTCCAATGACTGTCGGAGTGACCAATCTTTCTTGATGTAGTGGGAATCTCTTGCACGACTATCCCATTCGCAGAGAAAACAGCAGTACTTTGTGTATCCAGTCTGCAGACCAAGCAAGAGAGCAACAACCTTCAAATCGCCACAAAGCTGCCACTGATGTTGGTCATAGTTTATGCACCTCAAAAGTTGTTTCATGTTGTCATAGGTTTCCTTCATATGGACTGCATGACCAACTGGAATTGATGGCAAAACATTGCCATTATGCAGTAAAACAACTTTAAGACTCATCTTCGATGAATCAATGAACAGTCTCCACTCATCTGATTCGTGAACGATGTTGAGGGCTGCCATCACACCATCGATGTTGTTGCAGGCTACAAGATCACCTTCCATGAAGAAGAATGGGACAAGATCCTTTTGACAGTCACGGAACATGGAAACCCTAACATCACCTGCCAGGAGATTCCACTGCTGTAGTCTGGAGCCCAACAGCTCTGCCTTACTCTTGGGTAGTTCCAAATCCCTGACAAGGTCATTCAGTTCACCTTGTGTTATGAGGTATGGTTCAGAGGAGGAGGATGGGAGAAAATGTGGGTCCTGTGACATTGATGGTTCAGGACCAGAAGTTTCATCCTCTTCCTCTTCCTCGTCTGACTCAAGTGAGAATGATTCTGGTGCATCAGGAACCGGCAGTCCTTCTCCGTGGGGTACTGGGCGTATAGCTGATGGAATGTTTGGATAATGCACAGTCCACTTTTTCTTCTTTGACACACCTTTCCCAACTGGAGGCACCATGCAGAAGTAACCATTGCTGGTATGATCTGTTGGCTCTCCCCAAATCATTGGCACTGCAAAAGGCATAGATTTCCTTTTCCTGATCAACCACTGGCGAAGATTTGTTGCACAAGTGTTGCAGCATATGTGTGGGGCCCACCTCTTGTCCTGATCTCCAATTTTGCAGCCAAAATAAAGGTGATAGGCTTTCTTAACCATAGTGGTTATACTGCACTTTTGTGATGCAAAAGTCACTTCACCACAAACATAGCAGAAGTTATCTGCACTGTTCACACAAGTACGAGGCATCTCTGCTCACTTTGGCTAAACAGAAATGTGTCCCTTTGCAAAATCAAACACTGACAAATAAGAGAGCACGACACTGTCTGATTTCTAGAGCTGATATAGGGCAATTTGTTCAGCAGAGTGATGTAAGCTTCGTTATGATTGCATCCTCCATGACTTCTAGGAATAACATGATGCAATTCATATCATGTATGACGCAATACCAGCTTCAGATTGCATCATTCATTGTTTTGCCTAAAAAGCAAGTACTGTCCAAACCCAGTCATAGATTTATTCATAGATCCAGTCAAAGATGTATTTTAGTCATTTCTGGTTTAAATTGAGATCCCTTCCCTTTATAACTCACTTATCCTCCGCCATTCCCAAGTCAAGGGTCGTATATACTGGCCCAATAGCATATCTTGAAAACTAGAGCCAATCAACAATTTTAATCATCATTTTCGTTCTCAGTGACCCAGAATTAGTAAAATTTGAGTACATTTATTTCAGAAGCATTTTGGCTGTAGAGCAGTGTAATGTAAGAATCCTGCTAAACAGTGAAGGGTGGAGTAAAAGGCTAGGATCAGGGCCAATCAGAGGGGGGCCCAGGAGGGCCATTTGGCCTGGGCCTCAAGCTCAAAGGGGTTGAAATTTAGATACTTGTTAATTTTTTTGCATATGATAAGTTTCACAACTTGTTTTTATGCGCATCCCTATCAGACCAGAAAAGCATTTGTTAAATAAAAAAATATTCAAATTATGTCTCATCTTTTTTTGGTGCCTTATTTTGTTTTCATGTGTTGTCATTTTTTATTTCTATTATAGCTAGGGGCCTCAAAAGCTGGAAATGGCCGGGCCTCTCTGGACCTCTGAGAGAGCCTGGCTAGGATCACATGACAGCCTTTCCACCTGCCCTAGATGGCTAAGTGGTATGGATCATTGCTCACTCCACCTCCATCACTGTCTGTGTACTGATTGTATTCTTCAAAGGAGCCAGATGCTCTCACTAGAAATATAAAATATTTTATTAATAACAGAGAATATGTGCTACTAATGTGCATTTTTATTCATGCTTCCTTCAGCTATTTTGTTTTCCTTCAAGCTTCTTATTAATACATCAAATTCTCCCATGTTATCGTTTTTTTTCATCATCTTAAATAAACATGGTCTATCAGATGCAACAGATCTCATATGTACAGATAGCCAGGTTACAAAATAGACAGACCAGCCATGGAGTTAAATATCTTTCTAGGAAAAGATTTAAATAAACAACAAAAAATTAAAAGTGACTTAGCTCCTTGAGTTCACATGATAAACCCATGCATGGTAACATGTTAATCCTCACTATGGATCTGAAGCTACAAGGTGCACATAGCCTCCTGGGAGGTGTTGGGTGCCCTAGTTCATCTAACATTAAACAAGGGGTTCCACACCACAGATCTTGGAGCATACACTTGAGGTACATGAGGTCTGTTGTTGCCACACCTGTACTGCCCTGCACTCCCTACCAGCTCCATTTGAGCTTCCCAACCATTACTTCCCCAGAAGCCCCAAAGAGGGTCCTACAGCATGGCTAGCCTCTGCAGAAATGTATACACAGGCTGGTATCAGATTGCTAATTCTGACTCATTTCTAGGACTGGTTGAAAAGCTTCCATGGAAACTGCCATTTGATAGAAAATCAGATTTTCAATAAAATGAATTTTTTTCATGTAAAGTGTATGCTTTCCAGGGAAAATTTTGAGTTTTTGTCAGAAACTTTTCAGACAAACACCAAAAAATTCCTGTTTTTGTTTTTTTGTTTTTGACCATAAGTGTAAATTTCCCATTG
The DNA here is from genome assembly GCF_028017835.1 of Emys orbicularis. NCBI lineage: Eukaryota > Metazoa > Chordata > Testudines > Emydidae > Emys > Emys orbicularis. The sequence goes on from NC_088691.1 coordinate 88,625,118, forward strand.
ATACCCCTTTCCCCTTGCCATTTTCTGACCAGCTGTAATAACCTCCACTGGACTAGCCATGTTTGACATGCATCCTTGTCCTGCCTCCAGCCCAGACCCTCCCCTTGTATGGATATAGGACCTAAAGGAAATTTCTCTTTGGGCCCCAAGAAAGGGAGGTGGCTGGTCCTTACCCTCCTTCTGTGCAGAGAGGATGAGATCCATACACAGATGGCCACCTACCTTAGCACATGATGTAGGCCATAAAATTTACTCTACCAATCAGAAAGTTTTAACATATACACTCACTACTGAACTAGGTCAAAATTATTTTCTATATTTGTATATTTTTATTCTTCCTTATAAAAGCCTAAACCATTAGACTTTTCTTGAGAAGTAAATACAACCTTATACCACTGTCTCTTTTCCCACAGTTGCAACACAGGAAATCAGTAGAAATCTAAGTCAAAGATGGTTTTTATATCAACTTCCAACTAAATTAGATGAGATTATTAAGCAGGAAAGATTACAAAATGAGGCACATGTTGATGTAATAGCCTGTAAATACAAAGGTAACTTTCCAGACAAACAAGTTTCAATATAAAAAATCAGACTAAGTAGAAATGATTTCATTCAGATTCTGGGGAAATCAAATCAAGTAATTGATCCTCATCTGAACCATTCAACTTTTAATCAGCAGACTTATTTTTTCCTTAATTTGACTATTCAACTATTGCATTGCTTCATCATAATCAAAAGAGAGAAAGACTTTTTAACAGCTTTAACAAGAAAAAGTTTGGCACGGAAAAGGACTGAAACAACAAATCTGAATAATACATAACATGCTTGATTCATGAGCATTTTTTCCTTCTAGGGTTTGCAAGTCTACATATGGCTGGAAATATATGGATTTGTTTGCTAGCATAATCTTTCCTTGTAATCTTCAATCACTGGCGTTAGAGAGGACACTGTCAAATTGAAATCTACCCAATTTCAAAAGAATGAGTTAAAACTTCCAATATTGCTCCTGGCCCAGAGTCCACCTGCCAGTCCACTCCCTGTTTCTGTGTGAAAGACCTACAAGTGATGGGACACACTGACCGAGATTCTGATACTGCAATATAGGGCACAGTAGCAGATTCTCATGTGGGACCCCATTGACTTTAACAGGATCTCATGCAGGCACAGCTGAACACATTACAATGAAGAACCAGGGCCTATGAACCCTAGAGAAGGCACTGACAATGAATAAAGTGCTGCCAAATGTACAAAGAAAACAACACTCGGAGAAAAATGGAGAAAATATTGTTTTCCTCTAATCTCTCTCATTGACAATAAATTTGGGTTATAGAAGAGAAAAAGAATTTCAGATGGCATCTCCTACTTTCACGCTCCAAAGACAATTTAAAGGTTACAATCAGGTTTCAAATCATAAAGGTGTAGTGATATGGGGATATCGATACATGAATATTACTGGCAACTTCCATTGATTTCACCTATGGTTTATAAAATATAAATTAAGAACATAAGAACATAAGAAAGGCCGTACTGGGTCAGACCAAAGGTCCATCTAGCCCAGTATCTGTCTACCGACAGTGGCCAATGCCAGGTGCCCCAGAGGGAGTGAACCTAACAGGCAATGATCAAGTGATCTCTCTCCTGCCATCCATCTCCATCCTCTGACGAACAGAGGCTAGGGACACCATTCTTACCCATCCTGGCTAATAGCCATTTATGGACTTAGCCACCATGAATTTATCCAGTCCCCTTTTAAACATTGTTATAGTCCTAGCCTTCACAACCTCCTCAGGTAAGGAGTTCCACAAGTTGACTGTGCGCTGCGTGAAGAAGAACTTCCTTTTATTTGTTTTAAACCTGCTGCCTATTAATTTCATTTGGTGACCCCTAGTTCTTGTATTATGGGAATAAGTAAATAACTTTTCCTTATCCACTTTCTCAACATCACTCATGATTTTATATACCTCTATCATGTCCCCCCTTAGTCTTCTCTTTTCCAAACTGAAGAGTCCTAGCCTCTTTAATTTTTCCTCATATGGGACCCTCTCTAAACCCTTAATCATTTTAGTTGCTCTTTTCTGAACCTTTTCTAGTGCTAGAATATCTTTTTTGAGGTGAGGAGACCACATCTGTACACAGTATTCGAGATGTGGGCGTACCATGGATTTATATAAGGGCAATAATATATTCTCAGTCTTATTCTCTATCCCCTTTTTAATGATTCCTAACATCCTGTTTGCTTTTTTGACCGCCTCTGCACACTGCGTGGACATCTTTAGAGAACTATCCACGATGACGCCAAGATCTTTTTCCTGACTCGTTGTAGCTAAATTAGCCCCCATCATGTTGTATGTATAGTTGGGGTTATTTTTTTCCAATGTGCATTACTTTACATTTATCCACATTAAATTTCATTTGCCATTTTGCTGCCCAATCACTTAGTTTTGTGAGATCTTTTTGAAGTTCTTCACAATCTGCTTTGGTCTTAACTATCTTGAGTAGTTTAGTATCATCTGCAAACTTTGCCACCTCACTGTTTACCCCTTTCTCCAGATCATTTATGAATAAATTGAGTAGGATTGGTCCTAGGACTGACCCTTGGGGAACACCACTAGTTACCCCTCTCCATTCTGAGAATTTACCATTAATTCCTACCCTTTGTTCCCTGTCCTTTAACCAGTTCTAAATCCATGAAAGGACCTTCCCTTTTATCCCATGACAGCTTAATTTACGTAAGAGCCTTTGGTGAGGGACCTTGTCAAAGGCTTTCTGGAAATCTAAGTACACTATGTCCACCGGATCCCCCTTGTCCACATGTTTGTTGACCCCTTCAAAGAACTCTAATAGATTAGTAAGACACGATTTCCCTTTATAGAAACCATGTTGACTATTGCTCAAGAGTTTATGTTTTTCTATGTGTCTGACAATTTTGTTCTTTACTATTGTTTCAACTAATTTGCCCGGTACCGACGTTAGACTTACCGGTCTGTAATTGCCGGGATCACCCCTAGAGCCCTTTTTAAATATTGGCGTTACATTAGCTAACTTCCAGTCATTGGGTACCGAAGCCGATTTAAAGGACAGGTTACAAACCTTAGTTAATAGTTCCACAACTTCACATTTGAGTTCTTTCAGAACTCTTGGGTGAATGCCATCTGGTCCCGGTGACTTGTTAATGTTGAGTTTATCAATTAATTCCAAAACCTCCTCTAGTGATACTTCAATCTGTGACAGTTCCTCAGATTTGTCACCTACAAAAGCCAGCTCAGGTTTGGGAATCTCCCTAACATCCTCAGCCGTGAAGACTGAAGCAAAGAATCCATTTAGTTTCTCCGCAATGACTTTATCATCTTTAAGCGCTCCTTTTGTATTTTCATCGTCAAGGGGCCCCACTGGTTGTTTAGCAGGCTTCCTGCTTCTGATGTACTTAAAAAACATTTTGTTATTACCTTTGGAGTTTTTGGCTAGCCGTTCTTCAAACTCCTCTTTGGCTTTTCTTATTACACTCTTGCACTTAAGTTGGCAGTGTTTGTGCTCCTTTCTATTTGCCTCACTAGGATTTGACTTCCACTTTTTAAAGGAAGTCTTTTTATCTCTCACTGCTTCTTTTACATGGTTGTTAAGCCACGGTGGCTCTTTTTTAGTTCTTTTACTGTTTTTCTTAATTTGGGGTATACATTGAAGTTGAGCCTCTATTATGGTGTCTTTAAAAAGGGCCCACGCAACTTGCAGGGATTACATCCCTATGGCTGGCTTTTAAAGAAGTGGTGGGATTGAGGGTAGAATGACTGTCTAATATTTAGTAACTGGGGTGTCAATTTCCCTTTTAGGCTCTTCAGCTTCAAAAGAAATAACTTACTTCTCTGACCAAAAGCTTCAAGACATGCAAACGGCTTATTAAGTGAATTAGGGTGCACTTACAATCTAAAGTGTAAAAACAAATCAAGGAATCTGTTCTGATTTAGAAAATTGTTGAGACTCACAGATAAACTGTGTGTTGTGAAGTATATGCTCTTTAAGAATATTGTTTTAATCGACAACTATTGCTGAAACTGATATGCATGGGATAGCTTCTGCCATCAGATAAGTGTGATCTGCTTCCTGTGAAATAGACAGAAATTGGACATATTGAATTTGGCTCTTGATATTTTTTAGTCAAAGTTAGCAAGTTTCTTACTTGTCAGATGCAATAAGTTACATTTTCAATGCATACAATTTCTTACTTCTCAGACACATTAAGCTATATTTTCAATTCATGCAATTTCTTCCTAATAACCAAGTGTAACAACGGCAGACCCCAGTCGGTGGCAGGGGGATTAAACCTGGGACCTCTGTAGCTAAATTCATGAACCCCTACTACTTGAGCTAAAAGCCACATAGCTGTTAGCTAAGGCTGTAGCAGACTCATTAATCTTGCTCTCTAAATAGTCTCGGTGCCACTAGAGGGGACAGAGCACCACACCCTTGAGGTGTGTGGGTTACACAAGCACACCATCCTAGTGTGGGAAAATCTTCAACAGAGATAGTGGACAACGTTCTGTCTTAATTTACTCCCACTGAAGTTCGATGGGTTTTCATGGATCAAAATGAAGGCAGAAGAATTTGTCCCATTACGTAAAATTTTGTATTAATTAATCAAATTATTAATTATTATTTATTATTATTATTGTTGTTGTTGTTACTTATTAGGGATAGAATACAGGGCCACAAAAAGACAAGATTATATTTCAGGCACTAAAATTGTCATTTGAACTATCACAATTATTCATTATCTACACAAAAAATATCTACATGCACAGGGCTACAGGCATCCCTTGTAACTTCAGGTGTTCAATTTTCATCTGGCCCTTCTTGCCAACATAACCAGAGGCTACAGTTGACAGATTGCTGAGTAGAGTGGTGTTGTGAAACAGAAATCATTTTATACGCTGCTTCCTTGCTGTTATACAACTGGTTCTTGTCCAGCCTACATCTATCACTAAACAGCCAACACATCCTCAATGTAGAAAGGAAGCTTTTGCTGCCCAGGGCTTTTAGTATACAGACTTCCACTCTCTCTTAACCTCTCTCCAGTTTTGCTCACAAAACTAATACAAGATTTTTTCTGGTTATACATTTATCGTTCACCCATACTATTGGTCAAAAAGGCTAACACAACCTTAAATCCACAACCCAGAAGAGGCTTATCTCCCACACCATCTTAGGGCTATATCCTGAGCCCAATATAATGAGTCTGTATTTGCATTGCATTAGTGCCCCAAAGAGTCCATAGGCCTCTTTCTGCTCAGCTCCATATAAACACAAATAATGCAGTCCTTACCTCAAAAGAGAATAGCTGGGCCCAGCTCTGGGTAGATCTACAGAGATCTGGGGAATGAAGACCCCTCCCTCAGGCTTCAGAGTGCCTGTAGATCTGTTCCACTGATTCCATGAAGCCCTTACATAAATTTCCCTATAGGGATGAGGTGAAAAGGAGGATTTACACAGTTATTATTTATTTTTGTATTCCCGTAGAGCCAACACTGTGACATTTCTACCTTTCTAGTCTCATACCATTCGCCTTCAGTGAGGTCATGCAAGTTTAACTGATGACAAACACTGGACCAAATTCTCCTTTCTTTTACTTTGGTCTAAATCCAAAGAAACTCCCCTCTAGTCAATAGAGATAATCCACTTTTACGCCAGCATAGCAGAGTGGAATTTGACCTACTATGTATGTGAATTCTGTTTCCTGGGGTCACTGAACCTGAACAATATGTTATGCATTAATTCCCCTCAGGAGTTAGTATGTGTTATGTCAACTGTTTTGCCCTGTTATCTGTGTATTACTTACCTCTTAGAGTCCTTTCAAAAAGAGTGGAATATGAGAAGCACTTTATCCAGTCTTCACTGTATTTGAGCTGTTGCTGTCAATTAGGGTTTTTTAAGGATTCAGGCTTTTTTGTTAAATGTTTTCATTAATGATAAGATTACTGATAAGAATTTGTATTTTGTGGGTCCTGAACAATAATTAGCTATACCACCCTAAAACCTGTCATGTATGAAAAGACAGAATTGAAAAAGGTAAAGAGTGGGAGGGTTGGAAGAAGAGAGCTTGTGCTACTAAACTTATGTAAATATTCGCTTTATTTTACCCATTGCTCTTCTTTGCATAGCTAGATTTTAAACAGAACATTACTGAAGCCCATGCTGTAAAAATTGTGACATGGGATTAAAGATCAAGACATATCTGTGAAACTTCTAGGTAAAAATCCTACAGTTTATGTCCACCATATATTCAGTCTGCTTATATTAGTTTAATTTGGTTCACTTTCTTTTCCCCTTTTTAAAATAGACTTCTTCACTAGCAAATATAGGAACTGAATGTGGAGAATTCTATTTGTGCCCCAAACTCATTCTTAATAAAGATTTCAATCAATGACACCTGCCAAATTATTATTAGTAATAATATTACAAAAGTGCTTAGAGGCCCCAGCTAGAGTCACGTATTAAGTGGCACATAAACATATAAGAAGAACCAATCCCTGCCCTGAAGAGTTTACAATCCAAATAGACAAGCTAGAGAAAGACTGTATTATCACCCCATTACACAGATAGGGAACAAAGGACACAGAGATTAAATTACTTACCTCCTGGTCATGCAGGAAATATGGGACCGAGCTGGAAATTGAACCCACATCTCCTAAGTACCAGTCCAAGGCATTGGCTATAAGACCATCATACCTTCAAAGCTCAGAAAACAAAAACCCAACAACAAACATACAGCTATTTGTACCCCATCCCTCTATTGACAATTGTCTGATAATTAAAAAATATCCACCAAACTCTTGAATGTTATCAGTTGACAAAATGTGAACAGTTTATCTATTGAGCAATGACATCAAGCAATTCTTCTGAATACTGTACATCACTGTATAATCCCAATGTTACATACTTGCCTTGGGGAAGAGGGAGGCATGGACCCAGTTCTGCTCTGATTGAAACCACTGGGAGTTTTGCCATTGACTTCAATGGAAGCAAGATCAGGCCTCATATTCCTAACGGCTGATATGTATCAAAGTGGACACAGACATACTAGGAAGTAATTATGTATTATGAAGAACAAAATATAGGCCATGATTCTTATGGTGTTATTTTACATTCTGTTTCATATCTCAGTATCTCTTATCTCTCAGTTACTGCATAATGAATTGATGAAGTTTCCGTTGCTTCCATCACTTTGTAATCTGCCATTCTTTTTAAAATGTATTATGTATACAAAATTATTATACTTGGGAAAACTTTTGTTCTGAAAAAAACCTCATCAAAAGAAAGTACTTTTTAAATCAAAGAATTAGTGATGCTATTTGATGTTGGAGAAAACACAACTGTGTGCTGGTGTAAATCATTGCCATCCTTTTAATGCCTTAGGCCTTTTATGCACATGGGTTTGATAATGTGACTTTTAAGGCATGTTAAGTTTTGAACTTCACTTTTTAGTCTCCTCTATGACTTTACGGAGTTTTTTCAAGAACAATAATTAATGAGTTCTCCCCTCCCCCCTTCTTTCTTGACACCAGCTTGCAGGAATATTGGTATAGTGACTTGGGCAGAAAGAAATGACATCAAGGGAAAAGAGGGAAGTGTTCTGTGGGAGTTTCATGAAGGGGGCACTTACTGAGGCAGGGTCATAGCAGTACCATAATACTGGTGCCAAAATAATAACAATAACAACAACATGTTGGACTATTGCGTAATGTAGAGTATGGCTAAGATACTTAGGTTCAGCTGAACTCCACTCAGCACAGGACCTGATGGAGGAAAAAGCCGGTTGTACCCCTCAGGGTTGCTCTAACTTGTGCCTGACTACAAGAATCCCCAACCAACTGTGTCACAGTCAGAGATTGCTGGAATTGAATTGTACTCTGCCCAAGCCCCCTGTTTCTGTCCATGACCGTAACATGCCCCCTATGCCTATGACTTCTGGCATAAAGTTGGACATGTCAGACCTATCCCAGCTAGGGATTCCCCTCTCTATGCCAGAGGATAGCCAGCAAAATGTATTTGTGGGTGCTTTTACACTGGACTGGGGTGTAACAAGCGTGTAGGGGATGGAGCAAGGCTGAGGATCTGTACCTTTCTAAAAAAAAATTATGCAGTGGGGATGGTTTGCAGTCATATACACTCCAGCAAGGTCCTGAAGAGTTTTAAAATAGTTGGAAAAACCAGCTGTTCTCTTCTCTAAAAGCACCCACAAGTATTTTAGAATTCAGCAGAAGTTGTATTTACAAAAATGGTATGTATGAATACTTGCAGGATTTTAGAACATAGAATGATATTTTCTGATATAGCTTTTAAAATCTGCAGATCACCATTATATGCTTAAAATAACTGAACTATAGTGATATAATAGTAAAGAATAAATTCATCTACTCTTCTGTGCCAGCTGCCGAAGGGTCCGTCAGTTGTGTGAAATAAGGTAAAGGCTGTACTATCAGGGATCATTTTTCATGAAGTTCTCATCTATCAAAACAGAATTGCTTCTTCATATAATGCTACTTTAAACTGCTGGTTTCAGAGAAGCACTACTACCCTACGCCTCCACAGGTGGCGGATCGTGGAACGACCTTCAGTGAAGGTTGGCTGCAAAATAAGCAGAGGTAACTCTGATGAATAAGCAGTCACAGACCAAGCAGCAGCAGCATCACCAGATGGCAATGTTGTCCCTCTTGAAAAGCCACATGTGCCCTCTGATGGTGCTGTGACATGGCAAGTTCATGCTACCATTATAATAAGCCTGTCCAGCCCCCAATCCTTTGGGAGTAAGACCTTTAAAGTGGAGGTTAACACTAATATCCTCAATGGCTGTTAAGGCAGATATAGGCTGCAGCGGAGCAAGATCTCCAATTGTCTTGGTCTCCTTGCCATCGGATTAAGAATTTTTCCCATCAAGAATCTATGGGGAAACTGATGTGCAACAGTTTCTTCACATAAAAAAAATCCATGCACAGTCCTCTTTCATGGAACCACTTCCTACCAGTATGTACCTCAAGTCCTTCAGCGACTAGCTAATGGTGACAGGAGCAGGATTGTGATGTCTGTGAGCTCCTAGTCATATACTGGTATGGAGGCAGCAGTTCAAAGAGAGTCGTTAAGCACTCGGATGAGGCAGGAGTGCATTTTTGGCAGCTGTAACTGTGACTGAGCAGTCCTTTTTAGGATTTTCTCTGTTCACCCCAAATGGGGAGGGGGCTAGAAAAGATGCCCCAAACACATTTTGTAGCGGTCAAAATCAGCAAAGCCATTTAATCAAATTTGGGACCTGGAATGTCAGGACTCTCGTGGACCAACCCAATACTGATCGTTCAGAGCAATGTACTGCAATTGTGGCCGGACAACTTAGGTGATATGACATCGATATCGCTGTCCTGTCCGATGAGCAGGAGAGGAGCAGCTAAAGGAACAAGGAGGTGCATATACCTTCTTTTGGAAAGGAAAACCTGAAGCAGAATATTGAACTCACGGAGTTGGATTTTGGCATCAAAACTGAACTTGTCAATCAACTTAACAAGCTCCCTATTGGAATCAAAGAACGCCTTCTGAGTCTTCAAACTTGCAGTGAACCAATATGCTCCTGTTACTAGTGCATATGCCCTGACACTTGATGCCAATGATGATGCCAAAGAAAAATTTTACACCAGCCTTGATCAAGTCCTCTCTTGTGTACCAGTGACAGATCAGCTCATCCTTCTTAGTGACTTTAATGCTAGAGTCGAACGGGACTCAAAACTATGGAATGGAATAATTGGCAAGGAAGGTGTAGGAAAGATCAATTGAAATGGTATCCTCCTCCTGACCAAATGTGCAGAACATGAACTTGTTGTCACTAACACCTTGTTCTGCCAGTGAAACAAACGCAAGCTATCATGGTAACATCCATGATCTAACCACTAGCATTTGATTGACTATGTCATTGTCCAGGCCCAGGATGGCAAAGACGTTTGCATTACTCAAACATGACTGGAATCAAGGACTGCTGGACTGATCGCCTCATCCACTCAATCATGACCATCAGATTGGCCCCTAAACAAGAGCTGCAACAGGAATGATGCAGACAGAAAATCAACGTAGAGGCATTCAAGGATCCAACGAAGAGTGACATCTTCCATCAATCCTTCCGTGAAAAACTGACAAAACTCAAAGGAAGACAACCAGAATATGTCAGCAGCACCTGGGGTGCCCTCAGATCCAGCATCCTCAGTGTCTGCAAAGCCATACCAGGGTTCTCTAATGGGAAACATCAGGACTGGTTTTATGAAAATGATTGGGAGATACAAACATAAGGCCTTTTGTGTCTGGCAGAATTACATCAACTCTTTGCAAAAGAAGTCAGCTCACCAACAAGCAAAAGCAGAAGTCCAAAATAGAATTTGCAACATGGAGAACTGATGGTGGCTGGGTAAATCAAATGAGATTCAAATTCTCACTGAAACCCATGATATGAGTGGCTTCTTTAATGCTGTTAAAACCTTTTATGGCCCATGTGTCCAGGCCAACCTCCTTGAGATCTAAGGGAGGAGGGGAGTTGATCAAAGAAATGGAAGCCATCAACGCATGCTGGAAGGAACACTTCTAAGATCTCTTCAGTTGGGACTCTGAGGTTGATGACATTGTTTTCACCTTCATCCCACAACTCCCAATCAGAGACGAACTCATAATACCTTCCACCATGAAGGAAATGTGCAGAACTATTAAGCAGATGAAAAACAACCAGGCATCTGGAGTCGATAGAATCTCTGCAGAAATTTACAAGCAGGAGTGAGAGGAACTCACCTCACAGCTATACACTCTTGTGCTGAAAATCTGGAACCATAAGAAAATCCCAGATGAACTTAGAGATATTATGATTGTGATGATTTTCAAGAAAGGCGATAAATCTGACTGTGGAAATTATAAAAGAATCTCTCTGTTTACAACTGTAGGAAAGGTCGTCGCAGGACTTATCCTGAACCGTCTTCTTCCTCTTGCCAAAGACATTCTTCTTGAATCTCAGTGTGGTTTAGGCCATCCAGAGGCACTATTGACATGATCTTCACTGCTCTCCAGCTGCAGGAAAAATGTAGAGAACAACACAGATCACTATTCCTGGCATTCATTGACCTGACAAAAGCCTTTGACTCCATTAACAGGGACGCATTATGGAAAATCCTGAAGTATGGCTGGCCACTGAAATTTGTCACCATTCTTCATCTCCTTCACAATGACATGCAAGCGGTGATCCACTGTAATGGATCTTCTATGGTTCTTTTTAAGGCATCAAGCAAGGCTGTGTCATTGTCCCAATGCTATTCTCCATCTTCCTTGCTGCAATCAAATAGAGATTTGATCACTGATAAGATCCTGGTAGGAGTGCAGCTAATCTACCAAATGGATGGTAAGCTGTTCAACCTTGGCCGCTTTCAATCCAGAATCAAAACATCACCGACTTCAGTCATCGAGCTTCAGTATTCTGCCAACGATGTAGTGTGTGCTCACTCAGAAATAGATCATCAGGAGATCATCAATGTCTTTGTTGAAACATATTAGAAAATGGGACTGATGCTTAACATCCAGAAGACAAAGGTCCTTCATCAGCAAGCTCCTGGTGCACAATTCCCCAAACCAGCAACACAGATCCACAACAACCCTCTAGAGAATGTTGCACACTTCCCATAGCTTGGAAGCCATCTCTCACAGACAGTTGATATTGATGAAGAAATCCAGTACCAGCTCAAATGTGCAAGCTGAGCTTTTGGTCATCTGAGAAAGAGTGTTTGAAGATTGCAACATCAGAACCAAAACCAAATTCATGGTCTATAAAGCTGTTGTGATCTCCACCCTACTGTATGGGGCTGAAATGTGGACAACATATAGGCGACATCTTAAGGTGCTGGAGAAGTATCATCAATGCTGTATGCATAAGATTCTCTGAATCAAATGGGATGATAGACACACTAACATCAGAGTTCTCTCGCAAGCCAATATTACAAGCATTCAAGTGATGATTATTTATCATTAACTTTGCTGGGCTGGCCATGTTGTCCGGATGCCTGATTTCAGACTGCCAAAACAAGTCTTCTACTCTCAATTCAGCCAAGATAAACATGCTAGAGGAGGACAGAAAAACCACTAGAGGGACATCCTGAAGGCTAATATGAGGTAATGTAACGTTGACATTAACTTGTGGGAATGTATAATCCAGGACCAACAACAAAGGAGGAACTGCTTGAGACAGGGAACTCAGCACTTCGAGAATCAGATGTGATTACATGTAATGGAAAAACAGAAGCAATAGAAAGAGTGTGCTATGGCCCAAACCAATACCCCAGGTTCACCCTCCGTGCTCGGAAACACACGGCTGCAATGTGGGAGAGTCTGTGGCTTCAGAAGAGGCCTTATCAACCATCAGTGGACTCACAGATAATTTGAAATGGACAATCCATAGGAGACAATCATCCTTGACTTCGAGGAATTCCCGATGATGACTTTCAATTGTCATTGTTGAGATGTTTTATTTTTCAGTTTCATTTTTAAAGAGGCTCTCAAACATCCACTCCCAAGTACCTCTGGATCAAAGAACTTACACGCTCCATTGCTTTGTAGTGATTGTGTTGTTGAAATAAGTGGCACAAAATGTTGTAAGTGCATTTCAAACTCCGGCTGAATAGAGTGTAAATGTCTTGGTATTATAGCAGAGTGTGAAATCTTCACTAAAATGCATAAGGCAAGTATGAGTGTGTAGTGGCTTTTTAAAGCCAAGTTAAGGGGCTGTTTTGAAGTCAGTTTCATATTACTAAGGGGCCAGTCCTATTCTTTATATATATATATATATATAGGCTTCATTTTGCCTGGCCCTTACATAGCTGCACAGTATGTGTGTGTCACAGTGGGAATAATGAGCCTTCACAAACTTTTGTACATTTGGCATAGTGCTGGGTAGAATTGCAGATTCTGAATTCATGCAATCATGGGACTGCTACTGAGATGACACCTCAGGGGCACAAATAAATAATACTCATTGAATAGGAGAAAACAAAAATTCACTTGTCACAATCAAATGTTGGGTTAACACTTTCAGTACATTTCCCTCTTCTTGTTCAACCCTTTGTATCCAGCTGCCTGGAGTTTGTCTCTGAATACCCTCAATTCCCATTGAATCAAAAGAAATTAAGGCTCTTCAGCACCTCACAGGATTAGGCTTAAAGGCTGTTGGTGACAGTGCTGATAACCCATACAGTAGAATGTAAGAATGGTTTGGGGGATGAAAAGGTGCCTATTATATACCTCAGTGATGGTTATAGAGTAAGATAGAATGATGGATTCCTTAAGAGTTAGTTCAGCATCTTATCCATCACTAATAATAATATTCTAATTTCACTGTACCTCTGGGAGGACCAGGTACCCACCTGTTAAGGATCACATAAACATTTCTTTCTATAGTTGATTTTATCCGTCATTTGCAACAACCTCTATACACCTGCATGTTTTGCTTTCACTTCTATTCATATTTTATTTGACTTTTGCATAATTTCAGTGCAGCTGAATTTAACATCTCTTTGGTGTTTTGATTGCCTGCCTAGGACTGTTTAGAATGGGTTTGAGTCACTCCTCTCCACATTTCCATGGGTAACTTTTGCCATCCTCCCATGGTACTTAATTTTGATTTTCTTGAGAGAATAATAGGGGCGTGTTGTTGAATTTTGGAATGCTGCTTCTGGGTCAGATTAGTCACAGTCAAAATAATGGATTTCAATTCTGTGCTGATGACGAAGTTGTCAGCCAAGCCAACTAAAACAAATCTTAAAACTCTTATTCCTTCAAACCCTGTGGTGAATATAGAAGCATGGATTAGAGCCTTCCCCCCATCCGCCACCCCTCTTGTTCTTAAAATAAATTGGCTGTGCTCATGATTGGCTTTCAGCGTCAGCTCTAGGTTATCTCAAAATTTGTTTTGGCTTTTGATGGATCTATATTTAATCTAAGATCATTCATTACTAAACTTCAGTTGTCTATAGCTCAGCCCTGGAAAGCTTGTTCAGGTTTTTATCTCCTCCAGATTAGAGTACTCCAATATCCTTCTTCCTAGTTTGCCAAATAGACTAATTACCAATGTTCAGGTTGTGTACAACTCTGCCTGCATTATATTCAAACTAACAAAAAGCACATTTCTCCAAACCCAGCGTTAGTTATAGAGTAAATAAGTGGTGAATGCTGGGGTTGATTTGGGCTCTCTCTCTCTATGTGGTTCTTGGAGCAAATGCTCCTGAGTTTATCACAAATTTAATTCAAACACAAGTGCCTCTTAAGACTTGGAACTTCTAATTTTCTCAACTATGACAATTTTCAATCACTAAACAAAACCTCACCATAGTAGATACACTGGTATCTTCCAGGAGATGTTTCAGGAGCCAAGCCTCAGGCTTGAAATACCTAAACTTCCTGGCATTTCTCTTAGTATTTGTTCCATTATTTTGGGCCAAAGTCCATCTTCCCCTATGGTTTTTTTTGTACCAGTTCAGAGGGCCTGTCTTCAAGAGTCTCCTTTAAGCTCACTCCTCTGTCATAGCTTCAAAGTATGCCAGAGCTGCATAAGAACAAGAGAGGGCAAGCCGGGGGAGATGGGGGGGGTGGGGGGAGTATCAAGAATAGGAGAGGGCATAGCTGAGGCACCCATATACTCTGGCTATACCCCAGCTGTGGAAACACAACTTTCATTCCTCACCTTATCCTCTTTCCTCCATCTAACAATGCTAACCACTTCTTTTGCCTCCTTCACCCACTCTCATGTCTGTGTACATTCCCTCAAATTCCCTATGGCTAGAACCACTTTCCTGATCCTGTCAGCCACATAACCAGCCTTTCCTTATATAAACCCTAATCTTCCCCTCAAAATTTCTTTGTGATGTGTATGTCAGTGTCACAGGGGGAGAAAGAAAGAAAATGAAAAGCTATAGCCCTCATAATAAAGGCAGGTGGTGAAAACTAATTTGTAGTTTGAACACCAGGTGATTGTATTGCACAATTATCTACCTTTCCAATGTTATAATCATAGATTATTAGGGTTGGAAGGGACCTCAGGAGGTCATCTAGTCCAACCCCCTGCTCAAAGTCCCAGATCCCTAAATGGCCCCCTCAAGGATTTAATTCACGACCCTGGGTTTAGCAGGCCAGTGCTCAAACCACTGAGCTATCCCTCTCCCCAAAAGGTCATCAAGTCCAGTCCCCTGCCTTCACAGCAGGACCAAGTACCATCCCTGACACATTTTTTCCCCAGATCCCTAAATGGCCCCCTCAAGGATTGAATTAACAACGCTGGGTTTAGCAGGCCAATGCACAAACCACTGAGCTATCCCTCCTAAGATGAGTTATAAGATGAGTTAATGGGACACTATGAAGTATGAATTACCACTAGCCTCTTGAGTAGGACAGTGGTCCCACATATATCTCTAGATATTTTCTTTTTGAATTGCACATTATCCTCTTTTTAGTTTGTCAGAGTATCATCAAAAAGAATTAATTCAGACACAATTCTAGTACTTAAGTATGAGTGGCTTTTTATTTAGGAAACGGCACACCCCCCCCCCTTCTTTGATTTTGCAAAAATATGACACACCTTGTTTCTCCAGACATTATTCCCTTTAGCTTATATCCAGCATAGCTTTCTATGTCTCTCTCAGAAACTTCAAGTTGTAGGAACCTGATAGTGGCAAAGAACATTGTTACCTCAAGAACTCACCACTTTGCATTTTCCTGTACACACTGCTTTTTGAATGCTCTACCTGTTTCAGTCCCACCTTTACTGGGTCTGATCCAAAGCCCTTTTAAATTAATAGAAGTCTTTCCATTGACTTCCAATGGTCTTTGGTTAAGGTCCATTGTTAATACCTCAGTTTATTCATTCAGTATCTAAACACCATGCAGATTCATCTTGCCTTTTGGAGTTCACTTCACTGTTTCTATTCTTGTAACTCTTAACTCAGAGCTTGAGTGATTATCTTATGTGAAGCTGTCATAAATATAATACTAGTAAATATGATCCAAGGCAAAAATTTGCCTTTGAAGCCAGAAATAGAGGGCCATATCCTGAGTTGTTTAAACTGTAATAGCTCAATAAAAGTCAATGGAGTTATGAAAATTTACACCATCTGAGAATCTCGTGAACAGATTTTAATCATAAAAAATATTAAACTTCAGCCCTAGAGGCAAATCTCAGAATTTGCTGTGGGAAAAAAATCGTCATTTTTTGTCTGAAAACATTTGCAGCTGCAGAAATTGTTTTCATTGTCAGATACAATTTATACCTCCAAAATACTGTTTTTTTTTTAACTAGGAATAAGAATTATTCACATGGCTCGAGTAACAAGTGCTGTTAAATAAGGTAGCTATACAAAAAGCAAACACTCTTCTTTCTGCTAGTGGCAAGCAGACATATGTTTGAGGGTTGGACATAAAATAATATGGGAAAGAGGGCGGTTATGGGCCAGATTTTCAAAATGTGTAGTACGTTGGGTGCTGAGCTCTTTTGAAAATGTAGCCTCAATTTTGAAAACCTAACACAACAGAGTATGATTCATTACCATGTCACTACACTGTTGCACCAGCATATCTCCATGGAAGCCAGTGGGGAGGGAGGGGGGGGGCATCAGCCTAAAACTGGAGCAATGCTGTGATGAATCCATCCCTTTGAATTTCACAAAGCTAGAAAAATTCTGCCTACGATACAGGAGGACCCAAACTTGTCAATAGTACAAGTGCTTAGGCAGGAGGCTTCAACCAGTTGGAACTACAATTTCACGCATGAGTGACTGCTAGAATAAAAGACAGCTGTCCTTGGTTATGTAGGGAAGAATAAAGTAGACAGTGTAGATGTTATCCAATCCTGACATCCACACTTGGGGCCAAATTCATAGTTGGCAGAAGCAGCAGCAACTCCACTCAAGTCATTTCAAAGACTTAATTTAAAGAGGGAGATAAGTCAATAGGAGTTCCACAAAGCATGTGATTAAAGGGTGAACCCATGCTTTGTATATTGATTTGTAAAGTGATTTGGGACACTTTAAAATGGTAATAGATAATGTAAGCTGTCTACTATTCCTAAGAAGAATTAGACTTCATATTAGAGGCCTACAGATTCCTCTCGTGACCCAAGTGCTTCTCTAACAGCAAGCATCACCACAGCCAGCTTGTCCACACCATATTCAAAATGCCACAAGCACCCAGCCAAACTTTCCTTTTGCTATTGTTGTCCCTGACTAACCTTCTTGCCATACCCAATACATGCTGGGGCTTAAAACAACATGAGGAAAAGGCTCAAAGCCAGTACATGGTGTCTGTCACTGATAGTGTAACACCATGTCTGATTGAATGTGGTTTACGGCAAGCAGTCCATTCTTTTTGTCTTATATACATGAAGAGAAAGTGTCAGGATTATTTTTAACTCAGCCCTCCCTACCGAATTACTTTTCCCTCCAGGGTAGGATGGCCCTTTAAGGGAGTTGGTCTTAGCCCCCCCAACTTGTGCTTTCCAGATGAGCTTGGGAGGCTAAGGAGCAGGTGATAACTTGAAGTTCACTTGGTCTTCAAAAGAGCAAGCATGTAGCTTAGTTGCTAGTGAGAGCTGCAGGGAGCAGGAAGAGTCCTGGAGGAGTCTCTGAGTCAGGGGAATAGCTCAGTTCACATGTCACTCCCAGATAAGTGAAGTGTGAAGTGTAATTCTACAAGAAGCAGACTAATGAGAAGAAGGAAGCAGAGAGGCTCACCTTAGCTCCTAGAGAGGTGGCCTGGAAATGCAACCCTGCCCCCAGAGAGCAGGCTAAAAGGACTGTAAGAGCTACAGGGAGTAGAAAGGATCCTGCAGAAGACCATGGTCCGGGGAAGGAAAATGATGGTGATATGGAAATCATGTTAAACAGTCTTATAATGAATGAATGAATGAATGAAAATCAAAGCCCTGAAGAAAAGGGACTGAAATCCTGTGGATGGAGAGAGTTCTTTGGTTCATGGGCCACTAGCATATACACTTCCACTTCATGTCAGTGACATGTAGAATAATTAGGTGTGAGCATTTAGCCTCAATTGGTACCCTAACTACAAAGATAAGTGGCTTTTTTTAGGGGAGGGAAATCAGTTTTCCTTTTCTGAAATTTTTTTTTAAAGGCAGCACCCTAGTAGTTAATGGCTTTAAAAGTGTTCAATTGGCAGACATACCATGCAGGCACATACACAATGAAAGCAGTAAATAAGCCTATTCAGATACAGTACACTTCAATTGACTCAAATCTTAAACTACTATTTCTGGAGTGAGGAGGGAAATAAAAAACTGAACAATGTTGCAAGTTGTTTTAAGAGTTCTTGCCCTTTTCAGCTCTTACAAATAGTCTTCAGATTTCTTTTTAGCTTTTAAGAACCTGTCAGGACAATCTGTTGTCCAAAAGATTAACAGTCAAAAAAACCATAGTGGTTCTAGTGGGAGAGATCAATTAAGAAATATGTTGCGGTTAGGTGATGAAGTTTTAAAAGCTGTTCCAGCTAAAGTAATACCTTTGAAATAATGTATGTGATAGCATCGCTGAACTCTTTTAAGTCTGCAGAGGTTATAGGAACTTTTCAAAAGGTTCATCGGAAGTAAAAAACCATTACCAACTTTTCAGATGAAATACATTTTACAAACCCCACAAAGAAACTAAAATGTAAGAAGAACAGATTCTTCTACCACTGTCCCATCAGTCATTCAGATCTGTACATTACGCTGATGCTTAGCCAGAATATGGGTCTTTGTGGTGCCCCAGCTGTCATTTCATCTCACCTGACACTCAAGAGGCACTGCCATCAACAACAGGAATTGGTTCTTGGCCTTACACTACTGAACAGTTTTATTAATGACACAGAAGAAAACAAAATCATCACTGATAAAGTTTGTAGATGACACAAAAATTGGGGGAGTGGTAAATAATTAAGAGGACAGGTCACTGATTCTGGAGTACTCAGTAATCTGGGTTTGAACAAATAGTATGTGTTTAAATATGGCTAAATGTAAATCTCAACTATATGAACAAAAATGTAGGCCATATGTACAGGGTGGGGGACTCAATCCTGGGAAGCAGTGACTCTGAAAAAAGATTTGGGGGTTGTAGTAGATCAGCTGAACATGAGTTCCCAGTGTGACGCTGTGGCCAAAATAGCTAATACGATCCTGGGATGCATAAACAGGGGACTCTTGAATAACAGCAGAGAGGTTATTTTACCTCTTTATACTGTGACCACTGCTGGAATACTGTGTCCAGTTCTGGTGTCCACAATTCAAGAAGGATGTTGCTAAATTGGAGAGGGCTTAGAGAAAGGCCACAAGAATGATGACAAGATTAGAAAAAAATGCTATATTGTGATTGAGCTCTATGAGTTTATCTATTCAGCTTAACAAACAGAAGGCTAAGGGGTGACATGATTACAGTCTATAAATATCTGCAAGGGGGAAATATTTCATAATGAGCCCTTCAATCTAGCAGAGAAAATATAATTCAATCCAATGGCAGGAAATTGAAGCTAGACAAATTCAGACTGGAAATAAGGCATAACATTTTTAACAGTGAGAATAATTAACCATTGGAACAAATTACTAAGGACTGTGGTGGATTCTCCATTATTGACAATTTTTAAATCGAGATTGGATATTTTTCTAAAAGATCTGCTGGAGGAATTATTTTAGAGAAGTCTTTGGCCTATACTATACTGGAGGTCAGACTAGATGATAACAAGGGTCCCTTCTGGCCTTGGAATTTATGAAATAAGGCACAACTCATCAAGATCTTAAGCATGTGACTAATTGTAATCACATGAGAAGCCCCATTGACTAAAGTGATGCTTAACTATTGTCGGGGACTTTTAACCCAGACAGCACCGTTCGTTGTTTGACCGCAGAGAGAGAGACAGGCAACACCAGCAAGGTTCAATACAAGCTCTTTATTGAAGAGTGCACACAACAATAGAGAGCGGCCCATCTTCACTGAGAACCAGCCCCGATTACAATAACTAGTAAGGTTATATAGACAGTTCCGTTGCGTCATAGTTAAAACAACCCAACCCCCCTTTATTAGTTAGAAAGCTTTTAATATTTATGCATATTTATTTTTTTTGACACTACAAACAATTCGTGATGCCTCAGCAACTTCTTATGAGCTTTGTTGTCATGCACAGAAACTAGGAGAAAGGAGGGAGTTAAGAACAGATGAAGAACAGAAACAGTGAGTGGAGACTGCAAGTTTCCATAGGTCCAAACAAACTGTTCCTAGCACTTCTGGTACAAGAATGCGGCCCCCACCTCTTATCTTATTCTCTGCAGCTTAAGCAAGCATGCCCTCAGGTTTCACAGAGAGACAGGAATGGCCCAGCAACTACTGTTAGCCTAACTTTGGCTAAGCTGGCCAAACAATGTTTTATACTCCATATTTTTGGGCCTAACAATCCCCCCTTTGTCCCTGGAGTGCCTTGGAGGGACTCCTGGGACAACTAGCTGCTATGAGTGGTGAGCTTGGAGTTGATTACTTTTGGACGGAACACAGCTTGGTGCCCATTTAACATTTAACCTTTACCATAACATACAAAGCTAGCAGGCCACATATAATTACAACGGCGCTTTGGAGTACATTATGGAGCCAACCACCTATGTTTGGAATTTAATTGAACAGGTTACTTTACCAGGATTTAACCCGCTCCCCTCCATGGTCCTTTGCTACTTGTATGAGGTGGTTTGCTCTTTTTCAAGTGGCATTATAAACGTCTGGGACATACACACAACATTTTTGCCCAATTAGTGCACATGTTTTTCCCTGAGAGGCTAGAAATATATCTAATGCCAAGCGGTTTTGGAGGACCATTTGCCTTAGTTTTTACTGTTCAGCTGCCAAATCCACCAAGGCTTTGGCGGTAGTCTAATTTTCCAGATGTCTCGGTGAATTACCCAATCCCACATGCATCCTCCCCATGGACCCGGCAGGATTCGGTATGTGGGAGCCCACACCCCCGCAACCGGTCCATATGCTTGGAAGAAGCATTGAGAACATCCGCACTTCCACCCAGAAAGTCTTCAAGTATGTCTTCATGGCCACAGATCAGATGGTACTCCTGATGTGTCTGTAAGGGCAGTGGGCCAAGCCTGAACATGCTAGATCCCACTGCAATGCCTTCCCAGCCTTAGTGATATTCAATACCATTTTTGTCAGCAACTTCTGGGTCATAGAACTAAGGGCCGAGATAACATGTAACTTACCAATTCCAGCCTGTACCTGGGTTAGCTGTGCCCCAGAAATAAGGCTTATGGCCTTTTTTAGTTGCCCCAATTTTTTATCATGTTTTTGGTTTTTAAAAATATTTCGAACTGCTGCTGTACTATTGGCCCTATCCCATAGGGATCCGGTCAAGTCTCTCTTCTTTCTAGAGGAAATAACCCAAGCCCTCTGTTGTGCTAATCTAATAGCAGCCCCTTTTGAACAATTTGGGTATGTAGAGGTGATCTGGAAACTGGATAAGGGTAATGAAAATTTAACAGTCCCTAGTGTAGTGTTAATTACACAGTCCATTGATATTTTAATACATTTTTTTTTGGTGTAGTACTATACCACATCTGTTGGTTGAACACCTTTATGTATTTCCGGGAGGCATTGATATTAATGGCATAAGAAGGGGTGTATTGCAATAAGGTACAGGTAACATTATTAGTCACTGGAATGATTTCTATGCAGGTAAAATTTTCAGTGGCAGAACAAACTCTTTGGGTAGTTGTTTGATTATTTACTAATTGGGTGACCAAATACCAATAAGGGCCTTTTTTATTTAAAACAGTGCAAATTCCAGGAACAGCCATTATATTTACTTTACTATAGAACCCATTAATTTCAATTACAAATTCTTGGGGTTCACTTGTAGTGATATTATGTATTTTTATCTCCACTGATCCATTCTTTTTTATTCAATTGTTCGCTTATATGGGATATCCTGAACCTTAAAAATATTTTTTTTTAAACAATTTTTAAATAAATCACTAAAGTGTGAAGGCCTTGGCCGTTGGTTTTATTAGATATATGGCATTGTCTGTATTTGGATGTGTTACAGGGGTAACAGTGTAATGGAGGAGATGGCAGGGGCAGTGGCAACAAGGTGTCTTTGGTACTTGTCATTTAAAATTCAATTAGGGAGGGCAATACATGCTGAAGGACTTATCCAAAACACAGGGCGCAGCCTGTAGAATAAACCCCAAAATCCAATTAAAACCACATTTCTAAGCATGGGTCCCACAAGTTTTTTCCTGCCAGTGTATAATTTTGTTTCTTTACCAGAGTCAGTTCTTAATGTTTTTTTGTAGTCAGGAATTCCTGGACTTTGGTGGTTTTAATGGAGCGAGTGTTCCTTCTTCTCTTTTTCTGAAACAGTGTGGTTTAGCATCATACAGGGGAGAGGTTACTAGCACATTACCCTGTAATGGTTTTGCTTCTTTTAGAAAAATCCAAAGGCACAGTAGGTCTGTCAGTGGACAAGGGAGAGGTTACTAGCACTTTACCTTGTCTTTTTTTTCTTTTTCCTGCTGTCCAGAAGGCACAGCAGAGTTAGAAGAAGGAATAGGCTGATCATCAGTTGGAGAGTCCTTCCGAGGTGGAGGGGTCTTTTTTTTTTTTTTGCAGTGAGAAGCATGGGTCCAGGTAGGCAGTCCTTGGCACTTCACAGCAGTGTTGGTGGTTAACAGGACTTGGAAAGGGCCTTTCCAGCATGGAGTCAAAGCAGTCTTTCGTTGATGGACTTTACGTAGACTCGGTCTTCTGGTTTCAATGAATGGCAGGGCTGCTACGGTCTTTGAGTAGTGCTTCTTTACCTGT
Organism: Emys orbicularis; assembly: GCF_028017835.1. NCBI lineage: Eukaryota > Metazoa > Chordata > Testudines > Emydidae > Emys > Emys orbicularis. The sequence continues at coordinate 88,647,998 of NC_088691.1, forward strand.
GAGAAAAGAAACCTAACACATTTTATTAATGCTTGGCAGTGTTTTGCAGATTTTATAGTTGCTTGGGCACATTCAGGCCCCCCTTTTCTTGGCTGTCAGCCAAGTCTTAGCTGTGAGCAGTGTCCTTGGATGGAGCCAGCATCTTATCTTTGGACTGAGCTTGCTAGCTATTTTTTTTCAGTTAACTTGTTCTGTTCTTCCCCCCCCCCCTTTTTTGGCTTTTTTTAACCTACAAAGGAAACTTCCACTCTTTACTTATACACCTTTTTCCAACAATGAACACATACACATTGCCATTATACAGTACATTAGTCTTATTATTCAATGTATGCCATATACACCCTTCCAGTAAAATAACTTATATGCAGAGCTTTGGAGCAACAAACCAGGACAAGCACTTCCACTTTTGAGGAGTCCACTCGGTACAACCTTTGGTGTCCAATAGCTTTCCTTTCCTTCCCAGCCCTCTGGCTAGAAATCTGAGGTAGCCAGAAGGATCCCATGTGCAATATGGGGAGTGGGTTAACCTTTCATGTCCTTGCTTTCAAAGACTGTTGATATGCAAATTTTAACAACATTTTTTTTAATTAAAAGATCTGACCAATGAAGTTTCTTTTTTTTTACTTAAGCAAATGTATTAGACTTTAGTATATTACATTTTTCCTGATTTATCCAAACACTTTGTATTCCAAGTTGAATAAAACAAGTATCTGCTTTTTTATTTAACCCTTTTATTTAATTTTGAACTAGACTGTCTTATGAAAATATTAAACCCAACAATTTTGGCCACAAGACAAACAACACAAGACAGGACATAGAACACAAAAATAATTTCTATTGTACCAGTAAATGCATGGTACGTTGAATGCTGTTCCGCTGGCATCCGTTTTCTCTGATGATTTGAAAGACATTATTTGCTTAAAATATTTTCTTTATATACACATACTCTTGTTGATTTTAGGCAAAACAGAGGAATTACCCCATATTTCCTTGTATTTGTTTTATAGGCAGCCTAGGTTTCAGTGGCTTCTACCTTATTAGTTAGATAATTTGCATTAATACAGATGCTTTCTGGCTTGCTTCCAGATTCAAAGCTATCCACAGCTTAAAGATTCTTACTTTAAAAAAAGGACACAATTAACTTTCCCAGACTTTTGATTGCCTTTTACTTCTAACTCCTGCTTTTAAACGCACAGTGATCTGAAAAAGACAACACAACCTATATTGGTAGGTTTGCATTTTTTTTACCTTTGCTACAATATACACTGCACATGTTCTGGGGAAAATGCACATCCTCTCCACAATTCAATTTTCACAACGCTAGCCACATTAATTTCTACGCAAGGTGTAACTGTTTTTTTTATGCTTACAAAATCTCCATGCACCCACAGCAAAGTGACAGCTCGACCACACAGAGCCAGGGGCACTGTCCTTCTCTCTCTTTACCAGATCTTTTATCTGCTATTTTGTTACCCAAAAACAAATTTAAATCTTTTATTCTTCTGGCTTTGACTACCCTGCTGCAGCCACAACCTTTGGTCTTTATTTAAAACATTTTAAATCTTGTAGCATTAAGTTACCTTAAGGATTAAATGCTAAATACCTTAAACAACACTAGTTTCCTGTGCCTGGCAAAAGTATTCTCGGTTTTGCAACTTTAAACAATACCAATTCATCTTAAACTTATAAAATACAGATTGTACACAGCAGGAGTGTTCTTCAGCAAATTCGACTAAATTATTCATAGTCGAATAATTCCACTTAAATAACCTCTTGCCTGGATTACTTACAGAAATTCTTACCAAGTTTTACTGCTTAATTCCCTCTAGCAACTATAGAGTTAACTTCTCACTCTTTTTTTTTTTTTTAAATCACTTGCTTGTTTCCCAAAACGACACCCAATCAACTCAGATTTTACCATTCCAATTATTGTCCTGGGGATTTGAAATCGCCATGCTTATAATTACTTACTTCTTTTCTTCCACTATGCCCTTAAAGTTTCCAACCTGTTTTCTAATCTATCTGTTGACTGCCCGCTTGGGCCCGATCCTGCTTTTCTTGCTGAACCGTCCCTTCCATGGGCACCGGCTTGTTCCACTATCAATTTAGCTAGGAGGGTGGGCTTCTTAACTAGCCCCTCCCTTCCTGGTCTCTTCCCTTAAACATTCTTACTCACAAGGCTACCCGAGTCCTCCCTCGTGAGGCTTGCCACCTGGGCAAAAACGCATGGCCCATTGGCGTTTAACTATTCAATTTTTTTTTTTTTGTGGCAAACACACTGCTGATACAGCATATGCAAACACAAATGGTTAAATTCTGACAAGTCCCTGAAGGACCGGTACTTGCTTAGCCAGTGCTTCCTTTTCTGCCTGGAAGTCCTGTCTCAAGGCTTGCAACTTGCCCTGGGCGTAGGTTTGAGTTGCTGCCTGGTTCATGATTTATGCTCTTAATTGCTTAATTCTAGTTATCAAGTACTCAACTCTTCCCTTTTTTCCAACTTCTGTATTGCCCAGTCCTGCTATGACTGGGGTAGATTCACCTGACACCCTTCCCAGTCAACCGGGGTGGAGAAAGGAATGCTTAACCCCTCTCCGGTTCTCAGACTTACTGCGGCTGAGAGTGGGCACACTTTCATACTCACACACGTACGTCCAGACTGGCCACGTCTTTGTATAATGTCCAGAGAAGGGGGAGAGGTGGACGGGAGATTATTCTGTATACAGCTTGTCCAGAATCTCTGACTTGCTTCCACTCTTGGGAGGGCTGTTCTTTTACACCCTCGGGTCTCCTGCGGCATCTCTTTCAGAGATTCCAGTCCAGGCCGGCTGCCTGTGGCTTCTTCACAGCGTCCCCAAACCACGCCAGCTCCAGGGTCTCAAAGGCAGACTGTTGGATCTCACTGGACAGTTAAGCTTTGCAAATGTAATCTCAGCACTTGTAACTTGTATTGTCTTTGGTTTGCCTCTGTCTATATTTTTTCACAGCCAGCTGGGGCCAAAAGCAGTTTTTCTTTTGGTTTATAGTTATACCATACAAATAAATAATCCATTTGTCCCGGTCTAAGATCAACCAGGATATCCCTGAGGGAATCCATCCTGTCAGCAGAAAAGGTTCCGCACCTTGGCCAGTCTTTAGTCGGGGACAAATGGGTAGTAAAGGAGGGCCATTGAATTTGGCATAAGTTTTTCATCTTAGATTTAGTCAAACCGGTTGTTCCAGAGATTTCCTTCCAATCTCTAAGTACCAGAGACAACGGGGCGTCCCCCGGGCATTTACTGCCAAATTGTCCCATTTAGCCTGTAGGGCCTAAAACCCTAACCCGGGGCCTGTAACCCCTTAATACCTGGCGATCGCTTACCTTATCCAGGGACTCAACCCCGAAGACCTGGATCCTACTCAACGGGTAGGCGGACGTTGCTGGGTTTCTACGGGCTCCGGCTGGTTCACAGGACTCGCCTTATCGCCGACTCAGGGATCAGGTTACCGGGCAAGGCTCCTCGAAGCCAGAGGATGCGCGCTGCGTTGCTTTGGAGTCTGATCCCGCACCGGAGAGTCAGACGAGTCCCGGCGGAGTCGCCAAATTTGTCGGGGACTTTTAACCCAGACAGCACCGTTCGTTGTCTGACCACAGAGAGAGAGACAGGCAACACCAGCAAGGTCCAATACAAGCTCTTTATTGAAGAGTGCACACAACAATAGAGAGCGGCCCGTCTCCACTGAGAACCAGCCCCGATTACAATAACTAGTAAGGTTATATAGACAGTTCCGTCGCGTCATAGTTAAAACAACCCAACCCCCCTTTATTAGTTAGAAAGCTTTTAATATTTATGCATATTTATTTTTTTTGACACTACAAACAATTCATGATGCCTCAGCAACTTCTTATGAGCTTTGTTGTCATGCACCAGAAACTAGGAGAAAGGAGGGAGTTAAGAACAGATGAAGAACAGAAACAGGGAGTGGAGACTGCAAGTTTCCATATGTCCAAACAAACTGTTCCTAGCACTTCTGGTACAAGAATGCGGCCCCCACTTCTTATCTTATTCTCTGCAGCTTAAGCAAGCATGCCCTCAGGTTTCACAGAGAAACAGGAATGGCCCAGCAACTACTGTTAGCCTAACTTTGGCTAAGCTGGCCAAACAATGTTTTATACTCCATATTTTTGGGCCTAACACTATCTTGATGAATTGGAACCTAAATAAGTTATTTTCCAAAATGTTTGAGTATGTATTTTCAATCCCAAGTGGCGTGATCTAGTAGGCCTGGATTCAAAATCCACTGAAGACAATGGTAAGACTTCCAGTGACTTAAGTGGACTTTGGATCTGGAACCTAGTCCTCTTCTTCAATAACAACATCCAAAAGGCCAGAAAAAAAGAGCAGGGGGTCAGAGTAATCCAGGGGAGGACAGGAAAAATGTGACAAAACATTTGATAATCCCACCTATTTAAAAACATTTCCCCCCCCTCTGGATTGTTGGATTTCTCCTTAGTTTCTCTTTTAAGACTTTTTCTTAATTTAAAAGCTTGTTGAGAAGGTTCCCTTCCAGCTAAGAATATGGATGGAGGAAATCAGGGTGTCACACAAGAAGAGGAGTTTCTGCAGCATTTGCAGGGATGTCAGGGGGTAAACAACCCTATTCTAAGCTCCTTTTAGCAGACAGTTCTTCTCTGATGTGTGTATGGCAGGTACTTCTCAATCTATGTAAAAATATGTCCTGTGATCGCCAGCTCCTTTGGTAATCACTAGGCTCCTCAGAGCTTCATACCACTTTTACTCGTGAAAATTCCTCATTCTGAAGGGGAATGATCTCTAGACAACAACACAGTTAATTAAGAGTGATTCTGTGATCCTATGTAAATCGTCACCCCAAGTACCTGAGAGAAGAGACTCTAACAGCCTCTCTGATTCAGACATTGGGGAACCATTTAAAAAAAAATAAAGCAAAGGACATTTCAAATCTTTTATTTTTGTTTATGATTGTACTTCATCCTTTAATGGGAGGCAATTCTCAGCTGCAACCTCAGGGAGGTTAAGAGATCAACAGACAGGAGAAGCTTTTCACAAGATGGTCACAAAGAGCTATTAAGACCTGGGGCATCGTAGTCAAGCAGGAAGTAATAAAGTCAAACTCAAAACATTTCCCTGCAAAATATAAACGTTATGTAATCCGTCCTTGTCACTCAATTCCCAAAGTTTTTATTTAGATGAATGATACCAACTTGAAAAAGCAATCTCCCTTACAATTATGTAAAATTATGCAAAATGCAAAAGGAGACAACACAGTCAAGTCTTAATTCTCTGCTGCTGTAAATGGCCACAGCTCCAATGACTTAAATGGAGTGATATCCATTTACATCAACAGACAATTTGGCCTTTAGTTAATATCTCAAAGATTGAGGCTGCAGTCTGAGCAAAGAATGTGGTCATTTCTCAGAGAGGGACTTTCAACTTCAACATCAGTCACAGAAGAGGATAGAGGCTGCCTGGTAGAGAATTTTAAATTTAGAAATTCAATTCCTAGTTCTCTCAATGCTATTATTACCTAAATCACAAATCTTAAAGATTTGTTTAGTTTTAGGTAAGAAAAGATTATAGCATTGGCTGAAGCACTTATGTCAGATGCATCAATGGATTCTTTTTGGCTCTTATCTAGTGGGAAATACTGCCAATTCACTGGCTAGAAGAAACTGTGGTGGAGGGCATGGAGAGAAAACAATCTGGCATGCAAACATCTTGTAATCCATTCAAAATTTCTAATAGAGATATGTTTGGGAGAATATAAGTATTGGGAAAAAGTAGTAGCAGCACTCCAGAATGGGGGGAGGGATAGCTCAGTGGTTTGAGCATTGGCCTGCTAAACTCAGGGTTGTGAGTTCAATCCTTGAGGGGGCCACTTAGGAAGCTGGGGCAAAATCAGTACTTGGTCCTGCTAGTGAAGGCAGGGGGGTTGGACTCAATGACCTTGGCTTAACCACGAGATCTTGCATGATCTAAAAAATAAAAAGGAGCCATATAAAAAATGGAAACTAGGACAGATTACAAAGGATGAATATAGGCAAACAACACAGGAATGCAGGGGCAAGATTAGAAAGGCAAAGGCACAAAATGAGCTCAAACTAGCTACAGGAATAAGGGGAAACAAGAAGACTTTTTATCAATACATTAGAAGCAAGAGGAAGACCAAAGACAGGGTAGGCCCACTGCTTAGTGAAGAGGGAGAAACAGTAACAGGAAACTTGGAAATGGCAGAGATGCTTAATGACTTCTTTGTTTCGGTCTTCACCGAGAAGTCTGAAGGAATGCCTAACATAGTGAATGCTAATGGGAAGGGGGTAGGTTTAGCAGATAAAATAAAAAAAGAACAAGTTAAAAATCACTTAGAAAAGTTAGATGCCTGCAAGTCACCAGGGCCTGATGAAATGCATCCTAGAATACTCAAGGAGCTAATAGAGGAGGTATCTGAGCCTCTAGCTATTATCTTTGGAAAATCATGGGAGACGGGAGAGATTCCAGAAGACTGGAAAAAGGCAAATATAGTGCCCATCTATAAGAAGGGAAATAAAAACAACCCAGGAAACTACAGACCAGTTAGTTTAACTTCTGTGCCAGGGAAGATAATGGAGCAAGTAATTAAGGAAATCATCTGCTAACACTTGGAAGGGGGTAAGGTGATAGGGAACAGCCAGCATGGATTTGTAAAGAACAAATCATGTCAAACCAATCTGATAGCTTTCTTTGATAGGATAACGAGCCTTGTGGATAAGGGTGAAGCTGTGGATGTGGTATACCTAGACTTTAGTAAGGCATTTGATACGGTCTCGCATGATATTCTTATTGATAAACTAGGCAAATACAATTTAGATGGGGCTACTATAAGGTGGGTGCATAACTGGCTGGATAACCGTACTCAGAGAGTTGTTATTAATGGTTCCCAATCCTGCTGGAAAGGCATAACGAGTGGGGTACCGCAGGGGTCTGTTTTGGGACCGGCTCTGTTCAATATCTTCATCAACGACTTAGATATTGGCATAGAAAGTACGCTTATTAAGTTTGCGGATGATACCAAACTGAGAGGGATTGCAACTGCTTTGGAGGACAGGGTCATAATTCAAAATGATCTGGACAAATTGGAGAAATGGTCTGAGTTAAACAGGATGAAGTTTAACAAAGACAAAGCAAAGTGCTCCACTTAGGAAGAAAAAATCAGTTTCACACATACAGAATGGGAAGAGACTGTCTAGGAAGGAGTACGGCAGAAAGGGATCTAGGGGTTATAGTGGACCACAAGCTAAATATGAGTCAACAGTGTGATGCTGTTGCAAAAAAAGCAAACTTGATTCTGGGATGTATTAACAGGTGTGTTGTGAGCAAGACATGAGAAGTCATTCTTCCGCTCTACTCTGCTCTGGTTAGGCCTCAGCTGGAGTACTGTGTCCAGTTCTGGGCACCGCATTTCAAAAAAGATGTGGAGAAATTGGAAAGGGTCCAGAGAAGAGCAACAAGAATGATTAAAGGTCTTGAGAACATGACCTATGAAGGAAGGCTGAAAGAATTGGGTTTGTTTAGTTTGGAAAAGAGAAGACTGAGAGGGGACATGATAGCAGTTTTCAGGTATTTAAAAGGGTGTCATAAGGAGGAGGGAGAAAACTTGTTCACCTTAGCCTCTAAGGATAGAACAAGAAGCAATGGGTTTAAACTGCAGCAAGAGAGGTCTAGGTTGGACATTAGGAAAAAGTTCCTAACTGTCAGGGTGGTTAAACACTGGAATAAATTGCCTAGGGAGGTTGTGGAATCTCCGTCTCTGGAGATATTTAAGAGTAGGTTAGATAAATGTCTATCAGGGATGGTCTAGACAGTATTTGGTCCTGCCATGCGGGCAGGGGACTGGACTCAATGACCTCTCGAGGTCCCTTCCAGTCCTAGAATCTATGAATCTATGAATCTATGAAAACCTTTCAGGGACCCTTCCAGTTCTATGAGATAGGTATATCTCCATATTATATTATATAACAAGATAAGGGATGGAGGAGAATCTCTCTTCACACCCAAAGCACAAAAGGAGGAATTTAAATTTATAGTTCCTCTAGTAGGTTCCATTCAGGGCAAAGATTTTGGTAGAAGAGACTTCTCATCCAGTATTACATCAAGAAATTGATCAAACAGAGGTAGGTTCCGCATAAAATCCATCCAAAAAACAAACCAGAACTGAGAGTAACTGCAGCAGGACAGTGCCACTAGTTTTGTTACAAGGAGTCTGGGGGGATTCTCTCTCCAAGGACATATTGATTAACTTAATATCAGGCAGACGGGTACAGGAAGTGTTAGACTGAATGATCCAATATCAGATGATCTGTCTGTCTCCCAAAATAAGATTGTTTCCTACTGTACATTTTCTATTCATTTCTAGTCTTTTTAGTTTTAAAAAGTCCTAAAATCTTAGCGATAGAAATGTCTTATTAGATGGCCTATTGAACTGGTAGTTTCTAAGAATCAGATTACATGATACACAGAAACAAGAGACCAATTTTTCAAATAGGGCCCTGATTCAAGAAAGAATTTAAGCCATTGCTTTTGTTTTATTGATTTAGGGATTTAAACATATGTGTAAGTGACCTTTCTGAATTGGGGCCTACAGTGCCTAAAAGTATACACCAATATTGCAATACCTCTTTTAGGAATTTAACTGCTGCCTTAGCTAATTAAATATGAATGATAGATGCCAATCTTTAGATATCCAAGATTGCAAATTTGTAAATGAACAATTCAGAGATGCAGGAAGTAATATTAATAGCTATCAATCATCTTCTGGAGGTGAAACCTCTAGGCTTTCCCAGAACTGGACAGGTTTTCAAGTATCGATTCCATATATTTTGAAGTACCCCAGAAGAACAAGTGATAAAGGCAATTATAAACCTTAAGGCATTCAACAGGCGCATCAGAAAAAAACAGGATTAGGATTGAAATACTAGTCTCAAGAATATTAACTATCTCTCTGGGGTATTTGTTATACACTGTATATTCCAAAACCATAAAAGTCACAGAAATTCCTCAGAAGCATTTCCAGCACTGACATTTGGCCTTTCCACATTGGCCAGGAAATCTACAAAGATTCCTGCTATACAGATCACGTCCCCAAGGTTCTATGGCCATGTGTACCTATTTAGTCATTCTTGGGTGCTTTATGAATCAGGTTGAGCACAACAGAACAAGCAGCACAAGAAACAGCAATCATACCTGAAGCAGCAAGGTGTCATGGGGAAAAGCAAGAGTTCCCAATTCTCTCTTTGGTGTTAGCATATTGTAAATATTCAAACAGAAATGGTCACTATATCAAAGGAAAGTATACAAACTATTCAGGTTCTGTGGTCCAAAATATTGTTGACAGTTTCATTAAGGTTAGGGATTTGGCAGAAACTGTTAGGAATAATGATATCGTATATCTGTTGTTGGGCATGTGCCTCACCCAAACTCCCCCTTGTGGCCTGTTGATGCATTGCACTCAGTCCCTCATGGGTCTTTTCAGACAATTACCCAGATCAGATTAGTTCAGCCCCTCTTTGCAGGGTTTGGCTTATTCAATCATTTTACAAAATGTAAGTCACTCATTTAGCCGCTCAAGTTCATGCCCACTCTGGTCCATACAGGATTCCTGGTCAGTTTCCTCTTCTGTTCAGGAGGTCCCAGCACTCCTACCAGAACTGGGTTGTACTTCAGATAATCCCTCTGTTTCTCTCCTGAAGACCAGAGCCTCCTAGCTTTCCCCCTTAGAGCTGGAGTTTTACTTTAAGCGAGCTGAATAGCCTCAGACAGCTTCTTCACCTGCTGGCCCTTTTCCGAATCAGTCCTTCCACCATCAGGTTGGGGGAGTTCAGCAGGCAGACCTTCCCCTGCTAGCATCTTCTCCCAGCTAACTTCAGGAGCCTTCTTACTCCTTACAATGTTTACAGGCATCTGCCCTGCTATGAAAAAGGCAGCATTTATACAGGCCCCTTCTCCCAGCTTATTGGCTGGGTGAGAGGGGAAAGGTCCCAGGCCCTTAAAGATACTGTAACAACATTCCTTCTAAATGCTACATCTTCCCTAAACCCCTTTTTTTCTCCTCCCTCTTTCCTTTCTTCTCTGTTTTCCATGAACACATCAGTGCAAATTGTGAATATGAGTCTCCTCTCATAGTGGTGAAAATCCGAAATAACTCTATTGAAGTCAATGGAAATACATCAGTTTTATGTGGGTGTAAGTGAGCAGAGAATCTGGCCCCCTGTTTTTAATTATAATATTAAAATTGGGGGTTGGTTATTACAAATCATCTTTACTTCCACCATAAGCATATTTACATTCAAAGCCTTGTTTATTCTTGGAGCATTCTACATGGTGGAAGTTAAATTCAGACTAAAATTCTAATTACATTAATAATTCCCAAAATATTAAATTATATGCACCACAATTTTTGTAATCCTTAAGCTTCTCTGTCAAAACAGGTGTATGTCTCTCGTAGAAGTTCATCATGCTGTGCAAATTATAAAGATTTTCATATTTTAATATTAAACCATTAATTTCAGGAAATAGAACACCTGCTATTTTGTGTGTGAAAAACTTCAGAAACAATTACCTTTCATGAGTGGACACTGCTTTTGATTGAGCCTGTCAGAAGTGCCTATATAGCCTTCTTGATATAATAAATGGGATATTCATACCCTCATTTCCATAAAAATAGATTTTACAGAATAACTGTTCTGGGATTTATTAGATTTTCCTGCAAAGCATTATAATTATCTCATACATCAACCATAACTAGTGCTTATTATAAGTGCCAGTTGCAATCATTTGCTGATTTTGTTGGTGTTGAAAGAGTATTGAAGATACATTTTCAGTCTACCCAGAAAACAGTAGTTTATGTGATTACATAATGTATGCATAATTTTTTCTCTAAATATTGAACGTAACCTAAGTAATAATGTTTTGTCATTGCACTGTAGAAAAAGTTGGATATAGATATAGATATATAACCTGAAACTGGAATGTGAATTCATTTTTCTACTGTCATTCTCCACGTTCCAGCAATGACTTTATGATATGCAAAGTGGATTGCTTTATGGAAGAGGTACATTGTAAAGTGCCTCTTAGAAAAAAGTCATAAAGAACATGAGTGACATTTGCATTTTCCTATTACCTTGTCATAATTTGAGACAAAACTAAGTACACTAGTATAAATAATATTACTTCATTTTTCTATAATAAAGGGAGTTTGTGGGTCTGATAACCACCTCATTGGTGTCACCTGTGTCACTCATATAATTCTACTGACCTCAGTAAAGCAACTGCTCCTTTTGAGTACATGTGTCAAAACAGTCAGGCCCTGGGTTCTCAATCAACCTACATATACTAGTGAATCAGAAAGTAGATAATATGGTATAGACTGGTGGTTTGGAAAATAGCCTCAGGATTATTACGTGGTCAGTAAGGAGGAAAAAACTGCTAGTCTTTGTCTCAGATTTTAACTAGAGCTGGTTGAAACTCAGAATTTCTGATCCATGGGAAATTTTGACATTTTGAAATGTGTTTTCATGCCGTATTCAAAGGCCCAGACAGTTTCCTCAATGTACTCAGTGGAATGTTGTATCTGCCTAAACTGCAGTCACTCCACTGCTCCCACCTGGGGTTCTGCTGCAACAATGTATCCCTTAAGTTCATTTTCTCCTGTTTCCTTATTCTAAGTCCACTCAAAAGAACATATATGAAGGGATGTAACCAATGCTTGACATATATTAGGAAACAGGAGACTTTTTCCACCTATCGTGGACTTGCCCATGTATTCAGGACTTTTGGACCAAGATATGTATCCAGATTAAAATACTGTTTGGTATGATTGTCTATTATACCCATGACTCCAGCTATTTGGCCTGAAGCCCTGTAAAGAGCATGATACTTTAATCTCATATCTCCTGGTGGCAAGTAGGTAGTTGCAATGCCTGCAACAAACATAAAATGTGTATACACTTTGATAGACTACTGAAGTGGATCCCCTCTTCAGTTTTACAATTACTGTATAGTCCTTCTTATTCTGATTCAGACAAGTGGACTTTTTTGTTCTTGATGATACTCTTAGAACTTGGGATGAACAAATATAATTAGAATATTTTTTTTGCTTCTGTACCTTTAAATGTACCTGCTACCAATTTAATCTTGTACACAGTGGCTCTTGTTGATGGTCTCTTCCTCCTTCAATTGCTGTATTATTTCCTGTTATTAATATGAAAATTAATAAACATTTTTTAAAAAGAGAAATGCAAAGTGCTTATTTGACAGGAGCAATACTGTAACTGAGGCATAAATCTTATGCTTTTTAGTTGCAAAATAATTCACTAGAGACCCACCAGTTCAAATTAAATGGCAACTTTTATTATCTACAAGGCCGTTACCTTTTTTATTTCTTCAGGCTTCATGTCACTTTCACACAATTTGAGCCAGAGCTGGTCAAATGCTACAAATAATGGCTCTCAAGCATTTTCACAGATCAAAGTGGGAAGTTAGTTTAGATGTTGTTTGTGGTATTATTATTATTATTATTTCTTGTTCGTGAGAATTCAACTGTTGCCAGATATTCGTTAGGCGTGGGATTCTTAAAAGCGATCAGAATTGGTCTCAATTCCCTTTCAAGTCAATGGTAAAAACTCCTATAGCCTTCAATGGGAGCAGAGGTAGGACAACACTGAGCGCAGAGTGTAGTATTTAAGTGAACAGTTTGTGCAGAAACTCTAGGCTGAAATATAGCCACATAAGGCCTGATCCAAAGCCTAATAAACTCAGGAGTATCTCTTCACTGATGTCAGTGAGCCCAGGATTAGGACCATAAAGTTTTCAGTGACTGCTAATGAGAAAACAAAACCATTTGTAGAAAATAGGCTCAGTCCAGGAGCAATTCATGAATAAAAAGAAAAGGGCTAAATACAAAGTGAATATTATTGCCTACAAATAATTAGACCTACCCTTGTTTGCAGGAACGTATAACAGTTTCTTACTCCCATATCATGAAAGGGACTTTTTTCCCCATACCATTCCTCTTCCTTGTTTGTGGCCTTACTCTTAGAAAACGGCAAATACACTCACTTATTCTACACCAACGGTTGAAAATGTATTTAAGGAAACAGTATACAATTAGGTTGTTATCCAGTGTCTAATTAGACAATAATTTAGGTGAAGCTGTGTTAGCAACAAGTGTGTTAAGTTGGAATCTAGCAGTCTCCATGAATAACATGAAAAGGGATCTTTTTAAAAAACATGTGCATATTTATAATTGTGTTTTAAATCGAGATGGGCCTGGACTAAAACTGATGTAAAGTTCCACAATTTCATTGTCATATGTGCAAAACATATCTATTAAAGACTGTATCATAATGCATACGCACAAGGGGGCTGAATTCTGGCATTTCCTAACATCTGAGTGCTTGACTTTGCAACCTTAATAATATTCTTTTAACAGTTTGTTTGCTTTCTTGTTCTTTTCCTGTGTGTGGGTGTGAGATTTCCTAGGTTTTTCAAAAGCAAACTGAAGAAACAGAAATTTCATACTGTGACATCATATTGACATGTACACGGTCCACCAGCAGACCTCTGCTACTTGAGTCTAATGGAGCAGGATAGCAGTAATAGGTTGTTTTCCTTTAAGGGGCCCAGCACTAGTGGGGGCTCAGGCATGTTTTGCCATTAGGTGTCACAGATATTTGCTGACAGCAGAGAAATAGAGCAACTCAGGAATTTTGGGTTCCATTCTGGCTCCTGGAGGGGAGTGTGGTCTAGTGGGCACAGACTTCTGCCCATTCTCCCCAATCTTGGTGACTTCTACCCCATCCCCTCCAATCCCTCCCTGTTTCAGTCCTGTCTCTTTCCCACTCTGGCTCCTTGTCCCAGGCCCATTCTCTTTTCCTATCCAGTCCCAGTCTTCCCTTCCAGGTTCACTGTTCACATCCCTATCTCCTACTGTGAGAGGATGGAGGATGCTCAGTCATCCTGTGGAGATGGTACATGAGGAGTTCTGTTATATGGAGGAGCTATGAAGGGATGATGCACGATCAGTCAGGTTAGCATTAGGAGCTGTGAGAGTGTTGAGCAAGCTCAGAGAGGACAGAATCTTTGGAGATTTTAGCTTCTACAATGTAGGAAGTCTCAAACGAGTACATGTGACCTGCCATTTTTCAAAAGCTCATAACTTGGCCAAATTTGGGCAGATTTTCATAGGGATGGCAAAAGGCACATCCCTGACCAAAAAAAAAAAAAAAAGCCATGACCCTGTCAAATTTCAGGTCCCTGCTCCAAAGCATGGGGATGCTAGGTCGCCAGATTTTTTTAATGTGGAAAAATAGTACATTTGCCCTTCATCTCATTCTCAGAAATGGCTGAAACATTTTGGCTGAAATTTTTAAAAAATGAGGCAGACACCTGGCATATAACATTTCAGCCTAAACAGCTTAAGTTAGTCAAAGTTATAAATAAATGAAAACAGGATCCTATAATGGGAAGTGTCAGGCAAACTTATATGTGGTGGTATCAGCTGTACTTCTAATAATAATATATGTCTGCTAGGAACACAGTAGTGCCAAAAGCATCTTTCAATGTACTTTGGATGGAATCTTAGAGATGTCTTTGTGAGTATGATCTGTTACATTATTGTGAAAGGACAGTGCTGTTTGAGCTTTTCAGGCTTCCATCAGTCCTCAGATTTCCAGTGTTCCTGTTCTTGTGTGTTTTGTTATATCTAATACGTTTTTGTGAACCCTATAATCATATCGGACCCGATTCTCCTCTCACACTGATGTAAATCAGAAGTAACTCCATTGAGATCAATAATAAAAATACCTACTTCCTATATAGCACATTTTATCAGTAGATCTCAAAGCACTTTACAAGAGAGTTCAGTGTGAGTATCAGACTGCTGTGCAAGGAGAATCCAATCCACGTCGGAGTATGGCTTCAAAGTAACCAGCATTTTCATTCCACACAAAACATTTTAAATTAAAAAAAAAAAATTAAATTGGAACAAAACCAAGACATTTAGAATTTTACTGTTAAATGTGATTATTGAAAAAAATAGTTTGGGTCAAGTGAAATGTTCAGTTTCAATAAAATGGAAGCTTTTGTTTTTTATTTTGAGTATTAAAAAACATAATGAAAACAAACAAAATAAAAAATGAAAAATGAAAAGCCATTTAAAAACAAAAAAATTGAAATGCTTATTCTGATGATGTCAAGATGGCACATTTGGACATCATCAAAATACTACATTCTAATTTTTAAAAAAATAAACAATCAAAATCTGCCAAAAAAATCAATTCTGATGAAACAGAATTTGGATAAAAAAACATTTCTGTGGAACATTTTCAACCCACTCTACTTAAGTTTATTTTACTCAAGATTGTTTTTCATACGTTAATTACACTTTCCTTGGGATTGTTTACCAAGACATTTTTCTGAATTTTACCAACAACTCCGATGGTTCAAATTAATATTTTAGAGTGTATTTCAAGGAATTTGTTTTATATCCTAAGATTTCCATGATATTTAAAATACTACATTATTTTATTTTCACCAGAGAGATGTGGGAATGCTGGGAGAGAATGATCATTAGTCTTGTGTAAGAAGGAACCCCATAAAAATGACTGTTGAGAGAGTGTACTGTAACTGAGCTTTGACAGATTACTGAATAGAATAGAGGCGACCACAACCTAGTTGGTGCTTCAACAAAGCAATTTATTTAAAAACAAACAAACAAACCAAAAAGCCCTACATTTCTATCAGAAAAGACTGGAGAGTTTTAGAAATTCTCAGCGGTAATTAGTCAGACAGTTTTTGGTACTTGATTGATTGCTTTTTGAAATGAATTAAAGCCCCCAGAGCTGCAGCAAAGTTAAAATCGTAGGTCTAGACATGAGGTCATCATTCTTCATTATCAATGTATGTGGGGAAAAAAAGCAAAGTGCTTGTGACTGAAACCAAAGCATTTACTGGGATAGCCCCCCACTGTAAACTTCCCTCTTAAATTATATTTCATTTACCTAATGTATCTGTAGTCTGCTGCTACGTTGTTTTATAGTGGATGCCATAGTCCAGCTTCTCACCTGGCAAAACTGTGCAAGTGCACATTGGCAGGTTCAACACACACTTTGTTTTCAGAAAGAGCCATGTTTATATTTGTTAAATTACATTTGTCTTTAGTATCCAAATTGTGATGGGTTAAGGGACCATTAAGCACCAGGGTATGACATGATTTACATTTATCCATACCAGCCTGTGGTATGATCTCAGCATATGGCAGGTTTGATTCAGATCAGCCATTGCAGTGGAAACCCAAATGTTGGAGAAAGTGCTATCAGTGAATCATTAGGTGGTATTTTTCTTCATCTGAGTCAGTACTGTTCCAATGCCACAAGTTCATGTTAGATGCTACTGGACTATAAGAAGTGCTGGCTTTCAGGTATGTCATAAACCCAGAATCCTGACCATGTGTATTATGTATTTCATTAAACCCACTAAAATAATAGTTCAATCTAAAAATAGTTTTAAAATCTTGTAGGATTGCAAGAGTGAAAGTGCTCACTCTGCTCCTCCCCTGTAATTTCTTCTTTTCTATAGTAATTGGGGCTTGGTGACTACAACAAAAATGTATTGACGAACTTCTGTTCAAATTCAAATCCCAAATTCACTTAGACTTTGTTTTTCATAAATATCAGTGCCAATGAAATTTTATTTAAAAATATTTACAGAAAGGGAAAGTGATACAAATATTTGTGCAACTATGTACAGAGATGCATTGTATTCCCACTAGAAGCATTTGTGCAACCATCTTGAAAACTTAGCAGCTTGGGAGTCATTGAGAATGATGCCTATGCAACTCCATCAAAGATAATAGAGTTACATTGAAATAGAACTAGTGTAACAGAGTGGAGCATTGGGCCCAAAGAGTAAGATAGCAGAAGAAATACCATGTGAGTTAGGTGAACACATTGCACACTGCATATAGTGTATTGCAAATAGGAAATACACAAAGCAAGATTCAGAACAACAGAGAGATGATGAATAGAGAGTTGATGAACAGGTGTGGAGGAGCACGTGGTTCAGACAGAGACATCCCTTAGGGGAGGATCTATTAATGCAGATTCTCTATGTCCTGGTAAGGAGGAGAGGATGGAAGATGATAAAATATGGGTAGGATCTGATGAGAAACAGTCAAATGAAAAAGAGTCCCATTCAATTACATCATCAATTACAGCTAAAAAGTGACAAGTTTTTAAAGTGCTTATATACAAATGCTAGAGGTCTAAATAATAAGATGGGTGAACTAGAGTGCCTCATATTGAATGGGGATATTGATATAATAGGCATCACAGAAACTTGGTGGAATGAGGGTAATTATAATCAATGGGACACAGTAATATCAGGGTATAAAATATATTGGAAGGACAGAACAGGTCGTGCTGGTCGGGGAGAGGCACTATATGTAAAAGAAAGTGTAGAATCAAATGCAGTAAAAATCTTAAATGAACCAAACTGTACCATAGAATCTCTATGGATAGTAATTCCATTCTCTAATAATAAAAATGTAGCAGTAGGGATATATTATTGACCACCTGATCAGGATGGTGATAGTGACTGTGAAATGCTCAGGGAGATTAGAGAGTCTATAAAAATAAAAATTACAATAATAATGGGGGATTTCAACTATCCCCATATTGACTGGGTACATGTCACCTCAGGACAGGAGGCAGAGATAAAGTTCCTTGACACCTTAGATGACTGCTTCTTGGAGCCGCTAGTCCTGGAACCCACAAAAGGAGAGGCAATCCTTGATTTAGTCCTAAGTGGAGCACAGGATCAGGTCCAAGAGGTGAATAATAGCTGGACCACTTCGTGATTAGTGACCATAATATAATTAAATTTAACATCTCTGTGGCAGGGAAAACACCACAGCAGCCTAACACTGTAGAATTTAATTTCAGAAAGGGGGACTACACAAAAATGAGGAAGTTAGTTAAACAGAAATTAAAAGGTACAGTACCAAAATTGAAATCCCAGCAAGTTGCATGGAAACTTTTTAAAGACACCATGATAGAGGTTCAACTTAAATGTATACCCCAAATTAAAAAAAAACATTGTAAGAGAAGCAAGAAAGTGCCACCGTGGCTAAACAACAAAGTAAAATAAGCAGTGAGAGATAAGGAAAATAGAAAGGAGCATAAACTCTCGCAAATGAAGTGTAAAAATATAACTAGGAAGGCCAACGAAGAATTTGAATAACAGCTAGCCAAAGACTCGAAAAGTAATAGCAAAAATTTATTTAAGTACTTCAGAAGCAGGAAGCCTTCTCAACAACCAGTGGGGCCACTGGACGATCGAAATGCTAAAGGAGCACTCAAGGACAATAAGGCCATTGCAGAGAAACTAAATGAATTCTTTGCATTGGTCTTCACGGCTGAGAATGTGAGGGAGATTCCCAAACCTGAGCCATTCTTTTTAGGTGACAAATCTGAGCAACGGTCCCAGATTGAGGTGTCATTAGAGGAGGTTTTGGAACAAATTGATAAAGTAAATAGTAATAAGTCACCAGGACCACATGGTATTCACTCAAGAGTTCTGAAGGAACTCAAATGTGTGACGCCAATTTTTAAAAAGGGCTCCAGAGGTGATCCTGGCAATTTCAGGCCGCAAATCCTGATTTCAGTGCCAGGCAAACTGGTTGAAACTATAGTAAAGAATAAACCTGTTAGACACATCGATGAACATAATTTGTTGGGGAAGAGTCAACATGGTTTTTGTAAAGGGAAACCATGCCTCACCAATCTACTAGAATTCTTTGAGGCGGTCAACAAGCATGTGCACAAGGGGGATCCAGTGGATATAGTGTACTTAGATTTTCAGAAAGCCTTTGACAAGGTCCCTCACCAAGGGCTCTTAAGTAAACTAAGTTGTCATGGGATAAAAAGAAAGGTCCTCTCATGGATTTGTAACTGGTTAAAAAAAAGGAAACAAAGGATAGGAATAAATGGTCAGTTTTCAGAATGGAGAGAGGTAAATAGTGGTGTCCCCCAGGGGTCGGTATTGAGCCCAGTCCTATTCAACATATTCATAGATGATCTGGATAAAGGGGTAAAGAGTGAGGTGGCAAAATTTGTAGATGATACATAACTACTCAAGATAGTTAAGTCCCAAGCAGACTGCGAAAAGCTACAAAAGGGTCTCACAAAACTGGGTGACTGGGCAACAAAATGGCAGATGAAATACAATGTTGATAAATGCAAAGTAATTCACTTTGGAAAACATAATCCCAACTATACATATACAATGATGGTGTCTAAATTATCTGTTACCACTCAAGAAAGAGATCTTGGAGTCATTATGGATAGCTCTCTGAAAACTCCACTCAATGTGCAGTGGTAGTCAAAAAAGCAAACAGAATGTTGGGAACCATTAAGAAAGGGATAAATCAGGGATCGACAACCCTTGGCATGGGGCTCATCAAGGTAAGCCCCTGGCGGGCCGAGACAATTTGTTTACCTGCAGCGCCTGCAGGTTTGGCCGATCACGGCTCCCACTGGCCGCGGTTCACTATTCCAGGCCAATGGGGGTTGCGGGAAGCGGCAGCCAGCACATCCCTCGTCCCGTGCCACTTCCCGCAGCCCCCGTTGGCCCGGAACGGTGAACCACAGCCAGTCGGAGCCGCGATTGGCCAAACCTGTGGACGCTACAGGTAAACAAACCATCTCGGCCCATCAGGGGCTTACCCTGCCAGGCTGCATGCCAAAGGTTGCCGATCCCTGGGATAGATAATAAGACAGAAAATATCATATTGCCTCTATATAAATTCATGGATCGCCCACACCTTGAATACTGGGTGCAGATGTGGTTACCCCATCTCAAAAAAGATGTATTGGAATTGGAAAAGGTTCAGAAAAGGGCAACAAAAATTATTAGGGGTATGGAAGAGCTGCCATATGAGGAGTGATTAATAAGACTGGGACTTTTCAGCTTGGAAAAGAGACGACTAAGGCGGGGTATGATTGAGGTCTATAAAATCATGACTGGTGTGGAGAAATTAAATAAGGAACTGTTATTTACTCCTTTTCATAACACAAGAACTAGGGGTCACCAAATAAAATTAATAGGCATCAGGTTAAAAACAAACACAAGGAAGTATTTTTTCACACAACGCACAGTCAACCTGTGGAACTCCCTTGTCAGAGGATGTTGTGAAGGCTAAAACTATTACAGGGTTCAAAAAAGAATTAGATAAGTTCATGGAGGACAGGTTCATCAATGGCTATTAGCCAGGATGGGCAGGGATGGTGTCCCTAGCCTCTGTTTGCCAGAAGCAGGCAATGGGTGACAGGGGGTGGATTACTTGATGATTACCTGTTCTGTTCATTCCCTTTGGGGCAACTGGCATTGGCCACTGTTGGAAGACAGGATATTGGGCTAGATGGACCTTTGGTCTGACCCAGTATGACCGTTCTTATGTTCTTAATCCTTTCAAAGCTGCCGTGGAGATCTATCCATAAACTGGGCATACAAGTCTCCAGTTTAGATTTGGTCTATGTGACAATTTGCAGATGCATTTTTGCCTCTGACCACCTTTTTCACTTTGTTATTTAGCCATAGTGACATTTTTGGTCCTTTTACTATTTTTTTTTAAATTTGGGATATATATTTAATTTGAGCCTCCATTATGGTGACTGTTCCTTTTAATTTTCATTTAACTAGCTTCTTAATTTTCCTCTTTCTAAAGTTAAATGCTATTTTGGTGGTCTTCTTTGGTGTTTCCCCCAACCCTGAGAAGGATTCTAAATTTAATTACATTATGGTTGCTATTACTGAGCGTTGCAGCTATATTCACCTCTTGGACCAGATCCTGTGCATCACTTAGGATTAAATCAAGAACTGACTCTCCTCTTTTTGGGTTCCAGGACTAGCAGCTCCAAGAAGCAGTGATTGATGGTGTCTAGAAATTTTCTCTCTTCATCCTATCCTGAGGTGACATGTACCCATAGTTGAAATCTCCCATTATTGTTGAGTTTTCTATTTTTATAGCCTTTCTAATCTTCCTGAGCATTTCACAATCACCACCATCCTGGTCAGGTGGTCTGTAGTATATTCCTACTGTTAGACTCTTACTCAGGCATGGAATTTTTATCCATAGAGATTCTATGGTACAGTTTGATTCATTTGAGGGTTTTATTATATTTGACTCTATGCTTTCTTTCACATACTGTCTGCCACTCCCCCACCAGCACAACCTACTCTGTCATTACTATATATTTTGTACCCTGGTATTACCATTCCCCATTGATTATCATCATTTTACCAAGTTTCTGTGATTCTTGTTCTGTTAATATAATAATTTAATACCAGGCATTCAAGTTCACCCATCTTATTACTTAGACTTCTAGCATTTGTATACAAGTACTTATAAAATTTGTCAGTACTTAGTTGTCTGCCCTCACATGCTATAATTGAATGGGACTCTTTCTCACTTGACTGTTTCTTTTCAGTTCCGAGCTGTACTTTATTCACTTCTATCTTCTCTTCTTTACTAAGATACAGGGAATCCCCATTAATAGATCCTCCCGAAGGGATGTTTCTGCCCGAACTTTGTGCTCCTCTGCACCTGTTACCTTTCCCCCCAGCCCTTAGTTAAAAACTCCTCTACAACTGTTTAATTTTACATGCCAGCAACCTGTTTCCATTTTGGTTTAAGTGGAGCCCATCCTTCCTGTAAAGGATCCTCCTTTTCCAAAAGGTTCCCCAGTTCCTAATAAATCTAAAACCCTCCTCCTTACACCATTGTCTCATCTATGCACATAAGTCTGTCCAGATATCTCTAGAGATCCGCAATCTTTGCATCCACAGGCAATTCACTGTGCAGTTCTCCCAGTCATCACAAACCCAACTATCTGTATTTCTAATGATCAAATCCCTCTTTACTATTACCTGTCTCTTCCTAGTAACTGGTGTTCCCTTCCACAGAGGGGTATCCTCAGTGCAAGAGGATGCACCATGCATCATCTGGAAGGAGGATCCCAACTATGCCATTAATTCCCTTTGCTCTAGTTTGACGTTCTCCTTCCCAAGACTTTCATCCTCCTCAACAGATCAGAAGCTGTCAAGCTGGGGCTGGGACAACTCTACTGCGTTCCGGAAAGTCTCATGTATGTACCTCTCTGTCTCCGTTAGCTCCTCCAATTCAGCCACTCTGGCATCAAGAGTCTGTACTTGGTCTCTGAGGGCCATGTGCTGCTTGCACCAAATGCACATACATGCCACCTGCCCACAAGGCAGGTAATCATGCATGC
Organism: Emys orbicularis; assembly: GCF_028017835.1. NCBI lineage: Eukaryota > Metazoa > Chordata > Testudines > Emydidae > Emys > Emys orbicularis. The sequence continues at coordinate 88,670,337 of NC_088691.1, forward strand.
TGCATTCAGTGCAATAAGCTGAATAGCTCCAATTTCGCTGCTGGCCTTCTGCCTGCATAATTTGTACCCTGCAGCTTTTATATTGTTGTTGACATGTTAGGTAATTAGAAATTTATTTGAAACTGCCATTTTCCTGAAGATTTCAAAGGACCAATATCTTTCCAGCTGCATCAGAAGTTATAGTACAATATTGTTGAAATAATCTTTGAGAAACTCTAATCCATTTTGGGGCCCTCATCTTCTGTATGATGACAGAAGAGGTGAGGAAAAAATATATTAGTATTTTTTTTTTCTATTTGCAGTTTGTAAAATTCTCAGTTATTCCAAACTATTGCAAATTTCTCGGCTTTGTTCTTTATACTCTATAAATGTAATAGCTGACAAATATTTCAGAGTAAATATTTTGAATTCCAACTTCCAAATTCACATGCTGTTGGCTTGTGAACAATTCAACATTGTTTTTGTTCCCTTTTGCATTGCCTAATATAGCTAACCAACACAGCATGAATTTCAAACTTCAGACTTTGAGTAATGCTATGCAACATCCAATTTGGAAGTCTGTTTCTGCAAATCAGATCGATCAACTGTGCAAATTAGTTAAGAAGAGATTGATGTAGACATGGAAACATTGAGACATGCATCCAGAGTATGATTAAATGTAGGGTAAGCTATTAACCAGTGACTACTACTAGGCACCGATGGCCCTGGGTTCTAAAAGTGTGAGGATGGGTATGAGGGCAATGCCCCCTCTATATCTCCAGGACTTCCCAGGGACCCTGGCAGAAAGCCTGGGGTCCTTTTGAACACCTTTTCAAGAAAGTTTGGAGAAGGAGGGCAAGACATGGAGGTATACCTTCTCACCATGCAACATTGGGCCCATGCCTAAGCAACTGATTGGGCAAAGCTAAAAATGACTACAAGCCAGCAGTGAGCACAAACAATCTCTCCTTCCTCACCCCAAACCTTCCAAGTGAAAGCAGTCACAGCTGACCCCTGCACTGCAGACAAAACAAGGTCAGAGAAAACCAGGGAGAGCTTGAGCTGTTCCCAACCACTGAAAACCAGAGAAGGGAAGAGTTTGCACATGTATCACCAGTGTTCATGGACCCAACAATTACACACCCCGTTTCCTGAGGTGAACATTCTGGTACACTTACTCCACAAACATCCCTATTGTCTAGATTGGGTCTTTTCAAGAACCAAGGTGCTATTCAGCATGAGCAAAGGTATCAGAATCCTGCCTTTAACTTTATTTGTGTGCAAAGTGAAACTTGTTAGCACAAATCAAAATATTTGTATGTGCTGATATTTGACCCCAAAACCAAAACTAAAAAACTTGAGCACACAAAATTGCATCCACAATTTTAGATCCTAGATTGAAGCTCCATTGAACATTTGGCTCTAAATCTACAGTTGTTCTTCTAAGAAACAGAAGTATCTAGTTACTGCTTAAAAGATAGTTTTGCAAAACTGGAAGAGCTCAATAAGTCACACTTCATCCCCTCACTAATGGTGGTGTTGTAGGACTTTCTTTCGGATATGAAAAGGGAGCAAAACAAAAAACAAAAACAAAAACAAAAAAACAATAGTACTGTAAAATGTTTGAAGAAGGGGGTCCACTTTTTTGATCATTTTGACTCAAAGTTTTAAACTCTCAATGATGCATAAATGAATTTAGCAGTTTTGTTACATATTGGCATATGTTTCACATAGGGGGGTGTGTGTGTGTGTACGTGTATATAGCAGAGATAATGATATAGTTTGATATAGCTGCCACCAATCATAAAATTCAGGTTTTTCATTTTTAGAGCACTCTAGGTCCTACTTCAAATCCAGCATCTGAAAAAAAAAATCTCCTATAATTTCACCACAATACCAGATCCTTGCAATGTAATACAGGAGTACACAGTTTCAAAAACATATATATTTATTTAAATACCCATTTTAATAAGATTCCTAAATACTTTGAATAATCAGGTATCATTTGAAATATGTTATGTGTTAGGCATATTATATAATATAGCACATTGTATAATACCATTACTCTGCTCATCTTGAATGTGGAACGATGAACAAACACAGCTGCTCCCTACTGCACCTAAGTGTTTGCCCTAGTAACCCAGATATACTACAATTGGAAGGTGCATATGCAGAATGGCTGGATCTGCATAGCTAACCAAGGAAAAATGTTCAGCACTTATTGGTCACAGAAAAAATAGCAAAAATGGGGATCATGTCAAACATGCTGGAGGAGAGAGGAAATTCAATAATTGTACTTTCTACAATAAAATAGTTTGTGATTGAATGACTACAACAAGATTTTTAAATGCACCCACTGTATACATTAAAAGGAATCCAGACTAAAAGTTACTTGAATTGCTCCCTCTCGGGACTAGTAGTATTTACTTTCACAGAGAAACTGGAGTCATACTAATGCATATAAATCACTGCACAGTTTAAGCAGAAGAGCTATTTCCAGGGCATACTAAGAAGATATGTTTCTTTCAAACTTTTGAAAACAGTATTTCACTGATCACATAAAAGTGATCTACACTGGAGAACCTGATTGAAAGTCTGCCTGTTCTTTTGGTTGACTGAACACCATCACGGCATAGCGCCATTTACTTTGGTGAAAGCAAGACATTCTATGCTTTAGACAGGAGGCTGATAAGTCTATGGTTCTTTATGTCTCCCTTTTTCACCTTTCTTCTGAAAAAAGTAACAGCAGTGCTTAAACTCTATGAGATTTGTTTCTTGATAATATGCACTATGAACAATTCCAACAGTTCCCTAGATTTTTTTTGTTACAATCACCATCATAATATACTGGATTTGTGGTTTTCTCTAATGTCACCTTCTGTCACTTTTTTGTCTACCTTTCTTTCAGATACTTAGATCACTTAATCCCATCACACTGTAGCCTGTTTCTGATATGGTGCCATCCTACTTATCATATCCTACAGTCATAGTAGTTATATAAGATTTGTGCGCAATATTTGGTGCATCATTTAATTATCGAGATGCTCTAGATATCCCTAGCCTCTAACTGCCTGAAGATGGGAGTGGACAACAGGGGATGGATCACTCAATGATTGCCTGTTCTGTTCATTCCCTCTGAAACATCTGGCATTGGCCACTGCCAGAAGACAGAAGAGTTGGCTAAATGGACCATTGGCCTGACCCAGTATGTCTGTTCTTATGGTAACAATAACTAAGGTAATCTAACACCATTAAAACCTCACTTCAACAAAAACTTTAACTGAATGAACATTGGCATAATGGGTGCTTTGCCAAGGCAGAATTTCTCAAAAAACTTTAACATAAATTGGACAATACATGTCCAATGTCTTTCAAATGTCTGTCTGGGGCCATGCACACATTCTGAAACGGGCATTGACTTGTATGTGAGATTAAGATCTATGTTTTGTTCTTAAGGTCCATACTGAATCCATACATGCATTTCGAGTAGATGCATGTTTCCTAATACGTGACTCAGATCTCCAAAATTCCCAGCCAAAGTAGCATCAGCTATTCAAATCACTGCATAGGGAAGCAGAAAAGGCTTTGAGAGGGGTTTATTGTATGGTCTCTCTATTCTTTTGCAACATATTTTTTTCTAGTGATCCAGTGTAGCTCCTGGGAACCTTACTGAGCTCAAAGAAAGTTCTGTCTAGATTACTAGTATTCACCCATGTCTCTGATTCACCACAATTAAAGTCTTCTGATCATCTCACCAACTGGTGGCATTTAACTGGTGAACAGGACCCGAGAGAATATTGATCCTTGTGTGACTTCGCAAAAGAGTGACAGAGGTGCAATTTAACATCACTACTCTTGGGGGCATCCCTCCATTTTAGTGTATTCCCCTGGACCTCAGGCAGAACAGCAGTATCTCACAGTCAACAGTGTCAAAGGGTGTAGAGAGGTCTACCAAGATGAGAATGGAAGCCTGCCTACAGTCCACTGACAACTGAGATTGTTCATCAATGACCGTAAAGTTGTTTCTGACCCATATGCAGGCCTGAATCTATATTGTGCTGGATATTAAATCATCTAGAATATTAGCTGATATTTCATAGAGAGTCTATTTATGCAAAAATATTTTTGTTTGTTTTTTGTTTTGTTTTGTTTTCTCTTATTCCTCAGGAGATTTAATTTTTGAAGAGATTTTCTGACAGATGATACACTCTGTGATAAAACTTGGGAGTATAATGCACCTTTAAAGTTCTGCATTTTCTTTTAGAATAAAATATGTAAGGAGTTGTTAAAATCATACTTTGAAATGTTCCATACTGTCCATAGGAATTTGGATACAGGCAACACTGTTCTATTCTTTCAAGGTAACAAGCAATGAAAGCCTATGATGGGGCTCCTCATCATCTGTTGGATACATTAGATACACAAAAGTTCAACTTCAGGAGGGTGGCACCTCATTATATTATAATGCAATGCCTCTTTCAACAATTATGGCATGTTACAAAATGTGATGTGACAAATAAAAAAACTAAATAAAAGGGGTCTTCAGAGAGACATCACTGTGAATTGTGGTAGTGACAGTCAATTCTTTTAAAACTGTCATGCAATTTGTTGCAAAACATTTTCAAAAGTAGACATTTCCCCTCTGTTCCTTAGAAAGATGCAAATAAGAACTGTAGGAGTCCTTCACATCTCTCATTAGGATGTCATTCAACACCATTTAAATGCTTACATGCTACCAGTCTACCAAATAGAATGAGGGACTGAATCAACTAACTCACAATGATTTCCTTTATGTAATCATGTTTTTAAGTGTTAGTAATAGATCTAAAGAGGTAAGTGAATAAGCTTGTTCTCCTAAGCTTGCTTGCTGTTTTTTTTTTCCAAACTGTCACTCACCAGCTCTAAAAAAAAATGAGATGGCACTTACAGAGTTAAAAAAGTTAGAGAAAAGCCAATAAGTGGGAAAAAACCAGAGCTAATCAGAAAATGGCTTCTCCCTCCCCCAAGAAAATTTTGACTTTTCATTAAAAACTGAAAAATTTGCCACCAAACCAAAATATTCTTAGTTTTCTGACAAAATCTAGACACTTTTCTGCAAAAAGCAGACACTTGTCATAAAAAAAAATGCTTAGTTGAAAACCCAACCTTCCATTCCCCCCCCTGCCCCCCCCCAAAAAAGTGTAGATGGAAAATTTCTAAGGAGCCTGAGATAAAAATTCTCTCCTCAGCTTTCACAGTAATATTTCAAAATGTGAATGTTAAAATATAGAAATCACTCTGATTATAGTTTTGTTACCTTATCTCAGTTCTCTCTTCCCAATCCACCCATCAAATAAACAACATGGTACTATTGTACACTTCTTTTCTTTTTAGTTAATATTTTGACAGTCACTGAGGAACACTGGATGCTCAGTGTCTGCTGCATATTGGAGAGGATTTCAAGGAAAGCAATATAAAGGGCCAGATATTACAGTGTTTAATCAGGGAAACTTTCCATCACATCAGAATCCTAATTCAGGTATATTTTCCTTTCTCTGGTGCTGTTTCTTTTCTGGTGCTCACTTATTGCTATTTATTATTTGTATTACCACAGCATCACTTGAACAGTTTCCGGCTCCACACATAGCCATGGACACCCATACTCAGTATGGGATCATGAGGCAGTGTTCTCATTCTGAATTTCACTCTTTATTCTAGTGTCTTATATGGTTCCAGTGCTTTCCTATCAGACACATTTCTCTCCAGATAAGCTTAATAATCACCTTCAGGCAAATGAATAACAAGGTTAATAACACATCCACAGGCTCTGAGTGGTTTGTTCTTTGTACCTTTAAATAATCTCTATTTTTTCATGCAAGATTAGGGCTGCAAATGTTTCCTTTGTCTTAAAATGTGATCTGAAGTCAGTCAGAAACATCTGACACAATTAAAGCAGGTCACACATTATTTAGCAATATTATTACCTAAAGAAGCTATTATTCCTAATTGTTTTATGATTTAACTATTGTATACTGGTTGTGCTTGCTTCTGCTAACAAGAGTTGTAGATGGAACTCTTGATTGAGTTTTAAATGTCAACTAATTTTATGAAGCAAATGCCTTCTGAATAAAAATAAAGATTAGACAAACTTTTTTCCCCAACAGAGATAATGTAGATGTCTTTATTCTATTTATTTTTATTCATAAAAGAAAACAGAGCATCTAAGAGTAAAATGAGTTGCTATTATTTAGATAGAAAACCAAGGATAAAAATGAAGACAGTGGGTCTGAATCTGCTCTCACTTACATTGATTTGAGTGGGGTTACTCCTGATTTATGCCAGTTTGAGATCAGGCATCAGTACCTTCCCCTAAAAGACAACATACAGAAGAGAAAAGAATGAATAGAAGCAACAAGGGCTTGAACTAATGCCAATTGAAGTCAATGTAAGGAATTAGGGTACATCTACATCACAAATTAAGGTGTAATTGTAGTGTGGGTAGACATAACTGCACTAGCTTTAATCCAGCTAGCCTGGCTAACAACATGGCGAGAAGCGGCGCGGGCGAGCGATGTGCTGGCCGCAGCTTCTCGCCGCCCCCATTGGCCTGGGACGGCGAACCACGGCCAGTGGGGGCCGCGATCGGCCGAACCTGCCGCGTCAGCAAGTAAATAAAACTGGCCCAGCCTGCCAGGGTGCTTACCCTGGTGAGCCGCGTGCCGAACGTTGCCGACCCCTGGGTTAGTGGATGGCTGGGGTGTGTGTGTAAGCGGGGGAATGGTCCCGCTATTGTGGGGAACTTTCCTGGCTTCTGCACTACCCCGGAGAAGTGGGCTAACGAAAGGATCCGAGTCCTCGCTCCCACTTCCTTTACCCAGAGGCCTCCCTGCCCTTGAGGACTCCCCTTCCACTCTCCTGTCTGGCAGAGTCCTCGTAAACCCCGACAAGGCTGGGCCCAGGATTCCTGGGGGGCTTGACCCCCAACCCTGCTGTGGTCACCTAGGACAGGGGCTAGGGTGTCCCCACTCCGGGGTACTCTCTTTGCACTGGGCACCTCCCTGACCCACTGATCATTTTATACAATTTAAAGCAAATACAAGTTATTTAATTAACAATTACTTTTAAAAAAGAATAAGGAAAAATGGAAAAGGTTAAAGGAAACACATCACCCTGCTCTGAGGCAGGGAATATCACAAGCAGTGTCTCTGGAACGTCAGAGCAGTTCACAGTCTGTTCCTTGTAGGTCCCGGGCCTCCTTCTCAGGCCCTGGCTGTGCTGCAGGGACGCTGTGGGTTGGACACTTGTTCTGGCGGTGGCCACACGCTCTCAGGCTCTAGGTGGCAGGACCCTTCTTCCCAGCGTCGCCCCCGCCCTGTCAGGGTTACGATCCCCCTCCAAGTCTGGCCTGCAAGGCCTCTTGGCTGAGGTATCTCCCTGCGCTGGGCCCACTGCCAGGGTCCCCCTCACTCTCCCCAGCTGCTCACCGCATCCAGCTCCGGACTGCTCCAGCCCCAGCTCCACTCTGCCTCAGCACGGCTGCTGCTGCTGCTCTGCCTCCAGCTCTCTGGGCTGCTTCTCTGGCCCCTCGGGCTCTGGTTGCTGCAGCTCTCCTCCCAGGGCAGGTCTGCTCTGCAGGCTGCTTCTGTAACTCTGCTTTGGGGCTGCAGCTCTGCTCCCAGCAACTTAGCTCAGGCCCCTGCTCTCTCCTGGCTGTGCTCTGGCTTTGGGGCTGCAGCTCTGCTCCCAGCAACTTAGCTCAGGCCCCTCTCTGTCCTGGCTGTGCTCTGGCTTTGGGGCTGCAGCTCTGCTCCCAGCTCAGGATCTGCTCTCCCTGGGCTTTGTCTCTGGCTCTGTGGCTGCGCCTCTGGCCCCTCTGGATCTGGCATGGTTCTGCTCTCCAGCTCAGCTTGGGCCCCTGCTTTCTCCTTAGCTCGGCCCCACTCAGTCTGACCCAGGCAATTCCAGCTCACACGGAGGACGGGACCTCCCTCGCCTCCTGATTCTCTGATTAGCCTGCCCGCCCTGTCAATCAGGCTGATCTGGAGCATTGGCCTCTCCCCATTGTTCCTGGGGACTGTCAGTCTCAGGCTCCTGATTTGCCATCGACCCTTCCCCTTTTAGTACTGGGAGCAAGCCAATCAAAACACCCCCACTGAATGTTAGTAAGGGGGCAACAGTCCCCTTACATGTGGAAGCATAGTTCTAAGCCCCCTTTACATTCCTCTGATTTTGGGGGCTGCTAAATAAATGAGGTGAGCAGGTTTTGGTTCACCATCCAGGATGACATACATATTTTTAACTTCCTGATTAACAAAAATTGTCATTTAAATCTTTTACTGCCTCTGTTCTCTTCTGCAGTTCCAAAACCAGTAGTTATTATCATTTATATTTTGTTTCTACATGTGTTTCTAATGCTCCTTTGATGCATTTATTCTTCATAGACAAACAGGACAGATGTCTCACAGCCTCCAAAACTCAATAGTTAACTACTTCAACAGCAGAGGAATGCAAACATTCTCTATGCTGAAATTCTATGGCTTCTGAGAGTCCTGAGTCACCAGCACATTCTTCTTCCAAGTCTGTTTTCTCCATCATAGATCATTCGTAAACTACAGTGCTTACAAGGACCCCGCTAGCAAAGTGTCCAGGTGCCACTGAATGTCAGGTAACTCTTATTTGGACACCTCTCATTTATCAATATCATTTATACAACGTGGTCTTGCCAAACAAGCACAATAGTCCAACTTTCAGTTGCACTAAGGCTGAGGGAAATAAAATTCTTGCTTTGCTTCCCTTATGAGAGCTATAGCCTGAAACAGCACTGGCTTTTTCCCCCCAACAGCATTCCATTTCACTAGTACTTAATTTGTTACCTGCTTTCTCTCCCCAATTCTGTTCTGCATTGCTATTTTCTATCCAGCTCTCCTCTGCATTTTATTTCAGCTTGGTATTCTTCTCTTCCGTTGAGAATAATACATTGCATTTAGTCTCTTTGAAACACAAGCCACTGGGCATAGTCTAATATTTCAATCTCTTTTGATCCTTTTGTAGTTTCTCCTTTTCCTGCCCCATGTTTGCAGCAACTCCTACATTGACTGTTCAGCAAAACTGATATGTGCCCTACTGACTTCAATTTTCCATTATTTCATAGAATCATAGAAGATTAGGGTTGGAAGAGACCTCAGGAGGTCATCGAGTCCAACCCCCTGCTCAGAGCAGGACCAACCCCAACTAAATCATCCCAGTAAGGGCTTTGTCAAGCCGGGCCTTAACCTCTAAGGATGGAGATTTCATCACCTCCCTAGGTAACCCATTCCAGTGCTTCACCACCCTCCTAGTGAAATAGTTTTTCCTAATATCCAACCTACACCTCCCACACTGCTCCTTCCGCTGTCATCTGCCACCACTGAGAACAGCTGAGCTCCATCCTCTTTGGAACCCCGCTTCAGGTAGTTGAAGGCTGCTATCAAATTTGCCCTCACTCTTCTCTTCTGCAGACTAAATAAGCCTAGTTCCCTCAGCCGCTCCTCATAAGTCATATGCCCCAGCTCCCTAATAATTTTCGTTGCCTGCCACTGGACTCTCTCCAATTTGTCCACTTCATTTCTGTAATGGGGGCCCCAAAATTGGATGCAATACTCCAGATGTGGCCTCACCAGTGCCGAATAGAGGGGAATAATCACTTCCCTCAATCTGCTGGTAATGCTCCTACTAATGCAGTCCAATATGCCATTAGCCTTCTTGGGAACAAGGGCACACTGTTGACTCATATCCACCTTCCTGTCCACTGTAATCCCCAGGTCCTTTTCTGCAGAACTGTGCTTAGCCAGTCGGTCCCCAGCCTGTAGCAGTGCATGGGATTCTTCCATCCTAAGTGCAGGACTCTGCACTTGTCCTTGTTGAACCTCATCAGATTTCTTTTGGCACAATCCTCCAATTTGTCTTGGTGACTCTGGAATATGCTTACCCTCCAGCGTACCTACCTTTTCCCCCAGCTTAGTGTCATCTGCGAACTTGCTGAGGGTGCAATCCATCCCATCATCCAGCTCATTAATGAAGTTGTTGAACAAAACCAGCCTCAGGACTGACCCCCGGTGCACTCCACTTGATACTGGCTGCCAACTAGACACCGAGCTATTGATCACCATCTGTTGAGCACGACAATCTAGCCAGCTTTCTATCCACCTTATAGTTCATTCATTCATCCCATACTTCTTTAACTTAATGGCAAGAATACTGTGGGAGCCCGTATCAAAAGGTTTGCTAAAGTCAAGGTATATCACATCCACTGCTTTCCCCATATCCACAGAGCCAGTTATCTCATCATAGAAGGCAATCAGGTTGGTCAGGCATGACTTGACCTTGGTGAATCCATGTTGATTGCTCCTGATCACCTTCCTCTCTTCCTTCAAAATGGATTCCTTGAGGACCCGCTCCATGATTTTTCTGGGGACTGAGGTGAGGCTGACCGGTCTGTAGTTCCCCGGATTCTCCTTCTTCCCTTTTTAAAATATGGGCACTATATTTGCCTTTTTTCCAATCGTTCAGGATCATATTACACTGATTAGGAATGGGGCTTGGGAACTGAACGAGCTAGAGGCAGACAATAGGCAGCACTCCACAGGGTGGAGACAGGGCTACCCTCATGGTGATTCCCTGCCTTCCACAGTGAGAATCCTCTTTTCTGGGGTTCCTTGGGCAGCATCAGCCGGGGGAAACAGGGAATGAAGAGGAGCTATGAGGTTATTTGGGGATTGGAACACTCCTGAGTGGAATAACCAGCAAAAATCTCCATGACAGGATTTTCATGGAGATTTTGTGTCCCTTCGCCCCTCCTGTGGGCTTTTCTATGGGAAGGGAAGAGTCCCTTTGAAAAAATGTTGGCTGAAATGAATAAAAGAAATATTCCTACTTTCCCCCAGTGATGTAGTCAAAAGTTACCCCCTTTATTCTTCTAGCTGACGGCTATATGGTGGCTGAGTTCTAGGGGCTGCTATGAAGGAATCACTTATACTCCTCATCATGACAGGTGCTAGACATAGGAAAGAAATTAACAACTCAATCCAGTACTCATTTTATTATTAATAGTTCTTGTGTTAATGATGTCAACAGGACCCCTTGATTGAATTACTGGTTTGTATTCATCTCATGGTGGAGTCTCTATGTTATTAACTGTCGGCCTCATTTTGGAATTCAATATAGTCCAAGAAATCACACATAAAGAATAAAGATTTACTGGTGATATTGGTAAAAGTCACAGATAAGATGGAGCTGAACACACAATTCATTAAATGTGTAATGCTGGAGAACAGAATTATTTATTTATTTGTTTTTGTATTCTCCCCCCACCCTTATGCATTTCTAATGGAGGGAAAAAGAAGAGTTAATCCAGAGTATAACTATTTCTCTTTCTATAGTTTCTTTCCTCTGGTTATCACTCTACAGATATTATTTGCAGTAATTATGAGCTGAACCACCCTTGTAAAATAGGTAGGTACTGTTATACCCATTTTGCACCCTCCCTTGAAGCACCTTCCTGTGCTCACTGCTGTACAAGACTTGATAGGAGACTAGTCTGGTGTAGTAATGGCATTCCTATATTTTCCATTTTACAGATGGAAAAAACTAAGGTCTTGTCTACATATGCAGTAATTTTGGAATAGTTGTAAAATAACTATTCTTGAATAACTTCATGTTTGGACACTCTTACTCAGTTTAAATTCACACCCTACCTTCATCCAAATTAACTTTAAAGTGTAGCCAGCCAAGCTTTGAGACACAGAAGTCAAAATTCTGTTTATGTTATTCACACTAGTACCATAGTGTCATTGACTCCAGTAGGACAACTCACATTAGTACGGTGAGCAGGATTTGGCCTGGAGAGGTTAAGGCCAAAATTTTCAAATATGAGTAACTACATGTAGGTACTTTAATTCATGTTTAGGCCCCTGCATATGAATTATTAATCTTTACACTGGAAAGATTCAGACAATTTAGAAACAACCAGGATTCAAAACTTCTACTCATGTAGGGCCTTTGCTGTCTTCAGCAGGAACAGGATGAGGTCCTTAGTTAGGAAACCAGGGGAAGGAATTGCCTATCAGGAATCTGTGGGCCAAATCTGTAGCACTATTGAATTCTATGAAATGACAAGATGTAAATAAGACAGAAACTGGATTTGTATTTTCAGGAACCTGCCATTTCAAATGTATAAACACCAAATGAAGTCCTCTGGTTTACAACAGAGAGTTATTATCTCAGCCCTGTTATAAGATCTCTGTCCACAAGTAATTTCTATATTTCCATTGATGAAATTACCACAAAGGCAGAGAATTCTGCTTGCCAAATTTTAAACAGATAGCTTGAAGCATCCCAATGGCTAACTTTTTATTATGTTTATAGTATGCATATGAAATATGTATAAGAAATTATACATAGGGCTGTCAAGCGATTAAAAAAATTAATCATGATTAATCGTGATTAAAAAAATTAATCTAGATTCATTGCACTGTTAAACAATAATAGAATACCATTTATTTAAATATTTGTGGATGTTTTCTACATTTTCAAATATATTGATTCCAATTACAACACAGAATACAAAGTGTGCAGTGCTCACTTTATATTTATTTTTATTACAAATATTTGCACTGTAAAAAACAAAAGAAATAGTATTTTTCAATTCACCTGATACAAGTACTGTAATGCAATCTCTTTATCACGAAAGTTAAACTTACAAATGTGGAATTATGTAGAAAAATACCTGCATTCAAATATAAAACAATGTAAAACTTTAGAGCCTACAAGTCCACTCAGTCCTACTTCAGCCAATCACTCAGACAAAGAAGTTTGGTTACAATTTGCAGGAGATATTGCTGCCCGCTTCTTATTTACAATGTCACCTGAAAGTGAGAACAGGCATTTGCATGGCACTGTTGTAGCCGACATCGCAAGATATTTACGTGCCAATTGAGCTAAAGATTCATATATCCTTTCATGCTTCAACCACCATTCCAGAGAACATGTGTACATGCTGATGATGGGTTCTTCTCGATAATGATCCAAAGCAGAGCTTACCGATGCATGTTCATTTTCACCATCTGAGTCAGATGCCACCAGCAGAAGGTTGATTTTCTTCTTTGGTGGTTCGGGTTCTGTAGTTTCCGCAATTGAGTGTTGCTCTTTTAAGACTTCTGAAAGCATGCTCCACACCTCATCCTGCTCAGATTTTGGACAGCACTTCAGATTCTTAAACCTTGGTTCGAGTGCCGTAGCTCTTCTTAGAAATCTCACATTGGTATCTTCTTTGTGTTTTGTCAGATCTGCTGTGAAAGTGTTCTTAAAATGAACATGTGCTAGCTCATTATCCGAGACTGCTATAACATGAAATATGACAGAATGTTGGTAAAATAGAACAGGAGATATGCAATTCTTCCCCCAAGGAGCTCAATCACAAATTTAATCAATGCATTATTTTTTTAATGAGTGTCATCAGCATGGAAGCATGTCCTCTGGAATTGTGACTGAAGCATGAAGGGGCATACAAATGTTTAGCATATCTGGCATATAAATACCTTGCAACGCCGGTTACAAAAGTTCCATGCGAATGCCTGTTCTCACTTTCAGGTGACATTGTAAATAAGAAGCAGGCAGCCTTATCTCCCGTAAATGTAAACAAATTTGTTTGTCTTAGCGATTGGCTGAACAAGAATTAGGACTGAGTGGACTTGTAGGCTCTGAAGTTTTACATTGTTTTGTTTTTGAGTGCAGTTATGTAACAAAAAAAAATCTACATTTGTAAGTTATCATGAAAGTGTAAAGAGATTGCACTACTGTACTTATATGAGGTGAATTGAAAAACCCTTTCTTTTGTTTATAATTTTTACAGTGCAAATATTTGTAATAAAAATAATAATATAAAGTGAGCACTGTGCACTTTGTATTCGGTGCTGTAATAGAAATGGATATATTTGAAAGTGTAGAAAAACATCCAAAAATATTTAATAAATTTCAATTGGTATTCTGTTGTTTAACAGTGTGATTAATCACACTGTTAAAGAGAAGCAGAGGCACAGGCCTGCCACTTGAAAGGGGTGCACTTGGGGGACTGGAAAAGGGTCTCACACTATCAAGGGACCATGACGATCCCTTATTAAAAATTGACCTTTTAATTATCATATGAATTAAATATATGAGATAAGGAGATGACAACATATGGGGGCATTTGGGGGAAGATGGTCTTTGAATAAGACACAGACTGAGAATCATGACTAATCATTCAATATCTCTGTGCCTCAGTTCCCCATCTGTAAAATGGGGGTAATAATGTTAGTTATCTTCTTCACATATTTGGTAAAGCCCTTCGTTATCCTGGACTATAAGGTGCAGAGGCTTACTATTCTATAAGGTTTCCAGTAGTTCAACACACAACTGAAAATAATATGTCGTTAGAAAAGAACTTTTCACCTGTCTTCTGGGGAAGGCACTAATGTTTGTAAAAGCTTACATGAAAGGCAGTGATCAGTACACAAGGATGTGAACACGTCATATAAGCCACACAGTTATGCATACATATTATTGTAATGCTGAGTTTTGACTTTGGGAGCAATAAAGAATTGTTTGCTTTCACTGTACTGTACAGTGCAGGTAAAGAAATTAGTGCAGTTAAAAAAAATCTTTGTTGTATACTATAATGTAAATATAATATAATATAAAGACAGGTGGGTTTTTTTTAACATCACTTTTTTTGGCATAGGAATAATTGTAGCATAAATTGTTACCAAGGTATTACCACACAAAATATCCCCATTGAAGACAATGGGGCTACTTGCATAAGCAGGAGGACCAGGATTAAGCCCACAATCTGATGTTCCCATGCCTAATATTTTCTTTCTCTTGCTGTATTGTTCTCTTCCAAAGATTCTTCATATGAGAAAGGAAAAAAATAAGAAATATATCTAGGAACTGATTAATAATGCTGCTAGGATCATCTGGCAACATTTTATATTTTATAAAGGACAGCTGCCCTTTGGACAGAAATACTCCATTCTTTTTTACGAGCTCCACCATCTAGAACAACAACAGTACTTTGTCTTAGTGGCAGAGACTGGTACTGAAAATGGAACTGGGGGGAGAGAACTGAAGATGGGAGATGGAAGGAAAGGAAGAGATGGTGTAGGAACTTATATCACCACGTAATGGATTCTATAAGACTCCCTGCTACAATGGAAGTTCATGCTGTAAGGATTGCTAGGAATTCTTCTGTAACACAACAGACTTTTATTTTTAACCAGAAGCATCCTAGGATTTATGTGGTTCTGCTTTAGAATATGAGCTCTGAAGCAAGATAAAGCTGCCAAAGCATTGCTGAAGTGTTACTTTACCAGTTGGGGAACTGGTGGGGTGAAGTACTTCTTTTGTGATTTAATTCAAAGTAATGCTAAAAAGTGATTTCTCAAATTTAGGGCCAAATGCTTCTCACTTTTCAAACAATGAGACTATTTGTGTAAGTAAATATGTCTTCCATGAGATCGGGTGCTTGTGTAAGGTGAGGAGATTAAATTTTCACAGTAATGGATGACTGAAAATGTGCTGCTGTGACTTAGCAGTGTGGTCTAGGTTTCTAGGGGCTAAAGGCCTAGAAAGTAGAATATAAGAAAGAGGTTACTGTGGGTAGTTATTATGTATTCTTATTTGACCCTAGTACAGGGTGGCAATTGAACCCAAATGTCTGTAATTTAAGTTCCAAAATCGGCATATTTTTTTAATACAGTGAAAGACTAAAGAGACCAACATAATACTTTTCTGTGTGGGCCAGTAATATGCAGCAGAACACAAACACAATACAGTAATAGCTGCTGGTGGCATACCGCTGAGGGACCACTATAGAATTGTACAAACATTGCACTGTTGAGGGTACTTCTCAATGTGTACTCATGAAAACTGTTGCAACTGGCAGTTATTTAGAAGCTCTTTGCAAAGAGGCACATGCTACAGATGCAGCCTGGGACTTATTTGGGTCTGTTAAGGGCTTAAACATTGCTGAAACTGCTGAACTGTTTCTTTTCAAGGAGTGAAGTACTTTGCTGTCAGCTCAGGAGGCAGCAAACTATTCTTGTTATCCCCTTCCATCCCCAAGTACATCCTGTTGTTTGTTGCTCAAAAAATGAAGATGCGATTGAATGAATGGCACCCCATCCAAAAGTGATGTAATATTTTACAAGTTAATGTATCGACAGATGATGTGGAATGTGAAATTACAATTCATATTTTTAAAGCTTTTTAACACTTCACATGAGTTATGCAAGTAGTTGCGTCAACAGCAATCAGCAACAAAAGTGGCGTCTGATGAAGTGGGCATTCACCCACGAAAGCTTATGCTCCAATACTTCTGTTAGTCTTAAAGGTGCCACAGGACCCTCTGTTGCTTTTTAAAGATTCAGACTAACACGGCTACCCCTCTGTTACTCAACAAAAGTGGGTAATGAGTAATGACAAATATCAACCTTATGCTTAATAAGGGGCTATCTTCTGCCCCCCTTATTCAGACACGATTCCCACTGACTTCAGTCTGACCTTTACATGACTTAGGTTGACAGGATTTCACCTATCCCGAGGGAGTGGCTGACAGGGCATTCTCCAGAAGGGCTCCAGGCCCCCAGCACTTTTGGACGCTCTCTTGCCTATGGTCCGAATAGCCCAGATTTGTCAGGTTTCACAACAGGGCCCAATTTTACTGTATTTTGCTTTTGTTATTTTAAATATTTGGTAGGGTCTTTGGAGATTGTGCAGCTGCTTTTTAATTATCCTAAATCAAAATAAAACAAATACAAAAAAATAAATATACAATATGGACTCAACTCAAAATCCCCTCTCCCCCCATGCTGACTTAATGGCTTGAAAACCAGTGTTTTGTGCTGCCACAGAAGTTATGGAAAATACATTTCATTCCCTGAATGTGGCGGGGCTATGTTGCAGGTCATAGCCTCAAACCCTGGAAAAGAAAGCAGTGTATCACTTACCCTAGCTAATGGTAGCCAACTAAGGAATGATACTACTAGGGGAGCTGCTCATCTGAGCTGTTTGTGGGTTTTTTCTGTTGCAACATGAGGGATGTGGAAGATTTCTCCTACTGAATGCTGATGATGAGCCATCCAATTTTAAGGGAGGGATAAATAAAGCCATTCTTTATGAAAGAGCTGGATAAACATTGGCACAGTGTTGGGTAAAAAGATAATGTGATATTCCATTTAGCTGGTCTCAAGATGAAACAAAGAAACTAGAGTTCTGGATAATAATGATGGTTCAGAGGCTATAGGGAAATAATTAAAAGCACAATTACAAGTAGTGGCGAAATAATGGGAGAAAGGAAATATAAATATAAACCACATTTTTCTTGTGAGTTCAGCAACTTTTGTGCACTTCTTTTGATAGTATGACAAGATCTACACTCTCCTTTAGAGCTGGAGGCCTGAAATTACCATATAAACAATTTGCAGCAGAACCTGCAAATGCTGTAGGACATGAGCAAATGACGCATTGACTTTATCTATCACAGTTGTATTTATGGTGTAGTCATTTGGAGCAGAAATGACTTGAGCTACTGATGTAAAAGAAAGAGCTGTAAGAATTGGTAATCTTCTTTATACTAAACAGTCTGAAGTGGTTGGCACAACCGATGTGTTGACTGGAGTCAATCCAGAAGAATCAGCATTTCCCCCTCTTTTAATGCAGGTTTAAAAAAAAAATCAACAATACAACTGACATAGCCATCCTAGTTCTGCGGGGGTAGAGAGGCATGTTGCTTTTGTTAGACTTCTCAAATGTTTACTTATACTTTCCATGCCCAGAGGATTAGAATTTGCTTTTTAAAACAACTTTTTGTTTTAGAGGTTTCTTCCTTTGGAAATAATTAGCCTATCCTGCAAATTAATAATAATTTATTGTGATTGCACATAGAGGGCCCAATCAAGGTCAGAGCCCCATATAGCTAGGCACTGTACATGCAGATAGGGAGAGACAGTCCTTGTCATAAAGAGTTTACAGTGGTTCTCAACCAGGGCGACGGGTACCCCCGGGGGTATGTAGAGGGGTACATCAACTCATCTAGATGAGTGTTTCTCAACCTGGGAGTTGTGAGCCCCAGGAGGGTCACAGAATGGGTTTAGGAGGGGTCAAAGTCACGTCTGGTGTTAGGGGGTGGCAAGCAGAGCAATTGCCTGGGGCCTCACACCAGCTAAGTTACATGTTTCAGCCCCAGGTGATGGAGTTTGGGCTTCAGACACCTGAAAAGGGGTACAGCAGTCTGGAAAGTTTGAGAACCACTGATCTCAATCAACAAGACAAACAAAGGATGGGAGGGGAAACAGGGGCACAGAAAGATGTCACATGGCATTGCTGGGAATGAAACTCGGGTCTCCTTTGTCCAGCTCCTGTGTTTGTCCCACAGACCACGCTGCCTCCCGGAGCACATAAGACCTTTATTGACATAAATGGGAGTCCTTGTGTAGTGCACTTGCTGGATTGGGCACATTATCTTATTCTCTAGAGTCTTTTCTTTTTCTACAAAAGAAACAATATTAGGGTAAAATTTTGATCCCCTCATTCACATGAGCAGTCCCATTGGCCCTAATATTGTTTCTTTTGCTTCAATGTGTGCTTAAAGTTAAGCACACACCTAAGTATCTTTCTGAATCAAGGCCTTATTCTTCCATTTTGATTAGACTTGTCTGCTACTTGAAAGTGATGACAGCATTTCCAGATGTCCAAGTGCTATTCTGCACTTCTCATCCATGACCTGGTCCTGCACCCTGGAAGTCAGTGGCTTGTAGCCAGCTCTGTTGCTATAGTTATATGAACATATGGTAAATAAGGTATAGGTATGAATTGAGGCAGTAATGCAAAAGCTGACAGATCTCAAGCCTGTAAAGACAATAGCTTAGACAAACTAACTAGGTCCAAAGCCTAAACACTTGACATAAGTAACTAAGTGTGATTCAAAGCATCCTGTATTCACACCCTACACACTATTGTAATAATCTTTCTACAAAATATGCCTTATTAGGTATCATCTGAAAACTAATAACTCACTGGTCAATAATATCAAGGTGAAATGTATGTAGCAATATTATATGTAAAGTTATGAATTCCCCCTTTACGATGTACCTTGTTCAAAACCAGACAGCCCTGCTTAGGCAAAAGTTGTTAAACAGGCCTATCCTAAACAAAGGAATGTGTGTTTACCTCAATTTGCATATAAGTACTAAACAGAACCATCAAGAATGCAGGAAGCCAAGCAATTTGCATTTTAGCAAACAAGAGTGTGGAGGAGTCCAAGGGGGGGGAAGAGCATGGACCCTTCTTCACCACCAGACTCCATGTCGCCTTCCTCACTGCTTGAATAAACTTTACTTTGAAGGGTAACCTTCAGAAGAATCTGTTTCAAAGATTCTGTACTATAAAAGAAAGGGGCAGAAAACCCCAAGTTCTCTGTTTCACCTGATATGACAAAGGAACTAGCACCTTTGGGGCTCTGGAAGAGATTCTGACTGAGGAGGGGGTCAGCCACCATCTTGCTGGAAAACTGGGTGAGAAGAGCTATCTTGAACAAATCCTTGAACCAAATCTTGCTAAATTAAAGTTTTAGAATTTTAGATGTGTGTTTTCACTTTTATTTGCTTGTAACCACTTCTATATTTATACTTGAACTCACTTAAAATCTTATCTGCTTTTGTTAATAAACTTGTTTAACTATTGATCTAAATGAACAGGGCTGTGTTTGTAATAAAGTGAATGTCCGCTCCAGTTAATGTGTCAAGCTGGGTTTTTTTGTCTCCTTAAAGGAGTGAACAGATCTTATTATTCCTCTGAATCTTGCAAGAGATGGCTGGACATGTCAGAGCACACAGGTCTGGGGAAGTTCAAGACTGGGGTGGGTTGAGGTCACCTGCTAACATTAACCAAGTCCGGTAAAGACAAAAGCGTGTCTGTGATAAATGCTGGCAGGCTGTTGGATTCAAAGGGGTTGAATCAGAGCTATCCAGCATAGAGCACACAAAGTGCATGCTGGCTATGTGTATGTCCCAGGCAGGGAGCCACAAGTAGCAGAAGCTTTTGGGGGCACTCAGGGTTATAAAACAAGTGGTGATGCAACCTCTGACCGGTCTGAATTGTAGCCTAGAACGTGACACTAAACCATAAATGACCTTATATCACAAAAGGTCACAAAATAGAATAATGTTATAAATCAGTGTTGCTAAACTGCTTACAAGTAACCACAAGAGGCCGGTTTATACCAATTTTAGTTATTTGAAGTTCGGAACATCAGCAGATGTCTGACCACAAGAATGCCATGGTAACTAACTGATGTATATGCTAATAAGCTTGAGATAAAAGCCTAATAATGTAGGGGATAAGAGGACCCCAACATAATTAAGGTGAGAATTCAGATAAGGAAAAGGGGTTGAAACCCCTTCTGAATATGCATTAAGAAAAGTATAACACATTATAGAAGCTGTTTGCTGGTCTGTGTGCCTTAGGAAATGCCAGGATGACACCCACTGGTGATTATAGTAATGATGAAGACGACAGTGAGGAAGATGATGACAGATACTTTGGGTTTCTCTGCAAGGGATGGTGTGAATAGTGCAAACGCTAGGTGCCCCGTAGTGTTATCTCTCTCCTTTACCAGACTGCAATGTGTGTACTGTTGTTCGGTTGCCTAATAAAAGTAAATATTACAAAAAGAGCACCGTGTTGTCCTTGTTGTGCTCCTTGGGGTTCCCCTTTTATTAATCACATCTCTACTGTAGTCAGTCTTGGGACTGAACTCTCACAGATTGAAGTAGGTGTAAACCTTCCCCTTGAGCTGGGTAATTAATTAAAGTAACCCATAACTATATAGGCTCCAGGGTCAGACCCAAAAGCCCCTACAGAAGTCAGTGGGAGTCTTGGGTACACCAGGATGTCAGTGGTCAGTGTCCAATAAGCTGATTCCCATTGAATTCAAGGACAATAAGGGATTTACAATATCATTCCATCTGTTACTGCTGCATATTTTCTATTTTTAAAATTAACCGCCTTGCAAGAGAATGGAGATCATTTAATAATAAGAGAGTTTAGGTAGAAATGAAAAAAAAACAAAAACGGTTTTACTCCTACCTCCTCTTTCTATTCATGCTATTATTTTAATAATATAATAATAATCTATAGCACTGTACAATACCTTACTGTTCAAATGCATATAGTGCTATTCACTGGCATTATCCCACAGCACCTGTCAGACAACACCTTTATGGTGAAAAATAATGAACAACTGAGCTTAAACCACCCCGTATTGTGACACAAGCCAATGAATTCCAGAAAA
Source organism: Emys orbicularis (assembly GCF_028017835.1). NCBI lineage: Eukaryota > Metazoa > Chordata > Testudines > Emydidae > Emys > Emys orbicularis. Next base: position 88,691,659 of record NC_088691.1, read on the forward strand.
TTCAGAGCTCAGGATGACACAGTGTCCTCTTCTTGCTACTGTGAAATCGCACACTCCAAAACAAAAACTGCTGGCCCTTCATGAGAACTCCGATTTTACTTTGTCTTCTGTGCTTTTTGTTAAAATTCCAGGAAGTTACTTATAGATAGATTTTGTCTTAATTTTCTTTTGTTTTGTGTGTGTGCGCGCACGTGTGTGTGTGGGGGGGGGGGGGAGGCATTTCTGGTTTTGTTATTTTTTGTTGTTTGTTTTGTTTTGAATAAAGCAAAAAATATCATGAAAGGTTCTAAATTGCATGTAATGTCTCCCTGAGAGAGTGGGATGGCTTCAAAGGAGTCGTTCCACTCTTCTGAGTCAATATCTACACTTAGTTTTTATAATGTACTATAAATATGTATTCATTTTTAAAAGGCTTCCCAGAAGACAAGATTGGCTTTTCATAGAGCTGTTTCAGTCTATTACTTAAATATATGTTTAACTATTGTAAAGTCTACTCTTTACCCAAGAAATTCAATAGCTCTTATAGGGTAAACTCAGTAAATCAGGTGAATTCTCACTCAGACATGCTTTTTTAAATGAATAATAAGTACCTTACAGAACACAATGGCTCCCCTCTAAGAGCTTCCTAATGCTCTTAATGCTAGAGCTGTGTTTCAAAGGAAACTCATACCAGAGCAGTGATCCATCTAATCCAGTATCCAGTCTGTGACAGGGACCTGTATCAAATATTTCAATATGAAAAGTGATCAATTATGGAATAATCTGCCCATAGGGGAACTTTCTTCCTAACATCCTTTCATAGGGACTGATCCAAAGCCTACTAAAATTAGTGGAAAGGCTTTCACTGACTTCTGTGGTTTTGGATCAGGCCCTTAGACATCAGCAAAAATACAGACTTTTTCATGGAGTTTTGCCTTTTTGGGTTCATGCTGTTTTGCACTAAAGATTGGTTCTGAAACAAAACTTAGCCCCAATCTTGTGAATGTTTAAAAAGCATGATTTAGATGTCATTGGGTATTTTTGTTTTGTTTTCTTTGCATGCACAGAGCAATGTATGTGTGGAAATTTGGTAATAAAAGGCCCTTGTAGCATGATGTAACCTTATACTCAGAAACACCATGTGATTATAATATACATATTTTAATGCACATTGCTATCTTGAGATTCTGTAACATCTGCAAGTAAATTAAGCAGACATATATAGCAATGTCAGTTTTCTCATCATTTCTATGTTTCTGAAAGTCTCTATAATATTTTTGAAAGTTATATGTCAGGGTGTTATTAAAATTATAAAGAGGTTCAGTGATAACCATTTTCTGGAAAGGCCTTTCTCTTTCTTCCTCCAAGTGAAGTATCTACCTTCTGCATTCTACACTTCCTGGGAGCTCAGATTGGTTCAAGGGAAAAAACAATCTTCTGAAACCCAAAATGCAATAGCTCTAATAACGGACAGTCAGATGTTGAAATGGTCACAATTACTGTCAATTGACACACACAATGAGCCAAATCCTGGTCCCACTGCAGTACGTGGGAAAATTCCCATTTACTATGATGAAACCAGGATTTGGCCTAGCCAAACATGCTATCTGTTTTCTAAAAATTATTTCACATCCTTTGCAGAATTGCATAAATGGCTACTCTGTCGCAGAACTAAAAAACCAAGACTGGAGCAAATGATATTGCATGATTGAATGAGGGTCCTTTTAATATATGGTGAGTATGCAGACAAAATGGCAAAATACAAATTCTTCTTTATTTCTCCCAATGGATTCCTTTTCAAAGACTACATTTTAAAAGCCTACATAGTACAAATAACTGATTTTTCAATGACACTATCTATCTTTCCGGTGTCTGATTAGCTGTTGGCTTTATTTATAGCTTTGAGCATGTGATAGAAACATAGGGAAGAAGACATGAATCTTTCTGCCTCAGTTGACAAGGCAACTAATACATTACTAAGTCTCTTTCATTCTTGTTCCACTTACCTGTAAACCAACAGTGTCTGTTGAATTATTTTTGATATTGAATCTATTGATGAACTGCAAAGGTTAAAATTAAAGTGTGATTTATGCTGTAATCAGTAGCATGGTGCTAGAGCACCAAGTGATTGGTGCAAAATTATAACCATAAATATACTACAGGATTTACTTTATAACCTCTGTCAAATGGCTCTATATTTTTTTTCTCTTTCACTCTCTCTCTCTCTTTGTCCCTCTCCCTGACAGAGATATTGTAGGATAAGAAATGCAAATAATGTGCTGATAAAGATCATAAGCTCTCAGGTCTTGATGACTTTGTGAACAAAACCCTGGTCTATTTCTTTGGAACTCCATTTTAACTCCTACTTAAAGTCCTTGAATAAATTAATCTGAGTGGTGTAATATGTGCTCAGTTTCTCATTGACAGAGGCTACAGATCATAAAACTACCAGACATAATTCACTGCAGTTCAGTACTCTTGGATGTATCCACTAGTATAAATAATTACTTAGCCATTGAAAGGATAAATTCTCCAAATCAGAATACAAGAGATGTCAATCAGACCCTCCTGGCCTTGTGTGGGCTGTAAGCTTTCTACTGATGTTATGTTCGACAAGCAAAAACTACCCACTTTGCATGTACACGATCTGTACGTGGGGATGTAGCATCTATCAAATAACAAGCTGTCTTTGAGAAAAGAAATGGCAGTTAAGAAATAAATTTTCCTTATTAAACATTTTTGGAGTGTTGGGGTACCATTAAAATATAAAGGCCTTAAAATTGAGACACCCCTGAACATGCAACAGGAAAATTTCTCATGAATAATTGTTGTAATGATTCACAAATAAAACTGGGTTTGAATGAAAAAAGCCCATCAAAAACCCATTTTCATAGGGTGTATATACCCCATGCTGGCCTGGCAACAAAAGTAATGCAGCAACCACTAGCCAGGACTGATTGGCAGCCTCACAGCAGCTGGGAGAATAAAAAAGTGGAGAAGCAGAGTTGTGGGGTGGCTGCCAGAAGAGCAAGCAGGCTGGAGAAGAAAAGTCCTGGCAGCAAGTTGGTAAGAAGCCACCCACAGACAATACACCAGAGAAGAGATAACTGAGTGTACAGGCTGGAGAATCCTACACAACTAAGGGAAACAGGAGGAAGTTCAGGTCACTGCAGGTGGAGTTGAAGCTTGATTCCACCTGCCTGGTTTAAGCACCCTGAGCGGGAAGCCAGTGGAGCGGGTAGGCCTACATTCCCCTACAGACTCCTCAGAGAGTTAAGAACCAAAGGGGTTTCTGGATCTCTGAAAACCAGGAGCAAGCTAACCCCACCAAGTATAAGGGGAAATCTGTATGCCCAACAGGACTTCAGCTAACATCCTTCATAGCCCAGAATGGCACTACCATGGGGACTCAGTCCAGAGGAGCTGACTGACCACCCTGCCAGACCGAGCGGACTCTGTGCAACACTCCGTCTGACCAGAGGGGACGCTGTTGCATTAGCACGCCTACCCACACCATATTTAAAGACAATAAGAAATGTTGCCATTAAAGAATCATAAATTCTCTCCAACTCCCCACCCATTAATAGATTAAGGGGTAGAATAGGATAACATGCTGAATATGGTACTAAAATATATATATGAACAATTGCTAAATGAGAAGATTAAAAGCTTTGATAGCTATATTTAATTATTTGTAATTATGCATAATGAATGAGTTTAGATAAGGTAACTTAGAATTCTTCTTTTACATAGAATTGCTGGTCTTCTTCAATTGGCATTTATTACTGACAGACAAATGTAAAAGTGCGGGAAGTTTGGAGGCAAAAACACAAACTGGTAATTACCAGAAGCCTTTTTTACTGGGAAGATCGAGGAACAGGGTGACACAAAACAACATGACATAAAAACTGCATAAACAGTAAAAAAAAATGCATAAGCTGGGTAAATTGAAGTTTGCATATGGTTAATGAATGGGTTACATAAATAAATAGGTAATGTGCTAAAAGCTCACTGAAGAAATGTTATATAATACTGAATATAAAGATGTTTAAGAATTCAAAAATGTGGCCCAAATTGGAGAAACACTGGACCAGAAACTGAAGGAATGGGACTGAAGGACCAGACCAAAGGATGAGAGGAGGCAAAGGCCATCATGAAGTACACCCATCATCTCCCCAGTGCCCTGGAATGTGGTAACTTGAACCCACAGACTATTCCATCTTGTCTGTTATTACTGTCTGGCATAAATATATGTTCAGATATTATAAGTCACAACAACTCTGTCTGAAATTGTATAAAATATATATTTGTATCCCTCTGAACTTTGAGATTTGGCACTAGCAGTAGAATTTCCAAAATATCACAAGAGAGAATATTTTTGTAGCACTGTACTCTCAATCTGACAAGAACAGTAAAGTACAATACAAAACCATGAGCCCATTCTCAAGAGATTTCTAGTCCAATGTTACATTTCTAAGATGTTTGGTTAGCACTCAGATACCTTCAAATGAACTTTAGTGAGGATATTCAATCCAAACCCAACCAGGCCTTTGTCCTTCCATCATGTGATGTTAGACAACTGTGTTTCAGCTAGACTATATCAAATATGTGGGAATGTAGTCAGCCAGATTAGAGAAGATAGAGAAGGAAAGAGACAAATGGAAAAACATGGTAACATTTAAGAAATACAAGTTCCCCCTCCCTTTTCTTCACTAATGTTGGCTAGTTGGATACACCAAAAGAAAAAAACATCAAAGTAATCTACTATGGAGTGGGTGTGGGAGAGGGGGAAGCCATTCTATAACTCTCTTGCCCTGGAAGACAAAGGTACGATGAAAAGTTGCATTATTAGGACTTTGCAGAATCTGAATGACTTAAAATCCCAGACTGCACGATTCTTAAATCTGCAGGTAAGGAACCTTGTTAAGAGTCTAATCCCTGTGATGCCGAAAGTCTGGATTTCCTGGCAGGAAATGCATTGCCAGCAATAGGCATAGTGCCAACCACTGGCACCAAGGGGTAGGGAGTAGAATTTCTGAAGCCTTAGCTAAAACCTTAAAGAAATCTCTCTCCTGAAAGTTGCATGTTTTAATCATGCTGAAATATATATTTGACTTTCCTGGACTAATTTAGTGCATATTTTTTTTTAAAAAGGGAAAGCTCTTTTGGAGTGTAACCTAAAGGGACAGATTTGTTAATGATGTACTCTTTACAGTGGTAATACAGTGATTTTCTACTTGTACAGCACCTGTAGGAAAGGTAGAACTAATGATGAATGAACCAATTCAGGCAAAATAAGAATCGTACAGAACTTTTGCCCACATTTTTCAGCCCCAGAAAATGTCGGGCAAATCTGTCTCTCCCTTTTACACTCCTATGACTCATTGCTTAATTTACTCAGGGTTTTCAAGCTGTGGTCCATACCCATTCCTTAAGGAATGCAAGTAGAACTTGTTTCTCCCCTATGTTGTTGGCTGGCATCCTTGGAGGTGTAACGCAGCTTGGACTCCTCCTGATCTTGAGTGGTTTGGCCAAGTGGCCATCTCCTCATTTCCAAACATCATGTGAATGGCTGTACCTAGCAGTGTCTGTGCTGAAATTTTGTTGCATCTATTCTGTCCTAGTTTAATGGCATTCTTAGGCTTCCATTGAATTTGTTCCTTATAGTGACTGGCATGTTGCTGGAATCTCAGAGCACATGAGGATTTCTTTCTTTGCAAAATCATTGGTTCCATGGACATTAGTGTGTACTTTACTGTGGATGTTACTGAACTAATGATTCCTCCACATATGCCAGCCAGGCCAAAACTACACTGTGCAACTTAACACATAATGCTAAAGAAAGGTATGGAGTGAACACAAGACCAGGCATCAAGAACTTATGAATTCTGTTCCCAAGTCTAATATTGATTCTATCTGTGATTGTGGGCAAATCACTTTCCTGCTGCCTATAAAATAAGGATAAGACGTATCCACTTCATGACAGTGTGTGAAAGTGAATTAGTTAGTGTTTGTAAAACACTTGGAAGGTGAAAAGCACGATAGGCACAATGCTGCTAAAGAGGTTTAAATGTATTGAAATGTGTTAAAATGATATAAAGAAAGGTAAACTGACTCAGAATCTGAGTGTTCTGCATATTTTGATTAAATTAATAGGCCCATTTAATATATGGAGATATACCTATCTCATAGAACTGGAAGGGACTTTGAAAGGTCATCGAGTCCAGCCCCCTGCCTTCACTAGCAGGACCAAGTATTGATTTTGCCCCAGATCCCTAAATGGTCCCCTCAAGGACTGAACTCACAACCCTGGGTTTAGCAGGCCAATGCTCAAACCACTGAGCTATCCCTCCCCCCGAGGGATAAACTTTGCATAAAAGTTGATCATAGTTTGCAAGGTAACCCTTTTCTAGAGAAATTAATCACCATCTCAGGAAAAATTGCCCAACTCTATGTGAAATGTGGCTTCAAATATTGATACTCAACATTCAAATGTTTGCAAACTTTTCAAGGCAAAACTAGAAAATCATCCACAATTAAATGGAAAAGAAACCAAAACTATAACCAAAACTATGCACAATTCTGCAGAAAAATGCAAAAAGGCAGAAAGTGTAGAAAAACAACCAGCTGTTTTGCCCAGTTTCAGCCCCAATCATAAAATGGAGTAAAAAAGATACATTTTGAGCTGAGATTTGAAGACAATAAGTGACTAAGTGGCCCTGAAGGTAGAGGAAGAGATTGAGCAGAACATAAGAAAAGTTGGAACCAAATGATGAATAAATGAAAGTTTTAAATAGAAATTGGATGATTGAGGTTCCCAGCTCAGGAAAATACCTTTGAAGCTAGAGCTCCTGCTGTAATTGAGTCTTCTTCTGCAAAGGGACTGCTAAGGAATGGATAACAGATTCATTTGCAACGATGAGAACTTCATTGCTACTACTGGACTTACATAGAACAGCTGCTATGAATTTGTTTGAAACATGATTAGGTTTGCAACCCCCCGCTAAACTGCTGCCTCACCAGTCTTGGGACTACACTAGTTTGGCTTTTTGTGTGTGACCTGCTGTATTCAATTGAAATTGGTGCTGTAAAAGGACCCCTCATATTTTTAGTAGACTGAAATTCCATTGCCCAGACATAACATGTTATTTAGCAGTGACTGAAAAGGCACTCCACAGATCAAAAGACTGATTAAATACAGCTTTGATTTATCATAGACAATATTAGACCTTCCCACTGCTGTTGTCATTTGGGCTGCATTGGAGCATAACTTTAATGAGGATAAATTCACATTCAGACACTCATTCTTTTCTGGGATAAACTGAGTATGGAATACAAATATTTCCTGTCTTTCAAAGATTAGAAAAACACTGTGATCACGAAAAAGCAGCTACCTCTAAGCTGAGGACTATGTCTTCATAGCAGAGAACAAATGTTAATTCATGACTATGGCCCACGTGTGTCCACAGAGACTCATGAAAGGAGGATTCAGCCCAGCAAGTTGGGAGTTTTGCTTTAGTGTAATCATACTACACTGCTGGTAGGGATATTTTCATTGGTAAATGTTTTCTAACAATTAGAGCCAGGGGAACCAATTGTCAGGATATCAGGGTTAGTTCTGTCTGAAATTTTTCTTGTGAAAATTTGATTAGATTTGGTTCAGCTGAAACATTTTGTGAATTTGTGTTGACTTCATCGAATTGCATCGGTTAAAAAAAATCCAACAAATCTAAATGACTTTTTGTTTCAAATCTGATTTCAATTGTATTTTTTAAAAAAAGATTAAAAAGTCATAAATGAAATGAAACATTTTGTTTTGGAGCAAATTAAACGTTTCGTTTGACCTGAAACTTTTTTTGTTCCTTTTGCTGAAAAATTCTAAATAATTTCTTTTTGGGTTGATCAGAAACAATCCTCCCCATCCCCCAAATTTTTCAGAAAGCCAGAAAATCAATTATTTGCACGGGTCTAATTATGGTTCTTATCTCAGTTCTGCCACTGACTCATACTGTGGTTTTATGTAAATCATGTCACCTTACTTCACTTATCTATATGTAAAGCTGTACAATCTGAGGCTGAACTGTTAGCTAGCATAGTGCTTGAAAGCCTCACATAGATCATGATTCTACAGCCCCTACTTATTTGGAATAACAGTTTCTCACATGAATAGTTCCAATGAATTCACTTGACTACAATTCGTCCTGGCCTTTACATGAATCATGCAAAGATAAAATGGTGGGAGGGGAAAGAGGAAACATACAGATTGGGCAAAACCTGACCCTTAATTATTTTTAAGGTCTGAAACTAATGATATACACTAAATTGACCATTAAAATCCCTTTACAGATATGTATCCTTTCAATGTAATTGATTCCAGTTTCTGGGGGAAGGAAGGATAAACTATTTTGCAAATACAAGGCTGAGGGAACAAATTCTCAAGACTAAAAAATTTTTTTTTTCAATAATGTGAAATATTTTGTGGGTGAACACATCCAAAAAACTACTTCCCCCCCCCAGAAATGAGGGGTACATTTCACAAAAAGGCAAGGATTCTTTGCTGTGACAACAGAAATATATTCTCCCTTTACAAAATGGATGAAAATACACTAATTTGTCTTACATGATGCCAAAACGTTGGTGTGTTCACAGTGAAAAGCTGTGCTGACCTGCAGGAGTGGACTTTTTCCCCACCTGGATCAAAGCTACACATATTTTCATAATGCTGGAGACCAATATCTATTACCCAGACTCATGTTGCGTAGCACCTTCTTTCAATGGGGCTACTTGTTGGGTGAAGTTCTACTCAACTTGAATAAAGATTGTAAGTCCTCTGGTTTCATTCATTTATAATTCTGAACATGGGAATGCTTGTGAAATAAGCCAGCAATGAGTAATGGTAGCAGAATTGGGCCCCAAACAAAGGACATTCACATCTCTTCTCTGAGTACTTTTGTGGTTTCTCAAACAATGGTTGGGGGATGATTTTGAGACTTTCACTAAGGTTAATGAAATTGCGCATCTGGAGCAAAAGATGTATTTAGTGCTATTCACATTTTTCCCCAAGGAATTGAGCACATTCTGTTAATCTTGAAGCAGCATTTCATTCTGGGGATTTATAGGATATTTGATTAACTATCACCACATCTGCACTAAAGAAATTCCTCTAGGTGAAGATTGTGTTAATGTTACTGTGCAATATTATAGTCTGAAATAAGGTTGCTAGGGGCGAGAGACAGTGTGAAAGCAGAGTCTTTATGAAAATCCCACTTGAGGCTTCAGCTTTAGGAGTAGGCCTCACAGTCTACTCTGTGTGGGGAGAGAAAGTAAATCTCATCTCTGTAAAGAGTCAAATTCAGTGGAAATCTGTGAGGGAATCATCTCAGAAATGTCCTCATCCAGAGCCCTCTCTCTTTGGTTTTACTGAACTAAGGCCTGGTCTACACTAGGAGGTTATGTCGAATTTAGCAGCGTTAAATCAAATTAACCCTGCACCCGTCCACACAACGAAGCTATTTAGTTCGACATAGAGGTCTCTTTAATTCGATTTCTGTCTTCCTCCCCGACGAGGGGAGTAGCGCTAAATTCGACATGGCCATGTCGAATTAGGGTAGGTGTGGATGGAATTCGACGCTAATAGCTCCGGGAGCTATCCCACAGTGCACCACTCTCTTGACGCTCTGGACAGCAGTCCAAGCTCGGATGCTCTGACCAGCCACACAGGAAAAGCCCCGGGAAAATTTGAATTCCTTTTCCTGTCTGGCCAGTTTGAATCTCATTTCCTGTTTGGACATCGTGGCGAGCTCAGCAGCACTGGCAACGATGCAGAGCTCTCCAGCAGAGATGGCCATGCAATCTCAGAATAGAAAGAGGGCCTCAGCATGGACTGATCGGGAAGTCTTGGATCTGATCGCTGTGTGGGGTGATGAGTCTGTGCTTTCGGAGCTGCGCTCCAAGAAACGGAATGCGAAGATCTACGAGAAGATCTCAAAAGCCATGACGGAGAGAGGATACAGCCGGGATGCAACGCAGTGCCACGTGAAAATCAAGGAGCTGAGACAAGCGTACCAGAAGACCAAAGAGTCAAACAGACGCTCCAGATCCCAGCCCCAGACATGCCGTTTCTACGAGGTACTGCATTCCATTCTAGGTGCGGCCGCCACCACTACCCCACCACTGACCGTGGACTCTGAGGATGGGATATTGTCGACGGCCGCTTCCTCGGAGATGTTAGCGGACGGGGAAGATGAGGAAGGAGATGAGGAGGATGAGGCAGTCAACAGCGCTTACAACGCTGATTTCCCCGACAGCCAGGATCTCTTCATCACCCTCACGGAGATCCCCTACCAACCCTCCCCAGGCGTTAACCCGTACCCTGAATCAGGGGAAGGATCAGTCGGTAAGTGCTTTAAACATGTAAACATTTATTTTGAACAGAACAGGAATATTAACAATGGGTTTTTCATGATTAGTTTGCCCTAGGCGCTTAACATTTTAGTCCTTGGCAGTGCAACTACTGCAAAAGAATCTAACAATGTCCCGTTTATCATGATTAGTTTGCCCTAGGCGCGCTCTACTTTTTAGTCCTTGCCAGTGCAGCTACTGGAAAATAAGGTCAATATGTCCGGGGATAGAGTTGAAATCCTCATGGGACATCTCCCCGAAGCTCTCCTGGAGGAAATTGGAAAGCCTTTGCATGAGGTTCCTGGGGAGAGCGGCCTTATTGCGTCCTCCATGGTAGGAAACTTTTCCGCGCCAGGCTATCATCAAGTACTCTGGGATCATTGCCTCGCAGAGCATGGCAGCATACGGCCCTGGTTTTTGCTGGCTTTCACGCAGCATGCGGTCTTTCTCTGTGTCAGAAATCCTCATCAGAGTGATGTCGCTCATGGTCCCTGGATCCGTGCACGCGAAAAGGAAGAGGGTCCCGATCCGCCTGAACACCGGACGGCCCCGCGGTTGGGGTGCCGGCCCGCGAAGGGCCCTTCCCGTCGCGAACGTCAGCGCCACATCGATCAGAGGGCGCGAGAGGAGCGGGCCCCCCCTCCCTCCGGGGGGGCGCCGACAGTCGGAGCTCGGGTCCCGGCCGCTGCGGGGCCCATGAGCTAAGAGCCGGGAAAAGCAGGCCGTCTCGGAGGAGGGCCGGGTGCCCTCCGCTGTCAAACGTGCCCGTTTCCCCCCCGGCAAGGTTGGGTACAACAATACTCGGACTGATCCCCTAGGCTGAGCTCCGGTTCTCACAGGCTCTGAAAAACCTGTCGCTCATGGTGATCTGCTTTGAATTAGGGGACTGTTAGTATTGGGACTGCTTGCCTGTTCCTTTACATAACTGTAACCGGCGGATTACAGCCACGCGGTGGAGGCGGGAGAGGGGCAGCATACAGGGATCTTTCCCGGGGACAGCCGCGAGGGGGTGGGACAGGGGCAGAGTTCATGCTTGCCGGATTGCCGGCAGCAGGAACTGGCCAACGCTAGGAGCATTGCTTTGAACGTGAAAGGAGGGCACTGCAATAAATTAAGTTTTAAGCAGCCAAAAGTCTACGGCTTACCATGTCAGCCTGCTACCCGAATTCCGCTGTCCTGCCCTGCTTGTCTGATCTCCACTGCAAGGCACTGAATGCAAAGGCCGAAAATTCGACCTTGTCCTGAGTGCGCATGTGATAGGTGCTGTGCATGGTCTTGTTCACAGAGAAAGACTATGTTCATTGTTCACAAAAATGTATCTTTCTGAGGAATTCACTCCCTTTTTCCCATCCCACAGCTGCGACTGTCTCCCGACCTACCCCGGCATCCCCCTCCCAGAGGCTGGCGCAGATTAGATGGAGAAAGAAAAGGACACGGGACGACATGTTCTCAGAACTTATGGGCTGCTCCCGAGCCGAGGCGGCACAGCAGACCCAGTGGAGGGAGAACATGTTGCAATACCAGCGAGCACACAGCGAACGGGAGGACAGGTGGCGGCAGGAAGACCAGCAGGCGACTCAAACGCTGCTTGGACTAATGAGGGAGCAAACGGACATGCTCCGGTGCCTTGTGGATGTTCTGCAGGAGCGGAGGCAGGAGGACAGAGTCCCGCTGCAGTCTATCTCTAACCACCCTCCCCCTCCACAAAGTCCCATACCCCCCTCACCCAAAGTCCCAAGAAGGAGGGGCGGCAGGGGCAGTGAAAACTGTCACTCCACCCCTGCAGACTGCTCAAGTACCAGGAGGCTCTCATTCCCAAAAATTTGATAAGTCCTTTCCTTCCCGCCTCACCCAAGCCCCCGTCCCAGTTTCATCCCCTAACTGTGTAGTTGCTAATAAAAAGTACGTTTCTGTTAATTACTGTTTCCGTCATGTTCTTTTAGAGGAGAGTGTGTTTGAATGGGGGGAAGGGGGTTTGTAATTGGAGAGGACAGTCACCTTTACCAGGGTACAGACACGGGGGCAGGTTCAGCAGAAGGTCACACACACATTGCAGTCACTAGGCACCCTGGTCAGTCTGGGAGGTGGTTTTCATGTTCTGTGTGGGGGCTATGTGACTTTGTGGCGGGGGAGGGCGGTTAGAGATCTTATGCAGCGGTCCTTAGCCTGGATCACAGAGCCACGCAGCAGGGGATCTGTAACCGTCCTCCCCCGCCACAAAGTCACATAGCCCCCACACACAGAGTCCCGAAAAGGAGGGGTGGCAGGCTCCGTTGAAACAACCAGTCCACCACTGCGGACCGCTCTAGGAGCAGGAGCCTGTCATTCCTCGAGTTTAGAAGCGTTCTTTCCATCACTATGCCCGCTCCCCACCACAGTCTGCGTCCCAGGTTCAACACTTTACCGCGAAATCCATAATAAAGAAAACGGTGTTCATTAACAAAGTTCCATTTATTTTATTTTTAAACGTGTGTTGGAAGGGGGTGATGGGGTGAATGGGGTATGTAGCTGCAGAGGATAGTCAACATAAACTGGGTAAAGAAACGGGGGCAGGTTCAGCTTCTCTTTAAACAAAGTTAATAGTCACAGGTTACCCTGCTCACTGAGGAACCTAGCTTTCAAAGCCTCCCGGATGCACAGTGCATCCCGCTGGGCTCTTCTAATCGCCCGGCTGTCTGGCTGGGCGTAATCAGCAGCCAGGCTATTTGCCTCAACCTCCCACCCCGCCATAAAGGTCTCCCCCTTGCTCTCACAGAGATTGTGGAGCACACAGCAAGCTGCAAAACAATGGGGATATTGGTTTCGCTGAGATCAGAGCGAGTCAGTAAGCTTCTCCATCTCCCCTTGAGACGTCCAAAAGCACACTCCACCACCATTCTGCACTTGCTCAGACGGTAGTTGAAGAGTTCTTTTTCACTGTCCAGGGCGCCTGTATAGGGCTTCATGAGCCAGGGCATTAGCGGGTAGGCTGGGTCCCCGAGGATCACTGTAGGCATCTCCACATCCCCAACAGTTATTTTGTGGTCCGGGAAGTAAATACCTTCCTGCAGCCGTCTAAACAGACCAGAGTTCCTGAAAACACAAGCGTCATGAACCTTGCCCGGCCATCCGACGTTGATGTTGGTAAAACGTCCCCTATGGTCCACCAGTGCTTGCAGCACCATTGAAAAGTAGCCCTTTCTGTTAATGTACTGGCTGGCCTGGTGGTCCGGTCCCAGGATAGGGATGTGAGTTCCATCTATAGCCCCACCGTAGTTTGGGAATCCCATCGCGGCGAAGCCATCTATGATGACCTGCACGTTTCCCAGGGTCACTACCTTTGACAGCAGTAGCTCAACGATTGCGTTGGCTACTTGCATCACAGCAACCCCCACGGTAGATTTGCCCACTCCAAAGTGGTTCGCGACTGACCGGTAGCTGTCTGGCGTTGCAAGCTTCCAGAGGGCTATGGCCACTCGCTTCTGGACAGTCAGGGCTGCTCGCATCTGGGTGTCCTTGCGCTTCAGGGCAGGGGACAGCAACTCACAAAGTTCAAGGAAAGTTCCGTTACGCATGCGAAAGTTTCGCAGCCACTGTGATTCATCCCAGACCTGCAGCACTATGCGGTCCCACCAGTCCGTGCTTGTTTCCCGGGCCCAGAATCGCCGTTCCACAGCATCAACATGACCCATTGCCACCATGATGTTCACGGCGTGGGGTCCCGTGCTTTGTGGGAGGTCTGTGCCCCTCTCAGACTTAATGTCCTCACCGCGCTGCCGTAGCTTCCTCGCCCGATTTCTCAGCATCTGACTCTGAAAAAGGTGGATGATAAGGTGCGAGGTGTTGACAACGGCCATAACTGCAGCGATGATCGCAGCAGGCTCCATGCTCGCAGTGCTGTGGCGTCCACGCTGTCACTCACCAGAAAAGTGCACGAACTGATTGCCCACCGGCGCTTTAAGGGAGGGAGGGCGGTAGTGACGGTTGAATGACGAGTTACCCAAAACCACCCTCGACACATTTTTTCCCCAGCAGGCATTGGGGGCTCGACGCAGAATTCCAATGGGCAGCGGGGACTGTGGGAACTGTGGGATAGCTGCCCACACTGCACCGCTTCCAATGTCGATGCTTGCCCCATTAGTGTGGACTCAGAAAGTCGAATTACTGTCCTTAGTGTGGATACACACGTTCGACTTTGTAATATCGGTTCCACAAATTCGATTTAAGTAAAATCGAACTACTCTCGTAGAGTAGACATACCCTAAGATCATTAAAGTCAAGGGTTTGCCTATGTGGATCCAATTGCAGGATCAGGACCTAAAAGAGCCTTCAAACCTTGATTCCTACATTTCTTTACACCAATGCGTAAAGCAGACGGAGAAATAGATATTGTTGGCATTGAATATAAATGAGGATAAAATAACTTCTTTCTGACCCTAGCAATAATGAGGTATATCCCTTTAACTGCACAAGTGTCCACAGTGTAACTGTAATATTATTTAGGTTAACTTATTAAAGTAGAAGCAAGGAAAAATAATACAATTAAAAACAATATAGGATTTTCTTCCCCAGTCACTTCTTATAATTGTATTGATTTGCAATTCATCATTCTATTTAAAATTCAATATTAACACAATTGTAATGTATCAACCTTCCTCCGAAATCAATCCCATAGCCATTGCCAGGCCCCATTATGAAGTAATAGCAATGTTAATTTTATTCTGCCAAGTGCAAATTGACTGATTTATCACACCATTATAGAACCATGCTGCTCCTTGAATTTGTTTGCAAAATAAAGTGTGGCAAGAGAAGAAAACATACTAACATGTCTGCACGTTCTGCTGAAAATAACAGTGAGAAGAGAGAGTTATAACTCACAAAAATTAGCAGTGATTTTTGGGAAAAGAATGTAGGCCAGATATTCCAGTGGTGTAAATTAGCGTAGCTCTGTGAACTTCATATCCCCCCAGAAGCTTCTGACTTCAATGGAGCTACAGTAACTTACAGCAGGTGAGAATCTAGTCCTCAGTGCAATATACTTTAGCAATTAGAGCACAGGATGGGGAAGCAGGACACTTGGATACTAAACTCTGTGTGGGGCAAAGATTGTCTTTTCATTCTGTGTTTGCACAAGGGGTCCTGGTCCAAAATTAGGGATCGCAGGCAGTATGATAATACAAATAATAAATAATAAGTCTATTTCTGGTTCTGACACTCATTTCCCCACTGTAAAACAGGAATAAGAATATCTCCCAAATCTACTTATAAGGATGCTGTGAGGTTTAATCAAATAAAGTTCATAAAACAACTTGAGATTCTTAAAGGAAAACCTAGAATGTGAGTTTCCAGCTAGATCCTTTCAATCTTGCACCTTATCTCTAGTATCAAAAGTTCTTCAGGCTAAATTACACTCCCAGAAACACCATTGTCATATGTTTAACTGATTGGAATTAAGTTAATAATTCTGTTGATGATGTGCAGGATGGAATATAATCCAGCTGAACCGGAGATGTCTCAGCTCTGCAGGGCTAAAGGCTTTTCAATCCAGTTGGATACATGGTATAGACCAGACTTTGGGCACTTTTTATTAGCCCATTTTTAAAACCTGCCAGTTTTAGAACCTCCAAAAACACAGACTTCTCCCACTTCAGCTGAAGAGGAACTCCTTTGGCTATAAATAGCAGGCTGTTACAGTCAATTGGCTGTTGCCAATTATCAGACAGAGACATAATTGCACTCACTAAAACAGTGTGGGACACACACATTTTATAAATGGAAAGTGATTTGCTCAAATTAAGTTCTAGAAATGGACAAAGGTTCTCATTGTTTACAAACTAATTTGCCTGCACCTAATTTCAACACTGGCTCATCCTGACTAAGAATAATCTTTTACAGACCATTTTCATATACTATAAATCTGTCTCTTGCCCCTACTGATTGCAGAGCTAATTTACTTGTGAACAGAAGCAGCTAAAAATATTATATCTTCTAAAGTAGCTGAAATACATGAAAAAAGACCAGCCGTTAATGTTTGGTATTATTTAGATTTTTTAATTTGTTTTGACTGCTGACATTATGCATAGTGCAGTCATTTTAGTCATTGCTTCAGTTGCCACTAACTTTTCACAAGGACGTGTTTCATGGTCTGGAGCATTGCTTAATAAAAAATAAGCAAAAATATCTGTTTTTAATTATGTAAAAGGCAAAATAATCTAATCTTTACTGATATCATACACTGAACTTGAATAAAGCACTAGCTTCCTTAGCAAAAGGCTGAGGCTCTCATGTGATACCATGAAAAATGGAGAACAGAAGTGCAATTATAAAAATACTGCAAGTACTTATTTGATTATAATTTTGGCCCTGTCTAATTGTAAAACATTCTGTTCTACTTGGAGTAAATTACCTAGTGCACAGTGCTGACTTCTGTTGTTATACATTCAATATTTTGTTTTCTGGTCATTTGGTTGTTTCTACTTTTATTGGTGAGTCCTATTAGAAGATGGGTCTAATGTGCTTGAAAATTCCCATCTGTGTTCCTGAATTTTGGAATAAATGAAGTAGAGACAACCTGGATAGAAACCTTCTCAGACTTTACACACAAAAGGCCAGTGCCAGATAGGACAGGACTTTGAAAGTTTTAAATAGCTTTGTGTAGACATCCATGGGGAATAGACATGTTCAATAAAACTAGTTTATCTTGATACTGGAGAATGTTTATTCTCAGATCTCAAAAATCTGAGACAAAACAATGGCAAGGAGAGGCTCAGTACTTGCTGCCATGCTAGAGAGAACAAGATAACATGCATTAAAGAACTGGCAACAAAGAAAACAGAACAATGAATAGAAGAAACAAAAAACAGTAACAAGGACAAGGACAAGGAAAACAGGATCCGAGAAGATTGAGATAAAAAAGATGAAGACACAGAACAAAAACAACAGGTAGCATACTCCTATCCTAACTATAATCCTAACTCCACCATTTCTGCACATTTGCTGGCACTTCTCCCCAGAAAATGTGCTTAATAAGCATCCCTTGATTAAGCCTCACAATACCCTTATGATGCAACATCTCTCCACATTACAATGGGATAATTGAGGCACAGAGAGCTTAATTACTTAGCCATGGTCATTGTAAGAGCTGATACTAGAATCGAGGGGTGTGATTCTGTTTTGTGCCTCTAAGAAATGCAGCACAGAACTCAGCCCAGGGAGAGTGGGGGCTAAAATGGCTGTTAGCTACCATTGGCCCTCCTGATCCTGATCACTTCCAGAGGATGGAGAGAACCTGGAATAATCTAGACACCCCAGGGAACTGTCTAAGTTATGGCAGTATTCTTGGTCTTGGTGAGCTACTGAAAACAGTTATGTGATGTACCAGTGGCTCTCAATTTTTTGTCTATGAACCATTTGCATGGAGAGCTGACTGCTCATGTATGGCCTGATCAAAATACATTGAGGTTAACAAGAGTCTTTCCATTGACATTGATGGGCTTTGGATCAGGCCCATGGTACTGCATCTTACTATTTCCAAGGGTACAACAGCATTAAAAAAGCCACAAGGAATATACTAGCTATTTACCTTATGTTACTTTTCCTTGTAGTCAACTGCTGTAGTTGCCATATAACACGGCCAGTTGATCAAGGCTAGGCAAGAGACAGGCAGAGACCATTGGTACTATCTGTTTATTTGTCTCCATTAACAAGCAAACACACAAAAAATCTATTCCCTACAAAATGTGGACACAATCTATGGGAGAAGAATTCATATTCATATATCTCTCACTTTGTTGCAAAACTTTTGTGGTTCACAGAACCAAAAGCTAAAATAAACTATTTGGGGAATAGTCTGATTAAGCAAATATGCCTCTAACTTAAATTCAGAGGGGTAAATAAATGCAGCATTTTGAATTTCTACTAGCAATGTTCCTCCAAAGCTGGGGGACATAACACACAACAAACTCCAACTCGTAATGATTTACAATGATATTTCCATACAAACAGAAGCTCATCATTTGGAGTCTACAAAACAATGTGACCTGAGCAGTTGAGAATAAAAAATTAGTTAAATGTGCTTAAGTGCATTATATATAGATGTGTTTATGTATCAATCAACAGGATCTTGAAACTGATCTGATATCCAAATGGTAAACAGTGAAGAGATAAAACAGAGAAACGGGTCTCCTAATTGTCACACAATTGTGTGAAAATTCTGTTGTCTCAGATCTATAAGGATGGCAGCTTTTGATGAAAATATCCTAAATGAGTCCTGTGATTGATGAATACCACCAAAAGGAGCCAATAAAATTATAGATTAATATTTCAAACAGCCTCGCAAAGAAATTCCTGACATATGTTTCTGGGTAGCATATACAATTACACTGGTCTACAATTTTTGAGAAGTCGTCTGCTTCAGAGATAAAATGTGCTATTTATTATGTATTTTGATGTGCTGAATTCAAATATGACAATTAAAACAACTGATTGGCTACTGTTTCTAAGATATTTAAGTTTTTACATTTTATGTCTATGTATAGTGTGTAGATAGTAGAGTTTTAATCATAAATTGTAAACCTAGGTCTTTTCATGTTTATGGTTGCTTTACATGATAATATTTCACCTGTCCTGTTTATGTAACACTTTAAAAATCAGCAAAAGGGTTATATAAATAAAATTTATTATGAAACAAAAGGCAAAAAACTATTCTGTACATAGTTTAGTCCTATTCAGTGTCTACTCGGTGCTTCTTGGCTTGTCTCTTGTATTCATTAAATGGAGCATCTCTTGTCACTGTCCAGCAATAGTCTGCAAGCATTGATGGGCTCCATTTGCCCTGATAGCGTTTCTCCATTGTTGCAATGTCCTGGTGAAATCGCTCGCCGTGCTCGTCGCTCACTGCTCCGCAGTTCGGTGGAAAAAAATCTAGATGAGAGTGCAAAAAATGTATCTTTAGTGACAGGTTGCAACCAAGGCTTTTGTATGCCTTGAGGAGGTTTTCCACCAACAACCTGTAGTTGTCTGCCTTGTTGTTTCCGAGAAAATTTATTGCCACTAACTGGAAGGCTTTCCATGCCGTCTTTTCCTTGCCACACAGTGCATGGTCAAATGCATCATCTCGAAGAATCTGAGGACCAACAAAGACACCTTCCTTTATCTTAGCTTCACTTAACCTTGGAAATTTTCCATGGAGGTACTTGAAAGCTGCTTGTGTTTTGTCAATGGCCTTGACAAAGTTCTTCATCAGACCCAGCTTGATGTGTAAGGGTGGTAACAAAATCTTCCTTGATTCAACAAGTGGTGGATGCTGAACACTTTTCCTCCCAGGCTCCAATGACTGTCGGAGTGGCCAATCTTTCTTGATGTAGTGGGAATCTCTTGCACGACTATCCCATTCGCAGAGAAAACAGCAGTACTTTGTGTATCCAGTCTGCAGACCAAGCAAGAGAGCAACAAACTTCAAATCGCCACAAAGCTGCCACTGATGTTGGTCATAGTTTATGCACCTCAAAAGTTGTTTCATGTTGTCATAGGTTTCCTTCATATGGACTGCATGACCAACCGGAATTGATGGCAAAACATTGCCATTATGCAGTAAAACAGCTTTAAGACTCGTCTTCGATGAATCAATGAACAGTCTCCACTCATCTGGATCGTGAACGATGTTGAGGGCTGCCATCACACCATCGATGTTGTTGCAGGCTACAAGATCACCTTCCATGAAGAAGAATGGGACAAGATCCTTTTGACGGTCACGGAACATGGAAACCCTAACATCACCTGCCAGGAGATTCCACTGCTGTAGTCTGGAGCCCAACAGCTCTGCCTTACTCTTGGGTAGTTCCAAATCCCTGACAAGGTCATTCAGTTCACCTTGTGTTATGAGGTGTGGTTCAGAGGAGGAGGATGGGAGAAAATGTGGGTCCTGTGACATTGATGGTTCAGGACCAGAAGTTTCATCCTCTTCCTCTTCCTCATCTGACTCAAGTGAGAATGATTCTGGTGCATCAGGAACCGGCAGTCCTTCTCCATGGGGTACTGGGCGTATAGCTGATGGAATGTTTGGATAATGCACAGTCCACTTTTTCTTCTTTGACACACCTTTCCCAACTGGAGGCACCATGCAGAAGTAACAATTGCTGGTATGATCTGTTGGCTCTCTCCAAATCATTGGCACTGCAAAAGGCATAGATTTCCTTTTCCTGTTCAACCACTGGCGAAGATTTGTTGCACAAGTGTTGCAGCATATGTGTGGGGCCCACCTCTTGTCCTGATCTCCAATTTTGCAGCCAAAATAAAGGTGATAGGCTTTCTTAACCATAGTGGTTATACTGCGCTTTTGTGATGCAAAAGTCACTTCACCACAAACATAGCAGAAGTTATCTGCACTGTTCACACAAGTACAAGGCATCTCTGCTCACTTTGGCTAAACAGAAATGTGTCCCTTTGCAAAAATCAAACACTGAGAAATAAGAGAGCACGACACTGTCTGATTTCTAGAGCTGATATAGGGCAATTTGTTCAGCAGAGTGATGTAAGCTTCGTTATGATTGCATCATCCATGACTTCTAGGAATAACATGATGCAAGTCATATCATGTATGACGCAATACCAGCTTCAGATTGCATCATACATTGTTTTGCCTAAAAAGCAAGTACTGTCCAAACCCAGTCATAGATTTATTCATAGATCCAGTCAAAGATGTATTTTAGTCATTTCTGGTTTAAATTGAGATCCCTTCCCTTGATAACTCACTTATCTTCCGCCATTCCCAAGTCAAGGGTCGTATATACTGACCCAATAGCATATCTTGAAAACTAGAGCCAATCAACAATTTTAAGCATCATTTTCGTTCTCAGTGACCCAGAATTAGTAAAGTTTGACTACATTTATTTCAGAAGCATTTTGGCTGTAGAGCAGTGTTATTGGCCAAGTTCATTACTGTACATGTAGCATTCAAAAGACATAGGAAAGTAGATTGTAACACCTGACTGATGCAGAGTAGGGTGACTGTGCCTCAGAGAAGCATGATCTCTCTGGGGCTACTCTTTGTACATGGTGGACACACAGTCTGCTCCATGCATTATGATCAAGCAGAATATTTCTACTATGACCCAGAGTGGCAGGGGATGAGGCCTTCTTTTCAGTATCCTGCTTCCCAGCTTGCAGAGAACAAAGGAACAGCCATTGTGAGCAGCCCTGAATAGCCATACTAAGGGGAGAGAGCGGGGAGCATGGGGGGTGTAGGGCAGGGCTGGGAAGCATCCACCGGTCCTGCAGTGACGGTCTTTTTTTATAGAAACTCAATGAGATCCAATGAAATTCAGCATGTGGAGAAAGAAATGCTATGACGGTCATGTAAAATGGGACGTGTGCCATATGCAATCAAACAAGTCCATTTCCTTCTATCTGAAAGGTGAGAAGTGTGAAGATGGGTAGTGTTATAAAAGGCATTAATAAAACCAAAATGTTACTGTTCTAACTGAAAATGAACTGAATGTACAACTGACTGATTTATGGTTTATAATCTATCTATAATCTATAATGTAATGTAATGTATTGGCCAGATTCTCAGCTAGTGTAAATTATCATGGTTCTATTACTTCTGTGGTGCTATGCTGAATTATACTAACTGAGAATCTGGCCCTGTAGGTGGAATTTTCAAATGTACCTAAATGAATAAAGGAGATTTAGGTTGGAAATTAGAAAAAAGTTTCTAACTATATAGATAGTTAAGTACTGGAACAGGTTACCTAGGGAGGTTGTGGAATCTCCATCCTTGTAGATGGGGACAAACACCTGTCTGGTATACTTAATCCTGCCTCAGCATGGGGGTGGGGGATGGACTAGAAAACCTCTTGAGGTCCCTTCCCGCCCTACATTTTTATGATTCTATTATTTAGGAGCACAAGTCTCAGCAATTGTCAATGGGACTTGTGCTCCTAAGTGATTTAAACACTTTTGAAAATTGTACAATTTATTTCTAAACTTGTCTATAAAGTATGGTGACCTATGTTGAAACATCATAGTCAGCAAAAATCCCTGGCTTTAAGAGTGTTACATTTTCTAACCTTTTCCAAGAGAGTTTCTGGTCCTGTAATTCACAGTTAGCTATTAATTCACTGAACTTGGACTAGCAAAGCTGGCAAGGTCTATTTATATTTAATACACAAGATCCCTGACTGTGGATATGTGCCAGAAAACTCAAATAAAAGCAATATATAATCTGTGAAACTGAGGTGATAAACTGAAAATTATTAGGTGACATACATTACCATGTGATATAACTACATCAAGTGTGACGCCTCAGAGTGAGCAGGGAAATGAACATCAATTTAAAGGATGTAACAATGTAAGAAGACTCTGTTAATAAGAAAAATATCCCAGGCGATATTGAAATTACCCAAAATCAGCAGCTGAGGTGTTTTACTCATTACCTTATATACTAGCTTCAAAAACTCTGTATAGCAAGACGGCCGTGAAGAAATGAGGTAGTGACTAATGGGTAAAGTGAAGGGAAACCCTCTAGTTTGATTAACTGAAAGATGAGCAGAATCCCACGTCTTCAGCAATCTGCCTTAGATTGGGGAGAGGCTGTGAAATCCTGAGGGGCACTGCTCTTCTATTAAATATACCCATCTTGAATCTGATGTCTAACTCTACAGTATATTGCATACTTCCTCCTTCGTTATTTTTACAGCTTTGCATAACAGGATAGATCAATCCAATAAGCAACAAAGATGTAATGAAGTGCTTACCATACTGAGTTAATAATCCAGTGTGGCCAGCTCTAATGATTTTATCACAAGTCCTATGATATTTGGTGGTTTTCTTAAAACCACAGTTCCTGGAGGCATGAGATTACATGAAAATCTCAGCTTTATTTTTTTTTTATAAAGTCCTATGATTGCAGAGAGAAGCTGTAAAATGTGACCTGCGTGCACCAGCAGCAAATACAAAGAAATACCAACATTCACTATTTTAAAAAGATCTTATGACTGTGGAGCCTCTCTCATGATACTTTTAATGCTTGGGGTTGGGAAAGCTGGTGATAAATCTCTTCCAGTATCATGCTTTCAGCAATGGCCAATGTTTAATGACTTAAGAGAATGGTGGGGAAAAATCATATAATCATAATGCACTTAATCAACTGTATAATGCCATAGATGAGAGGAGGAATAAAGTCCTTCCTGATCAATTTACACCAGGTGATTTGATTGCTTATATTCCTATTCTTAATTTGCGTAACAACTACTCATTAACATCACTAAGTTAGCCAGGTCTTTTTATATATAAATACACCCCTAGTTTTTGACTTGATGACCTCCTGCAGCAATTAATGCTATAGGTTGAATACATGCCACATGGCTGGCTCCTTACTAGGCAGTGCTAGTTACAATACTATCCAACATGAGTAAGGCCACCAGAATCTGGCCATACACTTCATTTCCTGTCTTTGCCAATGAAATACTGTTCCAAGCCATCCGGCAGCACCATGAACATGAGAATAGACTAGTGGCCACTAATTTGGACTGCCAGATAAGAGATGGGGGACAGACCTTCAGCTGGTGTAAGTCCATGTAACAGCATTGAAACAATGGAGCTATGCTGATTTATACCATATGAAGACATGTTCCTCTAGGAACTTAAGAAGCTGGTATAAAGTGTACTGGATACAGAGGACTACCTTCTAAAAGACATATAGGGCAAGAAAGGCATTTGGTCACCTAAATATGCAGAAGGTGCCTAGGGGACTTTCACAAGTGCCTAGGTGCCTAACTCCCAGTGCAATCCCTTGATTTTAAAATCCCACTAGGCACCTGTCTGCATCTTTAGGTGACCAAATACCTTTAAAAATCAAGTCCATAGGGCCTATCTGGTCCAAGCAGGAATTTCAGAGAGAAGCTCTTGCCTAACTCTGAATCAACAAGCAGATTGATAATTATTAATGACTCATAAGTCATTACATTTGCATTCAATAATGCTGATTTGATGGATGCATGAACAGATTCTCTTGGCTGGTGTTGTCATTATTTATTGTCAAAAGGAAAGGAGAGTTTAAACAAACCAGCCCCATACTTTCTATGCTTAGCATGCTATCTCTGGGACAGGATACAACAAATCCAAGGAATGTGGTACAACACACATCACCAGGATTGGGTCACCACAGTTTATCAAGCACATGCAAAAGACTGGCAAGGACATTATTGTCTAAAGGATGATGGGAACCTAAACAGTCTCAATAAAGCTTGAAGAATAAATATAAAGGTGGATACAGTATTTTCAGGAAACCATAATACTGCAGTAATAACTTAATTATGTCTGTTGCTGCTGTGCTTTGATATTAATAGCAAACAATCTATATATGTTTAACTCAAAAGCCAACCAAAAGAAGTTAGGTATTGAGATATAGGCACAGACAAGGGGCACCCAGAGGCCCAGGTAGGTTGAAAAAGGGTAACTGCTTTATGGCAAGGCAATGCAGAAGTAATTCAGATAGTCAACACTACTTCTGTGGGTAGTGAGACCTTCCAAATTAAACTCTTAAGCCCTGATCAATTTAAACAAAAAACAAAGACTGAGTGGTATTCGACAGAATTCATTAAGCAGAGCAGGAATTTCCTAGCAGATTAAGACAGATGGATTTTAAAGGGCCAGAATAGCAGTTGCTACAGGAAGTGATGTTGCTGATTCAGTAGGCGGCACTCTTTCTTCTGAATCAGTATTGAACTAGTTTCCCAGCATGATGTTAAGGAGTACTGAGCTGTTAAAGGTGTGTTACCTTTTGGCTGAGATAGAAAACCAAAGTGCTGATTACACTTTGATCAAACAATTACTCTGGCCAAATTCTAACTCATGGGTCAAAACCTGAGTTAGTCCTTAATAAGACAAACTATCACTGAAGTCACTAGAAATTAAAACTAAATAAGGTCCTTAGGATTTGGACCCAGAGAAATATATTTAACCACCCTGCTCTACAGTAATTTTTTCTCTGCAGTTCCAGTGGGTTATGTAATGCATTCTACCTACTGTCCTAAGCTGTTGAGTTGCTGCTTTCAAGTGGTTATGCATTCCAGTGAATGTTATATGGTTTAATTAAATTAATGTTTGTAAAGCATTTTGAGATCCTTGGGTGAAAGTACAATAGAAATGCAAAATATTATTTATATCACCATTAATATTATTTGTATAACCAAATATTATCTGTATCACCGCTAAGAAAAAATGGAAGATGTATCACCACACCATGCTCTTTGGTCCCATCCAGAGCTAAATCATATATAGAGAGATGTGAGTCCACTATTGGTTTTGAGAGTAACTTAGGTAGTAGAGGTTCATGCTCTTAGATCCAGAGATTCTAGGTACAATCCCTGAAACCACCCAATGGGGAATGGTTAGTCCTCAGCTGGAGTACTATGTCCAATTTTGGACACCAATGTATAGAAAAGATGTGGAGAAACTGGAAAGGCTCAACAGGCAAGTGACAAAGATGATGAAAGGGATGGAATGCAAGCCATACAAACAAAGACTGAAGGAACTGGGTATGTTTAGTTTGGAAAAGAGGAGACTGAGGTGGGCTAAATACTTGAAAGACTACCATAAAACAGGTGAAGAAAAGTTGTTCTGTCTTGCCACAGAAGGTAGGACAAGAGGCAAGGGGTTCAAACTACAGCACAGCAGAATTAGGAAATTTTGAATCTCAGGAAAAACTTCCTAACTGTAAGAACAGTAGGACAATGGAACAGATAGTCATCTGTCTTGGATGGTTTAGAAACAACAAATCCTGCATCTCGGCAGAAGGTTAGACTAGATGACCCTTGTGGCTCCTTCTAGCCTATGATTCTAGCTAGCAGTCAGGCTAAATACTCACCTCAGTTTAGGGTGACCGGGTGTCCGATTTTTGACCGGAACACGCGGTCAAAAAGGGATCCTGGTGGCTCCTCTCAGTGGTGCTGTCCATTGACTGTCCGGTTGGTGGCGCCATGTAGCGGAGTTGGCAGGCTCCCTGCTTGCCTCCGCACCGCGCAGCTCCCGGGAAGCAGCGGCATGTCCCTCCTCTGGCTCCTATGTGTAGGGGCAGCCAGGGGGCTCCACATGCTGTCCCCGCCCCAAGCACTGCCCCCGCAGCACCCATTGGCTGGGAACCACACCTGAACCCCCTGCCTCAGTCCAGAGCCCCCTCCTGCACCATGAACCCCTCATTTCTAGTACCACCCCGGAACCCACACTCCCAGCCCAGAGCCCGTACCTCCTCCCACACCCCAACCTCCTGCCTCAGCTTTGAGCCCCCTCCCATACTCCAAACCCCCTGGCTCCACCCCCAGCCTGGAGCCCCCTCCTGAACTCCAAACCCCTCAACCCTGGCCCCACCCCAAAGCCCACACCCCCAGCCGGAGCCCACACCCCCTCTCACATCCCAACCCACTGCCTCAGCCTGGAGCCCCCTCCTGCACACTGAACTCCTCATTTCTGGCCCCACCCCAAAGCTCACACCCCCAGCCGGAGCCACACCCCCTCTCGCATCCCAACCCACTGCCTCAGCCTGGAGCCCCCTCCTGCACACTGAACTCCTCATTTCTGGCCCCACCCTAGAGCCTGCACCCCCAGACGGAGCCCTCACCCCCTCCCACACCTCAGCCTCCTGAGTCAGCCCAGTGAAAATGAGCGAGTGAGTGAGGGGAGAGCGAGCGACAGAGAGAGGGGAGATGGAATGAGAGGGGGCGGGATCTCAGAGAAGGGGTGGGGCATGGGTGGGGCCTCGGAGGAGGGGAGGGGTAGGGGGAGGGTCAAGGGTGTTCGTTTTTGTGCGAGTAGAAAGTTGGCAACCCTAACTCAGTTACTCAATTTTATTATATCATTCTGCTTTCCAGGTCTTCTTCACTAACAATACTGCCCTCTGCTTCCTCACACACTTTGAATCTGTATTTCAGCTTTATCTGCAGATTGCACACTGCAAAAGAACTGTGCTAGTCTCTCCAAATTTCCCCATGGACTGTAAGCCCCTTTCTGTGACACTCTTCGAAATCTCTTTCTGACATCTAAAATGGATAAGCAGTCTCAGAACATACAATTGTTGACCTAGAGAAGCTCATATTCAAAGAATAGCTGCAGTGATATTTCTGCAATTTCCACATCAGTGTGACCCTATGAAATCCCTTCAGTTTCTTAAGTCAGACCAATTAGTAGACAAACTGACCTACGATAGAGAGTGAACAGTAAATGCTAGCCTTGGTGTTTTTGTATTCAGTAGCCAATGGCTGAAGTTCCAATGTCAAACACTAGGAATTCTGATGCTGCAAGAGAAACTAATCACCCTCATGAAACAGACCAGAAAATAAGATCCAAAGGAAGAGAACTAGGTGAAGAAGTCCTCAGAGTTTACTCCCACAGAACAGAATGGGAAAACTTCACAACATTTCTGTAAACTTTCACACAGATACAGGGACAAATTCTAATATCAGTTACACCTAGAATACAAATCTGGAGCAAGTCCAGAGAAATGTACATGGATGAAATGGAGATCAGAATCTAGTCCACTGTCTTTCAGTTACACTTCAAAAGAATATCCAGGTTGTCGGCAACTACAGATCTTAGTTTAAAAGAATATTCAAACAATGTATATAATTTCCATGTCAGAATCCAGTTTTTGGAGGTAAGCACACTATCATAGTCAAAGGATGTGTAACAGTGAAGATTAAATTCCCTCACATGACTATTTACATATTATTAGGTGTAAAGCTGACAAATTCCTATAAGACTCAGTGGCTGAGATTATCTGTTGCCCTAGGGCTCCTTATGCTTCTCTGTTGGTATAAAAAGATAGTGTGTCTAACCTGGCACAAGAGAACTCATGGAGGATGGGTGAAGTCCTACAGCTCTGGAAAAGGAGAACATAGTACCTATCTTTAAAAAGGGGAACAGACAGGACCTGGGGAACTATAGACCTGTCAGCCTAACTTCAATACTGGAAATATTCTATAACAATTATTAAATAATCAATTTGTAACCACCTAAAGGATAATAGAGTGATAAGTAAGAGACAACATGGATTTGTCAAGAACAAATCATGCCAAACCAACTTAATTTCCTTCATTTACTGGCCTACTGGAAAGGG
This sequence comes from Emys orbicularis, assembly GCF_028017835.1. Lineage (NCBI taxonomy): Eukaryota > Metazoa > Chordata > Testudines > Emydidae > Emys > Emys orbicularis. Next base: position 88,720,130 of record NC_088691.1, read on the forward strand.
AATAAACAGGAGACGTGATTTATCTTGCTTTTAATAATCCTTTTTTCATTGTCTCATGTGACATTCTGATAAGCAAACTAGGGAAATGTGATATTGATGAAATTACTGTAAAGTGGGTGCACAACTGGTTGAAAAACTACTCAAAGAATAGTTATCAATGGTTTGCAGTCACACTGTGAGGAGGTATCTAGTGGAGTATGGCAGGGGTCCATCCTGGATCCCTCACTATTTAATAGTTTCATAAATCACTTGATAAATAGAGTAGAGAGTATGTTTATAACATTTGCAGCTGACACTACTATGGGAGGGGTTGTAAGCACTTTGGAGGACAGAATTAGAATTCAAAATAACCTTGACAAATCAATTATACAGGTGTGTAAAGTACTACACTTAAGAAGAAAAAAATAAAATGCACAAATATAAAAAGGGTTATAACTAGCTAGGCAATATTACTGTTGAAAAGAATCTGGGGGACATATTGCTTAACAAATCAAATATGAGCCAACAAATTCATGCCTTGCAAAAAAGGCTAATATCATTCTGGGGTATATTAAAAGGCATGTCGTATGTAAGATAAGAGAAGTAATTGTCCCTCTCTACTCAGTACTGGTGAGAACTCAGCTGGAGTACTCTGTCCAGTTTTGGGCACCAAACTTTAAGAAAGATGTAGAGAAACTGAAAAGAGTACAATGGAATGCACCAAAATTCATAAAAGATAGCAAAAACTTAACCTACAAGGCAAGCTTAAAAAAATTGGGTTTGTTTAGTTTTGAGAAAAGAAGACTAAGGGCAGGGGGACCTGATAACAGTCTTCCAATATGTTAAGAGCTGTTATAAAGAGGACAGTGATCAATTGTTCCCCATGTTCACTGATGGTAGGACAAGAAGTAATAGGTTTAATTTGCAGTAAGAGAAATTAGGTTAGGTATTGGGAAAAACTTTCTAACTTGGAATATAGTTGGCTTCCAAGGGCGGTTGTGGGATCCCTGTCATAGGAGGTTTTTAAAAACAGGTTAGACAAACACCTGTCAGGGAGGAGCTAGGTTTACTTGGTCCTGCCTCAACACAGGGGGATGAATCAGATGACCTCTCACAGTCCCTTTTCTGTCCTACATTTCCATGAATCTATGATAAAGGGCTCTTTGTATGGTATAAAGCTAAAGGAATGCTGGTTGCCCTAGCAGCTCCAGCATGTTTCTTGGTGAGCAGTTCAAATGTATGCCCATTCCACCAGACTGTTCAACTCATAGCACTACTAAAGAGTTCTGAAAGACTTTCCTATGGAAGTGGACATAAGGGACATAAGTCAACACCATGATTGGCTCCAGAATTACAACAATAAATTTTAAATTATTGTAAAATTACCCCAGTGATGGGCATCATGCGTGAAATAAATATCTGCAACATCTGCACATCTATTATATCAACTTATAATATAGAATTCAAAATGACAATAAATACAATGATCAAAATCCTGAGAGGTGCTGAGTAACTACAATCCCCATTGACATCTGTGAGAACTACAGGTTCTCAACCAGTCTTCAGCCACAGGAAATGTACTGTGCATCTTCTGAGCACCTGTAACTACTTCTGATGCCAATGGGTCCATTCCAAGTAATGACAACACTCCCACTGACTTCAGTGTTTCAGGGTCAAGCCTAATATAGTTGCTGGTGCTCAGCACCCTTGGGATTTGATCCAGTGACATTAAACCATCCAGAAAGACAAATAACAGAAAATGTAGTTTGGAGACAAAGTAGTTTGGAGACAAAAGGCAGCTACAATGTCTCGTCATCTACTTTCAAACCATGTGCATCCATACATGGATGACAATCATGCAACAAGGCATTCACACTACTGTAAGCTCAGCCAGTGCTTAAAATGTTCTGAAAACAGATGGGGGCGGGTCTATCATAAACTGGGTGCAGCAACTTTAGTAAGACAGTGCTTACAATGGCCCCCTCAACAACTCAGATTGGTTTTTTTTGTTATCATTATTTATTGGGCGGGGGGGCAGTCTGTGGCCCCTTATGATATGCCTCTGCCTCACACACACACACACACACACACACATACACACACACCCCTTAGCACTGAACTCAGCTCACTATGTTGGTTGGAAAGTGCCAATTAAAAGTGGCAGAATGCAGTATGCATTTACTATCCTAGTTTGTCTGGATCTCAAAAACACCACAGCTCAGTATAACTTAGTACAATCTGGCAGCCTTTGCCCAAGGAAGACCCAGCAATGGGATAACAGGAGAATTGAAGGTCAGGCCTGAACTGTCATCAGAAGCAGATGCAATGTCTGCCTGCACTACATCTATCTCTAGTAAATATTGTGCAAGAAATAGGATAAAGTTGAAGGTATATAGTGCGGAGAAAGGAAAATGAAAGCAAAATTTCTGCTAGTCAGTGTACATGTCAGGCATAAAACCACATTAAAACTACCAACTTCATTAACAAAAAGGTAGAAGGATTGAAGTTCCATATAGCAACAAAACTTGTATTGGATATCTGATTTTTTAAGGAACGAGATCTGTTTAAAGGTAGCATTTAATGGTGTTAATGTGGCAACTATTTCATATCAGAAGTGAATAAGGATAAGAAATTTTACAGAAGGGACAATTGAGGCAATAGAATTAGCTGCTTCTGAGCTGAGGGCCTCACTCTTAAGTGTCCTTTCAATTACTTTTTGTGTGTGTGTAATCCAGTTAACATAACATTTAAAATATATTAGCAAACATCAACTATAAAGCTGTTTTTCCCTGTAAACATAAACTAAATGCTAAATTGAAATTGATTTTCTGTGGAATTAAATTACATCCATATTAATGCTAAATAAATTCATTCTGATAAATGTTTTCCATTGAATACCAAAGTAATTCATAGTGATTAGTGACTCACTATAAAGCATGTTGCCCCTCCTTGTTAGAGATAATTTATCACATAGGACTACTTCTCCCTTCCCCCTCCTCCCGGGAAGAGGCATGGCAACATTAATGAGGTATAAATTACATTTTATTCTTCAGCACTTAGTCACACCAATTAGTAAAAACAGCTTTTTAAAAAGCAAGGTACTTTTTTCAGCTTCTCCTTTGCAAAAATAGGGAAGAAAGAGAGTCATGAAACAAAACCCCATGTCAAACCTTGTACATTTCAATGTCTTATTCTATAAGCCTTCTTATAAAACCATAGCATGTTTACAACTACATTTATAACCTCACAAAAATACCCCCATTACACAATAGATACTACTCAGAATCTAACTCCTACTTTCATCATTGTAATTAATATTCTTATGCTCCTAATAACTACCTCCCCAAAAGGAAAGAGAAAAGAAACCAACAAAGAATATATTCCCAAGGCACAATAAACTTTTGCTTTTGAACTTTTCAATTTGCATATGCTTGTTCACTTAGCAACATCTACAGACATCTTTCCTCTTGATATCAAAATGCCATATTCCTTTTCAAGGCAGAAATTACCATCTGAACATTGCCCAACAATGTATATTTGTCAAAGAATAAAATTAGGCTTTCAAAACTACTACACATTTCTTAATTCTCAAGCATTCTCAATTCCTTATTTAAAAATGGTGTGAGAGAGAGAGAGATTTTAGCACTTGACATCAAGGATGTGTTTTTAAAGGGGCTGCTGATGGATGAAAATTGATAACGAGAACTGGGAATGGGACATAGAAACTTTCAATTTTAGATCAACACTCAGCAACAACAGTCCAAATTCAACCACAGTGGTAATAACCAAAACATACTGCACATTTGATAGCTCTCCTGTGTTCTTTGTAAAATTAGTTGCTCATCTAAGTCCAGTTTCTACTGGATAGGTTTCCAGATCACAAATATGTGAATTTCAGATCTGTTCTCTTTTTTATCTATCTAGCTATCATGTTTTCATTGTTGACAGTATTTTTAATCTTCCTTTTATGGAGGAAATGCCAATAAATGAAAGAAAATCAACAATATTGACCCCCCAAAAAACATTCGGAAGCCATATTTTTGACAAATAGAATATGATATCAGATTGCATGTGCAATACATACAGTTGTTACAGCTACTTTAACAATTAACAGATTTATTCCTTGCGTTGTATGTATTACTGAAAAACAATCACAATCAGCACAAATTAGCATCCCGGCAGGGCTCTAGGCACCAGCAAAACAAGCTGGTGCTTGGGGCGGCACATTTTTAGGGGCGGCATGGCCGGCGCCAGAATGCCGCCCCTAAAAATGTGCCCCGGCCGCCCTAGCTCACCTCCGCTGCCGCTCGCGCGCCACTGCTCCCCCTCCCTCCCAGGCTTGAGAGCCTGGGGGGAGGAGGCAGGGTTGGGGATTTGGGGAAGGGGCGGAGTTGAGGCGGGGCCGGGGGTGAGGGGTAATTAAAAAACGGGGGGGGGAGGGCGGCCAAAATTGTTTTTGCCTTGGGCGGCAAAAATCCTAGAGCCGGCCCTGCATCCCGGTTGTCCATCCCATTCATTGAGATTTAAGATCATCATCTAGATGTTGCCCTTCAGTGACATGGTTGTAGCATATTAATGGGGAACGTGCAGTGCTTCTGCCTATGCTTTAAAATGTTGTGGTTAAATATGGGACTGCAGTCTCCAGGGTTGTCAGTTACATTCCTTCCACTAGGAGGAACTCCTTAAAAAGGAATGCAAATCTTGCAAAAGGAATGCAAAACTATGAGGTACTATATAAAGCTGAGTTGTGAGATACATTCTTCTCCTTTGTCTAATCAAGTATTAAAGTAAACTCAGGTTCAAAATGTTCTATCCATAACATTGCATTTTCCAATAATTGATTCATTATGGAGCTCTCTGAAATAGAAATGTCATATTGTAGATGAAGTATTGTGTAAGTAGAATAAATCTGAAATATTTGGGGCTGAATTCAGCTCTCACACCAATGTAAATAAGAACATAAGAATGGCCCTACTGGGTCAGACAAAGGTCCGTCTAGCCCAGTATCCTGTCTTCTGACAGTGGCCAGTGCCAGGTGCCCCAGAGAGAATGAACAGAACAGATAATCATCAAGTGATCCATCCCCTGTCACTCATTCCCAGCTTCTGGCAAACAGAGGCTAGGGACACCATTCCTGCTCATCCTGGTTAATAGCCAAATCTCAAGTAGCTGCATATGGCTATGTCTACATGATCAGCTAAGGGTGTGATTCCCCTCCTGACGTACACATACAGTAGCTGTTATCAAGCTAGCACAAGTACAAACAGCAATGTAGACACAGTAGCATGGGTAATGACAGCAGAGGCATGGCTGAGCCATGCCAAGTACAAACCTGCCTGAAAGAAGTCGGTTTGTGCTCGGCCCTGTTCAGTGATGCCTCTGCTGCCACTAGCCATGCTCCACTTCTGTTTATATTCACGCTAGCTCCATAAGAACTGGCACAAATATGTGTACATGAGCAGGGGAATCACACACTTAGCCTGTAATGTTGCCATAGCCTTAAAATCAGTGGAGTTATGCCAGTATAACTAGGAACAGGTTTTGGCCTCTGATCTTTTCACAAGGCTATGTTTGTTGAAAAAGAGTAGGAGAAATGTAAACCCTGAGTATCCAGAAATGAAGTGAAATTAAAGAATTAATCATTCCCTTTTTCCTTATCCCCATCCCCCACACTCAGAAAAAAAAGAGGAACCTTAATAGTGAACTCAGCAATGACCTCCCGAATGCACGTAATGTGTAGGGTTACCAGATAGTAACAGTGAAAAAACGGGACAGGGGGTGGGGGGTAATAGGCGCCTATATAAGAAATAGTCTCAAAAAATGGGACTGTCCCTTTAAAAATGGGACATTTGGTCACCCTAGTAATGTGTGCCAGTCTGATGTGCTCACCTGTTGATATAACTTATATAAACATGTATGAGGTCACAATATTTTGAGTGCAAGTTTGATGAAACTGGGGTATGTATTGCTTTTGGGTATTTGTTGGAGATGAAGTGAAAGCCATACAGAGCACTGGAGTGTTGTAGACAATATGAAGGTGGAAAGGTATGCACAAGTCTTTCTCCTTAACTCCTTATTTCCATGCCTTTAAGGTTTTTGGTGGCTGGAGTATATGCTGCAACAACCTGAACTGTCACTAAATGTAGTTTCTGTTTGTTATACAGAAGAAGAGGCCTGTTTTGTATCCAAGATGATATAGTGATTGGGCCAGATGCTGATACAGTTATTCAGGGGTTCTCAACGTTTCCATGCTGTGATCCCTCTCCTTAAAGATTTTGAGGACTTTGCTCCCATCTATCCATAGAGAAAAAGAGAATGAACACACCCCCTTGAAATCTATTTCCAATCTCCCTGAGGGTTGTGACCACCAGGATGGTAACCTGTACCCTTATTCAAATTTAATAGCACCTTACCTCCTAAGTGATCCCATTGATTTCAATGCAGTAGGTGCATACAGTAAGGTATTAGAACCTGACCCATAAATAATAAAATCTGCATGGAAAGCTAATGAGTCCAATATGTTCACAGACTAGAGTCTTAACTGGCAGATGGAACAGGATGTTTGTGGTTTTGTCAAAGAAGATTGTACTGGGATTTAGTTTCAGGTTTTTTTGATTGTTTTTGATAAGTAGGTATACTACAGCCATAATCAGATAGGCACTTAGGTTTTATGCCATAGACAAGTATTGTTCGAAAGGAAAATTCCTCAACAATTCCTGGCTTGAAAGAAATTTGTCCCGCATTTTGTTGCATGTATTTTAAATTTTATAGAGACTTAAGCAAGTGTGGTGTAGAAATATAACAATTCTGATATAGGGTGAATATTCCCCCGAAACACCTAAAATATATAGCAGTGAAAATAGAGTATAAAATACAAAGTCTGAGGATGTCTGGAAGGTTAATTTTAAAGGAGCATAAAATAAAAAGCAGCTGTGAAGAAGAAGAGATCAGCAGTTGAAAAAGGAAGAGAAGAGGACACGGCTCTACCCCTAAGTCATACATGAGTTTATACGTTAATTTGTAGCCCTGGAGACAAGGGGTTGTCAAAACAAATAAGACAGGGAATAAGAACAATGTAAAAAGGATTTACTCTGGGAAGGGAAGGAGGGAAGACAAAAGGAGGAGGAGAGGGAAAGAAAAGGGTAGGAAGGGATTCAATGAACTATAAGAAGTCAATTTGGTAAATCAGACTTTCTTCGTTTGGAGAATATGGAGTTACCCTGTTACCACTGGAAGTTAACATGTTACTTACTGAAGGTGAGAAGTTGAAGCCAAAGAATCATGGGATTTGTCAAAGGTCATCAATAAAAAGATAGATAGCCATGTTCCCCTCCTGACTGTCTGTCCCTAAATAACACTGTATGCAAATCTAGATAATTAATTATGGCCTAGGTGAGAAAGTAAATGAGGTCTGAACAAGGAAATGTCAATACTGGATTTGGAAAGGATTGATCTGATCCAAGATCAAGTGTTTCCAGCTTCCAGTATGGAAGATACAGCTGTACATATAAAACAGGTTTTAATTCTGTTAAGAGGATGAGACCTGTTGAGGAAAGTCTGTAAATACGAAGAGATACAAAGGTGGGGTATATTTCTAGGCCCCTTGAAAGGTACAACATACAGGAGCTAGAGTAAACTGCTATTTTATGTCTATCCTACAGGTACTGAAAATGTGTCTATCTTTTTAACCAAGAAGGTTCATTCATACTTATTGTCAGAATCTTTCACGTGGAGAAGGATTGTCATCACTAGTTGCAATATGATGCAATAGATGGTCCCTGGGATATTTTGGAAATCAAAATAAACAAAGTATTATTTAATCCTATTCTATTCAGGTTCTTATACCACACTCATCACTGTAGTATTTGAGCACCATCCAGTAGTGCATTAAGCAAGGTAACTAACATCTGTCACTTGTTGTATGTTCTCTCATTCTCTCCACAGGGTTAGACATGTGTGCAGTGTAGTATCTTGTTTTGGTAGGCTGTTTTCGTTTTCTTTTGGATTTTCTGGGGGGGGGTTTCTGTGTGCGTGTCTATACACACAGACACACACACACAATCTGTTATGTATTTAAGTTAGTGAAGACACGTTCAAAGAAATGAGCCTTGCACTTGGAGTGGAAGATGGTGAGATTTGTGTTGGTCATTAGTTTCTGGGGGAGTTCATGCCACAGAGTTGGACTAACCCCCAAGAAAGTTTTGTCTGCTGCACAGATGAGCTTTACCTCTGTTGTAGAGAGTTCCACTGTATAGGGTTGCCAACTCTGACTGAAGCTATTCCGGGAGATTTCCCCCCCCAACATGACGTAATGTCGTTTTCTTAAAATAGCCTATTAAAATCTCCCGGATTGCTTTCAATAGTCACCGGGAGATTGATGCCGATTCCAGGAGACTCCACACCAATCCTGGAGGGTTGGCAAACCTACCATTGTACCAAGGAGAGATGTTGTTGACCATGCCTTCGTATCAGAACTATAGGCAGTCTTTTAGATATTCTTGGCTCAGGCCCTGAAGCACCTTGAAGATAAGGATCAAGACCTTGAATTTGGTTCAATATTCTATGGGAAGTCAGATTTGATATTCTCATGGTAGCCTGTGTAGCTGAGGATATGTGCACTAGTTAGAATTTCTTAAGTACTGAAGTCTTCATGCCCAGGTTTATTGCACTGCTGTACTCCAGTAGACAGGTGAACCATTCAGAAAGGTTTATAATCCATACATGTCCACGGAGAGGTCTATAGGTTTGACTTCTAATCTTGATTCTGATATTAAATCCTTCTGTTGTCTGGTGCAAGTCATGGGGATATTAATGGGGATATTAATTACTCCATTTACACATACTAATCAAGAACTAAATGTACCAATTCTATGAACAACAGATAGGGCACACACAAATGGAAAATGGACTGAGACTAGAGCTAGTTAGAAAATTTTTATCAAAAAAGTATCCCATTAGAAAATTATGATTGATCAAAACTGATTTTTTTTTTTTTTTTTTTTGCAAATTCATATTGATTTGGACTAAATTTCCTGTAGATAAAAATATTTTGAAATGAAAACAACTTTGTTTCAGAACAATTCATTTTGGAAAAAATTGAAAATTTTGTTTCAAAACAAACTTTCAATTGGAAAATCTATTTTATTTTTCTCAAATTTATGTTATATTTTATTTATATTAGATGTTTTCAATATCCTTGCATTAGCCTGCAATCACGTTTCTATGACACTGAAAACAGCTGCTCTTCTAATTAGTACACTGAGTGCTTATCCACTTTGATCTAGAAAATAAGCTAAGATATTTCAATCAGTACTAAGTAGCAACAGCTCTTACTGATTTTTAAAATATATAAAATGAAATAGAATATTTTACTTGTACATTATATCACAATGACATTAATTTTATATTATGACATGATATGCCATCTGTTATTATGCACTAATATTGAAATGTCATGAAATAATGAAAAATATTGAAAATAATATAAACATGAATAATTGATTTTTTTCAAAAAAATTCATCTCACATGAAATTCCAGAACTATTTTGTTTTTGTTCCAATTCAGAATGAAATGTCAAAACTTCCAGTTAAATGGACACTCCAGGTGTTCACTGGCTGTGAGACCCCTTTGAAAGTTTGTTTTAATCACTACTTGTGTAAATAATTGCTCACAAGTGTGATTAAGTGGTTCACAATCTGGCCTTCAGAATTCAGATGGATTGTCCTAACATGTAAGCAATAATTGAAATTATATGGATTTGGTCATTATCTGGGGCTTCAAAACTATTTGACACTGCCCCATTCTTTTAAAATGTTAGTGACGTTCTGTGATTTTTATTAAATACCTGTGATGTTTCTTTTTAATTTGTCACACAAGAGACAGCACAGGTGGCAATGCAGAACAGCAGGATTAATCTGAAATAGAAATAAGCTCTAAGGGCATTATCCTTCTGTCAATGTTTACACAAAATCCCCATTGACTTTTATAGGAATTCTTGCTACTTAATGATGCCAAGCTTTGGCACCATTATTTTTTTTCTAGTTCACATGCAAAATATTTGATTGTCAAGAGTAGTGATTCTGAAGAACTTGTTAAGAAATATGGAAACAAAAGTCACTTTGTAGGAATTACTTATAGGTGGCTTAATGCTTTGCATTACCTCCTCAATCTCAATCTTAAAGAAAAATGGGGAAAGAATTTAGCCTTAGGGTATGTCTACACTACGAAATTAGATCGAATTAATAGAAGCCGGTTTTATAGAAATCGGTTGTATACAGCCGATTTTGTGTGTCCCCACATAAAATGCTCTAAGTGCTCTAGTCGGCGGACCGCGTCCACAGTACCGAGGCTAGCGTCGACTTCCGGAGCATTGCACTATGGGTAGCTATCCCACAGTTCCCGCAGTCTCCGCCGCCCATTGGAATTCTGGGTTGAGATCCCAATGCCCGAATGATGCAAAACAGTGTCGCGGGGGGTTCTGGGTACATGTCGTCAGGCCCCTCCCCCTCCGTCAGAGCAACGGCAGACAATAGATTCGCGCCTTTTTACCTGGGTTACCTGTGCAGACAACATACCACGGCAAGCATGGAGCCCGCTCAGCTCAGCTCACCGTCACCATATGTCATCTGGGTGCCGGCAGACGTGGGACTGCATTGCTACACAGCAGCAGCAGCTAACTGCCTTTTGGCGGTAGACGGTGCAGCATGACTGGTAGCCTTCATTGGCGATCTGGGTGCCGGCAGCCGTGGGGCTGGCAGCCGTGGGGCTGCATTGCACCAGCCCCTTGCCTTTTGCCTTTTGGCAGTAGATGGTTTATTACGACTGGTAACCGTCCTCGTCGTACAGCAGTGGCTGTCGATCATGGGCACCTGGGCAGACATGCTCAGTCCTATGGAACTGTCTTGATGATGATGGTTATCAGTCGTAGTATGCCATTTTCTGCCAAGCGCCCTGTTGGCTCATCGCACGTTAGCAGAGTCTTCCCTGAGCAGCAGATCGTGCAATAGGCCTGAAGGCTAACTGCCAAGCGCCCAGTATTTGCTGCCAAGCACCCAGAAAATGCCGAGGGCTATCAGTCATGCTGCACCGTCGTCTTAAGATGTAAAAAATAGATTTGTTCTGTATTCATTTCCTTCCCCCCTCCCTCCGTCAAATCAACGGCCTGCTAAACCCAGGCTTTTGAGTTAAATCTCTGGGGGGGGGGCATTCTGTGTGACAGTTGTTTGTGTTTCTCCCTGATGCACAGCCACCTTTCTTGATTTTAATTCCCTGTACCTGTACGCCATGTCGTCACTCGCCCCTCCCTCCCTCCTTCCCCTGGTCCGTCAGATACTAGTTTCGCGCCTTTTTTCAGACCAGACGCCATAGCTAGCACTGGGATCATGGAGCCCGCTCAGATCACCGCGGCAATTATGAGCACTATGAACACCACGCGCATTGTCCTGGAGTATATGCAGAGCCAGGACATGCCAAAGCAAAACCAGGACCAGCCGAGGAGGAGGCGATTGCAGCGCGGCGACGAGAGTGATGAGGAAATGGACATGGACCTAGACCTCTCACAAGGCACAGGCCCCAGCAATGTGGAAATCATGGTGTTCCTGGGGCAGGTTGATGCCGTGGAATGCCGATTCTGGGCCCGGGAAACAAGCACAGACTGGTGGGACCGCATCGTGCTGCAGGTGTGGGACGATTCCCAGTGGCTGCGAAACTTTCGCATGCGTAAGGGCACTTTCATGGAACTTTGTGACTTGCTTTCCCCTGCCCTGAAGCGCCAGAATACCAGGATGAGAGCAGCCCTCACAGTTGAGAAGCGAGTGGCGATAGCCCTGTGGAAGCTTGTAACGCCAGACAGCTACCGGTCAGTCGGGAATCAATTTGGAGTGGGCAAATCTACTGTGGGGGCTGCTGTGATCCAAGTTGCCAGGGCAATGAGAGACCTGGTGATATCAAGGGTAGTGACTCTGGGAAACGTGCAGGCCATAGTGGATGGCTTTGCTGCAATGGGATTCCCAAACTGTGGTGGGGCGATAGACGGAACCCATATCCCTATCTTGTCACTGGAGCACCAAGCCACCGAGTACATAAACCGCAAGGGGTACTTTTCAATGCTGCTGCAAGCCCTGGTGGATCACAAGGGACGTTTCACCAACATCAATGTGGGCTGGCTGGGAAGGGTACATGATGCTCGCGTCTTCAGGCACTCTGTTCTGTTTTGAAAGCTGAAGGAAGGGACTTTCTTCCCGGACCAGAAAATAACCATTGGGGATGTTGAAATGCCTATCGTGATCCTTGGGGACCCAGCCTACCCCTTAATGCCATGGCTCATGAAGCCGTACACAGGCAGCCTGGACAGGAGTCAGGACCTGTTCAACTACAGGCTGAGCAAGTGCCGAATGGTGGTAGAATGTGCATTTGGACGTTTAAAAGCATGCTGGCGCAGCTTACTGACTCGCTCAGACCTTAGCGAAAAGAATATCCCCATTGTTATTGCTGCTTGCTGTGCGCTCCACAATATCTGTGAGAGTAAGGGGGAGACATTTATGGCGGGGTGGGAGGTTGAGGCAAATCGCCTGGCCGCTGATTATGCGCAGCCAGACACCAGGGCGGTTAGAGGAGCACAGCATGGCGCGGTGCGCATCAGAGAAGCTTTGAAAACGAGTTTTGTGACTGGCCAGGCTACGGTGTGAAACTTCTGTTTGTTTCTCCTTGATGAAATCTCCGCCCCCCCCACCCACCCGGTTAACTCTACTTCCCTGTAAACCAACCACCCCACCCTCCCCTACCCTCCCCCCTTCACGCACCACTTGCAGAGGCAATAAAGTCATTGTTACTTCACATTCATGCATTCTTTATTAATTCATCACACAACTAGGGGGATAATTGCAAAGGTAGCCGGGGATGGGTGGGGGAGGAGGGAAGGAAAAGGACACACTGCAGTTTAAAACTTTAAAACTTTAACACTTATTGCTTGGGAAATCATCTGGGGTGGAGTGACTGGGTGGCCGGAGGCCCCCCCACCGTGTTCTTGGGCGTCTGGGTGAGGAGGCAATGGGACTTGGGGAGGAGGGCTGTTGGTTACACAGGGGCTGTAGCGGCGGTCTCTGCTCCTGCTGCCTTTCCTGCAGCTCAACCATACGCTGGAGCATATCAGTTTGATGCTCCAGCAGCCGGAGCATCGACTCTTGCCTTCTGTGTGCAAGCTGACGCCACCTCTCATCTTCAGCCCGCGATTCAGCACGCCACCTCTCCTCTCGCTCATATTGGGCTTTTCTATAATCAGTCATTGACTGCCTCCACGCATTCTGCTGTGCTCTGTCAGCGTGGGAGGCAGTCTGTAGTTCTGTAAACATTTCATCACGCGTCCTTCGCTTTCACTTTCGAATATTCACTAGCCTCTGAGAAGGAGAAAGATTTGCAGCTGGTGGAGGAGAAGGGAGAGGTGGTTAAAAAAGACACATTTTAGAGAACAATGGGTACACTCTTTCACGTTAAATTTTGCTGTTCACATTACACAGCACATGTGCTTTCGTTACAAGGTCGCATTTTTCCTCTTATATTGAGGGCCTGCCAGTTTGGTGTGAGAGATAACTCACGCACTGCCAGGCCACAGATTTCAGCTTGCAGGCAGCCATGGTAAGACAGAGTCTTTTGGCTTTTTTAACCTTCTTAACATGTGGGGATGGTTTCAAACAGTACTGCTCTCATTAACCATACCAAGCACCCGTTGGGTTGGCCATTTAAAATGGGTTTGCAATGTAAAAGGAGGGGCTGCGGTTTCAGGGTTAACATGCAGCACAAACCCAACTAATTCCCCTCCCCCACACACCCAATTCTCTGGGATGATCACTTCACCCCTCCCCCCCACCGCGTGGCTAACAGCGGGGAATATTTCTGTTCAGCAGAGCAGGAAGGGGTACCTCTGAATGTCCCCTTAATAAAATTGCCCCATTTCAACCAGGTGACCGTGAATGATATCACTCTCCTGAGGATAACAAAGAGCGATAAGGAATGGATGTTGTCTGCATGCCAGCAAACACCGGGACCATACGCTGCCATGCTTTGTTATGCAATGATTCCAGACTACGTGCTACTGGCCTGGCGTGGTAAAGTGTCCTACCATAGCGGATGGGATAAGGCAGCCCTCCCCAGAAACCTTTTGCAAAGGCTTTGGGAGTACATGAAGGAGAGCTTTCTGGAGATGTCCCTGGAGGATTTCCGCTCCATCCCCATACACGTTAACAGACTTTTCCAGTAGCTGTACTGGCCGCGATTGCCAGGGCAAATTAATCATTAAACACGCTTGCTTTTAAACCATGTGTAATATTTACAAAGGTACACTCACCAGAGGTCCCCTGTGTGCCCCCAGGGTCTTGGGTGAGTTCGGGGGTTACTGGTTCCAGGTCCAGGGTGATAAACATATCCTGGCTGTTGGGGAAACCGGTTTCTCCGCTTCCTTGCTGCTGTGAGCTATTTACATTATCTTCATCCTCATCTTCCTCGTACCCCGAACCCGCTTCCCTGTGTGTTTCTCCAGTGAGGGACTCATAGCACACGGTTGGGGTAGTGGTGGCTGCACCCCCTAGAATGGCATGCAGCTCCGCGTAGAAGCGGCATGTTTGCGGCTCAGCCCCGGACCTTCCGTTTGCTTCTCTGGCTTTGTGGTAGGCTTGCCTTAGCTCCTTAATTTTCACGCGGCACTGCTGTGCGTCCCTGTTATGGCCTCTGTCCTTCATGGCCTTGGAGACCTTTTCTAATATTTTGCCATTTCGTTTACTGCTTCGGAGTTCAGCCAGCACTGATTCATCTCCCCATATGGCGAGCAGATCCCGACCTCCCGTTCTGTCCATGCTGGAGCTCTTTTGCGATCCTGGGACTCCATCACGGTTACCTGTGCTGATGAGCTCTGCGTGGTCACCTGTGCTCTCCACGCTCAGCAAACAGGAAATGAAATTCAAACATTCGCGGGGCTTTTCCTGTCTACCTGGCCAGTGCATCTGAGTTGAGAGTGCTGACCAGAGCGGTCACAATGAAGCACTGTGGGATAGCTCCCGGAGGCCAATAATGTCGAATTCCTTCCACACTAACCCAATTCCAACCCACTAAGGCCGATTTTATCACTAATCCCCTCGTCGGAGGTGGAGTAAAGAAACCGGTTTAAAGGGCCCTTTAAGTCGAAAGAAAGGGCTTCGTCGTGTGAATGTGTCCAGGCTTAATTCGATTTAACGCGGCTAAAGTCGACCTAAACTCGTAGTGTAGACCAGGCCTTACTATCACAACAGAAATCTGGGAGCATATCTGGCTTAATGTGAAACAGGCTTCAAGGTCTTTATCCTTACTATTCTTCTAGAACAAGATATTAAGCGGGTAATATTGGACTCCAGAACATTTGTTGAAGACACATTGGTGTTAGCAGTTAACATCAAAAAATGGATTGCAGTAACTATTTTAGTGGCCAAAAGAGTTATTTTGAGAAAATCAAAATCTGCAGTTGCTCCTCATACACAGACTGGCTTAATGAGTTCACTACTACTGCATTAATGGACAAATGACTTTATTAAAAACACTTGGAAAAATATGAGGATGTCTGGTCACACATAAAACTATTGCAAACTTTTGCAGTTTAGTATATTTAGTCCCCGATACTCATAGGTTATGTTCTCACTTATTTAACTTTTTAATCACTTTAATAACTGATGCCCTTCATAACCTCTACTGATTCAGGTTTTTTGGTTTGTTTTTGGTTTCTTTTACAGGTGTTACAAGTAATGAATGTTGAATTTTGTTTTTATATGCTATTTCCATCTTAAGCATGTATTTATTTATGTTTTGTTTTATGTGTTTATAGTCTATATAAAAAAAAATAAAGTTAAAAAAGATTAGTGATTCTCAGAAATGGTGATAAATCCACGCTCTTATTTCTACCATGCTTTGGTATGTCTGAAAAAAAAAATCAGATATAGTCACTGCAAAAACTACTACTAAATTCTAACTATCTTATGTGTCCATGGGTCACAACAGTACTCTTTTTTGTTTTGTCTTGTTTTTTTTGTTTTGTTTTTGGGTTGTTGTTTTTTTTTTGCTACCCCCTACAAATGCACTGCACAAGGTCATTCATTATGGAGATATCAGCTAAGGACATCAAAATGTCAGACAGGCATCATCAGGATGGAATATATCAATAGTCATTAGCATTGTCCAGAGGAGAGGGCAACAGTTAAGCATTAGCAGAATGGCTATAGCTTAGATAAATAGGTAAGGCTCAGAATGGCCTGGAAACATGGGACCAAAATATAGAAGCGCCAATAAAAAGCCTTTGCTCACCTTGCAAACTGAAACAAATTAACAAAATGCGATAACTTATTAAAAGCAACACCAAATAAAGAGCACTGTTCTACCGATCTGCCCATGAGACGGAAACAGCAGTAACTGTTCCTGGAGCACCACTATTAAGTTAACCTGTGATGCCAGCCATGCCAATTTTCACTCTATTGTCCCCAATACCTCCATTTACAACATAATTATCAGTTATATACACCGTTTCACGGCACATCTGTAATCTAAACTCATGTGTGCCTTTTAATAATATATTTTCATCCCATAAAATCTGGTTTCTCTTGTCTCATCAATATGCTTGGTAACTTGCACTGCCAAGTCAGACCTGGCAGTCATTAATGATGTTATATTAGTGTGACCTCTTTATTACACTCTCTTCTGTTTAACTTAGTAACAGCAGACATTTGAGCTTTGATAGACAGATAGATCATTTTTTCCACAGCTGTTCATGGGGAAAAGAACTTCTTGTGGTTCTGAGAAATTCTTAATGAGATAGACACTTAATAATGAATTTACCATGGAAAAAGAGAGTGAAAGCATATTTGATTAAAATATTATTAAATAAACGGTTAGTCCCTTTTAGACTTAAGTTGGAGAATCATTGGGAACGTCACAAACCAAATACTTCTCTGTTGCCTAATCATCCAATAAAGAATGTAGAACTAATTAAGCATTATGTCCGACAGTATGATATTTGCAACATCACTATACACTCACAGCCAAATACTTAGCTGATGTAAATCAGTGTAGCTTTATTGACTTCAGTGGAACTACACCGATTTACATCTGGTAAAATTCTGGCACCCTTGTACAATGATGTAGCTGACCTGTTTCCTGAGATCATGCTCCAGGATCTGTGAACTGTATTATATACAAAGGGGTTTAGCATGGTGGTGGTTAGAGTACAATATAATTAAAGATTATTTTGTTAGTGGGATATGGCAATCATTATAGTTGTGCCTCTGAAGACCATGATAATGCAGACAAGTATGTAGATGGAACTAGAAGTAAGGATGTCAGATTTATTATGTTTAATAAAATCTAATAGAAGTTATGCAAATTTACCTTATGGAGGTGTTTTATTCTGGAATTGTTTATAGACAATATTCATACAGGGTGTGATAAATGAAGTGTGTGTGGGGGGGAGGGGGGGCGCTAGCTCCCCTTTATGGACACCCAACCAGCCAGTTAGCTGTAAAATCCCTCTTGGTAGTTGTTCTCTGCTTGCTTTACCTGTAAAGGGTTAAAAGTCCCCCAGGTAAAGAAAAGGAAGTGGGCACCTGACCAAAAGAGCCAATGGGAAGGTAGAACTTTTTAAAATTGGGAAAGAAACTTTCCCTTTGTCTGTTGTTCTCTCTGGGCTGCAGGGACACTGAGCAGCAATGCTATAAGCAGCTTTAAGACAGGAATGATTATAGATTATCCATTCATACCTTCAACCTACTCATCTGAAGCCTCAGATATATAAGTAAAATTAGGGAATATGTAGAAAGACACGATTAGGGTTATTTCTTTTATTTCTTAGTGGCTTGTGGACTCCTCTGTGCTAATCCCAGATGCTTTTGTTTGCTTGTAACCTTTAAGCTGAACCCCCAAGAAAGCTATTTTGGGTGTTTAATTTTTTTGGAATTGCTCTTTTAAAATCTAGCAAAAGCCGAAGTTCCAGATGTATTTTCTTTCTTTTTGTTTTTAATAAAATTTACCTTTTTTAAGAACAGGATTGGATTTTTGGTGTCCTAATTGGTTTGTGCATGTGTTGTTTAATTAGCTAGTGGCAACAGCTAATTTCCTTTGTTTTCTTTCTCAGCTCTTCCCCCGGTCGAGGTGTGTGTGTGTGTGTGTGTGTGTGTGTGTGTGTGTGTGTGTGTGTGTGTGTGTGTGTGTGTGAAATGGCTTGAGTGTACCCCACAGGGAGGAATTCCCAAGTGCTCCTTCCTGGGTTCAAGGGTTTCTTTTGCATTTGGGTGGTGGCAGCATTTACCAAGCCAAGGTCAGAGAAAAGCTATAACCTTGGGAGTGTAATACAAACCTGGAGTGGCAAGTATTAATTTTTAAAATCCTTGTGGGCCCCCAACTTCTGTACTCAAAGTGACAGAGTAGGGATTCAGCCTTGACACAGGGCCAAATCCTATCATCATTATTATTCAGTCTTTAACTCCACTGATGTTAATATGAGTTTTCTCTAAGTGAGAGCTGTAGAAGGATTTCAGGATTTGGATAGTACAGTACACTGATATCTTGTCTTGTCCAACATTTATACATACTTTGACATATCTACTATTTTTTTGAAGTCTGCTTAGGCTAATAGCAATTCTGTATAGCACTCCGTAGATTTCTGAGGTTTCTCTATTTGATTATTTCATTCTTATAATTGTATGTCATTGTTCTTGAAACAGAGGGAAAAGGAAAAAAAAAATAGATCCATCTTAACAGGGACTCTAAAAACAAGTAGTTATAGCCTGATTATGCTGAAAGAAGTAATTGAAATCTTTAGTAATCCTCTGGAAAAATTTCTTTACATTTGTTAAAGGTTTGATTTGAACCTTTTAATATGTAGAATACAATTTTCAAGAGAAGAAAGAAGAGGAGGTACTGAAGATAGAAATAAAGAGGGTTAGCCATAAGGTTTTTCCCCACATATTGAAAGGCCTGAAACAGGATAGAAAGCAAAGGAATTCAGAGATAGCTTCTCTGATGCTAATGAGATGTGATAATTTAGTTTACACCCAAAAAAAAAAAGTTAAGGCTGTCCAAAGATAATAGAGTGCCATATTCTGAACTGAAAAACAATGGTGTAAACCACAGCAAATTCTGTTGGTGTCACCATAATTATTTGGAATTTATGCCAGTGTAATTGAGATCAGGATCTGGCCAAATAACTTTGATTTCTGGAGAAAGGATAGATTTTCTTTCATTTAAATGGCATTATTATTAACCCGAAGTCTGTCAAAAAAAGACACACTTGCTTTCATCAGCATTAAAATGTGATGTTATTTCAAAATGACAGTGGTAGTATGTTGTCTTTTCAAAAGAAGCATGAGCAGAATAACCATAATTAAAAGGGTTAGTAAGAGAGAGGATGTGTTAAAAATCTCAGCAAAGGAAATCCTGGCTCCCTTGAAGACTACAGAAAAGCAACTGAAATCTCTTCAATGGCTAAATATTTCCAGAACATGCTCAGAGCAGTCAGGAATGAAACTAATAAGTATGTATATATATATATTGCTAAAAGTTTTTTAAAATACTACTTTCCTTCCAAAAATCCATCTAGCAACTAAAATTAAAATACATGAACTAGATTAAGAAAAGTAAGAATGATCTGGACCTCAGCAGTACTTGGAATTGATTCTGATTATTTTCAGTTTGAAAGAAAAACCTCTAGTTTTACAATTTCAGACAACTGCACACCTTGTATCAAGCAAGGTCTCACCAGGTTTGGTGATCTCTGCTGTGAGAGGCGCTGCTGCATTTGGGCTGTGACATTTCTAGCTGAGCTCTCCGTTGGGTCAGAAAGGAGACAATGCAATCTATGGCACTGTTGAGCCAGAAAATGCATGGAGACCATAAGATTTGATTACAGGAATCCAGAAGCCAGCAAAGAGTGTGAGACCTAAGACCTACAGCAGAGGGTGAAACCTTGGTTACACTTAAGTCAATGGCAAAACTCCCATTTACTCGAATAGGGCCAGGATTTCACCTGAGATACCTTTTTAAAAATTGGTTATGGTGAAATTTTTGGTTAGACTGGGAAGTAGAGGAGAGGGGAGTAGGACATAGAAAAGGGTGTGACAGAAAGAAGACTTCCAACAGCTGAGATAATCATTTTAAGATTCAGGAGTTCTCTAACTGAAGCAACTTGTGAACCTGCATTTAAAGACCTAAGCATTTGGGGGGGGGAGGGGAACGGAGGGACGGGTTCAAGTTCTATAAACTGGTCAAAAAGCAGCAAAAATTGTTTGCAAAAATATGTCCAAATTTTACTTGAAAAATATCAGGCAACATTTCCAAATATGAAAAAAATAATGACCCGCTCTAGTTTGTAGAACTATTTTTTGAAAATATAGGTTTTTCCAAGATGCTACTTCTGTTACAGGGTTTTTCATTTGGCGTTCTACAGGGCGTTGACCCTTTCCTCCTCCTGCTGTGGACTCATTTGAATGGCTGCTTTCACCAATTCTCCAGCTGTGATAGAAACAGTTGCACAGAGTCAGAGATGTTGTCAAAAGACTGGGGAGGAAGGATAGTAAGTTCCCATGATATATTGAATGGGAGGACGTAGAGCAGTTTATATACCATTTTCAACAAATGGTGACCATCAATATATTGATTGGCCCCAAAATGAATGGGTCATTTGTTTATTGACCATGTTAGCAGGAAGAGAACTAGGAGCCTAAGCAAATGTTCACTAAAGTCTAGGAGATTATTTCTATTGACTTTACTGTGTTCTGCACCCAATTCTTTCTATCATAGTATTTTAGCTGTTAGAATTTCTCATTCCTCCACTCTACTAAAGGAACACATTTTATAATTCTTAGCAAGTACTTAGTAGGCAAACAATAAAACAATACCATCAATATCAGCTGAAGAGGTGATTAGAAGGAGTGTTACAAAAATAAAATGAAGTTAGAAAACATTGCTAGAAGTGGAGGGGAAAGCTAGTCTTCATTTAAAAACCAAACACTGTTTTTCCATTTCTTTTCATCAAGATATTTCATCTTGACAAGCCCTTTAGCATAAATGTCTCAAAACACCTGAGTCCTTGTACTTAATACAGTCAAGACCCTGAGCTCTAAACTGTCATATACCATTATCATGTTTCAGATGACATCTCTTATCTGAAGGATGGTACCTCCCAACAGTGCAGATTTTACCTCATATTTGTGTTTGGTTTCAGCATCCTAATATATGATCTTGTATCATCGATCCAGTCCTTTGGAACTATAAGCAGACAATAACAAAGCATTAACTTCACAATGACTAACTGTCTATTATTCCATGTAGTTGGGATGTAGTACTAACCGTCAACTAATGCTTTTGAATGATGACTGTCAATTAATTACAGTTAACTTACGCGATTAACTCAAAAATATTAATCACAATTAAAAAAATTCATTGCAATTAATTACAGTTTTAATCACACTGTTAAACAGCAGAACACCAATTGAAATTTCTTAAATATTTTTGGATGATTTTCTACATTTTCAAATATATTGATTTCAATTACAACACAGAATACAAAGTGTACAATGTTCACTTTATATTACTTTTGATTACAAATATTTGCACTGTAAAAATTACAAAAGAAATAGTATTTTTCAGTTCACCCCCCACAAGTACTGTAGTGCAATTTCTTTATCATGAAAGAGCAACTTACAAAGGTAGATTTTTTTTTTGTTACATAACTGCACTCAAAAACAAAACAACGTAAAACTTTAGAGCTTACAAGTCCACTCAGTCCTACTTCTTGTTCAGCCAGTCGCTAAGAGAAACAAGTTTGTTTACATTTATGGGAGATAATGCTGCTCGCTTCCTATTTACAAAGTCACCTGAAAGGGAAAAAAGGTGTTTGCATGGCACTTTTGTAGCCGGTATTGCAAGGTATTTGTGTGCCAGATATGCTAAACATTCATATGCCTCTTCATGCTTCAACCACCATTCCAGAGGACATGATTCCATGCTGATGACGCTTGTTAAAAAAACGCATTAATTAAATTAGTGACTGAATTCCTTGGAAGAGAATTGTATGTCTCCTGCTCCATCATTTTACCCACATTCTGCCATATATTTTGTGTTATGATAGTCTCGGATGATGACCCAGAATATGTTGTTTGATTTAAGAACACTTTCACTGCAGATTTGACAAAACACAGAAAGGTTCCAATATCAGATTTCTAAAGATAGCCACAGCACTTGATCCAAGGTTTAAGACTCTGAAGTGCCTTCCAAAATCTGAGAGGGACGAGGTGTGGAGCATGCTTTCAGATGTCTTAAAAGAGCAACACTCCGATGCGGAAACTACAGAACCTGAACCACCAAAAAAGAAAATCAACTTTCTGTTGGTGGCATCTGACTCAGATGATGAAAATGAACACGCATCAGTCCGCACTGGTTTGGATCGTTTTCGAGCAGAATCCATCATCAGCATGGACACGTCCTCTGGAATGATGGTTGAAGCATGAGGGGACATGTAAATCTTTAGCGCATCTGGCATGTAAATATCTTGCGACGCCGGCTACAACAATGTCATGCAAATGCCTGTTCTCATTTTCAGATGACATCATAAACAAGAAGCGGGCCGCATTATCTCCTGCAAATATAAAAAAACCTAATTTGTGTGGCTGAACAAGAACTAGGGCTGAGTGGACTTGTAGGCTCTAATGTTTTACATTGTTTTATTTTTCAGTGCAGTTATTTTTTGTACATAATTCTACATTTGTAAGTTCAACTTTCATGATAAAGATATTGCACTACAGTTCTTGTATTAGGTGAATTGAAAAATATTTCTTTTGTTTTTTACAGTGCAGATATTTGTAATAAAAAATAAATATAAAGTGAACACTGTACACTTTGTATTCTGTGTGTAATTGAAATCAATATATTTTAAAATGTAGAAAACATCCAAAAAATATTTAAATAAATGGTATTCTGTTATTGTTTAACCACAAATAATCACGATTATTTTTTTAATCGCTTAACAGCCCTATTTTGAATATTATGTTCAATAGCTTTGAAGATAATACTCAAATATGTATTCTTGCAGATATAGAAAAAATGTCTAAAGCTTCCTTTAATTGTTCAAATAGCTACAAGTTCTTTGTGCTTTATAAATTACTTTTTGATAGTGGACAAATTTTCCAGAAGAGGTTATCAATGTAACCTATTAAGTTATTTAGTAGCTGCACAACTACTATTTTGATAATTCAGTTAATAAGTACTATATGTTCTTCTTCCCACATGTCTGACCTTTAATAATAATAATGATATGTAGTTTCTTAAGAATATGAATTTGAGTGACTAAAGCATCTTGAAGAAAATTAGAGGTATTAGTTGAAAGGCACACTAAAATAATTACTTCACTTTCTGAATCTCTGTCCAAAGTTGTTTTGTTTATGAATTAAGATTATTTAATTTAAGATTATTTAATTTAAAAGACTGCCTTGTACATTTTTTTGTTTGTTTTTTGTTTTTTTGGAGGGGGGGTGTTTTGATTTTTTGCTTTGTTTTGTGTTTTAGGATAATAGATAGGATAGATAGATAGATAGATAGATAGATAGATAGATAGATAGATAGATAGATAGATAGATAGATAGATAGATAGATGCTTTTATACTTCCTAATCTGCAAAGAGTTAATTTGGTTGTGCGGATTTTTGCTCTGTGTGTCAAAAGAGCCAAAACTCGAACTTGGTCCTGAAGTTGACAACAATCATTACCCTTTTACCACAGGACATAAAGAAGATCACCTTTTTTTCTTTTTTTTCCTTTTTCCATTTGCCTATCTTCTCTTTTATCTGTGTTTTGTTGGAGATATTGACCTGATTGACCTGAAAACAAAATCAAATAAGTGAACTAGGAACACTTTAGTTGCAATTCAGTTAACATGTCTATCATTTAGGAAAATGTTTAAGAAACAAAGACTGGATTTGTAACGTTCAAATCAAATATGAAAACGGTGTTGTTAGCATGTCCTGTTAGAATTTGTTTCCATGAAATGATTTTTCACACTTGTTCTTTGGAATGTGGTAATCAGTAATTTTAAAAGCAACAGAAAATTTCACTGTGAAAAATAGAGACGGGTGAAAAATGGAAGCTAATGAAGCAGGGGCAGAGCGTTACTCTAGTAAGGATTCTACAATGACTGAAAAAGGACTCAGGTGGCAGAGATGAACAACAAGTGTATCGGCACTTCCTGGGCTCTCGCAGACAATTGGCCCAGAGTTCCCAATTGTCCATCTCTGTGGCAAGTAATTGTTATTGGTTAACTTGAAATGACAGCCAGTGCTTAAAACAGTTTGATGGATAAATCAAAATGCTCCTGGGAAGAGACTGACTCCGTTTAAATAAAAGTAGGTCAACTGGTCAAGGAAGCATCAGAAAACAGAAAAGGAATCACAACATCATGACAATTTATTCAGAAAATCATAAATTGTGAACAGGCACGGAAAAAAACCCAAAACCACTGCATAAAAATCAGTAAAAGCTGAGTGACTATAAAGCTGCTCACCATCACGTTCTAGCAGTAAAAGATGCCATCAGTTGGTGAATGATACTTTATTTCTATTCTATGAACTGGATAAGCACAACAGCTTTTAAGAACCCACTGTGGTTTAAAAAGCTCACACTGGAGTGCCAACAGCAGAACATAAGCCTATCAGATGCAAGAGTAAAGGAGTGAATTGGGTAACTTACAGCTAGTGTTAAAGGAATGGAATGTGTTAAAGGAAAGGAATTTTGCATTTTTGCTAAAAGAAGCTATTGTGTGGCCAAATACTGGTTGTGTGCCAGTTTTCACATAAGTTAGGAATTTGGCAAGGGAAATTTGGCAGATAAGTCAAAGTACAGAAAAGTTTGTTTCAAGGCAGAAAAAGAGTAATAAAGATAAGTTCCTTGATGTTATGAAAAAGATTTGACAGAGCTAAAAAGAGAGGGTACATGCTGGTTGGAACAGATAAGATCAGGCTGTTGCATTTATCATGTACTTCCTCTGTCAATAAATGGAGAATGTCACTAAGTTCAGAAGTTCAGCAGAATTTTAACTTGCTAGAAAAAGTTTTGAGGGAGGTATCTGGAAATTACATAGATAGTTTCTTGCACGTTTGCTTTTGAAATCAGGCATTGTTTTCACCAACCCATTCCTGATTATTACAAGGACTAGATTACAAACTTATCACTGAAGTATTTGTTACTGTGAATACACTCAGTGGAGAGCACTCAGTTTAAAGAAGTGGAGTATTTTGGGAATTTGCACAAGTGGATGAGAATTACTTTCATGGGAAAAATGAGCGCCAGACAAGAATAATTTGAATGATGTGATAAAGGCAGCTACTGAAATTTTGGGTAAACAAATGAATTCCTAACAGAAATAAACCGGCAGAGGCTTCTGTTGGTTTAAGTTAGCGCTGTTTCTTCATAAAAGACCTAAAAGCCTTGGCAGGGAGGGACAAAGTGATGACGACTTTCCAAAAGCAAAGTTAGAGAGATGAAATCCATGCTGAGAAACCTATTACAGAGACAATTGACTCCGGGGGCTTCTGTACCAGTCCAACCCAATCTACTGTTCCTCATTCTCCTCCTACATGGAACATAAGATTACATACCCTCAGTTCCCAGCCAAGAGGACAAGGGCCAAGAACAACTACTCTACTGAGATTTCAGGAAAATGTCCCATTCATCAGAATGTTCCTCTGCTCTGCAAAATCAAATTCTAGACTTGGATTCTGAGCATCTTCTCTGTTTTACAGAGCAAGACAGGATTACAACTCTGATTGATTTAGGCAACTGAATTGACAGGATTGCAGATGTGGCTGATAAAGGCCACTGTGTTGATATAGTATACTGTACTTGGATTTCTCCAAGGCATTTGACTTATTACCACATGACATTTTGATTAAAAAACCTGCATTATATCGGATTAACAGGGCACACATTAGATGGATTAAAAACTGGCTCTCTGACAGATCTCAACAGACAGTTGTTAATGAGGGGATATTAATGGGTGAGGCTATTTCTAGCAGGGCCCCCCGAGATCCGTTCTTGGTTTAACTCTTTTTAATATATTTACTAACAATCTGGATGGTAATGTAAAATCTTTGCCTGTAAAGTTTGTAGATGACACAAAAATTGGTGGGGTAGTAAATAACAAAGAGGAGAGCTTACTGTTGCAGAGTGATCTGAATTGCCTGGTTAAATGGTCACAATCCAACACAATGCATTTTAATACAGCCAAATGCAAAGTAATACACCTGGGAACCAAGAACACAGGTTACAGCTACAGGATGTGAGACTCTGTCTTAGAAAACCATGACTCAGAGGAGGATTTGGAGGTCATCGTAGATAAATGTCTCAACATGAGGTTTTAGTACAATGCTGTGGCAAAAAGGGCTGGTACAAATCTTGGATGTATAGACGGAGGACTATCAAGTAGAAGCAGGGAAGTGATCTTGTCTCTGTATACGGCACTGGTAAGACTGCTAATAGCACACTGTGTCCAGTTCTGGTGTATACACCACAAAAAGGATGTGGAAATACTGGAGAGAGTTCAAAGGAGGGCCACAAAAGTGATTCGGGGGGGCTGGGAAAAAAAGCCTGAGGCTTAAAGAACTCAATTTATTTAGCTTATCAAAGAGAAGGTTGAGCATAAATTTGATGGAGGGCTTTTCAACCTTGTTGACAAATGCGTAACAAGATCTAATGGCTGAAAGTTGAAGTTAGATAAATTCACCTTTGAAGTAAGATGTAATTTCCTAGCTATGAGAGTGATTGTTAACATTGGAAGAGTTTACCAGGGGAGGTGGTAGACTCACCATCTTTGGCATCTTTAAAATGAGATTAGTTCGTTTTTGCAATATGTACTTAAATCCAGTTTCTGGGAGAAATGTTATGGCCTGTGTGGGTGTGGATAAGACAGGATGGCTGTAATGGTCCTTTCTGGCTTGGAATCTATGACTCTGAGTCCCCCTGTTAATTTGCTTCCTTCATGGGTCACAGTGAGAATGGATTGCCCTAAACATGCTTATAACATGTGCAACTCTGCACTAAGTGAATGATTACAATCAAATCTCATTCTTCAGAGTTTCAGCTGGTCTCCTACCAGGGTGAGGAAGGATTTTTCCTCCCAGTGCACAAATGGGTAGATGTATTCTGGGTTTCCTCACTACCACCACAGCACTCTGAAGCATCAGTGATTAGCCACAGCTGGACACAGAACACAGGATAGGGTGGACCAGTGCTCTTAGGTCAGTGGTGGGCAACCTGCGGCCCACATGTGGCCCATCAGGGTCATCTGATTGCAGGCCATGAGACATTTTGCTGACGTTGATCATCTGCAGGCATGGCCCCCGCAGCTCCCAGTTGCCACGGTTTGCCATTCCCGGCCAATAGGAGCTGCAGGAAGTGGCGGGCCGCAAGGACATGCTGGCCATCGCTTCCCGCAGCTCCCATTGGCTGGGAACAGAGAACCACGGCCACTGGGAGCTGTGGGGAGCGGTGCCTGCGAACGGTCAACGTCAGCAAAATGTCTCGCGGCCCGCAATCAGATTACCCTGATGGGCCGCAGGTTTCCCACCACTGTCTTAGGTGGTATAGAGAATCCTCTTTCTAGATGCCTGGATGTTGTGTTTGCTCAGGGTCATACTGATTGCCAGTTTTGGGATCGGGAAGGAATTTGCCCTCATATTGCATTGTCTAGAACCTTGAAGGGGAGCAGGGGTTCATCTTCCTCTGTAGCATGGGGTTGTGGTTCACCTGCTAGGATCATCTCAGCATATCTCAGATAACCATTTCCCTGCTGTTGAGGGGTCCTTTGGGCTTTGGTAGCACCTTGGTCTCTCCTGTTCTTTCCCTGAAGCACAGTGTAGTCTCCTGAGAACTGAAATCATTTAGTCCAACTAAGGTTTTGGGGTATCTGGATGAAAATTAATGGCCTGTATTATATAGGACATCAGACTAGATGTCCCTTCTGGCTTCAAACTGTATGAAAAAACTGGGTGGTAGAACATGCATTTCTATTAAACTGAAGGAATGTTAATGGTATCTTGTTTGATTGACTTGAGCAGAAACATCATTAGCAAATGACAAATTGATAAAAAGCCTGGAATCTGTATCCCTAAGTCTCAGACTAAAAAGAGAATATGCCATTCTTATGATAAATTGCAATAAATCAACCTTCAACACTGAGCATATATGTGATTTGCAATTTGCATATGATTCACATGCAAGTGAACACCTCCTTTGATATATTTAAGGAAGACTCCATTGAAATGATATTGGGAGTTGATTTATCAACCAATAAAAGTCTTTATCAACTCAGAGGAGGAACTTTTGCAAATTTTCTTGAAAAATCCATTGTCATTCATTTTAACAGGGAATTCCATTTCAAACTACATTATAGAATCCCAGGCAGTGGCAGAATCACGGGAAAAACAAAACTCAGAATGTAACAGGAGGATTTCTCCTGCCTCCAAGATTTCTGAGCACATGCCAGATTCTCATTGTAACAGATAACTATGATGGCATAGCCTGGTTGCTTTGCCAGTGAGGTCGCAAGTGGAAGAGACAAAGTGGATTTGAATGTACTGTTGTGTGATCCCTCTATGAATACAAATGTTGGATGTGATTTGGCCATCCCCGCAAAGGCAGGAGGTAAGTGTTTCAATGCCAAACTGACAATAATTTTGGGAGCCACTCTGATGTGTAAAAAGAGTTGAACATGTTTGAATTATTTTAGTCAAAGAGTGGGCTGGTTTGAGAAATTTCCCACCAGGAGATTCTTCCGGGACCCAAGAAAAAACTGAAAGCAACACACATTTTTAACCAGTCACTCAGACACCACAATGGTATATGCCATACAAGAACCTAAGCAGAAAGGAAAAGTACCACTATGCATTATTGGTTGGGAATTTGGGTACCTAACTCTCTTAAACTCCTTTGAAAAACCCAGATAAGACAGCTGTCTTGTGTATTGGAATCTATGTGGTAATCAGACTAGTTGTAACTTTGGACCTGTAAGAAGGAAAGGCTTTGACTCATCAAAAAAGTTGACCGTTCCCCTTTAGAGTGTGAAAAAATAAAATGAGGTCAGGATGAAGCCTGCTGGAGCTGAGTGATTCAGTTAGCAAATTTTCCATCCAAATTCCAGTGAATAGTCCCTCTTTGGGGAGTTGTAATATGGTGAAGACAGACAGTAAAGGACCCGACAGGGTATTTGAATAAATAAACAGATTTTAAAATGGTGAAATTTGGGCTGACCCTGGTTATTATTAATTATTATTATTAGAATTACAGCAGTTCTGGGAGGTCCTAACTGAGATCAGAGCCCATTGTTTTGGATGATGAACAGAAACATAGGATGGGATTCAGATAGATATTTAGGTACCTAACTCCCATTGATTTCAGTGGGAGTTGGTCACCTAAGTACTTTTGTGAATTCAACCCATAGTGCCTTGAAGAGATGACAATCAAAATAAAAAGGACAACGAATCGGAGAAAGGTAGTAGTATTATTACCATTTTACACATGGGGAACTGAGGCACAGAGAGATTATTTAGCTTAACTAAGGTCACATGGAAAGTTTGTGAAAGAGACAGGAATTTTGCCCAGTTCTCCTGAGTCCCACTCCAGTACATTAACCACAAGACCATCTATCCTCTCGTTAGAAGATCTCCTTGTGTTTTTCAGAGAGAATTGCTGATCTCTTAGTTATTAGAAAATAACATTCTTTAAGTTTCACCTTTCTATAACAGGCTCAAGTTGGTGTAGCAGTGACATTAGCCTGGAATGACTTTGTTCCATCTATTTCTATTGTGGGAAAAGAACCCAGTGCATACATATGTAACACTTACAGACCCCGCTTGTTGGCGGGCAGGATTGAACCTGGGATCTCTGAAGCTTAGTGCACAAGCCTCTACCGCCTGAGCTGAAAGCCACCTGGCTCTTAGCTAAGGCTGTAGAGCAGACTCATAATCTCTCTCTAAGTGGTCTCAGTGGCACTAGATGGGATGGGACAGAATGCCACACCCATATATAAATGGTTACAAATATAAAATGATGGGGTCTAAATTATCTGTTACCACTCAAGAAAGATCTTGGAGTCACTGTGGATAGTTCTCTGAAAACATCCACTCAATGTACAGCAGCAGTCAAAAAAGTGAACAGAACGTTTGGACTCATTAAGAGAGGGATCGATAATAAGACAGAAAATATCATATTGCTGCTATATAAATCCATGGTATGCCCACATCTTGAAGACTGCATGCAGATGTGGTCTCCCCATCTCAAGAAAAGATATATTGGAATTGGAAAAGGTTAAGAAAAGGGCAACAAAAATTATTAGGGGTATGGAAGGGCTTCTGTATGAGGAGAGATTAATAAGACTGGAACTTTTCAACTTGGAAAAGAGATGACTAAGGGGGGATATGATTGATGTCTATAACATCATAACTGGTGTGGAGAGAGTAAATAAGTGTTATATACTCCTTCTCATAACACAAGAACTAGGGGTCACCAAATGAAATTAATAGGCATCAGGTTAAAAACAAACAAAAGGAAGTATTTTTTCACACAATGCACAGTCAGTCTGTGGAACTGTTTGCCAGAGGATGTTGTGAAGGCCAAGACTATAACACGGTTCAAAAAAGAACTAGATACGTTCATGGAGGATAGGTTCATCAATGGCAATTAGCCAGGATGAGCAGGGATGGTGTCCCTAGCCTCTGTTTGCCGGATGCTGGGAATGGGCGATGGGATGGATCACTTGATGATTACTTGTTCTGTTAGTTCCCTCTGGGGCACCTGGCATTGGCCACTGTCGGAAGACACAATACTGGGCTAGATGGATCTTTGGTCTGACCCAGTATGGCCATTCTTATGCATCTTTTGACTCCTTGGATAAGGGACAATTGTTAACCCTTGCCTTCTTCATTGTAAGTCAGAGACTTTCTTCTTGGACTGGGAAGGTAAAAGGCAGTATGGCTATTGCTTGAATAAAAATAAAAAGTTCCATATTGAAGTAGTGCAAAAGGAAAACAAAACTTCTTGGGAAAATTATGTAGAGCTCCAGCTTCTTGAAATTCAAGCTAGGAGTGCAGAGGAGACAGGATTTAATCTAAGCTAATAGTAAAAGAAAACACTTCTCACCTCTCCCAGACCAAACATCTTAAATTGAATTTCACAGAAGATGGGCGAAGTAAACTACTCTTAGTGAAAGAACTAATGGGACTGTTCAAATCAGGAAAAGATTGCTGTTTCATAGTGTCACACTCATCAAGAAGAGTGTGATATAAATACCAAGATGAATACATAGTCAATCTATCTCTGATAGAAAGGTGGTCTTGTCTGTGATGTATTTTTGTAGAAGAGATTGTTTTTTTTTGAGATGGGGGAAGAGTGAAAAGGATGAATGGCCACTATAAAAGAAATTGAGAACATAGATAGGATATTTGTTAAACACAATAAAACCACACTGCTTAGTTATTTTACCAAATAGCAACATTAGAAAGCCCATCAAACCCAATATTAAAAAAATGTTTAAACAATTATACCACTCAACGCCATTTCATTTACTCCGATTTCTTTATTACAATAATAATCAGGCAACTGCAAGTTAGCTTCTCTAATAACTTCCTGCTACAATCCAAACCTATATGCCACTTCTGCATACATTAGAGATAATTTGGACAGATGTTTTACTGACTTTAGTTTATTAAAATTCACCAAATATGAGCTGTCAAACTCAAACTGCTTCAAGCACAAAAACGATAAGATGAGGTAAAGGAACTAAGAGAACAAGACTGCATCATGATGTGATTTCTTGGAAGGGGGAGAAAGAGGCTTGGGTCAGCTAAACCAGAGAGAAACAGAGAAAGAAAGAACAAGAAGCTAAGCCTGACATTCCAAACAATACTTCTAAGTATTTTTCCTCTACAGCAATGGAGAATAAAAGAGGAAAGTGAAGAACATGATTTATATCCCAAGAATTTTAAGTTATTTTCTTTTTCCCCTTCTCCCCTCCCTCCTTAACCACCCAAAAAACTAGAAAAAAACCCAAGTGGAGATAAAGATATGTCATGGGGGTTCCATGATCTAGTGCAGTGGTTCCCAAACTTGTTCCGCTGCTTGTGCAGGGAAAGCCCCTGGCGGGCCGGGCCGCATCCACAGGTTTGGCCGATTGCGGCTCCCAGTGGCCGCGGTTCGCTGCTCCAGGCCAATGGGAGCTACTGGAAGTGGCGGAACAAGTTTGGGAACCACTGATCTAGTGGCTAGAGCAAAGTACTGAGACTAAGGAATCCCGAGAAGTTTTCCCATTTCTTATAATCTGTGTGACTTTAGGCAAGTAACTTAACATCTGCACCCCAATTGATTTATTGATAAAAAGCACTGTTAGCAATCACTAAAAAAATAAAACTCTTTTCATCCTAAATGAAAAAAGGCATATGCCATGAAAGTGATATTAAAAATAAATAAATAAATAAATAAAATCCCCCAAATAAAACAACAACACACCTTTGAGTTTCTGGGGACAGCATATCATATGGAAGATGGTAGTTTTTTCCCCCCTTCATTGGGCTTTTTAATTAACACTCTTTTATATGCCTCTGTCTCAATGAACCTTCTGCATTGGGGCCAGATCCTGAAACTACATTAGGCAATCTAATAAGTATTTAGCTAAAAACTGTGGATTTTATGCACCTGTAAGGCATACTGAGTTTAAGAACTAGGGTATTTAATCCTGCACACTGCAATGCAAATAGCACTACCAGGGCTAAGAAACCTGCTGAGCATAGAAGCCTACAGATGTAGAAAGAATGACTAGAGTTCGATGGTCTAAGGAGAAGAGACCCATAAGTTTCTACCTAAAACCAGAAAACACTCTTGAGGATTGTTTGTAGAGCTCTACAGGGTCAGCACAGACTACTAGGATTAAAACTTCTAAAAGTTTGCAAACTCTGCAGGACAGACTGTTAGACGCTATGAAATTAAAGAAAGTAATTGGGCTTGCTTTTAAAAGGTATGCTGTTGGCCCTAATTGAGGTGGAATAATAGGGGGTATTGTTTCACCTGTGGGGGCTCTAGCTGCAGGTATAAAAATCACACTTGAAGTGTTTAGAAAGAGAGAACTGGTGGGGATTTTTAAGTGCTATTTCCTGGAAATGTTTTCTCTTGTAGGTTGTTTTATCTAAGGAGATCTTGTGCAAAGGCTTTATTCCCTTAGTAGAAAGATTTATGTGTGGTATTTCTCTTTGAGAAATTTAGGATACTCCCCTGTCCACATGAAATAAGCACTTCATCACACAATTGTCATAGCCTAAGGCTGCCTACTTTATTTTATTATACTCTTTCGAGATGAGAGCCTTTCACAAAGCTGATAAGTTTACCCTAATCCTGACAATGCATCTTCACCTGCTCAGATGGCCGATGACATGAGGAGGGGCAGAACTAAGTAGTTTACCTTAACTTTGAGTTTCCATTTCCAAACACCTTTTTATTTTATTTTTTTAATTTACTTTTAGTTATTACAGTATTCTAATAAAGACTTTTTCAAAACAATAGATCAGGCATTGTAACCATAAATTCCTGCTAATAAAGTTAACCTGAGAACTAATTAGCTAAGGTTTTCCACCTGCTCTTTCAACCCATAAAATAAGTTATTTATTTGCACAATGCTTAGGCACTTAGCCTAGTTCATTGCTTCTCATTCCAGAGGTGTTTCAGTTCAGTTAATGAGGCAGTATGTGAACAATAGCATATATTGTACTTATTTGTTTTTAGTAATCAGTCACCAGTGCCAATATGCAGAACTATATATATAAATATAGATGAAAATCTGCCCCCTTCATAGACCAGGGTGCTAGGTGCTGTGCAAATATAGAACAAAAAGACAGACAGTGCCTTAGAATCTAAGTCACTATTGAATTACTTTCTACTGTATTGGGCCAAATTAGAAGTGCTCTTGGCCCCCTGAACCAAACTTCAATACCTCATGTCATAGATCAGTGTTTCTCAAACTTGAGACACCACTTGTGTAGGGAAAGCCCTTGGTGGGCCGGGCCGGTTTGTTTACCTGCCGCGTCTGCAGGTCCAGCTGATCGCGGCTCCCACTGGCCGCGGTTCACTGCTCCAGACCAATGGAGGCTGTGGGAAGCGGCGTGGGCCGAGGGACTTAGTGGCCGCCGCTTCCAGCAGCTCCCATTGGCCTGGAGCAGCGAACCGCGGCCAGTGGGAGCCGCGATCAGCCGGACCTGTGGACGGGGCAGGTAAACAAACCGGCCCGCCAGGGCCTTTCCCTGCACAAGCGGCGGCCCCAGTTTGAGAAACATTGTTATAGATGAATGTAACAAAATATATTAAATAGTCACCATTAAAAGTTGATATTTACCAGCACTCTTGCTGCACAACTGTATCTAGCAGAGCACAGTATAGCACAGAATAGACAACACCTCTGGTAACCAGGTAACTGCTGGCACTTGTAAACGTTTTGTTATTGTCTCTTTCTTTGTACTGTTTAAAGCCACCTGGTTATTTCACAGAACAAAATTCTACAAATGAACTAGTGTAGAGTCTTAACATTCTTGTTGATTACAAGTGTATTTTGTCCTACTACTAATGTAGCACTAAAACTAAACACTAATTACTGAGAAGGATCTAATATTCGTTCACTATAGCGGTCAAATTTAAATACTTTACATTCTATGTTACTGCACTTTTGAAGTGTAATATTTACATTCTTGAGCTAATTTGTTCTGTTCTTTTCTAATAATGACTATCCTACTGATTTCTCACATCACTGTTGCTCATTCATTTAACTTTAAATGTATAGATTCTCACTCAGTGCAGTAATTGTATCAAGAAAGAAATATGGTTTCAATAGTACTCATAATTTTAAGGTAATGATTTCTATCAGATCTGGGGTTTGAATACTTCAGTATTATCTGGATCCTCGACTTTGGTTCAACGCATTATTCCTGAGTGTAAGAACTGGAATTACGCTTGGCCTTTACGGGACCTATTCAAGAGGGTGGAAGTAGAAAGCTTGTGCTATCTTCTCCCACTGCAAACCTAGTTAAAATCAGTCCCAGAAGGAACTCCCCCACCCCTGTACACCCACATAAAGGCTAAGCAAAATCTGTCCCAGAGTGAAGGGGATGGAGGGAGAAAATTGGACAATTTAAAAAGCACATTCTAGATTGATATTTTGTTTGATTGGTTGTTGTTCAGTTCCCAAGTGGTGTATTTGTTACACAAGAACACATTGTTATATCCATTGAAATACAGGCAGCAACAACAACAGATATAAATGCCCATTCCAATAAAAGCCATATAGCATGAACATTTGTTATAGACTGAGATGTGGCAAAGAGTGACTAACTATGCTGTTTATTATTGAACTATTAGAAAACTGAGTATAGTATTGTATGCAACTGTGTAAAAGCAAATAGAGCTAACGGGGCATTAATAGACAGTAGAGGGTACTGCTCAGGACTCCAGAGTACCAGTAAATCTTTTAAGTTACTTTCACCCCTGGCTGTGGCCCAGCTGTGTGCTAAATTGCTAAATGCTGCCCGGCCCACACTGCCCAGTGTGGCGGGTTCCCAGCTGCCCGGCTGCCCAGCACCATGGGGTCCCGGCTGCCCGGCCGCCCAGCGCTGTGGGGAACAGGCCGCCTGGCCCAGCACGGCGGGGTCGGGGGCCGGGGTTGGAGCTGGGCCCATATGCGGCCCACAATGATAAATAGGTTGAGAATCACTGATCTAGACTATCCCTCTGACAGGTGTTTGTCTAACCTGATCTTAAAAATCTCCAGTGACGGAGATTCCACAACCTCCCCCCTAGATAATTTATTCCAGTGTTTAACCACTCTGACAGGATATTTTTCCTAATGTCCAACCTAAACCGCCATTGCTGCAATTTAAGGCCATTGCTTCTTGTCCTATCCTCAGAGGATAAAGAACAATTTTTCTCCCTCTTCCTTGTAACAACCTTTTATGTCCTTGAAAAATGTGACATTGTTTGTTCCAATCATGGTGCACCTTCTCAAAGCTAACAGAGATTATATTTTCAGAGCAGTATAAAGAAATAATCTGAAAACATATTACAAGGCTGAACCAGAATTTTGTTCAGCTAGCTAAGAGTCTGAGAGAAACAACAGGTGGGGGCTAGTTGTCACAGCCAAAGGTCATTAGTGAGAATGCTAATGAAGCAGCAGAGAGGAAGGAAGAGGGCCATAGGGGTGTTTTCTTCTCTCCTGCCCAGGATAAAAGGGAAGAGTTGTTCAGATCACAATACCGTCCCAGCATCTGTGAACTTGGAGGTGACTCTGCAGGGGAAAGTGAACCCATAGCATGTGTGAGCCCAACTGGATGAAATGTGGTGACCATTGAGGTCAGGTTCAATTGATAGGCAAGCTAGCCCACTGCCTTTCCTCTGGTGATTTTTATGTGTTTTGCAATACTTGGTGTTTCTTAAAAAACTCAAGACCCTGCCATTTAAAAATCAATATGTTTCTAGCCCTCAGGGTTATGGAGATAAATATGGACCCTGAAGGCTCACAAACCAGAACGCAAATGAATAGAACTCCAAATGTATTTCTTTTAAAATCTCCTGATATTTTAAGATAATCTCTTGGCTGTTTCCAGCATTAAGGGAGGCTGGCACAGTTGTATAATGACTCTGACTGCATTCAGGTTTATTGGATTTTTTGACAATGTGATTCACCTCATTCATTCGGGTGCCCCTGGTCCTACAGTATCAAAATACATCGAGTCTTCAGGAAAACTGTCAAGACTCTTCAAGATCGAATTAATCCTTTAAAAGGGGCTGTTTGAGTGAAAAAGAAAGAACCTACTTAGACTGCCAATATTATTCACAAAATGAATTTTAGTGATCCATCCAGGGACTGTTGGAGTCAATATCTGTAGCGCATGAAATGGCAAACATTGTGGAACTAGAAAGCACGATTGCTTGCACTGCTAGACTAGCAAAGGTGACAACCAGTCTGGTCTTTCAAATGACTGTGATAGTTTGAAATTTTGAGAGTTTATTTGTACAAAAGGGTCAGCAAATCTTATGGCATAATGGTTTGTTTGTCTGTTTTTTCCCCTCCTCCCTATCTTAGGGACACTGAGCATAAAGCCAGAAATGCAAGGGCTTACCGTGGAATTAGAGTGGTTATGAAAATGGCTGAGATTGCAAAAGAAGCAATGACCTAGAACTGCAAGAAGAATTACCAAAAAGCAGCAAAGCGCTTAGGCTGTACACTGACATTTCTGATTCATGAATGATGATAACCTAATGGTGGAGGATGGATTATATTGGTACATCAGATGTAGCCTATTCTTCCAGGAAGGAGACCTTCTTGCAAAGGTGCATGAGTCTCTGACTCATAAGCATTGGACTTGTCAGAGATAAATGGGAGAGAGGCATGTAACCCTTGGAACAAAAAACACAGTTGTAACAAATTTCTGTTCCTCCTCCAGGGCCTTATGGAGAGTAAACTCACAACGATTAGCTGACAGTCTGGGTTGATAGACTAGCATTGCACCTTCTTCTAATACCTGTGCTCCCTTGTAACACCAGTGTTGCCCCTCTGCCATGCAGTGGAAGATGTCCGGGGCTTTACAGGTCAGCTTCTTAGAGGTAGAGAAATCAGTGACAGAGTCTGGGTGAATGCTTAGTGTGACTTGCTTTATTTTACACACACACACACACACACACACACACACACACACACACACACACACACACACACACACACACACACACACACACACAGAGTCCTGACATGAGATGGCCAAACAGAATGTAGGGCAACCCCTTCTTCCAGGAATCTCAGCCCAACCCAATGCCAAGTTTCCAGGGAGCAACTCTGCCTCTAGAATTAACTTCAATCAGGGCTGAAGGCAGAGAGCAATCTATCCCGCTGCTCACACAACTCCCTCTCTCCCAGAGCTGCCTCTGCACCAAAACTTTTAATAAACTACAACTAACAACAACACAATATGTCTTCCCAAGAGTCAAAACTTGCTTGCACACTAAGAAAAAGAACTTGGAAGACTAGGTGTAATAGCATCACCTAGGCATAACAATAGCTTAAAATATGTCTAATTCACCTAGCCATAACAATAGCTTAAAATATGTCTAATTCACCTAGCCATAACAATAGCTTAAAATATGTCTAATTCATTAATATGTCTGAATCATGTCTAATTACTATGCACTCTACTGCTTTCTCTTAAGCACTATGCATATGTATATGTACTGAGCATTAACCAACAATGATGCTGGTTTACAAAGGATTTCCTCTTGGTTTTGCATGTTAATTTCAAGGTCTCTATATGTAAACTAGTTGCGGTTAAGATATATTAGATAGTGCTTACAATAATAAGTGATTTAAATGTTCAGTTACATTGTTTTACAACAGAAATATATTCTGAGCTTCACTAGATCTTAACTTATTTTTATAACGTCTGAAATCTAATAAAATATTTGTTTCTTGCAGAACTTTTATATTCTGGGAAATGAAACAATAGCTAAAGTTACAATTGCTGCTATGAATTTTGGTTTATTATAGTTACATATGCACAAGGGGGTTAGCAGTTTTATTCCTTTTGCTTTCAGGCAAGTTCTGAAACCATTGTTTTCTACAGTCTTATAGAAGAACGGTTTATGGGCATCTTTTGTAAGAAGATCTTGGGAAAAAATCCTACAGACAAAATTATGCTCCTCTACTCAGGAAGAATGGCTTTGTGGCCTTTTGTGTACCTTAGTTTTGTGCAGCACTTATCTACCACACTGATAGGCACTAAATATGAACCACAGACCTCATCTTGAAATCTGGTCAGCATGAGTGGATCCATGGAGTAACTCGTTGACTAAGCTGGACCCTGTGCAGGGGAAAGGATCAGCCAGTGTGGAGTCACTTGCAGAATCTGGGCGTGAAGGTGGATGAATGGATTGAGCTATGCTCTGCCATTGAGCTGTGGCAATTTTTGCAAAATGAAAAACAGAAAATTCACTAGATCATTATGTGAAAAGGAGCAAACCGTACAATATATTTGCCAATTAAAAAAAATGACTCTCTACATTTTTAAAGTATCTGTTGCTGATACATATTCTATCCTTTCCATTTCATTATTCCTCTCAATCTTTATTCCATCAGCAAGAGGCAAGGGCAATGGTAGTATTCTTTGCAATGCCAAGAGTATTTCTATCTTTCCCACATCAGTATGGAAACATCCCTTCAGTCCTTTCATTTCTGTTACCTAGGCAGACTCCATTCTTTTGCCTGTTGGCCGACTGCAGCAATTGAAAATTCATCTTTTATAACCTCTTTTAACGAGATGTGCACATTTCTGAAAAAATGTTTCCCCTGAGTACTTTTACCTCCCTTTTGGGAAGGTGGGATGCCCTGCTTTCCTTTCCCAGATTGCTCTACAGGCAAAAGAAAAGCTTTTGAATGTACTTTGTCCTCTAGAGCCACACAAACACTATAGGATTTGCCTACTAGTAGAGTTCATTGTACTCCCCATTTGCAGTAACTCAGGAATCAAACACAAAGGCCCAGATCCTGAGATGTGGCTGAAGATACCTCTGCACAGATAAGGAAGGGTGCAAATGTGGTTTTAATCTTTATCCTTTAACCTTTATCTCCCACTCCCTTACACCTTGAGGCTGGTATGATGCCATGTTGGTCCCCACTGCTAATTAGAGCAGCCTGAAGGATGATTTAATTTGAAGGGGATGCCAAGAGGCTGTTCCAGCAGCCAGGGATCATCAGGGTGTGGAGCCTCCCTAGCTATGCTCTTTCTCTTGACTAAGCCCTTATACTGGCTAAGGGAGGGATGCTGGAATAAGAGCAACTATGGTGTCTATGCCACCCAGAGATTACCTTATGCAGGGGGAATCCTCCACCATCTGGGTAAAACAACTATAGAGCACCACCAGAGCTGAGAGTGAAAGTCATCCCATCAGGGGAAGATCAAAGCCTTAGAGTCTGATCGAGATGCCATTTAAATCAATGGTAGAACTCCTACTGGCTTCAACGGGCCCTCGATAGATCTCTCTTTAAAACAACTTTATTTTTCATAATGCTCATTAGCTGTTGTAAAGGTTTATGCTTAAAATAATCATAGAAATACTCACTTGAAAATCTAATCTACTGTAATTATTAGCATTTCAAACATCCAGACTAATCATCCTATATTTATATTCTCATTTATTTTAGAAACTGAAGACACTTAACAAAAGTCCACAGAGTAAGAGACAGGGCTGTTTTCTAGCCCAAATCAAGTACAAAAATGTGGTTAAGCCTCCTACTCTAGATCAGTGTGTCTCAGCCTTTTTGATACCAGGGACCACCAGCTTGCTGCCTTCCTAAACTGTATCAGGGAGATTGAGAAAGACTGCTCTAGATCTTTCTTCTAAGGATCAGATGATTCCCTTATTCATGTGATTGTAGCACCTTCCTCCATAAGTGTAGTCACTTTGGAATCAAAGGCCTAATTGTGAACAAGGATATCAGGAGTTGGCCTTAATAGATTTGAGACCACCCTTTTCAGGAGTCCTTTTCAAGAACTTTGGTCTCTGATTTTATGGAAGGACTGGAAATCACCATTGCTACCATAATTGTCGTTCAT
Source organism: Emys orbicularis (assembly GCF_028017835.1). NCBI lineage: Eukaryota > Metazoa > Chordata > Testudines > Emydidae > Emys > Emys orbicularis. Next base: position 88,760,788 of record NC_088691.1, read on the forward strand.
TCTCATGTACTTGTAGGCTAGCTTAAAAATGCAATTTCTTATCGTAGGGTCCAACTTTCTGTTGACACCAATAAACAGATACTTCTAAGACCTTCTGAGCAATGCGTGTTCTGCATTTTGAAACTTCTTTGGGGCTTTATATATTTTGGGGTTTTTTTGTATAATTTGGCACTTTCTCCTATCTGAAATAAAGTCATCACTGTTATGAGAAAGATTTGAATTGTCAGGCTGTGAATGATTAACTGGGCATAAGTAATTTATATGTCAAAAACTACTCTGTTACATGTTATCTGGGCCTATTATGCATATTATTGAGGGATATGTCATCTTTTTCAAAGTATAGATTGACACTTAATGCCAGTTAGTCATGAGATAAATGGCAGTTCTTTAAATCTGGCTGGCTTAGATGGTGAATCCTTTTTCCTTAAAGAAGTTCTTGGGTTCACTTTATGGTGAAAAAGTTTATCCTATGCTCAGCACCTAGCACGAGTGCCTAATACTGTCTGTGCCTACGGGTGCTACTGCAATATGAATATTACATAATAAAAATAATAATGTAACTGAAATGAACCCATGAAAAACACACCTACTTGCATTGCCTAGAGGATGCTTTCCTGGCAGTGCCTCACTAGAATTCTTCTTTCTTGGTAGTGCACCCACAGACATATTAGAAATAGTTAGGCTTGTGAGCTTTGGTGTTTCAACTGCAGCATATAGCCACACCCAGTAAGAAGGGGAGGTGTGCACCTGTACCACCCCAAGGAAAGAATAAGGATGCATTCTGTTTCATCACAGTACATTGCATCTTTCAGAAGGGTATTAAGTGACATGACTAGCATTCATTACATGTGATTCTCTCTTTACTCTCTCTCACTGTACCTCTTTGATCCAGTTGCACAGGAGACTGACGCAAATTCGGACATCTCTTTTATGGAGATGCAGCATGCCTGCCGCCTGGCCAGCACATGGCAGGGGAGTGGTGTGCACTTCTCCTGTTTGGCCTCATTACTCCATTACAGGCCTTGCACTCCTCTGAGCACAGAGGCTGCAGTTCTGGATCACCCTCATGAGACAGTGCAAGGGAGATGGAGGCTCGCCTTTCTTTCTTGCATTGTTTGACTGCTACAGTCTTTCCCATTGTGAATTTGGGCCCAGAAGGTGGGAGGGAGGAGGGGGAGAGAGATTATTTATCGACCAGGTTCAGCATTCAATTTTAGCTTAGATTTGTGGCCTATGGGGTTTGATAGTTCAGGGGACTGGAAATGAGAGTCTTTCACCTCTCCCCAGTGATTCAGATACAGCCCAGCTCAGTTGTAGCTTAAGATCATTACCATCTCCTCACAATTTAGTAACCTTTGAGGAATAATTGGTGAGCTCAGTCCAGTTCAAAGTAACCCACTGTCCACAACACTGAAAACAGCTTCACAAATAGTCCCCATGTGGCAGAACCAGCAAAGAAGCCAAAGACTGCAGCTTCTGGTATGCACATATGTTTTACTTTGTGTGAAGTTTGCCTTATGGTTGATGCAAATTACAGTCCATTTCCCTTCTGGGCAGAATTTGGAATGCATAGGCCTGCACTGGTATAGGGTAGGAATGAAAGGGCTGAAGTGACAGTCATTGCTGCTCTGCTTGATTTGCTAATTTTAATGTTTAGAGCTGCACCAAAAATGTTATAAATGTCTATGCCTATGTAGTTCTCAGGCTGAAGGGACTGTACCTTCTGTGCCCCAAGAGTCGGTCCTGGGGCCAGTTTTGGTCAATATCTTCATTAATGATCTGGAGGATGGCGAGGATTGCACCCTCACCAAGTTTGCAGATGACACTAAACTGGGAGGAGTGGTAGATATGCTGGAGGGTAGGGATAGGATACAGAGGGACCTTGACAAATTAGAGGATTGGGCCAAAAGAAATCTGATAAGGTTCAACAAGGACAAGTGCACAGTACTGCATTTAGGAAGGAAGAATCCCATGCACTGCTACAGACTAGGGACCGAATGGCTAGGCAGCAGTTCCGCAGAAAAGGACCTAGGGATTACAGTGGACAAGAAGCTGGATATGAGTCAACAGTGTGTCCTTGTTGCCAAGAAGGCTAACATCATTTTGGGTTGTATAAGTAGGGGCATTGCCAGCAGAGCGAGGGACGTGATCATTCCCTTCTATTCGACATTGGTGAGGCCTAATCTGGAGTACTGTGTCCAGTTTTGGAACCCGCACTACAAGAAGGATGTGGAAAGAGTCCAGCGGAGGGCAACAAAAACGATTAGGGGGCTGGAGCACATGACCTATGAGGAAAGGCTGAGGGAACTGGGATTGTTTAGTCTGCAGAAGAGAAGAATGAGGAGGGATTTGATAGGTGCTTTCAACTTCCAGAAAGGGGGTTCCAAAGAGGATGGATCTAGACTGTTCTCAGTGGTACCAGATAACAGAACAAGGAATAATGGTCTCAAGTTGCAGTGGGGGAGGTTTAGGTTGGATATTAGGAAAAACTTTTCCACTAGGAGGGTGGTGAAGCTCTGCAATGGGTTACCTAGGGCGGTGGTGGAATGTCCTTCCTTAGAGGTTTTTAAGGTCAGGCTTGACAAAGCCCTGGCTGGAATGATTTAGTTGGGGACTAGCAGGGGGTTGGACTAGATGACCTCCTGAGGTCCCTTCCAACCCTGATATTCTATGATTCTATAAAAACAACAAGGAGTCTGGTGGCACCTTAAAGACTAACAGATTTATTTGGGCATAAACTTTTGTGGGTAAAAACCTCACTTCTTCAGATGCATAGAGTGAAAGTTACAGATGCAGGCATTATATACTGACACATGGAGAGCAGGGAGTTACTTCGCAAGTGGAGAACCAGTGTTGACAGGGCCAATTCAATCAGGGTGGATGTAGTCCACTCCCAATAATAGATGAGGAGGTGTCAATTCCAGGAGAGGAAAAGCTGCTTCTGTAATGAGCCAGCCACTCCCAGTCCCTATTCAAACCCAGATTAATGGTGTTAAATTTGCAAATGAATTTTAGTTCTGCTGTTTCTCTTTGAAGTCTGTTTCTGAAGTTTTTTTGTTCAATGATAGTAACTTTTAAATCTGTAATAGAATGACCAGGGAGATTGAAGTGTTCACTTACTGGCTTATGTATGTTACCATTCCTGATGTCCGATTTGTGTCCATTTATTCTTTTGCGGAGGGACTGTCCGGTTTGGCCAATGTACATGGCAGAGGGGCATTGCTGGCACATGATGGCATATATAACATTAGTGGATGTGATATTCTATGATTCTATGCTGAAGTGTTGCAGCTGGCCAGAGAGGTGAGTGGCTGCAGTAGATTGGGAGGAGGCTCTGGATCATAGAAACCTACACAATGGAATTTGCTTTTAATGAACATAGGTGTAATGATCATTTAGCTGTATGCATCTTAGATTACTTTCCACAACACATTTTCTTCTGGAATGTATGCTAATACAGTGGGCATTTGGTTGCATTTCAAACATGGTAGGCTGGTCCGTGCAAGTCCCAACAACTATAACAGACTACTACTTGCACTTTCAGTAATAAAGATTAAAAATTAAAGGCCAGTTGATTATTCAAATATATATGGTGAAAAGTTAGTTCCATGAGCACTGAGTGCCACTCACTGAGTGCCACACAAAGAATGGGAGTGCTAAATAAGGGTGCTTTTAACCAGCCTGACCTGCACTCACATACCAGTGCATAATAAAATAAAGATCTGCTTTCAAATATAGAGCCATACTGAGAACATCTTATGCTAGTGAACAATTAATTACCAGATAGTTCCATTTGTAAATGTTGACCTTGGTGAATAAGAACCCCAAACTGTGGCCCATGGAGATTTGCCAACTATGTAAGTGTCTGATTTGTGAAGCACAATGCTTTATCATAATGCAGCAATTATTCAGCTACTGAGTGAGTTGTCCAAACCTACCCTTAAAATAAGAAATAGGTCCATAAAACCAAAACCAAATACAAAAAATTTCCTCCTTGTATAGCTCTGTTCTTGAGGCTGGTTTGTCTTTGGCTTCATTTTCTAATTTTCTGAGTCAGTCAGAAAAATGGCCTCCAGGTGACATGCAAAGAGAGGCCTGAGCTTACTGGTGGGTCAAATAGTTTGTGTCACGACTAGTTAATGTTATATTAATATTTTATCCTGAGGCATTTGTGTCTCTTATGAAGTGCATTTCAATTATACAAAGAAAGAACATGAAGACTACAATCTGAGGAAACAGATTAACATAAGAACATCAATGTCCGCTCTTACCTGAGAGAGAATGAATGAGAAATAATAACCTTTTTTTTTTTTAAAGTGACTTAAAAAGTGTTGTTTATTTTTGAAACATTACAATTACTTCAAATACTTATAAAATGGGGGAGGGGCTTTTTTCTTTAAAATTATTAGATATTTTAAGAATTTTAAAACAAAAAAGAAAACAAAAAACCTAAACAGTAAGCCAGAAAGAAATACTGTTTTCACACAGTGTACAATTATCCTGTGGAACTCATTGCCACAAGACTTCATTGAGGCCAAGACATTAAAAGGATTCAAAAAAGGATCGGATGTTTATATGGATAACAAGAATAGTTAGAATTCAAAGTTCTCTCTCTCTCTCTCTCTCTCTCTCTCTCTGTACGTGTACAAATAATTAATTTTGGAAGGGATAAAAACCCTCAGAACACAAGATGACTTCTTTTTTCAGTAGGAGGGTAAGGAGGAATCTTTCCCCGCAGATACATTATCCTACATAGTCTATGTACCTTTTCCTAAAGCAGCTGGGGCTGGACAGAATCAATACTGTACGAAATGGATCATTAGTTTGATTCAGTATGACAATTCCTGTATTTTGCTATTTTCTCTTCTATTATTACATCACACTTAATAGAGCAGCGTAGGAACCAGAATTTCCATTTTGTAGGAAATTCTAATTTTGAAATTCAATTTGTTTCCATAGGAAATTTAGTGAAAACGGATATGCTCCTGTAGAAAGTTTTAGATGAAAAAGCATTTTTAAAGTAATGTAGGACATTTGGACACACTCGAAGCAAGCTATTGGCACTGAAGAATATTGAATTTATGCTTTATTTTTCCTGTTTGAAAATTCCCCTCAAAACTATCACAATTTCCATTAATTTGTTTACAGGTTCATAGTTTGGAATTTCCTCTCCAGTATGTCTGTTATTACATGATAAATGTTTTACAAAAACATACTTCAGGCTAAGTATCACCTGAAGAGTGATCACTGCGGATATTGCTTCAAGACCAATGAGAGGAGCCAACAATGTAGTGGCAAAACCTGCTGGATCTGCAGAGTATCCACCAGCTCACCTTCCCTGTTTCACCGGGGTAACCCTGCCCTCCTTCACACCAGTGCACTAGGACACACAGGCAGTAACCTCCATGATGCTGGATTCTAAAATGTTCAGGGACATGTAGCCCCACCCGTCTTCTCACCCAGGTGAGCTTACCAGATCCTGTCTTCCTGTGCAGCAGAATCACACTCATTCTGCAGTGTCTGGGGCTCTCTCCCTTCAGAATTTAATTGGCTAGAGGAATTGCCTCTAGCCATTAAAATCGGTAAATCAAACAAAGCTCCAAGTAACATTTACTAATCTCCATTGGAGTGAAAATATCAATAATTCTTGATGAGTTTTGATACAGCAAAAAAGAAAATGAATTAACAAATCAGACTAGGTCCATATCCCTACCTCAGCAAAAGCACATCTGAACATACACAGCAGATGCAAATAAACCATGAGACATGGCCTTTTTAAAGGTCATAAAATAACAAGCAGTTCTAGACTAATTGATATTGGCACATCCATTGTAAAGAGGGGGAAATGTGATCAATGATAGGATGACAAGACAGAAACCTACAAAATAGATACATCATAAAAAAACTGACAAGGTCAAGGTAGTGCCCTCTCACATACTGCATGGGTGCAAGTGTGAAGATTAGTGCCACTTACACAAGATGGAGCAGAGAGAAGGGGCATGTTTTACAATGAAGATGCAATACTGAAGGAACCTGATTCAAAAGAAGGTTAGGGGCTAGTGAAGGGGAAAATAAAAGGTGAAAACTGAAAAGGTTTCAGGGAGTGAAGTGTTCAAAGAATAGTTATTTGGAATATATGAACAGAGAGGAAATAGTGAAGCATCACTATCTTACCAACAAAGTCAGGGGAAGGGAATAATGATAAATACTTGGGAATGGAGACTCAGAGAAAAAATGATCAATGAGAGGATGGGTCAAGTCTTAGTGAAACTTCAGGTCAGTTTTATTTTTGGGTGGCTTCTTTATTTTGTTTTTAATTAAGAATAAAGTGAAAGACCATTTAGACAACAGCATGACTGAGCGCCGGACTGGGACTGGCTCTGGCTCAGTAGCTAAAATACCACAAGAGCCATCTCCATGAGCTTGCACCTATGGGCTGGATTCAAATCTAACCCTGGTCCTAAATGCAAGAACTCATCCAAGTTAGTGACAACTAGTGGTACTAGGCACCTCAAAGGAGTTTTAATTTCTCACTGGAGAGCAGTAAAGGGGCAGAGACCTTCAATGTCCGATGGTGTCAGATCCATAATAAAGGATCATATGCTGCACTTTATAAAAGAGCATAGCAGGTGCTGCTCTGTCCCATGCTCTCTCTCAAACCACAAGGGCTCCTGGAGTTCCACCTGTGCACCTTCCCATGATGCTGTGCCCAGAAGGGACAATCTAGTCCCAAGTGAACACTGAATACTCCATACTACAAACACAATATTTGGGGGGGGAGGGAAGGGAACAGGCCAAAGCTTGAGCTGTAGTTGTTCTAACTTTACTAGTGTTTCCACTTGGATCAACAAGTATCCATACAAAAATCAATGGAATAATTCCTGATATCAATAGGCTTTTGAAAAAAAAGGTCTACACTACTTGTCCAGAAAGAAAATGTGAAGACCTAAATGAAAATAGTAAACTAGGTTTTGCGCAGTACATGCATAGCTGATCATGGACTAGGAACCTCTGAATTAGCATTTACAGCAGCTTAGACTGGATGCTTTGGTGACTGCATACAGCCAACACATGAATTTGTATTCAGTGTATTATTAGTAGGCATTTCTGATGCATTTTCACTGCAGGAATGAGAGGAAAAGATTGTTACATCTCACATAGAATATTTCATCTCTCCTTTACATCAACAATTCCGTCATACATTACACCACTTTTTTCCCCTTTGCATAACATTTTATCACTTAGTACATTTTAAGGATTCACCGAAAAAGACATATTTTATTTTAACCACTAAAAGTAATGTTGATACTCAAATTAAGAAACCATACAAGATAATGTTAGCATATTTATTATTTACAGTGTTGGGATTTTCCCCAGACCTCAACCGTCCAGTTCCCAAGGACACAGTTCAACTCCAGGCTTATTACTCAGGTTTTATCATCGGCATATAGCAAAGTTAAGCTTTATCAGGCTTAAGCACAGTGGGGTGGGTATAGGGTGTACCACAGCTCCATAGCACATGAATATAAACCAGTTTATATACCTATTCTATAACAGGCTACCACATGTGCATTCCATTCTACATAATATCACATGTTCTATGATTGGTCTACCATTTTTTGTAGCCAATCCCCATCTAGATCATGAGCTGTTGACACACTGCACTACATGCTAGATTACAGATACAAGCTATCACACATTCCTTTCTTCCCTACTATTTTTTACCTACTAACTACATATGATTTACAATGCCACAGTGAATTTGTTCTTTGTCTATTGTTTACCTCTGTTTTCTTCCTCCTGCTTCTGCTCTTCATTCAGGCTAGGCCTACATTCCACTCATTTTAATTTTTCTTTTAATACAATTTTTTTTTCATTTTCATTAGGTTTCTTTCTCTAATTGCTTGTTTTTTAAGGCTTATTGTCCAGCCACACATTCCCAGGACAACAATGGTGGTTACCAATTGTACAATCATGAAAAGTAAACTTAGTATCTGAATTATAGTATAGAGGCTTACTTCCTCTGAAATGGCCCACCATGATGGCAGGGTCCATCTCCTTTTTTATTGTACCTACCAATTCAGGTACATTAACTGATAACACATATGGGTACGAAGAGATTGTTCATCAGTGATTCCAAGTCATTATTATCAATCACCTCCTTGGTTATACCTTCCTGGATTTGTATGCTGGGCCAACTGGCCATGGGTCCTAATCTGAGTCAGAGAGGTGGGGGTCAGACAAAAAAATCAATTTCCTACATCTGAAGAAGAGCTCTGTGTTGCTCGAAAGTTCATCTCTCTCACCAACAGACGTTGGTCCAATAAAAGATATTACCTCTCCCACCTCGCCTCCTTAATATCCTGGGACCAATATGGCTACAACAACACTGAAAACAATATATTGCTAAATGGCAGGTTGATCTTAACTAGATCCCAATTACATGGAAGAGTTATTCTGGAGGGACAGTATGGCCAACGGAGCCCTGGTATGGAAAAGGATGAGAACCACTGGTTTAGGGAATTTGAACATGAATGAAAATCTTAGCCTAAACATAGAAGTTATAGATCTGGGAATGCTTCATTTCCAGCATCCCTCTTCAGACATTACCAATTTAGGGATGAGGGAATTATGTAGTGGAATGTGTTATAAAAAGAAGGTAGTTTCCTGAATCTCCAAGAAACATAGTGTTTTCTGTGTAGTTAGCTGTGTTCTGTACTACCTGGGAATACAGTAGAAATGCCCCCCCCCCCCTCACTGCTCTATTAAATGAGCAATTAACCATGAGTTGGGATTTTCTGACAATGTGTTAATGCATTTTGCATTAACACTAACACAGTGGGAGTAACTGACCTGCTACTGTAGCTCCAAGGAGCCAATGCATAATGCATACAACCATTTGCTGAACATGGTGGAGATGCCTGATGCACAATGTTATCTCCTTGCTGAGAAGGGAAGAAGGGAAGTGGTGCTAATTGTTAGCATAAGAGTATGCTGGAACATCATTCTTGGATGTTTTCTTTAAAACATTTTGTTGCACAAGATACTCCACTCTGGTCATTATCTCTGCTGTGCTGGATACCGCAGCAGACCATCTGCTGTTATGGCCTCGGTGCAGGGGGAGAGCTTATTAGAACTGTGCAAAATATATTATCAATCCTCAAAAATACCATAAATGGTCTCATTGTTTCTTGGTGCCCATCTGTTTGTGTTATCCATCTGCTGTATATAGTCTTATACTTAAGCTATGTCTACACTATGAACTAGGAGTGTGATTACCTGCTTGTGTACACATACTCATGCTAGCTCAATGAGTATAAATAGCAGTGTAGCAGTATGGGCAGCGATGGCACAGCTGAACCATGCTGAGTATAAACCCATGGTACTGCGGTTACACTATTATTTATATGTGGGCTAGCTCTCTTTGAGCTAATGCGAGTGTGTGTACATGGGCAAGGAATCACGCTCCTAGTTCATAGTAAAGATGTAGCGTTGGACTGTAAGCTCTTTGGGAAAGGGATCACCTGTTTTCTAGATGTTTGTCCAGTGTCCAGCACAATGGAGCAACTGATAATAAAAATCAGGCTTAGGGGCCAAGGTCTGGTGCATTCACAAATCTTAGCCATAACCTTAAAAGTTTGAGTACAGGGCCAGGTTGTTCATCAAATAGATAATTTTTGAATTATCCAACCACTATCACTGGCCCTGAACAAGCTGCACCCTGCTTCCCACAAGGACAGCCAAAGGAAAAAGTAGGGCCCTGCCATGCGTGGCTGGACAAAGGTGTGAAAAGGGGTGATTGGGGGCACAGAGGAGAAGAGGCAATTTCTAAAACCTCTGAAGAAAACTTCCGACCTTTTTCATGAATCCAACATACAAGTTCACACAGCCAAGGTGCCTGCTTCTCGTGTAATGTAGCTCCTATTGACTTAAGTGAGAGCAGTACTAAGTGGCCAGTGCTAAGCGCTTTTGAAAATCCCACTCTGTATCAGAACTTTCATAAAATGAAACGATCCATCGTCTACAGCCAAGCGCTGAGGTACAACCGCATCTGCTCCAATCCCTCAGACAGAGACCAACACCTACAAGATCTTCACCAAGCATTCTCTAAACTACGATACCCACACAAGGAAATAAAGAAACAAATAAACAGAGCCAGACGTGTACCTAGAAGCCTCCTGCTACAAGACAGGCCCAAAAAAGAAACCAACAGAACTCCACTGGCCATCACCTACAGTCCTCAGCTTAAACCTCTCCAACGCATCATCAGTGATCTACAACCCATCCTGGACAATGATCCCTCACTTTCACAGACCTTGGGAGGCAGGCCAGTCCTCGCCCACAGACAACCCGCCAACCTTAAGCATATTCTCACCAGCAACCACGCACCGCACCATAACAACTCTAACTCAGGAACCAACCCATGCAACAAACCTCGATGCCAACTCTGCCCACATATCTACACCGCAACACCATCACAGGACCTAACCAGATCAGCTACAACATCACCGGCTCATTCATCTGCACGTCCACCAATGTTATATATGCCATCATGTGCCAGCAATGCCCCTCTGCTATGTACATTGGCCAAACTGGACAGTCACTACGCAAGAGGATAAATGGACACAAGTCAGATATCAGGAATGGCAATATACAAAAACCTGTAGGAGAACACTTCAACCTCCCTGGCCATACAATAGCAGATGTAAAGGTAGCCATCTTACAGCAAAAAAACTTCAGGACCAGACTCCAAAGAGAAACTGCTGAGCTCCAGTTCATTTGCAAATTTGACACCCTCAGATCAGGATTAAACAAAGACTGTGAATGGCTATCCAACTACAGAAGCAGTTTCTCCTCCCTTGGTGTTCACACCTCAACTGCTAGCAGAGCACCTCACCCTCCCTGATTGAACTAACCTCGTTATCTCCTCACTGACTTATACCTGCCTCTGGAAATTTCCATTACTTTCGTCTGATGAAGTGGGCATTCACCCACGAAAGCTTACGCTCCAATACTTCTGTTAGTCTCAAAGGTGCCACAGGACCCTCTGTTGCTTTTTTCATAAAATGTGTTTCATTGGGAGTTGGGTGCCTAACGCCTATAGGCTGCTGTGAAAATCCAATCTCAGGACTAATTCTGCATGTTCACTGCATGTCTCCTACAGCAGCCACTTTACATTATGCACAGTATGCAAGCAGGACAATTCAGTGTACCTGCTGGCTCTTCCACATACTGCACTGGATGGAAGAGGAAATATTCATTCCTTCTGCGCCTGCCTGCTACTCCCTGTGCAGTAAGAAGAGGTAACTCAGGACCACCTATGACAATATTATACAAGTCTGAGTGGTGCCATTGGTACAGTGCCATTTTAATGTATAGTATAGATGGAAGTGAAGATAAGAGTTTTCTGTCGCCATCAAGTAATTCCTGTCTTGGCAAGAAAGAGTGAATTGCCAGTCTGTCTGAACTGTATTTTCTTTAACTGCTTGGAGCTGGGAGAGACAGAATAACATGATAGGAAACTATTGACAGGTACAGTAGCACCAGAAATGTTTTAAGGATTAAATATTTTCTCTCTCTTTTCATTTAAATAAGGGGGGGAGTGCAAAGTTTAATTTATTTCTAGACAGATACCACTAGCAATAAGATTAAGAGATCCTCCCTTCCTGCAAGACAAAAATCAACAACCAAGAAGAAAAAGCAATAAAATGATTTTTCCCAGCTAGTAAGCTTTATTAGCTCTTCAAGAGAATGTTTAGTTTATAAAAAGGAAAGGTTTTCTAGCTTTATGAACTTGAGCCTCCTAACTCATACCGACTCTCTCTGCTGAGCTCTTCATGCACTGAAATATAGGGATTGAGCCCTGATTCAGCAAAATACTTAAGTGCATGCTTAGCTTTAATCATGTGAGAAGTCTCACTGACTTCAATGGGACCTTCAGTGCGGTAGGGCATTAGTAACAAAAAAAGATACAAAGGACTAGATCCTGCAGACCTTTACTTATCACCTTATTTATGGGAGCATGGGGTTGCAAGATCTGGCATTTTGTTAAGGTCTTTCTGTTGCTGTATTTCATAGAATTTCTCTGATGCTATTCTCGAAGGTCTGGATTGCACAACCCTTACTCATTGATTCACAAGGGCTTTTATCCCAAAAAAACTTAGGAAGGTGCCTAAACATTACTTGCATAAGCAGTCCCATTAGTTTCAGTGGAACTATTCATATGAGTAAAGATATGCAAGTGCTTACCATTTTATAGATTTTGGCCAAGAAGAGTGTGCCTAGAATCAATCTACCCCCAAATTTAGATGACTGCAAGACAATTGTAATTTGACTAGTGTCATCTGAAATATACAGAAAACTTCATTACTTCAAAGCACCTGAAATACTTCAAATATATGTCTCTAATCTATTATAGAACTGAGTAAAATTTCATAAGTTAAATTATATTAGAAGCATTTCCCCCCACATAAGAATCAGGAAGTGAAATTGATTTTTTTTCTCATTGAGCAAGCTCAAGTAAATGCAAAATGATACAAATAGTATAAACAGTGAAAATGTAACTGGATTTTTCATATTTCTATTCTAATGATCTATGTTGTTAATATCTTTTGTGAATTTTAAATTTAAAAAAATCCCAAATATTTGCTTAAAGCAAATTTTGATTTGTGCAAAAATGAAGAGCAGGACAAATTGCAAATCACACATGTTAAAATTTTCACTCAGCTATGCATTTCATCCAATTTTTTTCAGGATTTATGCAGTTTTATTTTTGGTATTTATCTCAGCTTGGAAATTAAAAATCAGTGAAGTCAGGTTCAGTTTTGCTTAGAGGATCTGATCCAAAGCCACTTAAAGTCAATGGAAAATTCCCACTGACTTTATTAGGCTTTGGCTTATGCAGATAGTCGTTTTAATGCTGTGAGTAGTGCAACATTTGTGTACCAACACTGCAAATGAAAGTATTCTTTAAATTTCCATTATATTTTTTCCATCAATTCCTGAAAACATTTACCAGTGGTCTTAGGTTTTGAAAAAGCTTATTTTTTTTCAAAATATAAATTTTGGGTCAAATTTGAGTTGATAGTATCCCTTTAATTATCCAAATACTATACCAGTTTGTTAAAGTATTACAACACATACAATAAACATCACACTCCTTGGAAGATAATGTACTGATGTAAATGAATTTGGTTATGGCTAGATAATTTATAATAATAAATATTAAACCTCAACAAATAAAACCTCAATATTTCAGCAATAGAGTGGGAAATGGAAATTGCATATCACTAAGTATCAAGCTTACTACAAAAGGTTACTTCCTTTATTGTCTCTTTGTGTTTGTACACAGACTAAAAGCAATTAAAGAGGATGTCCTTTACTGTGCAATGAACTCTAACAGCATCCCCAAATTTAAAATGCATTTAGTAACTAAATAATTTTTGAAACAGAATTTATTTTCTTGAATTTTAAACTAAGTGACCTAAAGCTTCAATGTACAATCAAGCATAATTTTGCAGAGAAAACAGTTTGTGTCAGTGATAGTCATTTAAATTACCCTGTAATTGTATACTGTATCTACATTATATAAGTTTAACCATTTTCACATGCATTCCGGACAAAATATTTCAGCCTTGTGATTCCCCTCTGCCTATCTTTTCTTGTAATTGAAAATATCATAACTTACAGTTTGGCAATAAAATCTTCGCTTTCCAGGAAATGCAAACAATCACTCTTCAGATGCTATTCAAGTACTTCTAACCACATCACACTCAGTGAGACTTCCTCTGGGATTCAGTACATAATCACTCTCTTTTTACACAGGCACAAGTCTTGTTGATTTGGAGGGCACAGTAACACCATTGGGAGTCATCACATGGCGATGTTATTGCAGATGGTCTTGACATTTTCTAACTGAATGAATAGCAGTTGGATCTTGGAAGAATGCTTATTATCAGCTGTCATTCAGTTCTTTTTAGAAGCTGATCATATCACCAGTAAAAAAGTCTGTTCTGTCTTATCCCTGCATGACTAATTAATTTTCTTAGGTGTAGAACTGTTGCTACAGATTGCACTAAGGCAAGGAAACAAAGCATTTCATGGTGCCATGTCTGGGGAATGGCTATTGTTCATACAAATACCAGAGAACAAGAACAGAGTTGTGCAAACAGGAATATCTGTGGGTCATTATTTGATATTCACTGTCTTTTGTTTTTGTATGTGTTAAAAGTTTCCATCAGGCAGTTACTGAATAGGAACAATACCATTTTTACTTTTATGACCATTCACACACACAAATGTCTACAAAGATGTCAGATCTCATGAATCCCTCATGATATCCAAAGATCCCACTTCCTTGACTATCTAAGTCTCTGCTATTTTTCAGTGGCAGAAATGGGCTGCCAAGCCACAGCCCTGAACAGTAGGAAGTATGCAGAAAATCCATTCCTCTTGATCTACAATGTTCATAATTAAGCTTTATCGGACTAGTTATATATTTGCTATCCTAGTTTGCCTGAGTAATCTGCACTGCTCCCCCCACCACCATGTCCTTTTACTATAGATTGTGCAGGATGCTTTTTACACTAAAATGTAAGTAATATTTGTTGAAATTATTTTTACTACCAGAAATGGTTGAACTATAATTCTCAAAAGTGTCAAGTTCAGGTTCAGGATCATTCCACACATCATCTGGATGATCCCATAGAGGGATTTACAGTCAGCCCTATGAGGATGAGAACACCTATAATTCTGAAGTTATTCAAGTCTTGCAGGAGGTATCTCAAAGCACACAAAACAACCAATAACTTTCCCCCAAACAGGTATGTTGCTGATATTACCCCATCATCTCAAAGTGAGTGAACGCTGACTCAGAGCATACAACAGTCAGTGAATCTGAAAAGCTATAGCAGCTGGCGGTACAGTACATGAAACTTTATTAAATATTTACAAGTTTCTAAGTGACAAGATAGCAGCCTTAACTTTAATTAACTTGGACCTGTGTGTGCACAGCCTGCAAACTTGTAACTGGACATTTGCAGACAATGAATTCCCATTTCCTTTGAGAGCTATCCCTAACAGTTTACCTTGCAAATTAATGGACCTTCACTGCTCAGTTTACTGAGACAAAGAAGAAATCTGGACATTAGCCACTGATTCAAAACAACTCAAATCCATCTGTTTCATTATGGCTGAAGCCAAAGATAAAAATGAAGGCATTTGCTAATACTAGAAGAAGCCACAGGGCAATTGATATAATGAATCTGCCCTAATTGTTTTCTGTACTAAAACTCCATAATTAAATTTGTATTTGGCCTCCAAACACCTTCTCTTACAAAATCTGCCAGTAAAAGTGAAAACAAACACTTGTTTTGTTCAAAGTTTTTCCTTATGGTCAAGAATGGGCCCAAGCTAGAAAGGTCAGATCTGAATTCCATCAAAGGTCGGCCATATATGTTTGAAGAGTTTTGATTTGCCACATTTTAGAGAGAGGGACAACTTCCAATTCCAGGTCCAGATATCTCTGACATTCAGTGGTGCTAGGAACTGAGGATTGGTTAGGTCCCTATCCCTAAATAAATGTAAATATAAATTGCAAAGAACCAGTCCTGAAAAGGTGAAGCAATAACTTTAAAAAGCATGTATATTTGGGTTTGGATTTTCAGTGTTTCAAACAAGGTTCAAGGATTTGATGGAGAAAGTGCACTTAAAAGAAAACAGAAAATAATCAGTAAAGGGTGGATAAAGGACAACGTAATCTCTTTGATTATAATAAAAGTTGCTGAGCCTGTAGCAATGCCCAAATGCATGTGTTTAATATTAATATATAAACAGTAATGTGCACACTCTGTGGCATGAAATAAGAATGGAGTCTGATTGAAAAAAGGTCAGAACTGATGTATAAGCCTTCAATACTAAAACAATCTAGGGGAATAATCATCTTATTTTTCTTGATTGAGAGATACATTTTAGCTTTGTATTTCATTTGAAAACTATAGACTTTAGCATTAATTCTGTGTAAAACTATAAGAAAAGAAATATGCCCTAGGACAGTATTACACTGCTTTGCATCCATCTTAAAAGTACAAGCATAGTGCTTATTATTTATGAATATGTGTGTGCTTCCGTTTGAAAAAGAATACATTGCAGTAAATATCAGCTGGCTAAATTGCAAACCCAAAAGTTAACTAAAAAAAAAAAATGTCGTTATGAACATTCGTGCAAGTGCAAATCATCGCATGATGGCAAAATGTGACACATTTCATCACGGCCTGACAAAACACATTATGATTTAAAAATCCCAACTGTTTTTTCCTTTCAGTTTGTTCATCTGGACCAGCATTTAGAAAATGAAGGGAAGGAGAAAGGTCATTGTATCCATTACAAGGACATCATAATGTATACACTGCACAAATTCACTGAGGATTTTTTATGAGACTTGGGTGCCTCATATAACCCATTTAGACAAAAGACAATTAAATTTGTTTTGTTTGGTTTTTTAAAAAAGTCTTCTGAAGCACAACTGCATTGTGTCACTCATAATTTAGTGGTGTAGTTATCTCATCTAGGATATGAAATATTTAAGAGGGATAAGTATTAGAAGTGCTGTAAGCATTTCACCATAAGCACAGACAATGAATGGCTGAATATCTACCACACACAATGGGTATTTTTATAAATCAGATGCTTGCTACTGTATTATCTGTAAGTATTTCTTCTTCCTGTTCAGCAGGTTTTTAATTGTTTGCCAATTTATTCCGATCAATATCTTTCATCTGCCTTTCAATTGAATGGATTGCATCAACATTTTCCTCTGTCCCAGCAAGTAAGTGGCCATTAGTAATATAAAGATACCACAATAAATGGGTATAATCTACAAAGATACTGAATACAATAAATAAAATGTACATAGTGTTTAATAAAAAGAAAACATTTGGCCAAATTCATCTCTTGTCTACCTCCATTGACATCAATGGAGCAACAGAGTTAGGACAAATTTGACTCACAGTGTTCTAAAGAAACATTTGGATATTGTTACAACCTATCTTGGAGCATAGGGAGAATGCCGTTCAGCAACATCAGAGATAAGCAAACTTTGCCCAGACTTGTGTTTGGGCATTACCAAAAGTTGAAGGCCACATTTAATTTTTAAAAAATGAAGTGGCTTCTCTAATTTCTCATACAACGGTGGATCCTACAGAAATTACATTTCACAGCATTCCTTTATCTGGGAATATCAAAAAGTTCTCCATTTGGATCAAGATGGAGCATCTCATTCTGGGAACCGTAGTCTCTATAGTCCACATGTCCCTGTAATGGACAATTGTAGCTGCAGGTCACATGGGTAGAATCCCCCTTTTTAAAAAATATACATATCCTTGTTCAAGCACTCATGCAGTCAGAATAATTTATAAATACAGGGGAATGATTAACTCTAAGCAGCATGTAATTGTCAAAAATAATTAATAAACAATGATAAGCCACTGATTAACTAATTGTCCCATCCATCAACTTTTCATTCATGTGGGCCTCCACTCCTTACAACTTTTCTTTCTTCTGCCAGACAGTTTTGTGGGCTTATTTTTAAACAAGAAATCAGGCTTATGAAGCAGCACAGCAGACGTGGTCTATAGGTGAAAACAGACTTCAGCTATGACTTGAAGAAATCCTGTTTGTTTTTATAATACCAGGTAACCGTGTAAGGGTCAGTGTGGAGCAGACACAGTTCCACCTTATGCAGCAGCAAAGGAACAACTCCTGTCATAGTGTATCGCACAGGAATGCACTAGTTAGTTTTATACACTGAAAAAACTGGCTCAGCCCATCATGGTTCTGATGATGTCTCTCTCACCACCATGACCTCAAAGTCTGTTCTACATTCCAAGGAGTATTCCATAAAGGAAAGACACTGTGAGGCAGGACCCCTGGGTTCTATTTCCACCTGTGCTTAAATCACTGTGTATGTCTTTGGCATGGTTACATAACTGCTCAATTCTTCAGTAAGCTCATCAATAAAATAAGTTTAATAATACTTATTAATAGATGTTAAGGCCAGAGAATTTCACACAGTTACCCCTGTATTGAGACTGGTAACACTGGTCTACAATTTTTGAGAAGTCGTCTGCTTCAGAGATAAAATGTGCTATTTATTATGTATTTTGATGTGCTGAATTCAAATATGACAATTAAAACAACTGATTGGCTACTGTTTCTAAGATATTTAAGTTTTTACATTTTATGTCTATGTATATTATGTAGATAGTAGAGTTTTAATCATAAATTGTAAACCTAGGTCTTTTCATGTGTTTATGGTTGCTTTACATGATAATATTTCACCTGTCCTGTTTAGGTAACACTTTAAAAATCAGCAAAAGGGTTATATAAATAAAATTTATTATGAAACAAAAGGCAAAAAACTATTCTGTACATAGTTTAGTCCTATTCAGTGTCTACTCGGCGCTTCTTGGCTTGTCTCTTGTATTCATTAAATGGAGCATCTCTTGTCACTGTCCAGCAATAGTCTGCAAGCATTGATGGGCTCCATTTGCCCTGATAGCATTTCTCCATTGTTGCAATGTCCTGGTGAAATCGCTCGCCGTGCTCGTCGCTCACTGCTCCGCAGTTCGGTGGGAAAAAATCTAGATGAGAGTGCAAAAAATGTATCTTTAGTGACATGTTGCAACCAAGGCTTTTGTATGCCTTGAGGAGGTTTTCCACCAACAACCTGTAGTTGTCTGCCTTGTTGTTTCCGAGAAAATTTATTGCCACTAACTGGAAGGCTTTCCATGCCGTCTTTTCCTTGCCACGCAGTGCATGGTCAAATGCATCATCTCGAAGAAGTTCACGAATCTGAGAACCAACAAAGACACCTTCCTTTATCTTAGCTTCACTTAACCTTGGAAATTTTCCACGGAGGTACTTGAAAGCTGCTTGTGTTTTGTCAATGGCCTTGACAAAGTTCTTCATCAGACCCAGCTTGATGTGTAAGGGTGGTACCAAAATCTTCCTTGATTCAACAAGCGGTGGATGCTGAACACTTTTCCTCCCAGGCTTCAATGACTGTCGGAGTGGCCAATCTTTCTTGATGTAGTGGGAATCTCTTGCACGACTATCCCATTCGCAGAGAAAACAGCAGTACTTTGTGTATCCAGTCTGCAGACCAAGCAAGAGAGCAACAACATTCAAATCACCACAAAGCTGCCACTGATGTTGGTCATAGTTTATGCACCTCAAAAGTTGTTTCATGTTGTCATAGGTTTCCTTCATATGGACTGCATGACCAACTGGAATTGATGGCAAAACATTGCCATTATGCAGTAAAACAGCTTTAAGACTCGTCTTCGATGAATCAATGAACAGTCTCCACTCATCTGGATCATGAACGATGTTGAGGGCTGCCATCACACCATCGATGTTGTTGCAGGCTACAAGATCACCTTCCATGAAGAAGAATGGGACAAGATCCTTTTGACGGTCACGGAACATGGAAACCCTAACATCACCTGCCAGGAGATTCCACTGCTGTAGTCTGGAGCCCAACAGCTCTGCCTTACTCTTGGGTAGTTCCAAATCCCTGACAAGGTCATTCAGTTCACCTTGTGTTATGAGGTGTGGTTCAGAGGAGGAGGATGGGAGAAAATGTGGGTCCTGTGACATTGATGGTTCAGGACCAGAAGTTTCATCCTCTTCCTCTTCCTCGTCTGACTCAAGTGAGAATGATTCTGGTGCATCAGGAACCGGCAGTCCTTCTCCGTGGGGTACTGGGCGTATAGCTGATGGAATGTTTGGATAATGCACAGTCCACTTTTTCTTCTTTGACACACCTTTCCCAACTGGAGGCACCATGCAGAAGTAACAATTGCTGGTATGATCTGTTGGCTCTCTCCAAATCATTGGCACTGCAAAAGGCATAGATTTCCTTTTCCTGTTCAACCACTGGCGAAGATTTGTTGCACAAGTGTTGCAGCATATGTGTGGGGCCCACCTCTTGTCCTGATCTCCAATTTTGCAGCCAAAATAAAGGTGATAGGCTTTCTTAACCATAGTGGTTATACTGCACTTTTGTGATGCAAAAGTCATTTCACCACAAACATAGCAGAAGTTATCTGCACTGTTCACACAAGTACGAGGCATCTCTGCTCACTTTGGCTAAACAGAAATGTGTCCCTTTGCAAAATCAAACACTGACAAATAAGAGAGCACAATACTGTATGATTTCTAGAGTTGATATAGGGCAAGTTTGTTCAGCAGAGTGATGTAAGCTTCGTTATGATTGCATCCTCCATGACTTCTAGGAATAACATGATGCAATTCATATCATGTATGACGCAATACCAGCTTCAGATTGCATCATTCATTGTTTTGCCTAAAAAGCAAGTACTGTCCAAACCCAGTCATAGATTTATTCATAGATCCAGTCAAAGATGTATTTTAGTCATTTCTGGTTTAAATTGAGATCCCTTCCCTTTAGAACTCACTTATCCTCCGCCATTCCCAAGTCAAGGGTCGTATATACTGACCCAATAGCATATCTTGAAAACTAAAGCCAATCAACAATTTTAAGCATCATTTTCGTTCTCAGTGACCCAGAATTAGTAAAGTTTGACTACATTTATTTCAGAAGCATTTTGGCTGTAGAGCAGTGTAACTTGTGTTTGATTAAAGCATATCTTCCAGAGAAGCACCCAGTCTTGGTTTGAAGACTTATTTGAAAACTTAATTTGAAGTCTTCTTCCCTGGAGTGTTGTGAGTCTTCAGGCCAATCCTGCAGTGTTTACTCAGGCAAACCTTCCATTCAGAGCAATAGGAATTTTGCCTGAATGATGACTGCAGGTTCGGGACATAATTGGTTACTATTCAAAGAAACTTTTGAGATTTTTGGAGAGAAAGGATGGTCTTGTGATAAAGGCACTAGTCTAGGATTCAAGAGAGCTGGATTCAGTTTCCAGCTCTGCCATGGAATTCCTGGGCGACCTTGGGTAAAATGCTTAATCTATCTGTGCCTCTGTTCTCAACTAGTAAACTTAGGATAATACTTGTTTCTCCAACCCTATTTCTTTATCTCTTTAGGCCTCAGTCTTGCAATGTACACTACACACACACCAATATGGAACTCCACTGTATTTTAGTATTGATTTTGTTTGATGAAGCTGTTAATTTTCAGGGCCAGATTCTGATACCTTTCTCTATGAATGGTCCCACTGATGGCAGTGGGAATTCTGATGGAGTTAACATACTATTCAACACAAATCAGAGGGTTATAATATGGACCTCAGTCACTAGTTGCTCATCACATGCTTTAGGTGCTTTTACAACATTTAAAATTGATGTTCTCATAAAAAACTGTTTGAGTGGGAATTAGCTTTAGTTAACCAAGGGTCTGATCCATTATGTATTCTATGTTCCTAATGGGACCCGGGGGTGCTCAGTATGTCTGAAAACAGGTGTCTAAATATGGATTTAGGTTCCTAAATGTAGGCATCCAAAATTGAAAATATTAGCCCTAATTTCTAATATATGTCCCCCAACTCACTCTTTTAAAGGGTGCATTATGAGAACTGCAGGTTTTAAAATTGCTTGCACAAAGCATAGTTAATCAATCAATTTGGTTTTGTTTTATAATAGGGTTCTTGTTGTGCAGTTTGTCCCTTGCAATATAATTTAAGAGGATTACCAAAATCCATGTACTGTATATTACTTTTTAATGAATGTAATTATTCACATTGTGTAGTAAGTAATGTTTCCTGGAATCGTGAAGTCCAAATGGCCCTTTCCTTTGTTTGCCAATGAACAAAAATATAAAATACAACCAACTTAATGGAATTTCTGAACCAGTTATAGTAGTTCGCTCTATAGGTGGTGAAATACTCTTCAGTCCAGCCACAGATGAAGCCTCATGAAATTCCACAGCTTGGCTGATAGATGTGTTGAGGATTCTGCTACAATGAAGATTCCCTTCCCAAACATTAAATATCAGGGAGGAGGGAGACCTCCCTTTAATGGGGTTATCCTCCTATAATGATAAATGACACATTTCCTCTATACTGGTGATCTATGGTAAGAACCTATACCCCCTTCCCCCTCCAAATTCCTCTCTGCAGGATTTGCAGTAGAAGAGGGAAGAGATCTTCAGCCTTTCAAATAATTTTTTTGGGGGTAAAAATAAGAGTTTCTGTCTTTCTGTGTTCCTTTTTTTTCTTCTCTGCTGGAGTTAACTGAAGATTTAGGGCTGAAGGGATTTTTCTACCTGTACAGCTACAAGGGGTTGGAGGAAAGACTGGTGGAAATGAGGCAATGAAAAACATGGTTTAGCATTATTCAGGGAATAAAGAGAGCTTTACATAATCCCTATCTAATTGCCCCTTCTACAGATTCACTATTCCTAGTTATTAAACTAATCTGCTTTTTTGCCCTCATGCTCTTGACCAGTCTTTCTACTAAATAAGTCATCCTGATGCATAACTTGTCATGGTCATGGCAAACTAAGAAAGAAATTAGATTTAAAAAACAATATGCATGGTGGAAGGTTGGAATGTAACTACTTTATTTGTTAGAATTCAGGAAAATAACACAGAGCAAACAAAACAAAGTGGGCTGCTTCATTGGGCAAAAAGGTATAACTCACCCCACCTTGTTCTAGACTTTTTTTTCCAGACTGTCTGTTGCTCCCAAATTGCACGCTTCACTACATAACCCTTAGACTGAAAACAGGACCAGGAAATATTCACCCATCCACCTCTCCTGTGACCCAGGAAACACACACTTCTAAAGTGATAGCCTGTAACTCCAACACAATACTCAATTAACCACCATTTATTCTTGTGGATTCTTATACACACAGACACTTTCATTATCACACCCACGACCTTCAGCAGTAAAAACATGGCCTTTTGCCACTTGAGGTAAAGAAGTGTTGTTCTGGTTGTGAGAAAGTAGCCTAGCTAAAGCGAATCATAATCACATATGCTAGACCAAATTCCATATGGATTTCAGAAGGCCAAATAAAGTTGAAACCAGATAGGGCTCTAGGCTTTAATGAGATTGTAAGAGAGTGCAGTGCTAATCTGTAAAAATAAATGTTTATTGCCCTTCCCCACTCCTATTTAGCACCTCACAGAGTTTGGCATAAAATATTCAGATTACAGCTGTCATACTAGCATAAATAGGAATATGGTTAGAGAGGGATCAAAAAACAATTACAGTTTAAAGTCATACTAGTTCATTTGATGCACACCACTGAGTTCCTACAGCATGATCATTATATGAACTTGCCCACCATTACTTTAAAAAATATGAATTAAGAATCCATATACAGACATCCCCACATTTGGGGGGAAATCCTAACATGGATCCAGATTTGACTTTTACAAATGGTTTCTATCTTCACAATGAGCTGATCTGAAGCCCAAGAACGGAACACCCCTGAATTTGAGTGCTTGAAATCTGGATCCAAATTTGCTGGCTTGAAGCAACCTCAAAATCATTGTTATTGGCCATGGCATTTTCTGGCAAAGTTATCACTCAACAGAAAGCCAAGGAGCTTTTGGAAGGGCAGGGAGGAAAGGGGAGAAATAATGGGGATAGTGTTGGGGCCAGAAATGGGGAATGAGTAACTGGCTAATAATTAAGCTATATGAAACATATGGGTTTGAAGAGTCTACAGTGAACCTGACAGTTAGGTTAATTTCCCATGGCTTTGTGACAGCTTGAAGTTTTGCTTTGAATTCTAGTTTCATTCCTTGTCTGTGTACTCAAGTGAAGATGTGTCAAACTGATTGAGTTTTGGAGAAAACATCTTAACTCACCCAGATCTACCTTACTCACAGGCTCCATCTCCCCAATACACACTGAAACCCATCACCTTGCCTACTACTGTCTTCTTGGAATTGTCATTTTTTTATTACCGAGAATGTTTGCATGAATAAGAGCTTTTGTTTTAAAGGGACCATATACTTATTCTCTCCTCTTGAAGTCATACTTGTAGAATCCAGGAGACAGATTTTCAAAAAAGTTAAGTACATAAATACATGATCACAACATCTAATTTCTGTGTGTAATTGATGTGATAGATGTGCAAATCAGGTCCTGGGGTGTGCAAACAGCTACTTACATAAATTTGTTCACACAATTACTTGGCTCTTAAAAAAAGCTGAGAAAAAGAGAGAGACCTCAATACTGATGCAAAAATTACATTGACAAAATTATGACTTTTTAAATATAAGGTCATTACTAACTTGTTTGTGCCTTTATCAAATATTAAAATATAGCTACATGTATCTTATAGCCAGAATACTTGAAAATATAACAATACATGTTGTGTTACCAAAATGCTAAAGGTAATCAAAGAAATTCCAGAAGATTTCTGCTTATATCTCCAGAGGACAAATAAATGTCAGGAAGATAAATCCTGCTTAGCCATAAAACCCTATTTATGACCCATAAAAGTGTCATACGTAAACATTACCTGCTTTTAACTTTATACTACCAGTATTTTATTTGCGTTATGTTTAAAAGACGTATTGGTTATTGAAATTTGTGATTTGTACAAAATACTTAATAGAAGTTTAATTGCTATAACAAAAGCATTGCTATAGCTGATTTAAATATTTATAGTTAAAACTCATAGGATTTAGTTAAAACTGTTCACTTTGCCTAATTATAGACAGTCTGATTATTATTAATAACCAACAGGGTCATCTACCTTTCTTTAAACAAAATTATTTTGTCCATTTATGAGCCTGCTTCGTTATCTAAAGATCTACTAGGATTTGGCTTCACAATAATTTTGGGAACAAGACCTGATCTCAACATACAAAGAGAAAAGTGCCCCCCCCCAAAAAAGGTGGATTCACTCTCAAAGGTGTGATTTCTGCTAAGGTTTGTTCTCCACAGAGAGACATACAAAATACGTTGTAATGGAAGTAACCAGTTTATCATTGTCATTCTGTCATTTTTGTTGTTTTGTTTAGTGTTCTTTTCCTTCCTTTAATAATATAAGAGCCAGCATTAAGAGTGGTGATTATTTTGCTTGGTCTTGATAATGGTGTCTCCTAGAGGTATCTAGAAGAACTCCTGTGACTAAAATAATGAGAGTCACATTCCTTAAGATAGTCTCATGAACAGCTGTATGAAAAATTCCATCTTTTGATTTGGTTTTCCCTGATTTTGGCAGTAAGAGAAACAATGAGTAAGAGCTAGCCTACCATTTCTTGCTTCTCTGATCTATATATTTTTATTTGCAGTGTCATTGTAGTTGTGTTGGTCTCAGGAGATGAGAGAGACAAGGTAGTTGACATAATATCTTTGATTGGACCAACTTCTGTAGGTGGAAGGTACAAGGTTTTGAACTACACATAGCTCTTATTCAGGTCTGGGGAATGAAGCAGAGTGTCTGAGCTAAATACAAGTTGGGACAGATTGTTAAACAGAAGGGGTAATGCATGTTGGAGGCAGTCTCTTGAAATGAAATGGGCAATTGGGGATTAGATTGTTATACATAAAGGGTTTGAAATGGGCAATTAAGGGTAGCAGGCAGTGTGATATGTTACAAGTTGTTGTAATGAGCCATAAAAACTAGTGTCTCTGTTAAGTCCGTGGTTTTTGGTGTCTAGCAAAGTCATGAATTTAAGTTCACTGGCTTGCATTTTGAAGATATTATGAAGCTCTCCTTTGAGGAAAAGTATTGAAAAATGGAGCAGATTGATTTGTGAAAAGCGTTCATCTATGGTGTTTTTGTCTTTTATCATTTTTCTGTGTGCGTTCATTTGAGAACATAGTGAGTGTCTGAGTTTACCCACATAGTTGTTATTGGGGCATTTGGTGCACTGGATGGTATGAATCTTAAAAGGTATGTTGCGGGGGATATTGATTGTCACAGCAGTTGAGCTAGGTCTGCAGGTATTGCATCTGTCGTTCTGGCAGGGTCTGGTGCTGCTTTAAGTTGAGAGGTCCTGGTCTGTGCATAACTTGCTTCTGATAATGATCTTGGCAAGGCTGGAAGGTTGTTTGAAGGTCAGAAGAGGGGGTTGGGACAGATTTCTTTCAGGATGTGGTCCTCATCAAATATGGGTTGTAATTATTTGATGATATCCCTTGTGGGAGTTAGTGGTGAGGTGGTAGATACCAACTAGGGTGGTGTGGTCAGTGTTTTTTTTTTTGTTCTGTATTGAAACAGGTTCTCCTGCGTATTTTGGTGGTTCTTTCCATGATGCTATCTACTTCTCTGATGGAGTGTCCTTGATTAGTGAAGATTTTAAGTGTGCTTAGGTATATATACTGGACTTTTTCTTAGGAGAAAATTCTATGATATCTGAGTGCCTGGCTGTAGATTACAGATTTTTGGTGTGTCTGGGGTGGTTTCTGGATCTGTGAAGTTAAGTGTGGTGACCAGTGGGTTTCTTGTCCATAACTGTTTGTAGGGTTCCATTGTTTAAGATAACCAGGGTATCCAGGAAGTTGACGCTGGTATAGGAGTGTTCTAGAGAGTTTGATGGATGGGTTGTGAAGGTTGTTGAAGTTGTATGTATTTGAGGCAGGCAACAATGCCATCATAGTGAGGGATGTTGGTGTACAGGGAGGTCACATCTGTGGGGGCAAGATTGTTAATGTTGCAGAGTTTTCAGGGGAGGTTGGTAGTATCTTGGAGGAAGCTGTCCCTTTGTGTGATGAATGGTTTAAAGATGGTTTCTATGAGTCCTGCTATTCCTTCAGTGAGTGCCATGACCAGATATGATGGGTCTTGTTTGTGTATCTTGGGAAACACAAAGAAGGTAGCTTGTATGGCTTTGTGGGGGATGAAGTTGTAAATTTTTTCTTGAAGTTGTATGGGGAAGGATTTGATGGTATTTTTAAATTCCTGGGTTAATTGTGGTGTGGCATCTTCTTTGACTTCTTTACAGTAGGAGGCGTCAGAGAGTTGTCTGTTGGCTTCGTTGATGTAGTCATCATGATTAAGAGCTACAATACACAACACTTTGAAAAGGCAAGCCTGGGAACATAAATCCATAACTCTGCTAGACACCAAAACCATGCACTTAACATTGTTGTAATGAGCCATAAAACCAATTTGTATCACACCGCTCTTCCCTTAATTGCCAACCTCACAGCCTTTACACATAACAATCTAACCCCAAATTGCCCTCTTCATTTCAAACAACCACCTCCAACATGCATTACCCCTGCTGTTCTACAGTCTGACCCAACTTGTATTTAGCTCAGACACTCTGCTTCCTTCCCCAGACCTGAATAAGAGCTCTATGTAGTTTTAGTTCCAACTAAATATTTTCAGTAATTTTAAATAAATTTACTTGGTGTTCAACAATTTAAAATTACCCCTTCCTACCTCACATACCTCTAGAGATGGAAAAAGCCCCTTTGTAACAGTACATGATTCTGAACATTCTATGGGCCTGATCCAGCTTCACTCGTGTCAATAGGAATCTTTCCATTGGCATCAATGGGAGTTAGATCAGGTCCTTTACGGTAAAGTGTATTTGTTCTTGTTGTTTTATCCAGTTTATGAAAACAATGGACTTACAGAAATGTAAAATATAATAATGTGGTCCTAAGGATACCTTTAGCCAAGGGAAAAATATTTAGAAATACATATATATTTGTTGGACTTTTGCAAAAGATTTGTTGCCAAATTATGCAATTTGTGAAGCTGACTATTGTTGGCATGTAGTTTTGAGGCAATTTGGAACACTGACAAAAATGTTTTATACTGTAAAAAACATTTTAAAAGAAAGTGTTGATTTTGGTCAAAGCTTTGCAGCTTTTTTAATAACATGAAATGTTAAAAATAGTTCCAGTAGAAAAAGGCAGAGGAAATGCATGTTGGGGGGGACACACCCTGAAAACTGATATTTTTTTCAATTTGCACTTTCTTGAATAATCTTAAAGTTCCACCACAAAAAAGGAGGAGAATACAGGGGGACGCTTTTCATGGAAAATATATTGCTTTTTTTTTTTTTTTTTTTATAAGCAGCTCTACCCCTTGTGCTTATGCCACATGGCAGAGAAATAAAAGTCCCATATTTAGCAAAGACACTTGGGGTAGAGGCACATAATAAACAACAATTACTATGCCTCATGTCCTTTCCAACATATGGCTGTATCTCTTCCCTCCACACCCACCACATTGCAGAATAGCTCTGTGCAACCACAGGTCAGAGCAGGAAGAGCTGGGGTGGAGTCAATGGAACAAATGCCCAGAGAAGCATGTTCTTTGTCAAGCCCATTAAACAGCAGAATGCTTTAATTATGGTAAGTCACTGCTGCTAGAGGTATGTTCCAGTATGTGGCATTTCAGTGCCATGTGCATGTGACAGGAGATGAGGTACACTATACAAAAGTATATGCTCCAATACGTCTGTTAGTCTATAAGGTGCCACACGACTCTTTGTCGCTTTTTACAGATCCAGATTAACACGGCTACCCCTCTGATACTATACAAAAGTGTTGGGTGGAGCTGGGAAACATGCTAAGAAAGAGTCCTGCCGTGCATAAAGTTAAGTATCCACGTAGTTCTTGCTTCTAGACGCTAACCTCAGCACCTTTCGTTGGCCTGTTTCCTTTCTAGATCCACTTTGGCATGGAAGAGATTGCAGAATGTCAGTGGCTCAGGAGACAGCTGTCCTCTTGTTCTAATCCCATAAAGCTTTGCCCCTAACAAACTGCTGATGCCTCACATAAAACATTGAAATAAATTAATTTTATCTGAGTTGAATGTAAGTGGAATTGTGTTTTTTAAAACTCATGTGATTATATACAACAGTGGTTCCCAAACTTGTTCCGCCGCTTGTTCAGGGAAAGCCCCTGGCGGGCCGAGCCGGTTTGTTTACCTGCTGTGTCCGCAGGTTCAGCTGATTGTGGCTCCCAGTGGCTGTGGTTCGCTGCTCCAGGCCAATGGGAGCTCCTGGAAGCAGCAGCCAGTATGTCCCTCAGCCCACGCCGCTTCCAGCAGCTCCCATTGGCCTGGAGCAGCGAACCGTAGCCACTGGGAGCCGCGATCAGCCGAACCTGTGGACACAGCAGGTAAACAAACCGGCTCGGCCCGCCAGGGCTTTCCCTGCACAAGCAGCGGAACAAGTTTGGGAACCACTGATGTACAAGTATATTTCTGGGATTATGTTATAGAACCTATCTGGGGAAGTAATAGATCAATTATAATTTATCTCCAAATAACCAAATTACTAGGTATATAAGAGTTTACATTTCTTTCTACTTAATGACATTGTAAATTAGATTTTGGGTTCCTAGGTCCCTAGAGTTCAATTAAACCAGATGTTTGAAAAAACAGATAGTGAAGTAATTTTATTCGAGCAACATTCAAGAACATTTTCCAAACAAACCAGAAGGCAATTTATCTAAAGCTCTGTGTCCCGCATACTAAACCTTTTCTCATTGTTTACTGTCATCTTAGAAATAGTTTGCATATGGGGTACATTTTACTGTGTCAAAATAAGAATGACTGTAAAGTCACACTGTTTTAGTATCAGGGATTTGATTTTATGCTCTCTTACAATGTGACAAGATGCAGAAAATTCTGCTTAATTGTACAGTATATGCTGCATTTGCTGTTTGACAATTTGTAACCACCTGAAAATAGCCAGTATTGCATTGTTTTAGGGGTCCTTTAATTATTGATGAATTTAACAAAAACTGTATAAATAAATAGTTTCTATCCAGAAGCCTTTTGTAAATAAGTCAGATGCCCATTTTTAAATACAGAGAAGTTCAATATCTTTTTCACCATGACTTTATTTCTGATTGATTCAACAATCCCTTGTGGAAATCAATTTGCCACCTTTCCTCTGAATTAATAAGCATCTCAATTACATGTGAAATGTTACAGTGCATTAGCATGAAGGTATGATCAATAAATGACCAATTCATTCAGCATTTGGAGAAGCCTTGCAGAATGGAAGGTCATGCCTGATGAGAATACAATAGCAAAAATGTCACCTTGTGATTGCAATGATTTGACAATAATTAGGGTATTACTCTTGCTTAGACAATGCTTAAACAACTCAACTGTACTGACTAAAATACCATTTCATGGTAAGTTCTACAGGTCTGAAAATTGCTGCTGACTGTTCTCTTTTAAGTGTAACCAAGTGCTGTTTTCCCCTGAAAAAAAAATACAGTACTGGTTCATGCATAGGAGAAGGGAATATATCACCTCTTATGCAACTCACATGTTCCTGAAGTAGCAGTGCACAGCTTTCTTTCACCAGTACACTTTTTCCCAAACATACACAGACAGTTTGAGAACCATTGGTAAATATATCTATATATATACATATTATAAGTGGATTAAAAATAATGATTGGAAAAGTTCATGGAGGACCGGTCCATCAATGGCTATTAGCCAAGGTGATCAGAGACGCAACCCTATGCTCTGGACAACAGGGGATGGATCACTTGATGATTGTCCTATTCAGTTCATTTCCTTTCAAGCATCTGGCATTAGCCACTGTCAGAAGATAGGATACTGGGCTAGGTGGACCATTCCAGAATAGCCATTCATAAGTTCATGTATA
This sequence comes from Emys orbicularis, assembly GCF_028017835.1. Lineage (NCBI taxonomy): Eukaryota > Metazoa > Chordata > Testudines > Emydidae > Emys > Emys orbicularis. Next base: position 88,791,330 of record NC_088691.1, read on the forward strand.
AAGCAGTATTACATTCAAAATATTATATAGTCTGTCCAATCCTGAAGTCCTTCCTTTGGGATGTATTATAATGCACAATGTTATTCCACAGAAGGATTAGAATATACTCTCCTCTGGAAAACAGTCTGTCAGATGGAGGGGGCTGAAGTGGTGTGCCGTTATCCTTCCCTCATGCGGATGACTCTATGGAAGGCCTTAATTGAGGCCAAAGTTCACCATGCTGTGGAGGGGGCATAGCACAGTACGGAGGGAATGGCATGTGGAGAGGGCCAGGCAAATTTTTAAACAAACAAATTATATAGTTTAAAATTTTGTTTAAAATATATATAAATATAAATATAAATATAAATATAAATATAAGTGTGAGAAATGCAAGTTGAGCAACATGAAAATATTTTGCAAATTGATGTCAACTTCTCTGAATTGTTTCTGTAAACTTAAAAAAACAATAATTATCCAAAGGCTCATTTCAACATTTTTTAAATGAAGCATTTCAACTTTTTTCTTCAAAATGACTTTTCATTGTGAAATTTCCTTTAATTTTATTTTTTTCATGTAAAATATTAAAAATCCCTGAAATTGAAACAAGACATTTCATTTCAAGTTAAGCATTTTGTTCTACCCAAAACAATTTTTTTAATTTTTCAATTTGCAGAAAATGCTGTCTTCAGTTTTACCTGATTTTTTTTTTTTTTTTTAGAATTGCTAGCAAACCAAAAAATGTGTTATTGACCCAGCTCTTGAGTGGAGAAAACTTTTCTCTGAAGCATTAGCCAGCTTGAATGGATTTTCCATACCTCCTCCCAAATCATATCACTGCTCCTCCCCATAAGGACATAGGATAAGGAGCCTTCACAGACCTGTGCCTCTCCTGCGTTGTCTCCCCAAACTTATTCTCTCCTTATTCATAAATGCACAATTTCTGCTCCTAGAATGACCTACTATACAGCAGTTATTCAGAGTGAGTAGGACTCTACTGATTCCAAAATGAATGGCAGTTTTCCACATGGAGGGGGCTTGTTGTACCACAGAATGCTGTGGGGGCAGGTAAAATGGCAATGTTCTGCTTAAGATCAAATGCTTGCAAAATCTGAGCATTAGTATCAAAATAATCATGAGGTACAAACAGGTAGTTTCATACAACTAGAAACCCTATCATGTGCTTTTCCTCTACTCTTAAAAAAAGTTCAAACAGATTTTGTGAAGTCTATTCACTTTTTGTGAGGTAATCACATAGGGCTACATGATGACAGCCTTACTTATTCTTAGAAATACCTTACTCCACAAATGATCCCATTGACTTTTGGAGTCAAGGTGTAATAGATTTTAGATTAGTAGATCGTAAGGGCAGAAGACACCATTGGATCATCTAGTCTAGTACTGTATACTATGTAATAATCTGGCTCTTAGGAGTAAAGCGTGATTGTAACACTTTCGTACACAGAATAGCACTGCTGGGAGAAACACCACCCAAGTCACCAATCAACATCTCTTTGTGGTGAATTCAGTTTCCCGCCTGAAGAAAATTGCTTTCCATTTCCAAATGAATCATTGTTCACTACTTTTTTTTTTTTTTTTTTTTTTTTGCGCAAAAGCACAGGTTAATCTTTTCTCTTTTCATGAATTTCAACACCTGTGAGCAATTTTTGCATACTTCCAGCTGCAGCACAGGGTCTTATCTTTATGAATTCAGGAATGTAATTTGATAGAAGATGAAGGCTAACCGTTATACTTGCCCACCTCTCTATCCCTCTCCTAAAGTTAAGACAAGCAACTGACAATACTGAAAAATTATCATTCACCATCACCAGAGAGATTGGAGGAGGCACCAGGATGTTAGCCTGTATGCACATGGCTAGAATGCTAGCTGCAGTTGCAGCATCTTTGTAAATAGTGCTCTCAGTTAAGAGCTAATTTAGTTTTAGAAACATGGAGTCCTCTTATGTTATTAGCCAGCACATGGTACCTAAAATATGAGGGCAAACGTCAGTCTAGTGAGATCCACAACAAGGAAAAGAGTGTGATTAACAGGAAAACAAAGCAATACCTCGAAACACAGCAAACAGACAGAATGGAGGAAATCAGACCACTGGGAATGCTAGATTTCCAGACAAAGAACCTTACAGAAACATGGAAGCAAAAATTGATTTTGTATATGGAGCTGACAAGTGCCGAGGAAGGGGTGTGATAAAGGTGAGAAAATACTGTGATCCCAGACAGACTGTAGAGAAAAATACTGTTTTACTCAAAAACGAGAAGTAGAAGAGGGAATCAATACTTAAACATTACAGAGCTGAGAACTCTGGCCTCTACATGTAACTTCAGGGTCATTCCCAAAAGATTCCCAAATGAAAGACAGATCATTTGTGAGACAAATTATTCTAGTTTACAGGAAAGCTTGTTGAAAGACACACATCTAATACTAGATAAATGTTTCCCAAAAGCAATAGTAGCTGAACTGTCCAGAGGAAGTATCAAAATGATAACAAACCATTAGTGCAGAACAAGAGTGCAGGATCAAGCTAAAGGAACAAAGAAAACAGGACAAACAGACCAATCAAAAATGCAGGCCTGATTAGGAACAGGAACTTGAACCTGGGTCTCCCAGATCCCATTTGAATGCCCTAACTATCAGACTATTGGCTATTCTGGAGTGTGTTTGTGTGTGTGTCTGTCTGTCTCTTTTTTTTTTTCATGAAAAAATTTGAAAGGTCTCATCTTCTTTCCGATATGGCATAAAAGCAAATTTCAAAACCTCAGTGTTTCATAAAATAGAATTATTTTCTAGCCAGCACTAGACAAAAGTCATAAACTGATAGTGCAGCAAAAGAAACAGATCAATATGTAGCCCATCGGCGATTGCCAGTAGCAAAAATTCTCAATGGCGGAGGCAGATCCCTAGATGGGGAGGGCTCTGCGTTATTACAGAGAATTCTTTCCCAGGTATCTGCCTGGTGGGTCTTGCCTACATGCTCAGGGTCTAACTGATCACCTGTTTGGGGTTGGGAAGGAATTTCCGCCCTGGTCAGATTGGCAGAGACCCTGGGGGGGTTTCGCCTTCCTCTGTAGCATGGGGCATGAGTCATGGGTCACTTGCAGGTTTAAACTAGTGTAAAAGGTGAATTCTCTGTAACTTGAAGTCTTTAAACCATGATTTGAGGACTCAGACAGAGATTAGGAGTCTTTTTGAGGAGTGGGTGGGTGAGGTTCTGTGGCCTCCGATGTGCAGGAGGTCAGACTAGATGATCACAGTGTTCCCTTCTGACCTTAGTCTATGCGTAGTGTCAATAATTTTTCCAATTCAGAAAGTTACTGAAAAAACAACAAACAAAAGTTCAGGAAAATGTTGCTGATTTAGGATGCGGTCAAGACCTTGCTACATGCCCATGCAGGGAGTGATGGGACATAAGGTAGCTCCTTGCTATCTCAATGTTAGCTACCTGTATTATTGTTAGCACCATTAGGGTGAGACTCGCTACTATAGAATTATTACCCCATATGTGTTTTCAATTTGGAGTCTGGGATTTCTGGGAATTTTCTATAAGGGGCAAATTTTGAACAGCTTTCTATTTAGCATCAGTAAGAGTATCAGAATCTGGCTTGTAGTCATCTGGACTTCTCTTCACACTAAAGCCCACCAGAACATGCAAAACCGCATGGGACAGTACATAAAACATCACGTTTCTCTCTAACTTCCCCTTCTCCTTTTGCCCTTCTCATGCCTTCTCTCTTTCTTCCTTCCCCTCTTTCCACTCCCTTCCTTTCCTTTCCTTTCATCTACTGCTTGGGCCTTCTATCTCTCTCCTCTGTCTCTTCCTCTTCCCTGCACACCTATTGTCCCTAGTCCCTGCCTGGCCCCTCCTACTGTATGGAAATACTTGTCATGCAGATCTAGAACCCATTGGACTGTCTGTCTGATTAACAATCTCCCTATGAACCTGATTCTGAATTCCTTTTTCACCTTGAGTAGCACTTATGCTTTCAATGATACAGGGGCTTGCGTATGACGGAAAACACATCATCATAAAGGATTATTTCATGTTGCCCTGCATAAAGAACAGTGCCTATGTTTGTCAATAGTTTCCTTTTTCTCCAGCTTCAGATTGTTCTTCCTGGTGTCAGTATTTAATAGCATATATGTGGGTTTCTATTTCCATATTAAACTATTGGAAATAGGCAGTTAGACGTACCTCATCATGCAAGAGGCACAGTCAGACACACCAGATGTATGAAATATTAGGGTCCCCTGAATGGAGATTAAGCTCCAGTGATGATCCTCATGTAGGGGGCTCCTGTCCTGCAACTGATAGCAGCTGCAACTGTGAGAAGCCCCACTGAAGTCAACAGAGGCATAATAGTCTATCCCCTTGCTATCAGCTGCAGAATCAGGGCCAAAATGACCAATTTTCCTGCTGCACAAAGTTATTGCGTGCCCCTTTAAAAATAAAATAATTTCAAGCATGTGGTGGTTGTCATCATATGTTAAATAAATATGATTTGTCTACAAAAAATAATTTTACCCACATGAGGCACAACATTCACTGATATTTAAATAAGATAGGCTCTTTAATGTAGGCTTTCTACAATTTTTTTTTTTTTGGCTGTATTGGCAGTTTGAGCTCCTATTGTGTTATCCCAGTATGTTATCATATCAAATTCATGCACCAGTGATTAAATGAGACAGCTGTAACAATTTTTAAATACTTCAGACTCCTTTCCATTTACTCCTACAACATCAGTATTTATGCAGGTTGTGTTTTATGTTTTTTATATGCATTATAAAAACTAATTCATGGTGATGTAGTTTGTCAAAATACTAGGAATGTACTTTCACTCTGATCATACCTTGTTAGATTCAAATGTCCCCAGATGAATTACTTCAACACTGGGATCCATTACAGCAATGACTATACAGTCCTTGAGCATTAGGCCGTAGAGAATTTGCTGCTGGATGAATAATTGTGTACATGAAAAATGGAAAGGACTAAGCAGATGTTGGTGTGTTTTGTTGATACAAAGAAACCGTGTTGTTTGTTCTTTTTAATCTCTTAACAAATATCTGAAAAAGTCAAGAGTAATTGTTTATGCTCTTCCAGTTTCATGTATTAAATTGGGGCAAACAGAGAATCTAGCATGATCTCAAGTTGGGAATCTTAATTATGGGCCAAATTATCCCCTAACAACATTTGGGTAAGGACAGAGTAATTCCATAGAAGTTACTCCAGGTCTACCTACATGTAGCTGAGAAGAAAATTCAAGAAACTAGAGGAAAACTTCTAATAGCAAATTATTCATAAAAGCATAGGATAATGAGACTTTTTTTAAATTGGTCTTCAAAAAATTTGCCAGGTAAATGAGAAACCTTAATTATGACCATGATTATAAAAATACATTCTTTGTGCATAGTATTGCTTTTTCACATGACAGATGGTTTTATCTGATATTATTCTACCAAATTCAGACAATAATCAGAAGTATTTGAGTGAAAACAGGGGGAAATATTTTCCACCTATTTTAATGAGCTGTTAATAAATTACACATTTAGGAAAATTAAACAGCTTACACTAACAACAAATGTTTTTTGACTTTAATGCCTGCCTCAATTATTTAAAATCAGTGGCCTCATTACATTACAAAATATCTTTTTAATATATGAAGAAGATAACAGAATATGTACATTAACACCATGAATGTTCAGCATTTTGTCCCTTTGAAGTGGATGCATCGATAGGCCATTCATGAGTTTAAGTTATTGCAATCCCATGGCATCATATTGTGAGGGCCTTACCTTAAATGATGTCAGTTTCCTTTTGGAAAAATGACTTTCAATTAATCGTGGGCACAACAGCTCATGAAATTGTTTCAAGTTATTCAAACAGTGCATTTTTAATGAGAAGCTTGAGCTGAAGAGTTTGCTATACCTGAATTCAATTCTGAATATAGTCCTACAAGTGACATTAACTCACTTTTTTTTTTTTTTTTTTTAAGCTCTTTAATGCATTCTTATTCTCAGGTGAGATTTTCAAAGCTGATTAAGAAAGAAAGATGCCCAACTTCAACTCAGTTATAATGGGAATTGGTGCCTAAACCTCTTGGGCTCTTTTGAAAAGCTGTCATTCTTAATGGCTCTGATCCAAAGCCCATTGAATTGAATACGATGGGCTGTGGATATGGTCCTATTATTATCACTATTACAGTGATTTTATCACAACTCGTGATATCTGGTGTTTCCCTTAAAAGCTCCCGCTTCTGAAGCCATGTCATTACATTAGGATCTCATTTTTCATTTAAAAAATGAAGTTTTTAGCTCTCATGGCTACAGCCAAGTTTGAAAATGTGATCCAAGTACTAGAAATGGAACTCAGTATATCTATTTTAAAAAACATGATTTTTAAAAACAACAAGGAGTCTGGTGGCACCTTAAAGACTAACAGAGGTGCCACCAGACTCCTTGTTGTTTTTGGAGATACAGACTAACACAGCTACCCCCGATACATGATTTTTAAGGCACTCTTGATTTTGGGGAGCCAAGACTTATGATTTTTAAACAGTGGGGGTTGACAATGCTGCTAATTACTGTGCAGTACTTCATATTTTAAAAGGGCTGTAAAGGTATAAAATTTCATTAATATTATGCTTTAAATTCATTAATATATGTGTAAGTGTTACAATATTTGAAGTTTCCCTTTAGTTTCATTTTATTTATTTATTACAAATATCATAGAATAGTTGAAGAGGGGTAAAATAGTAATAAATCCTAAGTAATATGCTTGAACACCAGATCACATTTACACTTGATTTATATACACCTCTACCCTGATATAACACGGTCATCGGGAGCCAAAAAATCTTACCGCATTATATCGAACTTGCTTTGATCCACCAGAGTGCTCAGCCCCGCCCCCCCGGAGCACTGCTTTACCACGTTATATCCGAACTTGTGTTATATCGGGTCGCGTTATATCGGGGTAGAGGTGTATTTACCTTTGATTTTTTTGATATATTTATTGATATATTTTGATATATTTATTTGTGTTGTGAATGGCTACACTAACATAAGTCAATCACTCTGGGCCAGATTCTGATTCCTGTCCTCACACTGACTAACATTTTACTCCATTGACTTCTCTGGAATTATTTATGGAGTAAACAAGGGAGGGGTTAAGTATCTGGTCCTTTAAGAGAATGTATGTGCCTGTATAAGTTGCATGATGTTGCATTTTATTAACAATGCAAGTGTTGCCTAAATGTCTCTAGTCACATAGACATATTAGGGGTGGTGTAGGCTGAATATAGGTGTTATATAGGAAATTCTGACAGTCCAAATTTGTTCTCATTCCAAACAGGAATAAAAAAAAAAATTCTTGATATCTTACTGTGGAACAGAAATTTAAAAAAAAAATCATTTGGTAACATTGAAACATTTTGTTTCAGTAATTTTGAATCATTTTGTTTCATTCAGAATATACTATATTATATACAATATAGAAAATAGTAAATATAATGGATACATATAATAAAATGAATATGGACAGAATATAACATTAACAATTAAATTAAACTAAACATTCATGTCAAAATATAGCATTTCAACGTTAACAAAACAAAATGATAAAACTCAGATGTTTATTTTGTCTTTTTCCCTCAAACATTTTGTTGAAATCAGCACCAAGCGCGTGCCTGGGGCGGCAAGCTGCGGGGGGCAGCCTGCCGGTCACCATGAGGGTGGCAGTCAGGCTGCCTTCGGCGGCATGCCTGCGGGAGGTCCGCCAGTCCCGCTGCTTCAGCAGCAATTTGGCGGTGGGTACGCTGAAGGCACGGGACCGGCGGACCTCCCGCAGGCATGGCGCCGAAGACTGCCTCACTGCCGTGCTTGGGGCGGCAAAATACATAGAGCCGCCCCTGGAAATCAGCACATTATTTCAAAATGTTTTGATTTTGATGAAAGTGCATTTTCTGATGGGAAAATTGTTCCACCATTTTTTCCCCAACCAGATCTAGTGTAGTAAATAAAACTGGAGGCAAGCTCCTGGGAATGGACTGTTGCATACATGCTTTGATGTGCTTCCTGCTGGAGACTATTTGGAGATGTATCCAAATTAAACTCCAACAGTCCCTATTTTAAAAGGGTCTCTGAGTCTCAATTCAGCAAGGTACATGTCTAACTTTAAGCACATCAGTATTCCTATTGATTTCGGTGAGACTACACATGTAGCTTAAAGTTAGGTGTTGCTGAATAGGGGCCTTAGTGCCCAGTAACAAGCAAAGCATCATGGTCCTACCTGCTTCCTCCAAATGCTGGTGGCTATTGAATGATATACCCTCATTACACTTGTTGCTAGTTCCCATCCATGGCTTGAAAAGTAATATTTCAAAGAGTCTCCTATCATTGTTACTAGTATTTCAATCACTTTCCCAGTCACAATGTCCCAGGGGACTTTCAGTAGCAGAATTTCATGCGATCTGTAGCTACCTGTGATCAGAAGAGGAGATAAAGACCAGCTGGAAGTGTCTTTCTAGAATTCATACATACCTGAATGCTCCCATAATATTACTTTCACCAGAGTATATTTTGTTTGTTTTCCCCAGCAATTAAACAGACAATTTTAAATTAATGATATTATGGAATCAAAGATATATTAAATATAACCAAAATTCTTCACCACAATTTCACGACATATCTTCTCATTTCTATTGTGGCTTTGGATCATGCTAAAGGCATTTCATCTCATGGTTTAAGATAATTCCTTACCTAAACTGAGTTATTGACACAGATCTGTATAATAGAAGCTTGTTAAAAACAATCCAGCAATCTTGTGCTGTCATTCCATCTGGTATCACCAGCTAACAATGATTGGACTTGGTCAGTATTTGACTTTGAGACCTCTAAGGGAATATATAGGTGCTTTTAATACAATAAATACCATAGTCACCTGACAAATTTTAACTCCTAAACCACAGTGGCCATTCCAGTTGTAGGGGGGAGGGCGGGGGGGAAGGGGAAACCCTCAGGAATTTGATTCTTACATTGGTAAGACTGGCCTTGTTCTCAGAAATGGCTACACTCAAACTTTCTAAAAATATTAAACCAAGACAGAGACCAAGCATAGAAAATTTCTGCCCAAGTGATAAATGTCTCAAAGCCATATATAAAAACAGGGGGTTACATTTGAAAGCCCCTTTTATAGTTGTCTCACTGTCACTTAACTTATAAGTAGATAGATACCTGCATACAACTCATTTGATTTGATTTTTTTCCCAGAAAAAATAAGCTACACAGCAAAATATATCCAAGGTACTTATATGACTTTCATTAGTATAGTATCACAGCGCCTATCAATCTTTCTCACAATACCCCTGTAGGATAGGAAAGTGCCATCTTCCCTATTTTACACATGAGGAACTGAGGCATAGAACATAGAGTAGAACCCAGGTCTCCCAACTCCTAGGCTAGCAACCTAATCACGGGGCCTTCATTCCTATTGTGCTAAACAAAACAAAACACACATACAAAGAAAAGCTGGAGAATACCGAAAAAAATAATGTATATTCTCTTATTAACCAGCTATACATAAATGTAAAATTATTACAAACTTCTTGCAGAAAATTATTTTTAACATATGTTTCTTTAGCTGGTGTGAATTTGAGAAGGCTCCCCTGTTTTATAGAATGTGTATTGACCCTATGGACAGAAATAAATGGGATTCTTTTTATTGGTTAATTTTCCATTGTATTTTACAGTTTTGCTCACAAGAATTATTAGTTTAACAAGTGCATTGATTATTTGCATATCAAGCATAGAAAATTTCTGCCCAAGTGATAAATGTCTCAAAGCCATATATAAAAACAGGGCTTTACATTTGAAGGCTCCCTTTATATTTGTCTCACTGTCACTTAACTCATAAATAGATAGATACACGCATACAACTCATTTTATTTGATTTTTTTCAGAAAAAATAAGCTACACAGCAAAATATATCCAAGGTACTTATATGGGCTCTAGTGAAATATCTACTGGGGTTGCAAATCCTGTTGACAGGATTATAAGTAGTAAAGTTACTGGTGGTAGTTCAGAAACACTGCAAAGGTGTTAAAGAATCTAAGCCTGATTCCGGGTGAATATTGGAATTCCCGCGCAGTAATTTTACGATATTTTGTGAAGAGCAGCTACACAATAATTAGGAGGCAATTTTAGACTGAAAGCCAGAGATTTTCCTCCTGCACCTCTCCAGGTTGAAATGCTAGTGGTGCCTGGTGTGGAATACGCTGAGGCATATCAAATGTCCCTTTTTCTTCTGGTTAAGAGATATTTTTTTATTGCTCTTACCCTTAATCTTTTCACAAACACCTTTCCCCTTTGTTCTAGGCACATTACTTATGACATCCTCTCCCTTATTTCTATTCAGGTGGCATGATAAAGAGCTTGTGGGGGCAGGTGGGTGAGAAGTTTGAGCATTCTAGCCAGGGATTAGGGTTCCACAGATTTGTTTGAATCAACCCTGAACATTTGGAGACAGTTTGAGATGTGTCCAGTGCCCAACAGATGAATGTCAGTTATAAAGCTAGAAAACAGAGCACTAGAGTAGAGCTGGGTTAATGGAGGCTAAAAAAGAAAAAGCATTGGTCACCGGGAAGGAGTTTAGACCAGTAGTAAGTGTGGTTTGACATCCCTTTGGAGTAATTTAATAATCTCCAGAGGCAAATATAGTATCTTTGCTAGTTCTATACACACCCTTAAATAGCATTCTATGTTGATGAGTATGTGGGATATTGGTTAATTAAGGGCAAAATTCTGTTCTGTGCATTGGAGGCATGCTGGAGTAGTATATGTAAGTACCAAATAATCCCATGATGTGTATGTCAGAATGGTAGCTCCATCACCCTTTGGATGAGTGGGCAGCTGCAGTATGTTCCTAGTCTACACTCAACCACTTCTGCAAAGACAGGTGTAGAAGGCACTCAATGGGAGTTGAGCCATGCCTTTCCCAACCCCTGTTAGCAAGCTAGCATTTGTAGAGACATGCTAGAAGGAAATAAGATGCACAGATCCTGTAGTGACAGAGACAGAATAAGAATGTGAATAGGTGAGAATAAAATAGATGTTCTTAAAGAGTTTCTGATCTGCCTCTGTCCTTTCCTGTTCCCTGCACACTCGTGCTGATATTAGCTAGAATCTGACCCTTTCTAAAAAAGGACATGAGTCGAAGATTAACAACAATGGAGGGGAAGTGCATCATTACACTGAATCAAGAGTAGATTGCTACCTAGGGAAGTGGTTCTCAACCAGAGTTCTTCCAGGGGGTGCATCAGCTCATCGAGATATTTGCCTACTTTTACAATAGTCTACATAAAAAGCACTAGTGAAGTCAATACAAACTAAAATTTCATACAGACAAAATGAGAAAGCAAGCAATTTTTCAGTAATAGTGTGCTGTGACACTTGTATTTTATGTCCGATTTTGTAAGCAAGTAGTTTTTAAGTGAGGTGAAAGTTGGGGTACGCAAGACAAATCCAACTCCTGAAAGGGGTACAGTAGTCTGGAAAAGTTGAGTACCACTGACCTAGGGGACAGCACCACAATATACTAGTGTGAAACATAATTTGATATGAAGATCAGATAGGAAAATTAAAATCAAATTTATTACAAGCTATACAAATCTGGTGTACTCTCTCACTATGTATATAGACCTTATTTAAATCTCAAGGAGAAACTTTTTGGCCTTAAGTGCTTCCCTTAATCATTGTGTAAAATTACAGAATGCAGAAATAAGTGAAAAGGAATGAATACCTTTTAAAGTATAGAGGGGCTAAGTATTAAATTCTCAATCAGATATTTTAATATCCCCTGCCCCTGGCCAATTTTCTATAGCAGGGATGGACATGCAGAATTGAATGCTCATTGTGTGCTCACTGTCTTGCTAGTTTTCTGAAGTTTTTCTGTTCTTCAATAAAAACAGTAAGTTCTAAATTGGATGGAGAAGACTACTACATCTAGGAAAAAATGGATTACTCAGTCTCTGATAGCATAGCTAGGTCTAACTACCACATCATTTAGACACACACAAAAATGGATCACAAAACACAGCCCTTAACATTTACAAACAGTAGATAAAAATATGAAACATCACATAACTTTCTTTTAAAGTACAATTAGAATACAAGACACAGTGGTCTTCTCATAGGGCCCAGTCTTTCACCATTGAAGTCAATTAGCATGATGAGGCCTACAAAATACGGGATGAAATCCTATGAGGGCAGGATTTTTCCCTGTTTTCAATCATCTTGAATAGTAGTAGCAGCATTATGGTCAACACTTAGAACTGTAGGATTTTGTCCCTCAATTGACAGTAATGAGAGCTGTATTAAGCTGTGTAAATAGCATAACTAGGATGAATGCCCCTTTCCCTCTGCCATCCCCCATAATGTGGTTTGTGTAGATTCATACACACTATGAATTTCACTTTGAGTTTTTTATTCTAATGAAACCAAAACCTTCTGTAAAGGGGCTGGACTCACCCCTGCGGCGCCTCCTGCTGGTTACTCCAGGAATTAGCTCATTCCAGCAATGGAGCACCCTCTGCAGGGCAGTAAGCTGCCTGTCCTCTGGCCCCGTGTCCCTCCCAGACCCCGGTGCCCTTTTATCTGGGGTGCTGCCCCCTGGCAGTACACCCATCAGTACTAGGGTCTCCCCTCCCCAGGGAACCCCCACCCACTATCCCTACCTCACCTCAGAATAAGGCCACTGCCAGTCACCAACTAGCCCCCACTCCCTGGGGCAGACTGCAGTATAGGCCACTCATCATCGCCAAGGTTGGGTTTGGACCTGCTGCCTTGGCCTACGCCTGGGCTCTCCTCTGCAACCCCCAGTACCCCTTGGCCTCCTACTAGGCCACAGCCTGGGGCTTTCTAGGCTAGAGCTCCCCAGCTTGTCCCCAGCCCTGCTCCACTCAGGTACTCTGTCTCTACCTCACTGCAGCCAGGCCCTTCTCCCTCTGAAGGCAGAGAGAGACTGTAGAGCTCGTGGCTCCCAGCCTTTTTATACAGGCCAGCTGTGGCCTGATTGGGGCGTGGCCCATCTGCAGCCACTTCCCAATCAGCCCAGCTTAGCAGCTCCCAGCCACAACCTTCCCTCAGGGCTTTTCCAACCCCTTCAGGGCAGGAGCGGGTGTCCACCCCTCTAAAGAGCGTGCTCAGTGTTCTCTGTGGCTGCCCTGTTGGCTGGAGTTCTCCTTCCTTCTCCTCTCCAGTTGCCCTGCTAGCTGGAGCTCCTTCTCCCTTACTCCTTGGGCTGCTGCTGCTGGCTAGAGTGTTTCCTTCCCTGGACAACTGCTGCTGCTGCCACTGCTACTGAGCGAGGGGCCTTTGCCGGCCAGCCCCCCGCTCCCCACCAACTCTGGAGGGAGAAGCCAGGACCCCACCTTTACCATCACCACTACCACTACCACCTGTGGGGGGTCCTTCCTGCCTGGCTTGCTGGAGCTGCTGCTGCCGCTGCTGCGTGTGTCCTGGGGAGCTGCTGGAGCCTGGAGGTGGAAGAAGGGGACTACATAGACTATCGGCTGCTGGGGGAGCGCACGGGACTCTGGAGACCACTGTGGAGGGGGCCATTCAGGACTGAGTACTTTTCGAACTGTGCTTTAGTGGTGGGGGTCTAGACTGTGTTAGTGGGGACACAGGGGGTGTGGCGTGGAGCCTGCCCCCTGGTCCATCTGTGTCCCCTCCCAAGCCCCCACCACCACCGTTGCCCCCTCCACCACCCCCACAGCCCATTCACCATCTGCCTCCGCTCCTGCCTCTGGGACTCTGCTGCTCTCCTGGCCTGCCACGCCCTTGTGACATCGTTTGGGCCTGCAGCGGCAGGCAGCCGCACATTGACTTTACGCAAGCGCTCGTGGGCGCACCTACCCCCCTTGGACTGACCCCTTCCCCTTCGCAACAGGCCTCCCAGTTTTGCCCCTTGCTGCCTACCCCATTTGCCTCTGTAGCCTTTTGCCCCTCCCCAGCTTCAGTTTGTTTTCCTGCCCCGCCCTTTTCCCTCTGCAGTTTGATTCGGTTGTCCCACCCCAGCCCTGCGGTTAGCCCCTTGGTTTCTCTGCCCCATTCCCAGCCTAGTTGCTCCCCTTCCTTTGCAACCCCTTGCCCTGATTGACTCCTCCCCTCGTGTGCCCATGCCCCCTCCCGTGCGCTTGTGCCCCCCATCACATTTTTGTTAATCACTGCACCCCCTGATGTTAGTGTGACCTTCCCTCCCCTAGTGCAACTAGAGGAGCCGGTATCAGTGACTGTCCCCCCCCCCCCCCACCCCCTTGCTATCCTCCCATCTCCCCCCGTTTCGGCGCCCTCCTCCCCTGCCTGCAGCCTAGCGGGGAGGAGTGGTTGACCTGTTTTCCCTTTAGCCGCCCCCCTTTTTCTCCGGTGTGTTTTCCCCTCCCACCTTGCTCATAATGGAGGGGAAGACGGCGGGCGAGCCCCCCCAAGTAGACTCCGCCGTCCCTCCCCCGCCTGTCCCCTTGGCCTCTTCCTCAACCGCCGCTGCCAAACCACCTGCCACCGCCCCCGCTGCGGTGTCGGCAGCGGCGGGCGACGGGGTGACCTCCGCTGCTGCCACGTCCCTCGCTCCCTCCAATTCTGGGGGAGCTGCCCCAGCCGGCAGGAAAGGCCAGGGCAAAGAGAAGGGGAAGAGCCCCGCTAGGAAGACTGGGCCCTCCATGGCAGGGGCTACCCCCACTGCCGCGGCCCTGCCACCGGCCGCGGCGTCCCTTCCCGCTGCTCCCTCCACCAGCTCTGCGGGTGCCCCTCCCCCGGCCCCCAGGGCATATGCCCAGGTGGCGGCGGCCCCCCTGCCTGCCGGTATGCCATCTCGTCCATCCACCGCCTCGGTTTCCATCTGTAGCGGCCTGGGCCCCTTTCCCACCTTGACTAGGAAGCACGGCGTCCGTTGCCTCCTGGTGCCCGCCTCGCCCCACGTGGAGACCTACGTGCGGGCGTTGGCGAGGGTGGTGGGGCCCACGGCCATCGTGGCGGCCTCCAAAATGTATGGCAAGGTTGTTTTCTTCCTTGCCTCGGTGGCCGCCGCCCAGGAGGCGGTGGAGAAGGGCCTGGCGGTGGGGGGCGTGTTCGTCCCCCTGGAGCCGCTGGAGGACCTGGGTGTCCGTCTGGTCCTCACCTCCGTTCCTCCTTTCCTCCCCAATGTCGCCCTGCTGCCCGCCCTTTCTACCCTGGGGAAACCAATTTCCATCGTCCGCCCTCTCTCGCTGGGCTGCAAAGACCCCGCCCTCCGTCACGTCCTCTCGTTCCGCCGGCACGTGCAGCTCCAACTGCCGCCGGCGGCGCGTGGCGGAGAGGCGCTCGAGGGGTCTTTCCTGGTCCACTATCAGGGGGCCCATCACCGGGTGCACTACTCCACGGGGGAGGCCCGGTGCTACCTCTGCCGGGCGATAGGGCACGTCTGGAGGGACTGCCCCTTGGCCCGGCACGGAGGAGCATCCAGGACCCCCGAGCCCCGGCAGGGCGCCAGCCCCACCATTGCTGGCGCCCCTGGTTGCCCGGTACCCGGAGCTACCCCTCCTCCTTCTCGGACCACCACTGCTCCCGCTCGGGCCTTAGGGGTACCTCCCCCTCCATGCCCAGACGAGCGGGAGAGCCCCGCCTCTGCTACGTGCACTGTGGCGGGGCCTGTAGAGGAGGGTGCGGTGGGGGTTTTGCCAGGCGTGGGAGAGGGCCCTCCCCAGGGAGAATCTGCCCCCCCTCCTGCTGCCCCATTGTTACCTCCTCAGGTCCTCGAGCTGTCATCTTTGCCCCCCGACCCAACCCCTGTCACCCAGCCTGCAGATAATGCCATGGAGGGCTGGACCCTAGTACAGGGAAAGCGGGGCAAGCGGAAGGCTCGAGCTCCGCTCCTGCCATCTGGAGCGGAGGCCCCCCGGAAAACCAGGAAGGGGGGCACCGCTGCCGAGCCTTCCGCCTTGCCCGCGGGTATATTACATCAACCGTTGCCAGCTGGGGAAGGTGTGGCAGCACCGGAGGATCCCACCATCCGTCCTCCGCAGTCCCTCCTTGCGGAGGCCCCCGTTGAAGCCCCTCCTACCCCCTTGCCACCTGTACCCCCTGCGATGCCCGAGGAAAGTGTCACCTCGGGTGTTAGCGGGGAAGGCCCTGGGGTGGTGGGAGGTGAGCTGCCCTCTATCTATGAGGAGATCGAGGCCCTGGATCTGACCCCGGTCACCCAGGGGGAGGACGACCCTCTGCCAGTGGGCCTCGATCTGGCCGACCTCACCCCAACCCCCCCTTCTCCGTCTCCTGTTCCCCTAACCGCTGCTCCTGCCTTAGAGGAGCCCCTGGACTCTTTGCCCTGCCCGGCTGCGGGTGACACTTCGCTGATGGCCGCCGAGCCTGTTCAGGCGACGGCCGGTGCCTCACGGCCGGGACACGAGTTACCAGGGGTATCCCTCGTTGGCGTGGGGCAACTGAGTTCCTTCCCGGGTGGGGGATTGTTGCAGATTGTTCACCTCCTGCTGCCGTGGCTGTTCCATCTGCCGTAGAGCCTGAGCCCGGCATCACTGGGGACCCCCTCCCTAACCCTCAGACCCCTGGGCCCGACCGAGAGGAGCTACCTTCCAGTAGTCCAGCTCCTGGGGCCCAGGATCCCACCTCTGTCCCTCTTCCCGACCCTACTCCTGCCCCTGGCCCTGCCCTTGCTCCTGACCCGATTCCTATCCCCTCCACCTCCTGCGATGCCATTGCCGCCCCTGGGACCGTCTCCTTCTCTTTCCCGGAGGATGGCCCCCAGGGAGCGGCCTTTGTGTTCCCCAGTCCCGACCCACTAGGGGCTGCTGTCCTCCCTCCGCCGCCGCCCCCTTTGAGCCAGGGACTGAGGCGGGCCATGTGGCGCCGGTCCATCGGGTGCCACGTCGAGGGTCCGCCCCTTGCCTGCCCGTCTCGCTGGGCCACGGGGCCGTGCCAGGGACCCCAACGGGGGATGACCAGAAGCCAGTGACCCCACTCCCCCATACGCTGAGAGAAGAGCTGCGGGAGTTTTTAGAAGATGTCCGTGGCTCCCGCAATAAGGTGCCGCTCGCTCTCCAGCGATGGGGCGATTTCCACCAGATCCTCCGGGCCGCGAGGGCTCTCATGGGGGAGGGTAAAAGGACTGGGAAGCAGGGTGCCGCGGCTTACCAGCGGGTCCGCCTCTTCCGTGACTCCTTGCTCACCTTCGGGGTGGGTCACGGTTTGCTGCACGGCCCAATGGGGGCCGTGAGCGTCCCTGCCGACGAGGATCCCCCCCAGCCCTCCTCATGCCACCTATCACTTTTGCAACATTGAACACCCGGGGCTGTAGGGTGTGTCTCCGCAAGTGCCAGGTGCTCTTCCTTCCTTCGGGAGGGGGGGTACTCTGTGGTTTTCCTGCAGGAGACCCACACGGATCCGGCCGCTGAAGACAGCTGGCGGCTGGAGTGGGGGGACAGGGTCTATTTTAGCCATCTCACAGTTTGTACGGCTGGAGTGGCTACCCTGTTCTCCCCCGACCTACGGCCTGAGGTGCTGGGGGTTGCCGAGGTTGTGCCAGGCCGCCTGCTGCACCTCCGGGTCCGCATGGAGGGGCTTGTGATCAACCTTGTTAACGTCTATGCCCCGACGTCGGGCCTGGAGCGGTTGCCTTTTTATCAGCAGGCGTCCGCCTTCCTCGGCACCTTGGATCCTCGCGAGTGCCTGGTCCTGGGCAGGGACTTTAACGCCACCCTTGAGGAACGGGACCGCTCGGGGACCGAGCAGCACCCGGCCGCCGCGGATGTCCTCTGGGAGATCGTCGAACATCACTCCCTGGTGGACATCTGGCGCGACCACCACCCAAATGACGTTTCGACATTCACTTTTGTCCGGGTGGAGGTCCATCGGTCGTACCACTCCCGGTTGGACCGCATCTATATGTCACGCTTCCATCTTTCCCAGGCCCACTCCTCCAGTGTCCGGCCGGCCCCTTTTTCAGATCACCATCTAGCCACCGTGACAGCCTCTCTCTGCGCGGAGAGGCCGGGGCCGGCCTATTGGCACTTTAATAATAGCTTGTTGGAGGATGTGGGCTTCGTGGCGTCCTTCCGGGAGTTCTGGCTGGCCTGGCGAGGGCAGCGGCGTGCCTTTCCCTCGGCGCGGCGGTGGTGGGACCTGGGGAAGGTGCGCGCCCGGCTCTTCTGCCGTGACTACACCCGGGGCGCCAGCCGACGGAGGGATGCAGCGATAGGGCAGTTGGAACGGGAGGTCTTAGAGCTGGAGAGGCGTCTGGCCGCCAGCCCCGGTGATCCATCCCTCTGCGGAGCGTGCCGGGAGAAGCGGGAAGAGCTCCGGACCCTCGAGGACCATCGGGCCCGAGGTGCCTTTGTTCGATCCCGCATCCGCCTCCTTCGGGAGATGGATCGCGGCTCCCGCTTCTTCTATGCCCTGGAGAAAAAGAGGGGGGCCAAGAAGCACGTCACCTGCCTTCTAGCAGAGGACGGAACCCCCCTCACGGATCCGGCGGAAATGTGCGGGAGGGCCAGGGCCTTCTACACAGGCCTTTTCTCCCCGGATCCGACCGATCCTAACGCTTGCAGAATGCTATGGGATGAACTCCCAACGGTCAGCGTGGGCGACCGAGACCGGCTGGAGCTGCCTCTCACTCTGGCCGAGTTCTCGGAAGCCCTCTGCCGCATGCCCACCAATAAATCTCCGGGCATGGACGGGCTAACCGTGGAGTTCTACCGCGTGTTTTGGGACATCCTCGGCCCGGACCTTGTCACCGTCTGGGCCGAGTCCTTGCAGGGCGGGGTCCTCCCTATTTCGTGCAGGTGAGCCGTGCTCGCCTTATTGCCGAAGAAGGGGGACCTCCACGATTTACGGAATTGGCGTTCCATCTCGCTCCTCAGCACGGACTATAAAATCGTAGCGAAGGCCATCTCGCTGCAGCTAGGGTCCGTGCTGGCGGACGTGATCCACCCAGACCAGACCTACACCGTCCCGGGCCACACCATCTTCGACAACTTGTATCTGGTCCGGGACCTCTTGGAACTCGGGTGTAGGGATGGTCTGTCGTTCGCCCTCCTGTCCCTGGATCAGGAGAAGGCGTTCGACAGGGTGGACCACGGGTATTTCCTGGGCACTCTGCGAGCGTTTGGCTTCGGGTCCCAGTTTGTGGGCTTTCTCCAGGTGCTGTACGCCTCCGCAGAGTGTTTGGTCAGGCTCAACTGGACCCTGACCGAACCGGTCAGCTTCGGGCGAGGAGTATGTCAAGGGTTCCCCCTCTCGGGCCAGCTGTATGCTCTGGTGATCGAGCCCTTCCTCTGTCTCCTCCGTAGGAGGTTGGCAGGGTTGGTGCTGCAGGAGCCGGAGCTGCGGCTGGTCCTGTTGGCGTACGCCAATGACGTGCTCCTCATGGTCCAAGACCCAGGCGACTTGGTGCGGGTGGAGGCTTGCCAGACCATCTATTCGGCGGCCTCCTCCGCCCGGGTCAACTGGGTCAAGAGCTCTGGCCTGGTGGTAGGGGACGGGTGGCAGGCGAGATCCCTCCCACCCGCGCTTCAGGCCATACGGTGGAGCGCGGGTCCGCTGCTCTATCTCGGCGTTTACCTTTCTGCCACGCATCCGTCTCCGCCGGAGAACTGGCTAGGTTTAGAAGGCAGGGTGTCGGAGCGGCTCCGGAAATGGACAGGACTGCTCCGGTGTCTCTCCCTTCGAGGGAGAGCACTGGTGCTCAATCAACTAGTCCTGTCCATGCTCTGGTACCGACTCAACACCCTGGTCCTGGCCCCGGGCTTCCTGACCACCCTCCGGACGTTGATTCTGGAGTTCTTTTGGTCAGGACTGCACTGGGTCTCTGCAGGGGTTCTCCATCTACCCCTGGAGGAGGGAGGGCAGGGCCTGAAGTGTCTGCACGCTCAGGTCCACGTCTTCCGCCTCCAGGCCCTGCAGAGGCTCCTTTATGGTGCAGGTAGTCTGGCATGGAGTGTATTGGCGCACGCCTTCCTGCGCCGCTTCCGAGGGCTCCGATATGACCGGCAGCTCCTTTGTCTCCATCCGATAGGTCTTCCGCGAGGCCTCTCAGAGCTGCCGCTCTTCTACCAGGACCTCCTCCGGACCTGGAAACTGTTTTCAGTGACCAGGTCCGTGGCGGCCACCGTGGGGGCAGATCTCCTCGCGGAGCCCCTGCTACACAACCCCCAGCTTCGTGTGCAGGTGGCGGAGTCCCCCATGGTGCGCCAGAGGTTGGTCCTGGCAGAAGTCACCAAAGTCGGAGACCTCCTGGACTATGACCGGGGAGACTGGCTGGATCCCCTGACGCTCGCTCAGCGCATGGGGCTCTCCAGACCTCGTACTCCCCGGCGCATACTTCAGGAGGTGAGGGCCGCTTTGCCGCCCGCTGCTCGGGACTATCTCGACCAGGTCCTGTGAGAGGGCACGCCCCACCCTGCACTCCGAGCCCTCCAGACTTTTTCATCGGGCCCCTGCCCCGTGGACCCAACCAGCCCCCTCCCCGTCCATTCGCCATGAGCCGGCTGCACCATTTGCAGCAAGGTTCTGTTCCGGACCGCGCCAAGGAAACATCTATACACGCTCGTGCTCCATGTTCTTCATGTCCTCACCCTCGCATCCCGCCCCCATACGAAGTGGCGGGACCTTCTGCCACCTCTGGAGGGTGAGGAGCCCCGGTGGGCCAGCCTTTATTCTGCTCTGATCCCGAAGCCCACCGGGGACATCAGTTGGCGGCTCCTTCACGGAGCCGTGAGCACGGGCGTGTACTTGGCGCGGTTTACCCCTATCCCAGACACCTGCCCCTTTTGCGGCATGAGGGAGACCCTGGCGCATGTTTACCTGGAGTGCGCCAGGCTGCAGCCCCTATTCCGGCTCCTCACGGATATTTTGTTAAGATTTTGGTTGCACTTTTCTCCTCACCTTTTTATTTATGCACTCCCTATCCGTCGCCCCACAAAGTCGCGGGACCTCCTGGTCAACCTCCTTCTGGCCCTAGCAAAACTGGCCATCTATAAAACCAGAGTGAGGAGGTTGGCCGATGGAGTTTCCTGTGACTGTGGGGCGTATTTCAGGTCCTCCGTTCTTTCACGTATCCGGGCAGAGTTCCTCTGGGCGGCGTCCACTGGCTCCTTTGACGCCTTTGAGGAGCAGTGGGCGCTGTCCGGGGTTCTCTGTTCGGTGTCCCCGTCTGGTTCGCTTCGTTTGACCCTTTGACCTCACTCCTGTCCCTGTTCTTTTATTAGTTGTCCCCCATAATTTTTTGGTCTCCAGGTCCTGTGGACCCCCCCTTAGGCTGGGGGGGATCCTTTAGCAGTGGGCGGGCTTCGCCCGCCCACTTCCTGGATCCCAATAGGTCTGGTCACTCAGGGAACAGAAAACTACCCATCCAGTGACCAGTATATTTGCCTTCTACCAGACTCCTGTACCCCACTGGTCTGGGTCTGTCACACCATGATAAAATCTTATCCCTAATCATATGTAATATTAGTTCCTGGATAGCTCTAAAGTAATATGACCTTTTAATTACACCTACAAAATTCTGATTTCCCAGTACATAAATCAAGTGAAGTTTTAAAAGGCATGCGATCTTGATTACACAGGAAGGTGATACACTTGACACATTCAGTATGGCACTTATTTTCTTTGTCCCATATCACCACTTCATTTTCTCCCTGTCATCACCTTTTTTGAAAAAAATAAATTGATATATAAAATGTTTAAACTCTGAGTCTACAAGAAACTGATACTTATAGCTGAATGGAACGGATAAAAGGTTTAAAGATATTGGTGCTAAACAAATGTATTGTTTGAAAAAAAACCCACTACATTTTTTAAAAATGTAGTTACATACAAGAAATACAAGCATAGTAGATCATATTTGTTTTTCATTGGCAAAAGTTATAGCAACCATTCTGGTGACTTTGGACTAAAGTATCTATATCTAATAAAAGAATTGTACATAACTCGTAGAACTCTGCCATTTCAACATACTTGCTATAACTGAGCAATAGAGAATATCTGTTCAAGCTTTAGTTAGCAATTGTGAGAATGAAGTATTCAAGTAAGATAAGCCTTTTTCAGTACGCATATTTTCTAAGATGAGTAAAAAATTTGGGAGTTTTCAACAAGTGAATAGAAATGTGGCCTGGAAATAGCAGTATTATCATATGCATTTATCATCCAGTCATATATTCATAATGCATAAGAGAGAGGATTTATGATGTCAACAAAAGGAATGTTATTAGTAACAGAGTTTTATAGATATCAATGAAAATGTCAGATAGCAACTTTGTCAATGGATACACTTTCACCATGGGAAAAGAGGTGTGTAAAATTGCTTTTGAGGTTTAGGCAGAACTGAAATATTATGCTACTGGGAGTATGCTTAGGAAGGGATTATGTTTTGGCTGACAGCACATGGATCAGTTGATATTTTAATAAAGCCAAGGGGTTAGGTAGGCGCTTAGATCTTTGGAATTTTTGTAAGTAAGTACCATTGGATAATATGTAGTTAAACACCCGAATTTGAGGTAACCCCCAGTAATACGGACATTTTTGGTAAACCCTCATTGTCTGACTTTTCTGTTATTTGCAATTTGTTTCTCTCCCCTGAATATGGAATTCATAAAGAAACCAATTTTGTTTAGCTAAAACTCTGATTACCAAAGATTTCAAATTCCCCAGAAAAATGTGGATAACCAGAGTTCTCCTGTATAGCCCCCTATGTGCCTGGCAAGGAGATGGGGGAGAGCAAGGGCCACGGCTCCACCCCACTTCACATTTACTGGACGCAGAGGCGAGAACATGCTGCATCCTCTCCAGAGTGACTCTGCAGGCATATTAGGGTGCAATCCCTAGGAGTACTGCTTCTGAAGAATTCCTCCCGGAGCTGCACAGTCTAATGCTCCCAAAGGCAGAAGATTCTGCCCATGGGTAGAATCCAGCCTATATTTTGCAGGCAGATGGTGATTTCAGAAGCTGATCATCATTGAATATCCAAATGCAGAAAGGTGCTTAAATAAAACAAAAACTCTCTGCCTGTTAATCAGTTTCTTAACAAACTGATCCACTGGCCAGTAGCCACATGACTATACATAATCAGTGTAACCATGACTAGCATAATCAATGTATATTAGTGGATAGACAGTTACTGATATGAGTTTCCTGACAAAAAGGGCTTACGGATTAGTAGAGTAAACTGGTTGTTAGGCAGATGATTATAAATCTAACCTGTTTATTCATCACCCAGTGGATTGAGTACAGCCTAGTCTAAAAATAATTTGCCTTCATCTTAAATAAATTGAGGTACGCTGTTCTGGGATTAATTTTTGTGCCATCAAAGATTATTTAGCAAGGCAGTGATTCCTAGGAGGTATATCATCTTCATCTGCTTTCATGGCAGCTCGTCCTCTCCCTACTTGTCACCCACAGAGAGTAGCACAGAGATGGATCTGCTGTCATCTGTCACAGGAGAAAAGATTCCTCTCCCCTTTATCATATGACTAACACAGAAAGCAATTGTCTTCTTTTTTGTCATCCGCATTCCAGACAACTATTCTCCTTTTTGTCACCCCTGTGCGATTTCTCTTTGTTTTATCAGTGTTTTCCAAAGTGTTAAATTTTACTGCTGCTGTTGCCCGCTGACTCTAATCCACATTATTGGTAGCTTCTGATTCCTTTTTCTGAACAGCTCCTCATGCTGTTGGCTTGTACATTCATTTTCATTGGCGATTTCGGGAGAAACAATGCAAAAACGTGCCCATTAATCACACAATAAAGCTAGACTCGAAATGCTTGCATGAAATGGGAGGGCTAGGAACTCTGTTTGTACATAACTAGGGGGGTGCACTACAGACCAGAACCTCAGGTGGTGTAAATCAGTGCAGCACCATTGCAGTCTCTAGGTTTACATCAGCTGAGACTCTGGCCCTCTGTGTTTAACTCCCATTGGTATTAACATGATTTATACATGTAGAAACCCCTCATTATTTCTGATGTGTTTCTATCATTCAATGATTTTTTCCTCCCTGCTCATTAAGACTTCATGAATAGAATGGGGTGGTTAGTGGAAAAAGGTTTTTCACAAACATGTTAATAAAATCCAGGTAGCGATTAAATCCTGCCTTGTGCATTATACTTTTGGAGTGGTTACAGACCTTCACAGGACAAGAGTTCTGTGCATGAGATCATTTATGACAAACGATCTGTGGTATGTAGCCAAAATATGCTTTCATGACAAAATTAACTATGGGAGGGAGAGAAATTAACACTGGAGTTGTTGGGAGTGTTTCTTTGTTTTTTTGTGGGGGATAGGCATGAAGGAAGACAATTTGGAGAAGGAGTCAAGGGAGAATGAAAGAGAAAGGAGCAAGGGCTACATTCTGTCTGCTAGAAATAGTAGTAGTATTTATTATTTGAATTGTGGTAGTGCTTAGGACCCCAAGTCCTGGACAAAAACTCCATTGTGCTAGGCACTGTACAAATACAGAATGAACAAATAGACTCTGCCCAAAGAGCTTACCAAGTTCTTCCACCTCTATGTATGACAGATTTTTGTGTGTGTGTGCAAAGAATAGATACAAAGACTAGCACCATTCATTTTTGTGATCAAACGAGACCGTGACTCAGATTCTCTCCTGTGTCAAGATCTGCTTGGGGCAAGCAGGTTTGGTAGAAGGGGAATGTGGGAACAAGCCACGCCTCCTTGATTCTCATAATACATCTGCAAAACCTGGATCCTCAGCCTAAAATTAGTACAGTTGAAAGGTGCTTTCGTGTACACCAACTGACTGCAGCTCCTATGGAACCATATATCAGCTGAAAACTGGAGGAGCGCAGGCATGCACAATATGCCTCTAAGTGGAGAGGGCAGTTAGCGAAGGAGCTAGTTATGTGGTGTTACACTAGCTCAGAGCTTCCCTATACTGGGGACTTCTCACCTGACCAGTTAGGACTAGATTCTGCCTCTTTTCACCACCCAAAAGGAACAAAGTACCCAGAACAGAATGAGAGAATATGGCTCCATTTGACTATAATTTAAATCTACAAATTTCTGACATTTTTAGCCAACCTGCACCCAGTGTAGTTATTCTACTGCAGTACAGACCTATTAGGACACAAACATTCATTCTGTAGCTATAATTCCACTTCTAAGACATATTAGCCTTACATCCACTGAACATGTTTGTAATGGAACAAAATCCTCCTCTTGCAGTAAGCTCGGTAGATGTTAAATGTAGAATTCATTTGCAGAATCCTAGCCTGTTACAATGAAATAAAAAGCCTTTTCAAATTAAATACTCTCTAATTCTCTGTTCCAGTTGCACATTTTAATTATGATTCTAATGTACTGTAAATGTGACATCAGAATCCTTGTCTAATGCTAGGAATTTGGATTTAATTAAAAAAATAAAATCATACTAAGCAGATATGTTTAATGATTATAGTGTAATTAAAGTACGCAATCAAGTTTGTATAAGATACATAATCTTAGGATACATTTACAGTGTTCTCTCTGTAATCCACTCTGTATTATAAAACTAGCTGAGATGTAGCTCCAAACTGCACCCTAGGTGGATAAACTTTTCTCTGAGCAGTGTCTGCGGATGCTTCTTGAATGATGGTTCCATGAGCACAGCAGAACACAGTTTGAGCTTCTAATTGCTCACACCATCACAGCTTTCTTTTTTGTCTTTCTGTTCACATCTTACATTGTCCTCCTAGTTCTGCCTTTTTCACCTTTAACATCTCCTGCATAACCTATTTAGAAATGACTGACAGTTCAAAGTGGTATGAATTTACATTAAATACAAAAGAGGTTTTTGTAGCATAAATATTTTCTTACTTAAATCTTTAAAAGCTCTTTAAAGTATTACCTTGGAGCAATTTAAACAGGTTTTGCATTAGCATAAAAAGGGCAAATTAAGTTGCATAGGAGACTGTAATGCTCCTACACATAATAGGCATGTTTTCCCCCCCTTGATAAAGTAATTTTTCCCCTTTGGTACGTGTGCAGAATAGCATTTTCAAATATTCCGGTAAAAATACTGGTGCTGGAATGGAGGGGGCGGGAGGTATTGAATGGTAACATTTTCATTAATGGAAAGGTTAGATTTTTACTAAATTAATGCTCTCACCCACCCTCTGTAAAGACAGAAAATAAACCCAATCAATGCAAATCACAATTTCATAATTGGCTTCACTTTGAAAAGCGAACTTTTAACATGCTTATAGCTCCTTAAAGACCAATCATCACTATCTTCATAAAATGTTCATGGTCAGAATATTAGAATACCAAGATGGATTCAGTTGCAGTTATGTCAACCCATGGGGAAACAGGAGCATGGAAACAAGATACGTTTCTTCTCAACAAATCACACATGTTTAGACTGAATATCTTACAGTACAATAAATGATGGCCCAACCCTCCAAGGTGCTGTGCCTCAATGGGAATTGAGGTTCCTCATCACCATGAAAAGTCAGATCCTAGTAGGTTAGATATAGGCAGCCTATACAGTGTTCAATACAACACAAGAGGATTGTAGGAAAGCAACTCATTTTGCTTCCATACTTGTGCTCTTTTTTCCCCTTGGTTAACATTGATACCTCTGCAACTGAATCTAACTTTAGCGCCCTGTAGATTGATCCTGAAAGTTTTATGAAGATTTTGATAGTATGCCAATAAAGGCATTCAGCATCTTGTGGGATTGAGCTCTGAGAGATTAGATGCAGATAAGTCTTTGCAATACATTTTCATGGGTCAAAATCAGTCATGGGCAAAACTAAAAAGTTCAGAATTCAGGTTCATTTTGGAAAAGCATGGAGACGTAAGGATACTCATCAGAACTCTGAATCTCTTGAATCTGCAAAATTAGGCTGGAAACCCCACGAGAACAAGTTCTCTTCCCAGCACATGCAATCAGAGACCTGAAATGGAAAGATGTAAAATCCTTCTAGTTCAGAATCTTACAAAGACCTGAATTTGGTTCAATAAATGAGCAAAGTTTCAGTTAGAGAGGGATGAGAAACAGTTCTTTACCCTTCCAAACTGATTTTAAAAAATCTAGGGCATATTGCACAAACAGGCTGGTATTTTTATTTGGGCCTAAGGGAGTAAGGCAGCCAACTGCCATTGAAAACCAATGGGATTTGGGCATGTAATTTCCCTTTGAAAATATCTGCTGAAACACATGCGGCCATGTTTCTAAAGTCATTAGGCTGTGTGTTTTTAATTAATTATTTCTTAATAATAATTTATGTAAGCACATTAGACAAGATTTTCAAGAATTTAGCACTGGAGAAAGTGGCTTATTTTTCAAAAATGCTGGACACCCAGGAGGGAGGCAGCATCATTTGACTAATAAACTTACATTATATTAGTAAATTTACATTAGAGTTGTTTCTACCTTGTTCCTGAAAACATATCCAATATATTGATAATACAATACAGTCCATGGTGACTGCCTTGAAATGAAAAAGAGATCAGGGTTGTGGTATTGGATGGAACACTTATTTCACTGTAGAATAATTTTGGCTGAAAGAGGGAATTTAGGTTTTATTACTGGCTATCTACTCATTTGCGGTTTGACATTGCATAAGTACCGGGGGGAATTTTTTCTAAAGGGTGGCCTCCCTTTTAAGCCATCATAAACATTTGCATCTGTAATATTTGCACCTGCAAGTATTACATTTGTGTCTGTAAATTGCAATTGTCAACTGTAAGCTACAGTATCTGTTCACTGGTGTATATGTCAGGCAATTAGAAGTCCAAATACTCTGGTGTGCACATTTAATTTTGTGGGCACATAGTTACAGTATGGACACAAATTGGCTCTGCAGTCAGGGATACCAAATATTAACTTGGAAGAAAATGTAGGCCAACATTTTTTCTTGGCTTCAGTTTCTCTCTTTGAAGCATGCATAATGATATTCTCCACTTTTGCATTACCTGCACCAACTATAATACCAGTATTTTCTAACTTCAATATGATTTGCAATACCTACTCTACATTTCCGGCTAAATCCTCAGCTGATGTAAATTTGTGTAGTTCACTAAAATCAATGAAACGGTTAAGGATATGGACCTTCATGCCCAAACCAAATGTTTGAAAGCTGATCAAGTGCTATAGCTCAATTTTGCAAATGGATGTGATCCAAGAGTGGAGGTGCATTCAGCTGCCTATTGTGAACTACTTTTTAACATTGCATGTAAGTGCTTTTCTGAAAAGAATTTGGCATATCATTAGTTTTAATAGTTTTAACCTATACCTGCTCCAAGTCTTTATAAGAAGTGCCTGTGATGCCAAATGGTTTTATGAATCCATTTATTTTTAATTAAGTTATTGCATCACATATCTTGTGACTTGTTGAAATTATATGCACACTGAGCATCAATGATAAGTAAATAGTGAATGATCATGACCATACACAATTCAAATTTTGTGTGTAATAGATACACATTGTAACAGAACAAAGACATTGGTAAGTGCCAAAGTCAATCTATATTCTTCTGATGAGCTGAGAGCAACTAGAATATCTGAAAATGCCAATTTATTTGATTGGATATTCTATGGGAAACTAGTCTCAGACACAGACAGAGAATTATAGCTAAACTAAATTAAATTGGTATCTTTAGGATGGAGCACAATCATTTTGTAATTCCTTTGTCCTTACAAATGAAAAATAATATTAATAATATTATGCTAGTGTCTAGGAACCCCAATCATGAATCAGGGCCACATTGTGTTAGGTATTGTAAAAACAAGGAATGAAATGATGGCCCCTGCTCCAAAGAGCTTACAATCTATGACTTGGGGTTCCTAGTATTTTTAATCATATAACATTAAATAATCCATTTAAATATCAACAGAGTTCACTATGGCATCGGTAATTAACTCTGGAGTTCCTGTACAGATTCAGTGGCTGGGAAGCCCTGCATAGACAGTGTAGAAGGGATACACTGGTATTCAAGCCTCTTTTCCTATGCACCTGGGAGGAGAAGAGTCACAAATTCTATGTCTGAGCAAGTTAGGAATTTGATATTTATGAAGACACAGCTGATCAAATTTTCAGCTGGTGTAAAATGGCAAATCTCCATTGAAACCAACATATAGATTTTGTCTCTAATGGTCTGATTAGGTATAAATCAGGAATAGATTTATTGAAGTTATACTGGTGCTAATGTGGTTCAAATGAGAAGAGAATAAAGCCTTCTGTGGACACACCCTCAGGAGACAGGTTGGGAATTCCTGGTGCAGAGCTCTCAGATCAATACATAGGTGTGGCAGTGTCAGAGTTTGACTCAGAGAATGTAATTCAAAGAAATCATAAGCTATGAATTCAAAATATCTGGGCTTGCAATTTACAATTTCTAGCAAGCAAGCATTAATCTTTCCCTCTCCCTTCATAGCCCTCCTTATTAACATCAGCTTCTTCCTCACTAAAAAAATCTCTCTGCTTTGTCCACATCTTTCCTAACCTGAACCCTTGTCCTTTATCTTGTCTTCAGTTATATTTCCTCTCTTGAATTGTAAGTTCTTCAGATAAGGTTACATGTCTTACTCTTGTGTTTGTGAAGCACCATGCAAATTTACAGCCTCTATATAAATTATTAACAACATCATTAATGGAATTAGGAACAAATTCACTTATGCACGTCACACTGTAAATCTGGCTAAACATTAATGATAGGCAAACTGGGAACATTTTCCTTTGTGTGCCAGCTTGCTTTTATTAAATACAAGCTAAGTAGGTTTTCCTTTTCTGGAGAGAGTTTAACATGCTGATACATTAAAGTACACTGACTCTCATATTATCAAGTCAAAGTAAAGCATGCATGCCTTAAAGTGATACAGTAGGTCTAAAAGATGCTTTTCTTATGTTAGTTATTGTGGGCCAACTTCTGCCAATCTTACTAATGAGCACTACTCTGTCATTAGTCCCATTTTTCTCAGTAGGGCTTCTGACTAAATCTGACTGAAATTATTTAATGTGAGGAAGGTCAGCCCAATCTCCCCCAGTGAATTTTACTCTAACTCCTTACTCAGAGTGTAAAGCTGTTAGCATGTCACATAATATAGGATATGTCAAAAAATGCCATGAGACAGATCCAGAGTATCACATTATGTGTACAATAATAGATCACACTAGCATAGAAATGAAAAAGAAATTAAACATCCAAACAGTAATTATATTACACAAAAAATGAGTGATTTTCTTTCTTTCTTTTTTTTTTTGGTAACTTCATTAAAGTCTGATTTGGGTAAAATAAACATTATTTCTATCAGTCATTTTCAAAGTTATGAATTAGACAAACCCAATAAAACCATTCTTTTCACATTGCTTTTCCCCATACAGCTACCAAATATATATATATCACGGATAAGCACGAATTTAAGACAAATAATTGGTTGGAAAATGGGAATTATTTTATGCAAAGGATTTCAAACAAATCAAATCATTTTCATTTCATTCAACATTTTTCTTGGGATTTTTTTGACTAA
This sequence comes from Emys orbicularis, assembly GCF_028017835.1. Taxonomy (NCBI): domain Eukaryota; kingdom Metazoa; phylum Chordata; order Testudines; family Emydidae; genus Emys; species Emys orbicularis. The sequence continues at coordinate 88,821,834 of NC_088691.1, forward strand.
GCCATTCAAAACAAAGATTATAATTAGAAATTAAATATATTGCATTTGGGGGCCTGGGACCTTTCCTCCCTCCTCCTTTCCCGCCCCCACAGTTTGCTTCCTTATTTTCCTTTGGAAAAGGGAAAATAACCAAAAATAAATATTTGAAATGTTTTGTTTTACCTCCATTTGATTTCAATTGAATTGCATTTTTTTTTCATTTAGAATCTATTCCAAATTTTTTTTTTAATTTAAAATCATTTTGGTGGAAAAAATTCAGAAAATTCTGAATGATGCAAACATCTTTGTAAAAATTTTCAGATCCATCAAAACCCTATGTTTGTCAAGAACCTCCCCCCCTCCACCCCCGCCCCCAAGCTATTGGATAAAAAATTTCAAAACAGGCCTAGAAATAATTTCTGAGACTTCATAGATTTTAAGGCCAGAAGGGACCATGGGGATCATCTATTCTAGACCCATTGCATACACCTAGTAGTTCCTGCATTGAACCCTTGAATTTAATTATTTTTATTTCCCTTCAGTATCTCACCTTTCTTCCTGTTCTGAGCCCTGACCAACAAAACCTTTGAAGCACATGATTACTTTAACCACACTCCTTTTTAAATCAAGGAGTGTGGACTAGATTTTTAATCCAGGGGTAACATTATAAAAACCACTTGAGTGATTAGGACTCTAAGTTCCATTTTCAAATGACTTTCAATAAGACTTTGGCTCCAAAGCACCTAAATTACTTCAAAAAATCAGGACGTTGGTGCTTTTGACAATTTAACTCCAGATGTATATTTTAAAATCTCCTCATCACCCATCCACTTTCAGCTTCTGAGTTTTGTTTTCATGTCAACTCACAGCAATACTCATTTTTCATACTGCAATCAATTTCTCAAAAGGCTGCACTTGGTCCTGGGTTTAGGCTTTGGAGTTGACAGTCACTCCCTCTGATAATTTTTTCTGTTTTAGCAATGCAAGGACTGGACTCTGTGTCAGCCAGGGCAGTCTCCCTGCTAGACACAAGCCACTAAGGAACAAATGACACAGAGCTAGGAATATTCAAGAGGCTTATTTGTTACAGTTAAAAAAACAAAACAAAAACACACCACACCTTGATCTACTCACTGCAGTTCTACCAAATAGCTTCAGAATAATGGCTCATGGAACCACATTAATATTAGCTGAAAGATATAGAAAAAGGAGTGAAGGGGCTTTTCTCATAACTTCCCTAGAAGAGAAGAATCACTGTGAAAAGGCATTAATTCAAAAATCTGCATGTTCTAAATGTATGCCAGACTTTAAAAAGCTTCCTAACATATTATATATAATGTGGGAACCTTACTAAGATCAATCATTTTTTTCATCTAATGTAAAATCTAATGTAAAAGCTCTAAAATCACAGGAAAATGTGTTGAAATGTAAGATGTGCAATGATTTCCATATTTTTTTCCCCTGCAGTGGCCTGACATAACCCTATGTGATCCAAGATGAATGACCACATACAGCGTGATTCTGAGGAGCCGCGTGCTGCACTAGTGTAATCCCAGCTGAGACCGTAGAAAAATATATTGGCAGCTGTCAATGAATCTGTGGGGGGAGGGGAGGAAGAGCAGTTGCGGCATGACAATGGCAGATCTGGGGTTTGAGATTACAGCTGCAGGAAAACTAAAGCACATCACAGGAGTGATGTTCATCGCTACCAAGAGATAGGACTGCTCAGAGTGTTCATGGGCTTTGAGCACCCCCTTCTGTATTCACATGTATCCAGGAGGCGGCATCTCATTTTCATTCTCAGCCTCTAAGGAGAATAAAAGCATCTTCCGTCCTTGGCTTCTGGGGAAGGTAGCTAAGCTGAACCAGCAGAGAGAGAAGGGGAGGCAGAGGATTAGAAATTTTAAAAGCTAGAACAGAGAGAGTCTTGTTCTTGAGAGAAAATAAATTGCACATAATGGAAACATAAATCGAGAAGTTAGAGATGGAAAAACCCTATTAGATTATTTAGTCCATCCCCCTGCCAGTTCAGATGTGTGTCCAACAATTTTTTCTCTACCTCTTAGCTAAAATTCTGTGTAATTTATAAAGGACATAAGGTGCTAGGATTATCATGTGACCCAAAGGCTTCTTTGCACTGCCAAAATGGTGTAAAGAGGCCTTAGTGTAAATGCAACTCAGGCACAAAAAGCACAGGAAGAGATAGATTAGAAAGAAAATTCCCATCCAACCCCTCTCGACTCCCACAGTGAAAGCAAGTCTTTCAGAAAGTCATAATTCTTCATGTTTAATTCATTTTTTACTAACCAGAAACACCTTGGACCCAATTTCTGTCCCTAGTTACAACTCCAAGACTCAGGTGGCTTCAGTGAGCCTACATGGGTATAACTGAGAGCAAAGTGTGTCCTTGTCCTTCAGACAGGAAAAGGACTTTGATCAAAGCTATTTAGAGCATATAGGGCAGGGGTGGCCAACCTGAGCCTGAGAAGGAGCCAGAATTTACCAATGTACATTTCCAAAGAGCCACAGTAAAAGCCCCCCATCAGCACCACCCCCGCTCCCAGAGCCTCCCACCCCCAGCAGCCCCACCAATCAGCACCTCCCCCTCCCTCCCCACACCTCCAGATCGGCTGTTTTGTGGCATGCAGGAGGCTCTGTGGGGGTGGGGGAGGAGCGAGGGCACGGCAGGCTCAGGGGAGGGGGTGGGAAGGGGTGGAGTGGGGGCAGGGCCTGCGGCAGGGCCGGGGGGTTGAGCAGTGAGCACCCCCCGGCGCATTGGAAAGTTGGCGCCTGTAGCTCCAGCCCCGGAGTCGGTGCCTGTACAAGGAGCCGCATATTAACTTCTGAAGAGCCGCATGCGGCTCCGGAGCCACAGGCTGGCCACCCCCGATATAGGGTGTTTTGGGGTTGGTTAGCCTTAAAAGGCTGGGTGCTAACTGAGGACCTGAACTCTATATTTTTGGCATAATAAAAGCATCTAGCATTTATCTGAGGCACTGATGAACTCTGATCTCTGTAATCACACAGTCCAAAGAAACTGATTCTTGACCATTCAAAGAACAAGTTCAAATGATTAATAGCCTTAAACTTGTTTTAACCTGATTTGCTGTAGAGACACTGTGCCTTTAGTTTGACTCCCACCCCCCAGCAAAAACCAAACCAAAAAAAATAATCAAATACATTTCCTGTCCTAATTTGTACCATTTCTTTTTCATTAGCTGTTGCTCAGTTTAATAAGAGAAAAGTGACCTCAGTGGAATTTCTTATTTTAATTGAAAACGAAAGGATTGGCACTGATTCCCCGGCTGTACATTAAGGAAATTATACCCTTTTTAATTTCTTTAAATATATATTTTACCCCAGTCTGCACAAATCAAGCGGCCAAATCAAAATACTGGTACTTTAACCAGGTACTTTAACTGAACATCTACCAAAAAAAAAACCTTACAACTCTGAGGACACGTTGCTTTCGTAGAGGTGGTGATTGTATTTCATGAAGCGCAGTCCCACATCCTGTTCCCCATCCCAGAGGGGCGTGCACAAACTGCAATATCCCTGTCAATGGCTGGTGGAGCACTTTACCCCAGTATCATTTGTACAAAATTCTCCCTGCAATCCCCCGCCTACAGACACACAAAGTGTGCCTGTTCCCTATGCACGTAGCAGACGAGGGTGGCTAGGAAACAGCTTGTGCCCTTCTCCTTACTAGAACAGGGACAGGGTTCGCTAGAACTTGGGTGTTGTCTTGCTGTAATCTTAGTCTTGCTATTTATGGTACAATTTGTATCAAATTTACTGCTAGAAGAATGTTTTTCCAGCTATTTTGTTGAATCACAGATGAGATGGTCATAGTGCTTTGTGCAACAAATGAATCCAAAGTCATCATTGGTCAAGGCCATTTCTAAACTAACACTCCTGTGTATACCTCCAATGCATGGCTCACAAGGGAGCAAATGAATGTCCACTATGGCTGGGAAGCAGAGATTATGCAGCATGTTTCCTCTCAATTTTCAGTATCCCTTTTGCCTGGACAGTATTTATGGCGTGTGACCTGACATAGACAGGCAGCCCTCTAGGTGAAATGATGTCAGGGAAACCTGCCTAGTCTCTAGTAGAAATACCCTTTGGAAGATAATTGATTCATTCTATGGCTTATACCCTCAGTCTTCACAGGAGAAGGAGGAGATAGTATACAACTGCAGACCAGGGGACCAATGGTAGCAGAGACACTTAAGCATCCATTCTGACAAGTGTGAGAGGAAGCCTGGCAGGAACATATGTGGACTGGCACTCCCTGCAACTTACCCATATGCATATGGCTGGTGTCAGAATTCAACACAGATTCTAAGGCCATCTAGGTCTTGCCTCTACCCCTTTCCTAAATTATTACTGATATTTTTTATCTGGGCTTTTTCCCTTCTGTAGGTGGTTTCATGGAAGGGAATAATTTGACTACAAATGCTGTAGCTTTCACATATTTCTTCAGTGCTAAAACTCTTTGCCTGCCCAGCTGAAGATCTGGTCACAAATCCAAATGTGAATGATGAAAAATATGGCACGAAGGCCTCTTCGAACCTCAGCAGTTTAGTAGCCAGGACATACTCTAGCCTCTCGCCTGCCCTTTGTAGAGAACATGTTGCAATAATCTGGCCTGGAGTGGGCAAGAGCATTTACCACTATGGCTAGCTCCTCACCACAGAGGAAGAGGAGCACTCTTCTGGCCATCCATAGAAAGAAGGAAGCACTTCTGGGCACTGTTGTTCTTTGGAAAGGAAATCTTGGCTCACTGAAGTCAGAAGCAAAACTCCCATTGACTTCAGTGGAGCCAGGATTTCACACTGGGTGTCCAGAAGTAGCAACGAATACAAGAGGACCCTGAGGATTGCATGCCACCTTGATAACCAGGGGTGTCTGCATTGGTAGATGTCATAGTTCTTACTGACACTTAAATAGAGGTGACTGGAGGAGGACAACTCTGTTTCATGGTAACTTTCAAGGTTTTGGAATTTGTTTTCATTCTGCATTGGAATGAAAACAAAACCTTTTGAACATTTTCACGTAAAATGGAATTGTGCTGGGGTGGGGGGAGGGTGAGAAGAGAGAAAGAGAAGCCAGTTATTGTCATCATATGCTATTTCTTTCCTGAATTTAGATGTTGAAACGAAAATATACTTTTCCCTCCTTTAATCTTCTGGAAGGAGATAGAAATGAGAAGAGTCAATAGTGCTGCTGCTGAAGGTTAGCACAGGGATCGAAGTATAAACTTTCTTAGCAAAACTTGATCCAGCTTCCATTTAAACCACTTGAAGACTCCCATTGCCTTCTGTGGGATTTGGATCAGGCCCCATGTGCAGGTTCCCAATTCACCCAGTTTATATAGGGGAAATTTGACCTTGGATGAAAAGTAGCTGGTTCATAATCAATCCAGTTAAAATGGAGGGAACATAGGTCAACATGGCAAAATAGTTAAAAATATAGCTAGGTGGAGCATTGGTGGCCAAATGCATTTTTGCCAATATATATACACTATTTCATCGAGACATATCAGTTCCCACTAAATTTTTAATTGGGAAGGTTTCTGGGGTCAGGATATCCAGGGGTGGGGATAGATTGGGGGGCAAGGGAGGGAAAGAGAGAGACTCTATAGCTCAGTGATTAGGATACTGGCCTAAGGGACCCAGGTTGAGGGTCAAATCCCTGCTCTCTGCCTTATTCAAAACTCTGGTCTTGATCCTTAGTCTCTCACATGCCAGGCGAATGCTCTGCTTTGCACTCCACCACCCCAATCAAACCCCCACACATTTTTCTCTCTCCCCTCTCCCTCCTGCCTTCCTTCCCCAATCAACCATGAGGAGAGACAAAGTCTACATTGCACAGATGGGTAGTTAGCTTCTTTTCTATTGCATTTGCAATGTTCTCTATGATGCGGTAGCAGCTGTGATGAGAATGGTGGATGTCCCCAATCTATGCTCCATTTAACTCCTGGAATTTTAGATTACATTACATTGTGTGGAAGGTAAAAACTCCTTCTAAGCAGTGAAGTATAGGGTCCTGAAACAGTGTTAAGTTTTTAATAACTTTTGGTTTCATGTCTTCTGCCCATGCTGGCATCTTGTTTGCATCTTTCTTCTACCATCAAAATAGACCCAGCTGACACCCAGTCCTCACAAATTGTATTTCCTAAGGCTTAGTCCTTCAATAAAATAAAATAAAATGTATTTTATATCTTATACTATTTACAGTGGTGCTATGTGACAATGACAAATAATCAGACAGAGAAAAAATATTTTACCACTGAGCAGGGAAGTCAGGATTATTCCTAAGATTTCTCTTTCACACACTCCTTCTTCCTCATTATAGAAATTGTATGTTGAACCCCTCTCAGTCCCATATTCCTGACTTTTAGCTACAGATTTAAAGAAACAGGCCACTTACCTTCCTCAGATGTGTTTGTCATTATTGAGACTCAGCATGTACAAATATGCCAGATGGATGGTCAGATGAATGGTATTTGCCGGTGTGGTATGTTGTAGTTCAGAATATCCCTGAGACACACAATGGGACCAGGCCTGAGATTTAATCTTAAAAGTTAGGCATCACAGAACCCAAGGCAGTTTAAATTATTAGTGGCATGTATTTAGATTTCATCAAGGTAGAAAGACTAGAGTGAATAGTCCACTCATAGAATCATAAAACTGGAAGAGATCTTGAGAGGTCATCTAGTTCAGCCCCCTGCGCTCAAAGCAGGACTAAGTATTATCTAGACCATCCCTGACAGGTATTTGTCCAACTTGCTCTTAAACATCCCCAATGATGGAGATTCCACAACCTCCCTAGACAATTTATTCCAGGGCTTAACCACTCTGACAGTTAGGAAGTTTTTCCTAATGTCCAACCTAAGCCGCCCTTGCGCAAATTAAACCCATTGCGTCTTGGCCTATCCTGAGGTTAAGAAGAAGAATTTTTCTCCCTTCTCCTTGTAACAACCTTTTATGTACTTGAAAACTGTTATGTTCCCTCTCAGTCTTCTCTTCTCCAGACTAAACAAACCCAATTTTTTCAATCTTCCCTCAGAGGTCATGTTTTCTAGACCTTTAATCATTTTTGTTGCTCTTCTGTGGACTTTCTCCAATTTATCCACATCTTTCCTGAAATGTGGCACCCAGAACTGGACACAACACTCCAGTTGAGGCCTAATCAGTGCTGAGTAGAGCGGAAGAATTACTTCTCGTGTCTTGCTTACAACACTCCTGCTAATACATCCCAGAATGACGTTTGCTTTTTTTGCAACAGTGTTACACTGTTGACTCATATTTAGCTTGTGATCCACTATGACCCCCAGATCCCTTTCTGCAGTACTCCTTCCTAGGCAGTCATTTCCCATTATGATATATTTGTGTCTAGTGTAGCTGATATAGAACTATTAAAATCTTTAACGATGAAGCTAACATGGGGGAACCACAGGAGGCACAAATCTACATAAATGGCACCTACACCACCTTCCTCTCCTTTCTTTATAGGGGCTGAGAGAGTGCATGGAGGTATAGTGCCAGGGTATACAGTGCTTCATCAGACTCTTAGCTAGCACAGCTCTGTTATGCCAGGAACTAAATGTAAAATTAGTGCATGTGAGGGTTGAATCTATTGAGCAGCAGACCACTACTCAACTAGCCCCTATGAAATGTACTAGACTATACTGCTCAACTTGACTAACGGTCACAGATTTGGGAAACCAAAATTGGGAAACCAAAATTGGGGGACAAATTTGTTGATGAAAGGTGTTATTTTAAATAATCACTTTTCAGATCAGAACTGAGTTTTCAGTGGTCCCGAGACTCCTCTCACATTCAATTTTATAGAAGAGTCACGTTCCTTATATTGTGACATGAGCATCCAATTTCCTTTTTTGCCCCTCCCCCCCACCCCACTCCCCCCCACCCCAAACTAGTGCTGACTGAGTTTCTGTATAAGTGATTTCAAGGCTAGGAGTCACTCACTTGCAAACAGGAATACTATGGTCAGCTGATTGTTCCTTATCTAAATTGCATTTTTTTTATTGTTCATAAAGTCCATGCAAAGGTCAAACTAATTATTATAAACATACTATTATTAATAGTTTTATTTATAAAGTGCTCTGGGCTCTCACCAAAACCTACGTATGGAATTGTGTGTAACAATTAACTGGATGACCGCTAATGTCTTGGGGACATAGGCAAAGCATGTATATACTGTACTGGTGAGATTAAGAAGTGTAACATTTTAGGGTAATGCCCTGCAAGGAGAATGAGGGTGAAATTATACTTAGGTTGGTAATGTCATTTCAATCTGTTTGGCCTGTGGATAGTTTCCTGCAGCCCTTGTTTAAACACTAGCAATGTATTGCTCTAGTTTAAATAGAGAAAGCTATTTTCACAGTTGGAAAGACTTGGAATGTATTTTTAAATGGAAGCTAGAAACCGCAGATTTTCTATCTGATAGAAATTATTAGAATTTGAAGAACCAATATGAAAATTACATGATGCAAATGCATTTGGTGAGGATGGGAATGAGGTATTAAACAAGCATAGAAACTTTAATTCATCTTGATTAACAAAAACAATAGGGTAGCCAGCTGTGTGTCAACAATTTCAAAAGAAAAGCAATAGAGCTTTTGTGACAGCCCAATCTTTTTGAAATGTCTCTTCTGTCTATGGATGGATGAAAAGAATTTTAAATGCTTCCCAGATCTCAGTTCATGTTAATGATGTAAAGCAAGAATGAAAGGATCATTAGTAGGAGTGAAGGAATGGGCAAGTGTACAGCTCTGCAACTTTAAAAGTTTATATGTCCAATAAAGGTGTCCTTGTCCTGCAGGCTGAATTCCATTAAATAATACTGGGAGCTAGATTTTCTAAAGAGTTTGGCTCCTAATTAGGCATCTAAGGAAGGGCCTGATTTTCAAAAAATGCTCACCATGTAACAGAGCCCAGTTGTGACACCTACAATCAGATTTTCAAATACGTTTGGCACCCCAGATGCTGAGCTCTGTTAAAAATGTGGTCACAGAGATCCTGCAAAGACTTACACGCATGCCCTACTTTGTGTACTGTGAGTAGTCTCCTTTACTTCAATCTTGCAGCATTGGGGCCTTATTTTGGTGCCAATGAGCTCTTCTTAAAATCTGAGACCAGTTTTGGATGCTGAAATCTCCTAAAAATTCTGGTTTTTATCTCGTAGGAACAAACACTTCCATCTTGCATCACAGCTGGAAGTTTAAGGCTTTAGGATTGTAGCATTTTATGTTGTATCTTATATAAATACACAAGTAGCAAAATGCTTCTGCCTATTCCATGGTACACAAGCTAAAATCACCATTTTTCAGTGTCACTCCCTCAGCTGCTTGTCTGTTTGTGTCCATGGCTAGTGGCAGGGCCGGCTCTGGCTTTTTGGCCGCCCCAAGCAAAAAAAAAACCTGTGGTGCAGCCGGAGCCAGGGTCCAGGGGGACTTCCTGCGCTGCAGATGTGCCCCGGCTAGCGGGGGGAGGGGGAGGGAGTGGGGGGGAGAGAGAGAGAAGGGGGGCGGCCAGGGCTTCAGCGGGGCGCTGCCACGCGGCCCCGCCGCCTGCCAGGAGGGCTCTGCGCTGCTCCGGTTGGTTGGGAGGGAAGGACGCGGGCTGCCCTGATGGGCTTGCTGCAGGGCGCTCCCGTCCTCTGCACCGCCGCCCCCTACAGGGCGGCCAGAGCGGAACACCACCAAAAAAAAAAAAAAAAAAAAGCAGCCGTGCCGCCCTAGGATTGGGTGGAATGCCGCCTCCTACAAGCTGCCGCCCCAAGCACCAGCTTGCTCGGCTGGTGCCTGGAGCTGGCCCTGGCTAGTGGTCCCCTCCCCCAGAGTCAGCTCCCCAAAGTCAGTTCAGCACATGGTTCAGAATATCTAGATGGGAAATCCAGAGTAAAGCACAACAGAGCCCTTGCTCTCTGACAGATTCCTTCAAATATTCTTGTTGAATTTGGGTTCCCTACTTATGCAGGGTCAACTGCCTTTCAGCTCATCATGACTAACTTTCTACAGGGTCTATCTCACACTGTTCATATGTTTTCACATAAATACAGCTACATTAACAAACTTATCATTCATATCAGAACATAGACTCCAAATAATGCAACATAACACATGACATGAAACTATGGCTAAGCAAAATTATTTATTTAGTTAAGTGAAGCCTGCCAGCAGCTAGGCTTTCGCCAAAAAAAAAGTGGAAGCAGATAATTCAGTCTAAGCCTTCTGGCTCTGGGTCTTATATTTATATTTAAAGGCCATATGTTTTGAAGGTCTGGATGTATGTGAGGTCTTTAATGGCTTCACTAGGAATGACTGTTGTACTGGAGAGTACTAATGGCATAGATTGGATGGTTAACAAATAGGGTCCCAGAAAATAATCGTTATCGATGGTCTCTCAGTATTCTAATCAGTACTGCCTCTCTCCTGACAATGCTAGGTCCCTCACCATGAAATTTTTTCATCCACTTCAATAATAGTCTGTGTTCCCATTGTTAGTGCTATGAACAAACTTCATCATTGGTGATGACTAAACTACACATTGGAATGAGCAAGGGTAGATGGAGCTGTATTTAGGTAGACTTGTTCTTTTGTCTCAGAGAGGTCCCAGAAGACTCTGGTGAGCACGTTCATTTTGATCACTGAGAGCTGTCACTATGGAATCTAGGGCTCATTTTGTCTCCCCTTCTTATTCTCCTTGATCTCTTTGTGGCCATTGATACCATCATCCACTCCTAAAGGTTGAAACCCAGTAGTCTACTGGCTTTCATAACATCTCTTCTCTCAAGATTCTTCTGCTACCTCTTGGATAATTCCTTCAGTGTCTCATTTGATAGGTCCTCCTCTTCCCCGTCCTCCTTTCAGGGGGTGTCCCCCAAGATTCAATCCTTGGCCCAATGCTCTGATCTCTCTACACTCCATCTCCAGGTGTTCTTATCCATAAGCAGGACTTCAAATAACATGTTCACACCACCAATACACAAATCTACTTCTCTTTTAAAGACCTTTCTCCATCCATTCTGCATCTCAGTCCATCTTTGTGAATGTCCAACTGGCAACTTAAGCTCAACTTAGTCAAAACTGAGCTCTTGAATTTTTAAAGCCCTTCAATATTTTATCCTGTCCAATCCTGTCCTGAATACGGAATCAACATCATCTCAGCACGACAACCACATTCAGGATCTATTCGAGCCGTATCCTCTCCATACTGCTGTACAGTTGCAAACAATGGACAAAATGCCTCTCAGACTTTCCACACAAAATGCCAACATTGTATATTGGGTGTAAAATAGAATGACTTAATTCATAATGGAGATGTTTATGGTTGCTCCTGTCTACAGATTATTGGGGCCATTGTCCGCAGCTAGCGTCTTACGCTTTTCGGACATGTTGCCAGAATGCCAAGGACGTTCTAGCAAACGCCATTCTCCAGGTGGCTTGTAACATCCAGGATAAAATTCTACCAACCCAGGGGGTAGGCAGCCCAGAGGCAACCGCCCTATTACATCGGTGTGTCAAGTCTGTTCCGAAATTGAATTTTTGGCCCATCAAGCCCCTGTGGCCCCACAGGAATGGAACAAATGGCAAACGATCACCTATTTTAAATCCGTTCCTAAAAACTACCTCAGCCATGTTGTCGTCAAATCACAATGCCATAAGGATCAGCTGATGATTTCTGGGGAGGGGCAGAAGAATCAGTGTGGAGGATGTGTGGGGTATAAATGTACTAGTAGTATAGACCAGCAGTAAATTATTAGGAGCAAGTAGGGAATAGAGAGGAAATTGTAGTTGCATGAGCTATGCACTGCCCTTCACTGTGGGCTGTGTCCTTGGTTCAAAAACATGTCTTCTAATAATGCCTATTTGTCTATTGAATGATGTTTTGTACTGCACCCGTTACTGTTGTATGTGTAATTAAGGTGCCTGGTTCTGAATCACTTTTCTGTGTCATTCCCTGATGTTTGTAGGAGACATTGATTTTCATGAGATGTACATCTGGCCTTCAGAAGGATACTGGGACAAAGAAAGTTGATAATGCATAGGTAGAAGTTGATAATGCATGACCTCTGGGCACTTTGTTGATGAAAGTATCCTGTGAAAAATCTGCTTCTACATGGGTGGAAATGTGGTGCTAATTCATTCTTTCTTAGCTATAGTGCCAGTATTATTCCCAATACAGACAAACAAGAAGCAGGTTTCAGATTCACTTAGCACTTTTTCTATCAAGAGGTTCAGGATGTATTCTGGACAGTAAATTGCAGTTCACAACACAGATTCTAACTATTACTGCTGACTTCTAAAGTGACTACATTAAATGGATTACAGATATTAACAATTCAAACTGACAATATCTAGATTCCACTACACTGAGGTAAGAAAAACATCTACCTTTCCAACCTTGTGGCTGGCAGCACAGAAAAATGTCTACGCTGTTCACAATTATATTATTATTTGTATAATGGGGGCAGTGTGCTAGGTATTTTACACATGGTAAAATGGCAAGATTCCTGTCTTAAAGTATTTTACAATCTAAACAGAAACTACAATTGAAAGGATGTGAGATGGAAGTGATATTTCATACACCTTCTGTGAGTTCCATCACTTTCCTTTGGAATCTTTTTTTCCCCCTTCTCCTTTACTTTCTATTGTCAGCATTTTGAGACCAGGCATTATTGGAAATTATAGTCCTGTTTTAGGGCCTGATTCAGAGCCCTTTAATGGAATTACTCCTATTGACTTCATTGGGCCTTAAGGAGGGACTTGCAGGAGAAGAGTGGAGATAGAGCAGACTAGGTCTGGGAAGGACTCAACTTTAGATTCCCTAAAGCATACGTAATATGAAGTTCCATTAGTTTAGAACCGCCCAAAGCTTGTCCAGATAAGGCCCTTAGTTTTCATTCTCTGCATATACAAGATAACTTTTCTAAAGCAAACTCTCTGCCATCCATGGGACAAATCCACTGCTGCTGTACATTTCCACTGAAATAATTGGAATTACTTTGATTTACACCACCTGAGGATCTGGCCCATGAAATATAGTCCATGATGCATACAATGACTCTGAGTAAGAACTTGTGGTTTCATGTTCTTCGTGTTTGTAGGCTCTAAATTCCTCCCCTTACAAAGCATAATGGCTGTTAATGCATTTCAAAGCTTACCTTAATTTGGATCTGGTGCTTGAGATATACCAGAATTACCCTGTTTAAAACTCCGCAGCATGATCCTAGGCCCCTTTGTATAAAAAGCTGTCCTTAGCCAAGAGGGTCATTTCATATTTATTATTTTTCTCCCTCCCTCTGTCTTTCTAAGCCTCTCCTAGTAGGAACATTGTGGCTGGCTGCTGGCAAGAAAAGTCAGCCAATTGAACTCTTTATCTATGTCTCTCCTCATTAGGCTAATGAGAAAATGTAACTGACTCTTTCAGCCTTTCTTTGAGTAAACCAGTGGCACCCCATAGGGGGCAAATAGGACATTTAACACTGATTCTACCATGCTCTAAATCATGCTAGTGGACTATATTCCCTTCATATCTCTTCCAGACAAGCTGCAGGAGTGAATACAATAAGGTCAGGGCAGTGGTAGAATTCAAGCCACTGTACATTTTAGTTTCAATCATTGCTGTGATTGCTCTCTCATCTATTAATCTTCCACTGGCTTAGCCCCATTGAGGTATCTGCAAGACTCAAAAAGCCAAACCTTCGAAGACAAGCTCTAAGTCTATACCTGCTGTTCTCTGGGGGCTTCCTGTCATGTAGGTGAACGCTCCCTAAAATGAGCGTTATTAGATGAATATTATTAGATGAATATTACAGTGGCTACAAATGCAAAGTAAAGAAACATATTATATGCACTTCTAAGAAGAAGAGAACATGAGTTATTAGATACTAGATTCCAGACTTCAGAAGGTCAAGATGATTAAGAGAAAAAAAAGAACCGCACATTCTCTCCTGGATCTTTGCTGATTTTTAAACCAAAGTAACATTTTTTATGGTTCCTTTGCGCTTCTGTTTTCTGACTTATGAATATGCCTGAAGTCTCACAAGATGGCCTCTTCTTGTGAGATTTGCAGCCTAAATGTGCAGATTCAAGGGGTTCAAGAGTCATTTGGATAAGCACTCAAACTTTTGGATACTTATCTGAATGCAACCCAATCAATGGACTTTCTGAGGACCGCTTATCTGTATTTAAACACATTAGGGCAAATTTTTATTCCCAGAATTAACTTCACTGAAGTTCAGATTCACACTGGTTTAAGAAACACAATTTGGCCTATTTTTTCCATAAACTTCAATAATCTTAATGAAAACGTAAGAGTAGATCGTCCACTGATGTAAATTGATACAGCTCTATTGACTACAATGACTTCTAAGGAGTGATACCAATTTACACTAACTGAGGAACTGACTTCTAGTTGAGATATCCTTAGATTTTTATTTTTAACTTTATCTGCATATTGCTATGGGAAACCTTCATCATAAGCAGGAGAGGAAAAACTAAAGCAAGCTCTCAGTGGAGGACTACAGAAATAGTCCAAAATACTAGATCACTCATTCTGTGTGTTCACAATGTTTGAAAACACAACAACACTTTAAACTAGTGGTGCAGTTAATTAGTTCTGAATTATAGTGAAATTCCCACGGAAGTACTTATAACAGCTACATTTATACCAAATGAGTTAATCATGATTAATGCCATTTCAGTAACTACCAAAGGAATTAACAATAAGGTTATTATTTTAAAGTATTACCAGTAACATTACACTTCTGTATTCTGTATAATCCAGTGCAATATTGAAAGTTTAATGTTGTCATTGTCATCTCCAAAGGCTGGGCATGTGTGCTGGTACTCAAAGCCAAGCTTAGCTCCCTGACTCAGCTCTTTGAGCCAGAATTCAAGAACAGCAAGGAAAATGGCTAGGAATATGAAAAAGGAAAATGCATTCTCACGATTTTTGCCCAGAACAATATTACTTGATTTTTATCAGATTAAACTGATCATGACATCCTAACTGTATCCCCACTACTGTATACTGAAGCAAATTCGTTATGAAAGATCACTCTCTCATGTGAAACTCCTGCAGAATCTAGATACAAGGGACAAGGGGAAGAAGTCCTATTCCAAGTGATAACCTTATCTATGATTCCAGTGTTTGACACAGGAAGTAGACTAATTCATAAGATTTAAGAAGTGAGAGATGGAAGTTTCCTGTTAGATCCTCAAGTCCAGCACCCTGAAAATGCAGGATATAGTTCCTAGTAAGAAGATGGATCAGATATAAAGGAGTTGCTATACCTGATCTTGACCCTGGTTTTGTAATTATTTAGATTAACTTAACGGTATATTTTTTACAAGTTTCTTCCATGCTTTTCTCTGAAGCTTTTTTTTTTTTTTTTTTTTTTAAGAACACTTCTTCAAAGGTCTCATATCATGGCCCTTCTGCTCCTCAAGGGCTGAGCACATCGCTTGCAACAGCCCTGCCATCCCCTGCCCTGCCATCTCCTGTCATAGCTCTATTTGCCATCTTGTGCTCCATTCCCCATTAGATAGGTTATTCCTGCATAGAATAGTGGAAGTTCCATGGAATGAAGCTCTCAGGGTGTCCCTGAAATTCTACTGTTGGAGGGGAGGAGGAGGAGACCCCAATGGAAAAACCCACTCAATAACGATTCCCAATTTACAATTATATTTTTGCACCTACCCATTAGACCAGTGGTTCCCAAACTTATTCTGCTGCTTGTGCAGGGAAAGCCCCTGGCAGGCCGGGCCGGTTTGTTTACCTGCCACATCCGCAGGTTCGGCCGAACGCGGCTCCCAGTGGCCGCAGTTCACTGCTCCAGGCCAATGGGAGCTGCTGGAACCGCGGCCACTGGGAGCTGTGATCGGCCGAACCTGTGGAAGCAGCAGGTAAACCGGCCCGGCCCGCCAAGGGCTTTCCCTGCACAAGCGGCGGAACAAGTTTGGGAACCATTGCACTAGACAGTTTTTAATCCATTTAATGTGGGCCCTGTTCTTTTTTTATAGCTCTAGTTTTTTAATCAAATGTCATGAGGTACCATGTCTTATGCCTTACAGAACTTTATGTATATTACATCAACACTATTATCAACCAAACTTGTAATCTCATCATAAAATATACCAAGTTAGTTTGATAGGATCTATTTTCCATAAATCCATGTTGATTAGCTTCATTATGTTACCTTCTTTAATTCTTTATTAATTCAAGTCCCATATCAATATCTCTATTATCTTGCCCAGGATCAATATCAGGCCAACAGGCCTAAAATTACCCAGGTCATCCAGTTTACTCATTTTTAAAAATTGGCACAACATTAGCTTTCTTCCAGTTTTATGGAACTTCCCCAGTGCTCCAACACATATTGAAAAATCAATATTAGTGGTCCAGCAAGCTCCTCAGCCGGGTCTTTTAAAACTCATTGATGCCAGTTATCTCAACCTGCTGATTTAAAAATGTCTAACTTTAGTAGCTTCTGTGTTATATCCTCAGAGCTATTAGTGGAATGTAAAAAGTGTTACCACCACCATTTGATAAGACTATATCATCTTCCCCTTGCCGTCCTCCCCAAAATACAGAACCGATATTTTTGAACAGTTCTGCCTTTTCTGCATTATTATTGATAATTCTACCATTCCACCTAGTACTGGACCAATACCATTATCAGGATTCTTTTTGTTCCTAATATATTTTAAAAACTCCTTCTTATTATCTTTAGCTCTGCTGGCTATAGATTTTTCCTTGTGTCCTTTTGTCTCCGTTATTAATTTTCTACAATTCCCAACTTCTGATTCATATTCATTACTATCAACTTCTCTTATTTCCATTTGCTATCTATAATTATTATTATTTGTCTTCACTTCCCCTCTAAACCAGGTCATTTTTTTCACCACTATGTCCTCATTCCTTATTGTGGCTTTTGGGGCATGAAATAAGGCATTCTTGAATGATTCCCAATTATCATTCACATTTTTCGGATTATATTTTTCCTCGCAGCTAATTTGACTCATAATTGTTTTCAGCTTTGTGAAACTGGCCCTATTAAAGCACCAAGGGAGAGAGAGAGTGTGTGTGTGGATAGATAGATAGATAGATAGATAGATAGATAGATAGATAGATAGATAGATAGATAGACTTACTTTAAAAAAAAAAACAGTCTGGACTTTATTCTGCTTGTACACTCTAAATGTGATAGAGCAGGGGTGGCCAACCCATGGCTCCGGAGCCGCATGCGGCTCTTCAGAGGTTAATATGCGGCTCTTGGCATAGGCGCTGTTTCTAGAGCTGGAGCTACAGACACTAAGTTTTCAATGTGCCGGGGAGTGCTCACTGCTCAACCCCCTGCTCTGCCCCAGGTCCTGCCCCCACTCCATCCCTTCCCCCGAGGCCTCTGCCCCTTCCCCCCAGCTTACCATGCCCTCAATCCTCCCACCCCCAGAGCCTCCTGTGCACACAAAACAGCTGATCACGGCAAGTGGGAGGCGTGGGGAGGGAGTGGGAGGCACTGATTGGCGGGGCTGCCAGCAAGCGAGAGGCGCTGGGGGCTGGACGGGGGGGGGAGGGGGTGAGCTGATGGGAGGCTGCTGATGTACTACTGTGGCTCTTTGGCAATGTACATTGGAAAATTCAGGCTCCTTCTCAGGTTCAGGTTGGCCACCCCTGTGATAGAGTCATGATCACTTGTACTTAAGATACCATTATTTTTTAATTTTATGATCAGTTCCACTTTACGCGTTAAGACAAGGCCTAATAAAGCATTCCCTGTGTTGACTGCAAGGTTCCATTCCACTGCAGGCATAGTACATTAAGAAGAGCTGCATCTTTTGTTAGGTCCATTCACTACGACCACCACATACACATCCAATGTATTTATTAACCACCCTTCACCATGATATTACTCTGATAAGAAACTGTAAAGGCTGATTCTGATTCTCACCTTGAATATGTCTAAATTGAAAATGAACCCTTGCACAATGCACATAATAGTCTAGATGAAGAAATTAATAGGCTGTTTTGAATCAGGTTACACCTGGTTTAAGGGGAAAATCACCTTCGAATTCGTATTTTGAACATATAGCTATAGACACACTTTTCTGAAAAATGAGCCTCATATGTCATACGTCTGGCTGCAGGTTCCCTACATGTTTACTTTGCCTACTTGCAGTCACAAGGGATCTTGTGCCTTCTACTGATTTAATATGAGTGGTATAGAATATCTCAGCAGTGAAGGTTGATTATTATATTTCTTTCATGAGTATGAAAGTCTCATAACTCAAAGGCATCACAAGTGTCTACAGAGTTTATGAGTTATTAAGGTTGGTCATGAGAAAAAATATAATCACTTTTTACTGGTGAAATATTCAATTTATTTTATGAGAAAACTTTTTATTGATTACCATTCCAAGAATAGCAGGCAGGTAATAAAGCACTCAGGGGAGCTGGTTGTCCATCCGTCCATCTTTCCATGCAGAATATATAACCATTGTTGGGGTTTTTTTTGTCTTTAGACAGAAAGGCTCAGCAACAGATATGGGATTATGTTTCATTTAAATATCTAATGTGTTTTACTGCTCATATGTTAAAAATGATTCTCCCCCTCCCCTTTCTTATTCATTCATTAATATTTTCTCACAGTATGCCAGCCATGGGAATTCTCAGGCTGTAACAAACATTATGCTTCCTGATGCTTTTATAATTGACATCCCTTGGAAAATAATTAAAAAGGAAAAGTTGACTCGCATAAAGAAATCTAAACGTAGTGGGCCTGATTCTGTTCTAAAATAGGTCCTGATTCAACAAGCCACTGAAGCATATGAGTAACTTTACAATTCTATTCATGTGCTTAAAGTTGCACACAGTTTGCTGAACTGGGTCTTTAAGTAACTTTACTGAAATTAAGGGAAATACACTATTGGAAATTAGAGCAGAATCAGGCCTAGAATTTATATCATAGTGATCTATTAATTTTATAAGCTACATGAAGAAAACTAAATGGTTTGGGAAAAGGTACTGTAAAGGAAATGAATGGAGGATGGAATGCTGCCACCTTTACTGGGGTGAACAAGGTGTATTGGGTGAGAGCTGAGGTGTTTAGCAATCAAATTAAAAGAAAATGCTTAGTTCTGAAATTCTTATTTATCATTCTGTGTTTAAGCAAGGCTATACTACTACACCTCTACCCTGATACAATGCGACCCAATAGAACATGAATTCGGATATAATGCGGTAAAGCAGTGCTCCGGGGAGGGCGGGGCTGCACGCTCTGGCGGATGAAAGCAAGTTCAATATAACGCGATTTCACCTATAACATGGTAAGATTTTTTGGCTCCCAAGGACAGCGTTATATTGGGGTAGAGGTGTACTTTAGAAATTACATATGTACATCTTATGTTGAGAGATTCCTTGCATGTTTGGGTAAAAAATTCTTTCCATCACATTGTAAGATGCTGAAGTTTTACAAAGTGACAGCAGAAGACTATAGTTCTTGTATTTCAAAACTGGATTTCCTGGCAATTGATTTTGTAGGAGGGAAGATTTAAAAACCCAAGTAATGCCAATTTTATTTTTGTTGCTAGCGCACAGTGGATTAAATATATCCTTCCGGTTAACAAGAATGGAAGCTGTTGTATTTATAATCTGCAGTGCACTTGTAACCATTTTGCAGTTTGGGAGGTTCTGACATAGGTTATGTCTACACTACCATGGTAAGTCGACCTACGCTACGCAACTCCAGAGTACTAGACCCACTAAATCGACCACCAGTGGATCGATCTCAGAGCATCGATCCCCGCTTTAGTGTTGACCTGCCCATTGTTACGGAAGTCAGGAATGTGGAATGTTTGATTTCTTCTGAATGTAGACAGATCAGCTATTTGCCAAGACAGTTGGAGAGAGGGAACTTCCTGACTTGGAAGGGTGTGTAAACCTGAGATGGGATGTGCATCTAGGAAGATCCCTGATACTCTGTTTTGCTAAAGAAAAATGTGGGCTAAGCCTGCAATGTACTCAAGTCAGAACAACAGAGCTGGAAAACATAAAGCAGAAAAAATACTGTTCAAATGTATGCCTAACAGAATCTGAAATAAGATGAAATGTGTCTTGTTAATAAACCCCAAATCTGGAAGAAACCAGGTAAAGTTAATAGAGACACGTTCCCAGGGAGGAGAGGGGTGCAGAGATAGAGTGAAGGCACAGGATCTATACAGGAATGTCTCTATCCCTTAGGAGGATTCAGATTTTGGAGGAGATCCACTATGTTCTAAGGTAGAACCCAAGCTCATCCCTATTAAAGCGTCTGAGTATAGTCACTTAGAAACCTTTCCCCCTACCCCCCCAGTCATAACCGTCATATTATAATCCAATAATAGTAAGTAGGAGAATACATAAGATTTATGAATGGTGATTTATATTTATGGGACACCTTTCACCCAAGGCTCACAAAGCAGTCTACGGTCTTTACCAACTATTTAATCAGCATTTCTGTCCATACTGAAAAATTACCATTTCTGGGGTGCCACCATACAAAAACAGTTTAGGAAAAGATCTGAGGCAATGTATGTATAATTAGAGGGAGTGGACCAGGAGCCTGCATTCTGGGTTCCCAGTGTGGTCTACGCCAGGGCAAATTATTTAATCAGTTTGTGCCTCAGTTTATCCAACTTAAAAAACTTGAAAAAACTAAAATAGGAATATTTCTTACACATGAGTGTTGCTTTTTTGGGTAAAATTTCCTGTAGTGAAAGGCAATAAATGACACTTCACATTCTTTTATATCTGTCAAGGATTGTTGGCTTCTTCGTCGACTGGGCAATTCTGATATCTCAACATTTCTTTCATCCTGCGGTGGATGAAAAGTATCAAGAGGTTTTGTGGAATAAAATTTCTAAAAAGATTTGCTTCAAAAAATATCAAAGTCTTCAACTGAAATGAAATATCTAGATATTCCTGAATTGAAATATTTTATTTCAGTTTGACATTGAACTGTATCTGCCTGAGATGCTATGATATCTTATGGGTAGGGCGACCAGATAGCAACTGTGAAAAAACGGGATGGGGGTGGGGGTTAATAGGCGCCTATATAAGAAAAAGTCCCCCAAAATGGGACTGTCCCTATAAAAATGGGACATTTGGTCACACTACTTATGGTAGTTGCAGTGTTGGTGCCTCATGTCTGCATTCACTTTAATAGGCTTGGCTGCATAGCTGGACTACATCACCTATGATGTGCCACATTCATGGACCTCCCCACAGGTCACAACTAATCCACTGTGCACCAGCAACAATAATAAAATATGCACTACTTGGATTTTTAAATCCTCCCTATAAAATCAAGTGCCAGTAAATCCAATTTTGAAATACATGAACTATGCTCTTCAGCTGTCACTTTGTAAAACTTCAACATCTTACAGTGTGATGGAATGAATTTTGTATACAAACATGCAAGAAAAATCTCAGAATAAGATGTACGTGCATAACTTCTAAAGTAGTATGGAGCTTTCTTTAAGCACAGAGTGATAAACAGGAATTCCAGAATTAAGCATTTCCTTTTAAATTGACAGTTAAACACCTCTCACCAATACTCCCTGTTCACCTCAGGAAGGCTGGCAAGAGCAACATTTCAACTCACTGTGGGTGCCATAGTGGAAGAAATGGTGTCACACTGAGGTGAGTTGGAGATTTCTAAATTAAAATTCCAATATCTAGGGCCTCAGTAAAAATATATGACCTCAGTCTCCCCTCATGTCTGTTTTTATACCCATGTAACACAGTTGACTTCAACAGTTTCTCCTGATTTATACTGTGAGGGCTTATCTAGATGGTGAATTAAGATGAATTAACTGAAGGTGGGAAGTTAATGTACATAAACACATTAACTTCTGAATGAGAACATCCACATGGGGATTTAAGGTGGCCTTGGTTCATTGTAACTTAACCTTCCTTGGATTTAATGTGCTTTAATTTGTGCACACTAATTTAACACCTTTAGTCAATTCCTCTTAACTTTCTGAGTGTTCCTGGGTAGACAAGCCCTAAGTCAGAGGATCATCAGGTTTATAGTCTTCTATGAGGTCCATATTTTCCACAAAACCCTAAGAACATATATACATAGAAATATTCGAATTTCTGCTTTTACATTTGTGATTGGAGTTAAATGCTCTCTCTTTCATTTTGTCTGTTACTAAAATAAATGCCAGCTGGAAGCCAGGAGCTATTCTGAGAGTCCCTGTGAAAAACCACAACATAATTCAGGTAGTCAACAGAACTAAAATTAATGTACTGGATAAAATCAGTTAGGATTCACAATATGCTATATTAGGCAGCTTTGAGCATGGGTATAAGAAATTAACATTCTGACTTGCCAATAGTTCTTGTTCAAAGAGGGCAGTAGCTGCATGAAAGATTTGAGTCATGTAAAGAAGTGTCATTTGCTAATGAAAGTGTCAAATCTATTTATTAACAAAGTTATTTCTAATTTTCTATTCCATTTTTTGTTTTGTTTTTCTTATAAATATGCAACATTCCAGCATGCAACCTGCTGTATGTCAGTCATTAATAAAAGACCATTGGAAACATTTGTATGTAGACCTAGAATAAAAGCATTGCTGGGACATAATTGGAGAAGGTGTGCATATCTGTATTGTAATAGAATACAATATTTAATGAAATCTTAAGGTGTATGGGATATTTTGTCATTGCTAGGGTATGGCTGTTAGAAAATAGCTTTCAGTGTAAAATTAGTTTACATTGGAATTCATGGTGTTTATGCTGCTGTAAAAGGAACTACAACAAACAAAAGAGCACATTTAGTATGGATTGAATTTCCACAGACATCTATCAATTATATGAATGCTCTCCATTTCACGTTTGCTGTGAAGTAAGACTATCACAAGAGTGCTCTTTTGTCTAGCTTTTGATATTCCCATAGTAAGCATTTGAACTCAGGACACTAAAACTCATAATGAAGTCTTAATATAAAACAGAGGCATATCCCAGTGGGAAATATGAGTTTTATATAG
The DNA here is from genome assembly GCF_028017835.1 of Emys orbicularis. NCBI lineage: Eukaryota > Metazoa > Chordata > Testudines > Emydidae > Emys > Emys orbicularis. The sequence continues at coordinate 88,844,881 of NC_088691.1, forward strand.
CTTCAGTAGAATTAAAACGATTAGAGGAGCTAATAAAAGACAAACTAACAGACATTTATGAACTTGCAATACATGATATAAATATGGAATTTTGATAAATTAGTGGTCATAACCACAGCAGTGTTTCACAGAAGTTAAATTATTGAAATGTTAATTAATTACATCAAATGCTTTAAGACATCTTGTTACTCTGTCTGAGCTAATTTGTTGGTCATTTATGGAGAAATGTGAAATAAGACCTTTAGAAATGTTTGACTTCTTTAAAGATCTTCTTAAGTAACAAACTGTTCAATGTAGAATCATTGAGTTTGAAGGACAGAAGGGACCACTAGCTCATCTAGTCTGACCTCCTGTCTATCACAGGCCATCAAAACCATCCACTCACCTGTGCACTAAGCCCAACAACTGAGATTAAACTAAGTATTACAGCCCTCAGGAGACTAATATATTGTGCCATATTCAAAGAATAGGAGGGTTCACCAATGCCTGGGCCCCTGCAATGTCAAGGAATTGACTAAGTGAGGTATGTCCAAATGATCCTGACAAGCAATACATACCACATGCCGCTGAGGAAGGTGAAAAAAAAAATCCCACAATGTCTCTGCCAATCAGATCTGACGGGAAAAAAATTCCCAACCCCCATGTCTGATAATCAGTTAGACCTTGAACATATGAGCAAGAAACACCCAGCCAAGTGCCTGAGAGAGAGAATTCTCAATACTACCTCAGACTACTGGTCCTACTCTGTCCTATGTCCCATCTCCAGCCCTGGTCATCTCTGATGCTTCAGAGGAAGAACACTGCTCACCACCCATAAAAAACATATGTTAACTATTAACTACATTTTACCGAAAGTACCACGCGGGGCTGGCAGCCCAAGCCCCAACTGCCCAGGACTGACTGCCCAAGCCCCAGCCACCTGAGGCTGACTGCCCAGACATCCCAATTTTGCTGGGACTGTCCAGGTATTAGGGGCTTTGTCTTCTATATGACCCTATTACTCCCCAACCATCCTGATTTTTCACCCTTGCTATCTGGTCACCTTTAATCTGGGGCTAACGGCCCTAGTCTCAGCCACACGGGGCTGGTGGTTTGGTTATTATGGAGAGCCAGAAAATGGAGACTCAGATAAGTGGAAGTTCTACTGTATATCAATAAGACATTGATAGCTGTATATATTGTGGCTAGGGAAACTAAAGTTCAGCATTTAATTTTAATCGCAAAAAAATGCAGATTTTTTGGGGGGAGGGGTTAATCAGAGGGGGTTTTTTTAATCATGGAAAACTAGGAACCCCGATCATAGTTCACTTGTTCAGCTTGTTCATCACTTGTTCAGTGGCCACTGGTGGTCAAAAATAATATATTAGCCTGCATTCAGCAAGGCAGAGAAATTAATACTGAAAGTATAGTGCCATGATACAAATCAATTATATGCCTTACTGCTACTGTGTTCCTCTCCCAGGGCACACCCTATAGACCAGTGCAGGGCCTTTGCACTCACCCAACCTCTGGTCTGCAACATCTGGGCGTTCCACCACTCCAGTCCAGTTGTAAGAGAGTCAGCCCTCTGGATGACCCCATGTAGTCCACTCCTTCCAGAGTTGTCAACAAATAAATGAACTGATAAGATAAGCATGGAAGGGTTTTCTCTCGAGAGGGTTTCTAGCAAGCTGTGGCCCCAGATGGGCTCCCAGACTAATGTAGAATAATAGTTCCACAAAAAGTGATTCAGAGCCAAGCCTTGCCGTCCTTCAAAGAGGGGAGCATCAGGCGCTGGTCATCCAAGAAGCTTTTGGCTTCAGCCAGCCCTTCTCCAGGAGCTGAGGACTATAGACCTACTCTCTTTTTTGGACTGTCCCTAACTGTACTGTATTCTGCCCTTTTAAGCTACTTCCTCCGAGTCTGATCACAGGTGTTCCAAGTCAGGGCTGATTGAGGTCTCAGTAGCTCATTAAACTCATGTTACTTAGTGTGGAGATTTCATACACCATTTCACCTACCTTGATTGTTCCATTCAATAGTAGTTTAAGCTTTATTAAGAAACTTTAGCTTGATGGATTAGTAGAGTCATGGAGAAAGCCCAGTCTTGAAGAATTTGTTGGGAGAGAACCTACAGACCTGAGTTATATTTAGTATAAGACTTTCAAGAGGTATGTTGATATCAAGTTATTTTCCTTAATATTAATTGTTGCTGAAGTCTTTTTCTTTTTTCTTTTCACCAAGAGTTATACCTAAGTAATGTATGCACCCTTAAACCCACTTATCCTGTATGTGCTTAACAATCAATAAGACAGATTTTTGTTAGATATCTTATCTTTTATGTACAATAGCACAACTAAAATAGTATTACACATTTATAAGAATATTAGCAGTTCTAAAGTAATGACAGGCTGCTATATTTCTTCAGGATGTCATGAAGATCAAAGTAATCAAGGCATATTTTTCCAGCTGTGAATCTACAAATGATTGCTAACCTGTTTGACAACCAATGATAGAGGTTTGCATTATAGATTTAATATTTTCATTTGTTGCTCTCAGTCTGAGATATTTGATGGTAACCAGGTGAGCAAATTAATCGAAAATAGCTTGTTTTAGGAAAAGATGTTGATATGATGTAAAGACTTAGATTTTAGATGAAGTATTTTCCTGTTAAGACCATAAGCTATTCAGAGGTATGTTTTGAGGAAGTCCTGAAAAGAACCAGGGCTGTAAAAGTAGGAGAAAATATGGGATCTCAATTTCCTTTCACCTGTATCATTATGGAAATGAGTAGTCAACATGGATGTTATATGTATGCAGTCCACTTGATAACACTACATGTGACATTTGTATTTCTGCAGGATTAGTTGCTTTTGGATGTGTGAAGATACAGTGGAATTTTCTGAAGAATGTCACACTTCAGCAAATCATGTTTTCTACACTGCAGCTGAAGTCAATATAACTTACATCGCTAAGGGGTGTGAAAAACCCTCCCCCTCCCAAGTGACGCAAGTTTTGCGCTGCCGCCAACATAGCTTCTGCTTCTTGCCAAGGTGGAGTAATTATGAAGATGAGAGAGTGCTCTCCCATAGGCATGGCATGTCTTCACCAGACGCGCTACAGCGGCACAGCTGCATCAGTGCAGCTGCGCCGCTCTAGCGCTGTAGTGTAGACTTACCGTTAGTGTGGAATCTGACTTGAACATTCAAGAAAACATATTTAATGGATGAATTACTGTATAATTACTGTATATTGCAGAAACACAAATAAAAAGGTACTAAGTTGTGTATATCTGGGGTATATAGCCACAAGGCAATAATAAGAAAAACTCTCTCTTTCATAGAAATTAGGTGATAGTGCATAGAACAAGTAATCTAAGAGAAGTTATGTGTACAATAATCGGTAGTATTTGTATAGTGTTCTAAATGGATGCAGTACCACAAAGAAGAAAGTTGTGATAAAACAAATAACAGTCCTTACCCCCATGCCTGCATTTAAAGAGTTCACACTGTAACAGCCATGAGGCACTGGTAAAGAATCATTTTCTCTTCACACGGAATGAGGAACTTTATTAGAATAAGGAAAGTGGCATTATCCCTAAAGCAACAGTGTGTCCTTGCTTCACTGGGGAACTTCTGCTTAACAACTTCCCCGTTTCCTCTCCTGCCTGGGTTCCTGTTGTAAATATAAGCATCCTCCCAGCTCTTCTACACAACCAATCTGTAACAAGAAATGGTACATTCTGTTGAGGCCCCAGCTTCACCATTTAGACATATTCAGGAGGATTTTGTTCAATTGATTCTCTCAGATTATCAAATCCTAAGAGAGCTAGTTCAGTAGGTATAGGAGTTTTCTTAACAGGGTTATTTTCTTTCCACAAAGCCATGGAGCATGAATATCATTATTACCAGGAACACACATCAATTCAATTGGGATTTGAACAAGCAGAAGGGGCTGCCTCTTTTTTCTCTACTAAGTAACTTGATTAGTCCCAAAACATGTAAGATGTCACTGTGACCAGTGGCAACAGCTGGTGTCCAATATTTGTCTTCATGCAGTTCTGAGTTTCATGGTTTTAAGTTTGGGTAAACTTTGGGCTGAATCCTGATGGTTAAAGAGGAAAGCCATACCTTTGGCATCTCTTAGGGTATGTCTACACTACCCGCCGGATCGGTGGGCAGCGATCAATCCAGCGGGGGTCAATTTATTGCGTCTAGTCTAGACATGATAAATCAATCCCCGAGCGCTCTCCCGTCGACTCCTGTACTCCACCGCCGCGAGAGGTGCAGGCGGAGTCGACGGAGGAGCGGCAGCAGTCGACTCACAGTGGTGAAGACACCACGGTAAGTCAATCTAAGTAGTTGACTTCAGCTACGTTATTCACATAGCTGAAGTTGCGTAACTTAGATCAATCCTTCCCCCCCAAGTGTAGACCAGGCCTTAGCCTCAGGTTTAGGGATGCTTTGAACCCTCAGAGTGACACAAAGCAGCAATAAAGCCCCAGTGTATCGGGTTTTATGCCTTCCTGCAAATGCCCCTAATAATAAACATGAATGGAAAGAAAAAAATCAAAGAAAATACATGCACGTCATCAGGTCTTAAAACATTGCATCTAGGGATCCATTTTCCAGGGCCAGATCATGACTTGCAGGAGATGAAGGGGACAAAAGAACTCCCTCACCCTTAGGCTGTCTGTGCAAGGGAAGATCACAATAGCAGCTTCTGTGTCCTATGAAAATCATTACTGTAGAAAATATAGGGTCAGACTAAATTTATCTACATAAAATGTCTTCAGAAATGTTGCAGGGAGAGAGGGAGGCCAATGGAGCACAAGTAGACACATTTTTAAATCCACAGACAGAGATAATTAAGAACTCCTCAAATGAAAGGAGGTAAATATGAATATTAATCACCAATGTAAGTAACTAGCTGGGTTTTTTGGAACTCTTGCAATCAACTGGTATGCTGGCAGAGTGCTGCTGACTTACTCATCATTTTGATATAGCCGCTAATCATTTGTGACATGATTCACCAAAGATGACAGGTAAAAGAGAGAGGGCTCCTTTTAGAAACAGCTGAACTTGCTCAATGTGGCATTTTTTGACACGACATAAAGTCTGCTCACTTCATTTGGCATAAGAAGTTATTCTTGTCAAGTACACATAAAGTAGCTGTAAAATACAAATACTGAACTAGAACAGCTTGAACTTATCCCAGTGACTTTTGCTAACAAACACTAAGAGACATGATTTTGATTGTTGCTGCTGCTTCTATTTTTTTTCTGAAAGCTACAGCTGAGCAACTTATTTCAGGCTTCTGGAAATTACTATTGCCTTCTTTTTTGAGAGTGGTTCTTTAAAAAGATGGCAGTTTGTTGCAATCATAGATGTTTTGCCTTCCCACATACACAGTGGGCACAGTCCTCGGTTATGTCAAGTCCCTGCTTAGACATCTTGATGCCTTCCTTGACTACAGGCTAGCCTGGGGCCAATCAGGTACTTGGCACATAAAGTTCAACAACTTAGGCTGCTCTAATTGACAACATGTAGAAGAGTCCACTGGGCGTGGGGTGGGGGAGAAACGGTTGCAAATGATATTGCTTTGTATCAAAATATATTGATTTGTTTATATGCATTAGAGAATTTCCCGAACCCCCCGCCCCGCACACACACCTAGAAAAACCAAAACTCAAAACAAATTGGCACAAAACGTGTGTTTTCAGTTTTCAGCCAGAAATATTTTTGCTCTTGGATTTTCGATGCATTTGATGAAAAGTCAAAATATTCTGAGGAAAGCAAAGTTATTTGAAGGAGGGAAGAGGCTATGTGTGTGGTTGAGCCCCTGACCTTGTAATCTCAGTTCCAAAATGCTTTACCCATTTTGGCATTATCTTCAGAGTCTGAAAATATGGGGACACCTGCTAATTCACTTGGAGGGTAATATATTATCGCAGAAAAATATATTAATAGTTGGTTATTTATTATTACTACTGTTGTGGTAGTCCCTGATCAGGGTCCTGTTGTGCTAGGTGATGTGCACACATAACAAAAAGGCTGCACCTGCTCCAAAATGATTCTTTAATAGCCAAAGGGTGACTTATACTATGCTAACTATGCTCTCCTCTGCATTCCACACAGACCTCGATTGTAACATGAGCAAAGATTGCTGGTTAGTTCATGAACACAACTACTGTGTATCTAAAACAGCCAGTAAATGCACTTATCTGTTTGTTGTAGTTCCTGAACTGCACCTATGCAGTTCCTACTGAAGTCCATATAAGTTTTGCATTCATATCAGAGTAAATCTGGGCCCAAGAAAAATATTTAGACCCTTGCATTCTTTGAGTCTTATAGCAATAGATTTTACATTTTAAAGGGATTATTGTACTTTGCAAATCATTAAGGTCACTCAACCAACAGCATTGTACAGCTGAAGGCATTAATAAAATTGTTGAAATTAGAGGTGGAAAAGATCTATTACATTATTTAATCCATCCTTTTGAAATCTGTAGCTGCTGAGACATGTATAACATGCCATGTCTCATTGTTTAATTAAAGGTATTGTTTTAATATTTTAATATTTTACTGTGACTTTCAGAATAATGGACTTCCATTCCCTTTTATATATATATCTCTATATATAGAGATATATCTTCTTGTGATACATCCCTTTTAATTGTTTTGTTGATTTGTTAATTCACACAGGTATGTGGCATCCCAAAATGGTGCATCAACCCAGAACCACAGGAAGTGAAGCAACATTGAAATAGCATAAAAATTTGCTTTCAAGCTCTGCTCCAACTGACTCACCCAACAACCATTCAGACCCCATTGAAATAGACAATCACGGTTTCTAAGAACATGGGCCCAGATCCTCAAAGATATTTAAACGCCACTGAGCCTATGAGCACATGTACCAGATTAGGCCCAACATGTGACTTACGCGGCCAAACACCTTGTTAATCATTCTGGGTCTTAGGCAGGAGATAGGCAGCAATGCACATGCTAAGAGGCTGAAACACAGGCTATATCTACACTGCTTCCTCCATTGGCAGTGCACAAGGTATGCATAGCTACATGCTGCAGTGAAAAGCAGGTTGTGTCCCAACTGTGGCGTGTAGATAAGTGCATCAGTGAAAGACCCTGGCAGGGGGCATGCAGTGGGGAGCTGACAGCCTTTCCCCACTGCTGGAGGTTTTTCCTGTGGTGGGAAACTGTGCCTTCCAAACGTCTGAATTAGGCCACTATTACCTTTTTAAAGACAATGAGACTGCTGAGGGAATAGAAACCTAAGAATTGAATCTATGATACATGATAACATGAGATCTAGATGGAATTTATATTCACATTGGTAAATTCCTATTGATTTATAGAGCTGAATTTATCTCATGCCTCTACTATTCAGCACATTACTTGTCATTTAGAAGATTAATACATTATTGTATTTACTCCAAAGTGCAGCTTATAAAAATGTATACCGTTACAGGTGGAAAATTAGTGCTGGAAAAGCAAAAGTTCTCAGTTTTGTAAACTTCAGTTACATTTGAAGTCAGACTACAACAGGCATACATGAAATGTAATTGCATAGGTTTAATATTGCTAAATACTGAGAAGAGCCCTTATATCAGGTATCAATTTGACAGTGGCTAGGTAATTCCCAGTGTAACGGACAAATTTTGGCTTTTTTAGGAAACACATGCAGAACATCCAAGCCCTTTGCACCACCTGTACATCATGTACCCTTTTGCACTTGTGGACAAGATCCAAGCAGAACTGCAGCTCATGAAAGATAATGGTATCATTCAGGAGATTGAAGGGCCTATGGATTGAAGTCATCCATAGTGATCATATACAAGAAGAATGGCAGCATTGACTACGCATACATTTTAGGGAGCTTAATAAATATGTGAAACGTGAGCAGTTTCAATTGCCAAACTTTGAAGAGGTGACATGCTGGGTTAGTGGATCCTGGATGTTCTCTGTGTTGGATTACCAATCCAGTTATTGGCAAATAGCTATGGTTGACAGTTTGCAGCTATTATTGACTTTCAACATGCCTTTTGGGAGGTACTGCTATCAATGACTCCCTTTTGTGTTAGTCTCTACTCCTGAGGTATTTTGGAGTGGTCTCTCAGCTCCTTGGTAATATCCAGGGTGCATGTTGCTATTTGGAAGACATTGTTCTCTTTGCTATAACCCTTCCTGAGCATAATGCTACTCTTGACTCCAACAAACTAGCATAAAGTTGAATGCAGCCAAGTGCAATTTTACAAAAGATGCTGTAGAGTTTCTAAGGCATTTGCTGTCGGCCGATGGCATGAAACCAAACACGTGAATGGCTACAAGCTGTTGCTTCGCTACCGTTACAAACTGTAGTGGTTTACATTTGTTCCTTGGCCTACTTCAATACATAAGTGGATATGCTCTGCTCCATTTTAGTATCCTTGACAAACTGCTTGGGATTTAACCCCTGGCAATTTGTTTGGATGAAAGAGGTAAAGCTGGCTTTTCAAACCCTGCATCAAAACCTCTGTCAGATCCAATCCTATGCTAATTTTTATTCATGGATTCCCATTGTGATCCAATCAAGGTCTGGGCACAGTTCTGCTCCAGGGGGGATGGCCAGTTTTATTTGCGTCCCATACTATTACCACAACAGAAGCAAAGTATTCCCAGATTGAGCTAGAGTTCTTGGAGATGGTTTAGGCTATTGTACGGTTCAAAGTCTACTTAGTAGGAAGACATTTTACCTTAGAAACTTAGAAATTTGCCTATTCTGGGCCCTTATCATAAGGCTGTTGTCTTACTGAGTGTGAGGCTGCAGTGATGGATTATTCAGTTGTAGAAGTATAACTTTAATTTGTTATATATGAAAGAAGACATAATATACTTGCCAATGCTCTTTCAAGAAATTCAGCTCGGTTGCCACTCTCGTATGCAGAAATGTTGGAGTACACTGTATGCTTTTTACTGAAAGATATACCAATTGACTTAGGATGGACCCCTGACATTACTTTTCAGGATGCTGATCTATGCAAGGTGATATGTCCTGCACAAGCAGGTTGGACAGATTCAGTCCTTAAGAGAACTTTGCCTACATTTTACAAAATTTGTTCAAAGTTTGCAGTGCTACTCAACATCTCTGATGCAGAGGAGCCCAGGTGATTGTCCCAGCAGCATTGTGAAAGCAGTCCTGGATGTGGCTCAGTAAGTGCATTTGGTAGTTACAAAGATGGAGGTACTTCTGCATAGTTATGCTTGGTGGCCAGGGCTGCATTTAGACATTGAACATTGTGTGAAGGCATGCACAGCCTGCACAATGCATAGAACTACTGCTCTTCTGGCCCCTTTGAAACATAGATCGACCGTGGCAGAGAACTGCAGTGGATATTACTGGCCTCTCAATTGCACTGCATGGCTACATGATGTTTCCTGTTATAGACTTTTACTCACGTTACCCCTTTGCATTCATAATTTCACAGTTCCCCATGAAAGGAGCTCATTTCTTGCCTAACCACTCTATTTGCAAGGTTTGACCTGCCAGAGAGCCTTGTTTCAGATAATGGGACACCTTTTGTATCAAGAGAGTTTGAAAGCTCTCTGACGGGTATTGGTACAGTATGTTAGAAATCTGCTGTGTACCATCCTCAAGGAATGGGATAGTGAGGAGACCGCACAAGACTCTTAAGACGCACGCCTGGACAAGCAATGTATGTTAGGTGATGGTATGGAAGCATTTTCAATACTCGTGTCATGATCTTGTGGGCTGCAGGGTACAGAGCCTGGTGAATGCATTTGCCGCATGGAGAATGCATTGTTAACCCTTTTGAAAGGGGAACAGATAGAGAAGAGGACACTCTTTCTGCACGTGATGATGTCCTGTGGCCAACTGGGAAAGTTGCACCACAGCAAAAGCATCCACCCCAAGTTCAATCAGAGGTATAACATATGGCCCACGGATCAGCTCAGTTGGTGCCTCCGGTAGGGTGCCACTGAAATTTTTGGGGAGAAGAGAAGGAAATTGTGACTGGTGTGTGTTGCCTTCCTGGTTCCTGCTCCATATTCCTTTTTTGTCTGGTTTCTTTCCCCTGAACTCAGTGTTCCATTTCTGTTCCTGTCTCTCTCTGTATGCACATTTATGTAGCATGGGGTATATGCAGCTACTTGGTGCCTGCTGCTACTTATCTCCCGTTTGGACTGTTATGTTGTGCTCTAACTGGTTCATGGTTAGTACATGTTTTGATTGACAACCTACATGTCTTGCTTTGTGTTTTTATTGTGGATTGGAGATTGTTGTTCTGGGGTACATCAGAGCATGACATGTACACTCCTGATGCTTCCCACTTCCTGTCTCTAATGATAAGGGCATGATATATTTTAGTTAATTCTACGGTGCTCATCAGCAGAGTAATTAAGTTTTCTGATATGTTATAGCTCCCTCCGTCTTCAAAGTTCTTTACAGACATTAACCACTTCCATTCAATGTATATTCAGCAATACTATCATAGCTATAATTGGTGGAGAACTTATGTCCCCAAACATTGTTTTTGCTTAGTTTGTTGTCCATGGCTGTTCTAAGGGATATATTTATGCATGCTTTTACTCAAAGATGGTAGTGTCAACTACCATACTAAATTCAAGGAAACCTGTTAAACACTCCTTTTGGGGGGCCTCTTGGTAAAATGGCAGCATATAACTTGCTTAGCAGGTGGGGTACGGCAGGGCCTAATACACTTCTGCTTTGCTTATACTTAGGGCCTGATCCTGCAGTTGTAAAGCTAGCAAGATATCCACTGACCTCAATGAGCATTTACCCTCCTTAGAATTGTAGGATAGGGCCCAAGTATAAAAATGAGTCCCAGGGCAGAGATTTTCAAAGCAGTCTAGATAACTCTTCCATTAATTTTAATGGAGGTTCATTTATCTAAATCCTTTAGATTGATTTGAAATGCTCATCCTTTATAGTCTACATAAAAAGTGTAAAACTATAATTCTTGGAATAGAAAAGGAAAATCAGTATACTGTTCAGGAAGTATGGAAACTGAGCTGTGCTAAGGTGTACATTGTCACAATATGTATAGAAAATATATGACTACAGAAATCTTTCCACCAAAGGTGCAATTTGAATTACAATATGGAAGCATGGATTTCACCTGAGTACCTTGAACCAACTCTGCAACTACCCAGCACCTTATGTTTATGCTTCCTTTTGCATAGTACTTCATTATGCCTTTTGAAAATGACTTCCATTCCAAAAATGATGTGTTCTTCCTAATTTCCAGGCACAATTGTCTTTAACTGGAAATGAAGTAGATTTGAAGGGTTCATATGTTGAATTATTCTGATCCTTTGAAACCAATGATTATTCATAACAATCAGCTGTGATCCCTTGGCCAGAGCCATTTAAATGATGGTAATTTGAAGTGAAGGTGCTATCCAACAGTGGCTGCATAAAACATTTTAAACATGCTGCAGCTGTTCAATAAAATAAAGATTTTGTACAGCAAAGCAGCTGAAAGTGGGAAAGTATTGCATGCATAATTGACTAACTGATTATTTAATACACACTCTTCCCCCTGCTTGAGTTGTTCTAGCTCTTCAATGTAAAGTGGCCTAGATCAATCAGATAGGCTTGACATTTTTTGGAACAGAGTAACATCAGAGGAAGTCTCACAAATCTGTTGTATGCTTGCCAAATTTGCTTGGAGTCCTTGTCACTGCTCCCGTCTCTCTGAGAATTGAATGATGGATTACAGAATTGCCTAAATGACTTTAATGACCTGTGCTATTTTGTCTAATGTCTACCCAATATCGGGAAGATTTATACATCATACGCATCCCCCGATTCATTTGACCTGTTCTTGCATATGCCTGCATTAGTTATCCCAGACAGAGTTGCTTCACTAGAATTTTTCATCTAACATAAACTGTTCTAGGCAGAAATCACTGAGATTTTCATGACTTGAAAAGTGACTGAGATGGGAGAGCAGTTTTCTCTTCCTAAAATATGAATTTTACACTAGAGCGAAAGAGGCTGCAGAAGAAAGACACTGTCAGAAGGGAGTAAAAGGAGTGACACTTCTGTAGGCAGACACAAACCCGGTTTCCTGGTTGGAAACAACGGCAAAGATGTGTTTTTGGACCACTGCAGCCTCTCTTTCTGAACCTGTATTCCACAAGTGTTTCTATTGCTATTACTGATGGATCATAACTCCATAGAATGTTCTGAGGACAACAGAAAGGCAAGAGGAGAAAAGCTAGTCAAATAATTTTAATAGATAAGAAGATTTAAAAAAAAATAATGAGGACAAATTCACACCAGTGTAAATGTCTGCAATTCCATTGGCTTCAGTAGAGTTCTGCCAGTTTATGATGGTGCTGAATTTGGTCCATAACTTTTGTGAAACAAGACATGATGCTGTATGGCATTAGCTAAAAAATATCATGTCTATAAAATGGAGTCACCTGTCTCCTTTCTATTTAACTGCAGAAACCAAGAGAACATTTTTACCAGTAGAGAGACCCAGAACTTTAAATAGTTTTGTTCTAGTCCCTTCTCAACCGGCATTACAACTCCTAGGGAACCTGATTAATGAAAGGAAAGTTCATCTACTATTTTTCCCTCACCAAAATTTTAATGGGGATTTTTCTATAATTTAAATAAGACAGTTTCCTCCCTCCCCATCCTCCACCTCACCTCCAATTAGTGTATTTACATAGGGAGGGATGAACTCAGAGATTCATGGAGCCTATATCTGAACCTCTTTCAGAGTGCTCCTTATACCCACTTCCCTCCTGAGGACAGTCTTCCTAGTTTCTGTCACTTAGGCCAGAAGAGTGAGTGAGCTTCAGACACTTATGGCTGACACCCTCCCCCTCCCCCCCCACCCCACCCCCCACACACAGACACACAACATTGCTCAGAGCTTGCTTTCTGAAAGCATACCTGAAGGGTTAAAATCCATATGCATTTTATATAACAACCTGGTATATGGATTGTGCCAGCTCTTTTCCAGACCCAAAGTCCAGAGTATGATCGAGAGACCAGAGGCCTACCAAATAGTGATTAGCTAAGAGAAAAGCTGGGGTAAACAGATAACGTTGCCTTTGCTAAGATATGCTTGGTCAGTAGAAATGCCAGATGTTGAAGCAATAACTGAATAATTATGTTTCATCCAATGTTTCAAATTGAACAAAGGGATCCCTGTTCCTATTGTGTTTCTCCTGTAGGGAAACATTCTTCCCACAGATCCAACCTTGAGTTTATGAAAAGTTGACACATGTCAGTATAAAGATATGGCATCCTTCCACCTCCCTTCCCAGGGACCAATGCCCTGCTTTAAGACATAAAGAAGTCAATCTGTATTGTCATATACTTTCACTGTTTCTTTGCTTTAACCCCTAGGAATGTACCTGTTGGACAATCAAAGGAGTTGCTCCATTCTTATGGACCCCAAATCAGAATTCAACACATATATTTTATACTAATAAAATTTTATTAAAGTATTAATTGTTAACTTGCTAACTTGAGACCATGGGCAGAGACATTATGTAACCTTTTAACCACTGGCTAATGTGCTATCTTGTCTTGCTGCAAACCTATCCCGGGGTGTGGAACTGCCTACCCCGTCACCTTCCCCCACCCATAGAAAATCTATATATTCTATTGTAATCAATTGATTGACAGTGTCTCTGAGCCTAATAAGCAAGGTGACACTCCGCCAGCGCTGTGTGTAATAAACTCCTATGCTTGACCTCTGCACGGTGTGGATTTCTGTCCTTCAATACCACAGGTCAGGCACTCATCTGTTTGTCTGACCTTAGGTGGTGTGTCATCTCACCAACTATTTGGAGTCATCCTCCCCAACCCAAGTGCCCTCATCACAATGGGTTAGTCTCCCTGTAGCTACCAGATGCTGGCTTCGGAGCAGGACCAGTACCCTTCTACTGTCCCCATTCAGGATGCCCTGCTCCCCATCCTGGTTCTCAGGGGACAGCCCGCTAGCTTACTATTCCCCTTCTGCTTGTTTGAGGGGCTCAGTGGTACAGTAGTAGATTTCATCCCTTCTGAACTCAACTCTCTTAACTGATCATTCATTCCTTTTCTCTTTTACTTTTAAACCAAACCATTCAGAACACTGTTCCTCCTTACACCAATTCCTCTCCTTGTCCTGAAATTACAAGGGCCTCCATGATGCTGTTCATTGTCCTACACTGCCAAGACAAAGTGGCTCTAAAGATAGTGTAAGAAGCCATGGTAGGGTCACTCGAGGGGAATTTTCTAGTGTCATTGAACCAGCACATCTGCCTCTACACAGGTTCTGTTGGTGGCCCAGCAGGTGCAATCAGGGGAAAGGCAGCATAGCTGGGGTTTCCCTAGGCTCTGCCGAGCCCTGGATGCTGAAGAAACTCCTTAGGGCCACTGACATCTGGCATATATTAGAGCCCTTGAACTGCTGTAAATTACCATGGGGGACGAGGCCAGCGAGAAGACAACACAGGATGGGGGGAGTCCAAAGGCCACATTTACACCACCCTTCTCCTAAACTGTGCTATTCTCTTCTTGGACATATCCATAAACCTAGACTATTGTTCCTATAGAAATTAACAAACACTGTTATGGCTACTATAGCTATAGTTCCGTGGTTCTGTAACAGGGAGCCCCCCCCCGCAGCAGTATTTGAAATTATTGTTCTAGTTGGTATGCATGCAAATCCCACTCATACAGCTTTACATACCAGATTTTCAAGACTGTGTTGGTCTCACTAGGCATAGCTACCAGGTAACTCAGGGGAATGGAAGGCCATAAGTGCCGATGAAACTCCTTTGCTCTGGGTCTAAGTGAGCCACAGTGACTCCATCTTGTGAACTTTCACCTACTTCTATGCTAACTGCTTACATGCTGAAGCAGGCTGTAGCAGAAATGTAAGGGTCAGCTTTTTCTAGCAGACAGCTGCAGATTCGTTCACACTAGCAAAACTTTTAGTGATAATGCGGGGGAAAGAAGGAGGGGGAGAGACTGCGTGCGCATGAATCTACAAGGCCAAAAGATAAGCAGACGAATGGGAAATGTTCTAATAAGCCACAATGTGTACCTGCTGTAACTGCTTGAGGAGGGAGGGGAAGGAGAGGTAGGGGTGAAACAGACAAAGGATTGCACAGAAACTGCTTGGAATATAAAAGGGAAAACTTGCTTGTATTTGCTGCGCTTGATTTGAGACATGTTGGTCTCCTAGTGCCTATTCAGAGCTCTTGAATAAACTTGTTTTGCTTCTCCACACCTGGTGTGATTATTGGCGTGAAGCACACCGGGCAACGAACCCTGTTGCCCTCTTGGGGCCCATCTGGGCCGGCAACAACTGGAACAGCAAAATATCATGCAGCACATGTACCAGTTAAGTTGCATTGAAGGGGCCTGATTTTTAGAGCCGCTGAATGTCACAGTTTTAGGGGAACTGCACCTCCATTGTCCCTGGAGGGCCCCCACTTAAATTTCCTGGCTCCGAGCAGTCACTTCTCTTAGGTGGAGACTTGTGTCTCTCTCCCTCCTGACTAGGGGTTTTAAGACTGGACAGCTCCCTCCCTTACACTGTGCTCTCCCCAGCAAGCAAGGCTGCCTACATTTCAGTGCCTGTGCATTGCTCTCTCTCCAGGGGCTATGACCAGCATATTGCCAGCAGTTACAAGTTACCACACAGCTCTTTCATTCTTAAGTTAAAAGCATTACAGAAAAAACAACTACATAAAAATTCCTGTAGCAGGCCAAAAGCTTACCAGGGATTACCCATGAGTATTACAGGGCCCTAATCAGCCAAAGTCCTTCCAACCCTTCAGCAGCACTGGGACCCCTTTGGACAGAAGGTCTTTTCTGATCCAGCAATTGGAAAGAAGGCCCTAAGTCAGTTCAAGCTCATCTTTTTATATCAAAGCCCTTCTTTGTCTCCTACTCTCTGAAAAACCCAGCTTGAATCAATATGTACAAACCACTCTAGAGTTGTTTAGTCTCAGTTACTCGTCTTAATGATCATCCAACACCCATTGTTTTTCATTCCTGTAAGAGCTGTGGTAACACAATCATACATAAGCTATTCATAGATTTAATACAATGGTCCCCAACGATACTTCATAGGATTGAAGTGTCTGTCACACGGAGCATATATAACAACTCCTGAACCCAGTGGCAGCTGCAGATTCCCAGCACTTCTGAAAATCAAATCCAAGCGGTATAAGTTGATGTAACTTGTTAAAAGATGAGTAATACCCTGAACACCCTCACTTATTTAAGTAATCCTCGATCATACAAATGGTCCCACTGATTTCAGTAGGGCTGCGTTTGCTACTATTATTTGAGTTTGCATAACTGGGTCCCTCATCCATGGTAGGCTTGAATTGGTTTATACTGAATTTATATTGAGATGGTGGGGAGAGAGGCAGCAGCAATAAAGCATGATTTAGGTTTACAAGGGATATTTTATGGGGCGTTCCTGTTGGGTCCTTTAATGTCCCTGTTATACACAAAAAAGGTTTTCTACAAGGACAAATGAATAAGACATAAATAGCTGCACTCTTGAACCCTGTATAGGCTGTGCAAATTCAATTATTTTAGGCTAAATATAAGTACCATACACAGTCTGGGATCCAAACCAAAAATACAGAACTAAATTTCTGGAACACAAACAAAGATATTTCTTTGTCTCGGTCACACAGCAGATAATTTAATATAGAAAAGCTTGCATCAGAGCCAAAAGGAACAAAAACACACGCACAAATTAACAAAAACACCATGGGTTTTAGTTGATTTGTTTTAAAGTCCGTAGTGTTTGAAACAGCATGCTAATGACTGTGTTATTTTAAAGCTGCCAATATTTTCTGACATTACCAATACTATTACTTGGGAATGTAAACAATATCATGCAACCAAAGGAGATAATTCCATTTTATCATCCTGGTCTTTAGATTCCAGAAGATGTACAGCTACACACCCTCTCTATAGATGAAATCCATACATTTACTAGAGATACATGAGCAAAACTGTATGCAGATATATATAGTGTAAAGACTTCATAAAGATTTACATATCTGACTAGATAAACCTGTTAACACTGTCATTCACACACACATTTTTGGGGGACATGTCTATAATTTCAAAGACGTATGTTTAAATTCTCTGCAGCAATAAATTTAAAAAATGTGGGAATACTTACAAACAAAGATGATTTTTGGTTTCGGTCAACTAATTTAACAATATACATCAGTTTATTTTAATTATCTACTTGATTAGCAAGGTTGTACTTTATAAGTTATATTTTTCTTTCAAAATTTAGATTGCCTTTTACAGTATTATATTATCCATTGTCCAATATATAATATGATCACTGCTGTGAAGAAAGTTCTCAGATTTTCAAAGTGCTTTATAATGACTATAATATCATTAATTTTTAATTAGTGCTCATCTACCACAGAAAGTCAAGAAAAGTTTATCAATTGCTAAGTAGTTCTGTTTGTTAATTATTTTCATTAAGGCTACAGCATCCCTTTTCTAGAATTTAAAAATATGCAGAAAGTATCACAGCATGAGCTAGGTATGATATTACCAAAGGTCTACACTATTTAAAACATTAAAAAAAAAAGTCTACATCTGCTCTTCTTTGGCTCAGTTTTACTCTCAGCTATGTAAGCACGACTCCCATTGAGTTGGCAGAATTCAGCCCATGAAGAAAGTCTGAGCAGATAAAGAGAGCAAGTATACGTGCTGACTTTCAAAAGCCTACTGCAAGGGTAGTATGATTGTATGACGGATGGCTTGTCTGCACAACATAGATGAACTGCTTTAACTATACTGATATAGCACAATAGTTAACCCAGTTCAACCCTTATTACAATTACAGCTATACTGATAAATAGATGTTGTATACCAGTATGGCTATTCCATATGGGAAGAGGAACATGCTATAATAGTATTAGGCACCTTATCAGTAAAACTGTGGCCAAACTAGTGATTGTACTGTATAACTAATTCGGTGTTTTAAAAAACAACAAACAACAAAAACACCTTTAAACAACTAGTTATCCTGATACCAAACCTGTGTATAAACCAGGCCTGACTAAGGAACAAATCACAAAAGAGTATTTGTGCATATTGCTTTCAATAGAGAAAAAAAGAATATAGTTGTGCACAGAAAGGCAGATACCAAGCTGGTGCAAATCAACATAGCCCCATTAATTTGAATAGAATGATGCTGATTTTCATCAACTAAGGAGCTGGCCAAATCTATACGACTTTTACATTTATCATCATATGCAATAAACCCTGCTGTCAAATATATGTATGTTTTGGAAAAGTGTTAAATGTTAGATTTTATGTGACAAAGGAACAAAAAATTAGAGGCAGATTTGTTGGTACGCTCTGGCTGGTTACACAGCTCTGCCTGTATGACTATATAGGTTTAATTCAACAGGCATCTGTGTGGAAAAGCACTGATGCAAAACAACTGAGTTAACTGGCAAGTCATTCTGGATTTAAGCTGGTTTTGCATTATGAGAGACATGTAAAATAGCCGGTGAACCTTGCCTGTAAATTGTACTAAATTACATATTAGACAAGTTTTACAGTAAATATAGCACAACTGAAAGCTACTATATAAATGAAAGCTCCATGCAAATGAATACGATAAATAGCAATGAAAACGGTGATAGAGTATTTTTCAATATTCTCTCTATAGCTGCTGTATTGAATACTAAGGGTATGTCTACACCCAGCCGCTAGTTCGGCGGCTGGGAATCGAAGTTCTGGGTTCGACTTATCGTGTCTTGTCTGGACGCGATAAGTCGAACCAGGAAGTGATCGCCGTCGACTGCGGTACTCCAGCTAGACGAGAGGAGTACCGCGGCGTCGACGGGGGAACCACGGCGTCGACGGGGGAGCCTGCCTGCCGCGTGTGGACCGAGGTAAGTTCGAACTAAGGTACTTCGAACTTCAGCTACGTTATTCACGTAGCTGAAGTTGCGTACCTTAGTTCGAATTGGGGGGTAAGTGTAGACCAAGCCTAAATTTGCATTCAAATACTTAATAAATCAAAGCAAAGTGAATTTAATTGGCCAATTAAAGAGTATACTGCTAATGTATCTTGATGTACCTTTGAGCAGCAGTAGCAGTTGTACAGAAATAAGGATAAATATAAGGTGTCCTAAGATGTAATGATAACTGATTCTAACAGGTACTTAGAATGAGAATATTTGTTTAGATCAATATCCAATTAAGAGTCTGGCTATTCAGATTCTACTGTTTGGTTTCCCATCAAAATTACTGAAGCTAAAGCTATTAGCAAATCTTATTAGTTTCATGCTGGTCTCTTGAGATATTTTCCACCTGACTACTTTGTGTCCCTTAAAAGATAATTCTAAACACAGTGTGATATTGATTGTTTCAAGGCTGTAAAGTTAACTGATCAAACGTAGCCAAAGAAAATTTTACTGTATATATAATCAATCTATGGGGTGAGACTAGTCAGCATAAGAGGCTAATAATTTCCACTTGGCAAAGAGATTAACATCTAATCAGTAATTTAAAAATTGAATGGAGCCCTATTTAGATTTGTAATCATACAGACACAAAGTACTACTGCACTAAATTAATTGCAAAAGCATCACAAATGTGTGACCTATCAGAGCCTAGAGTCATTTTTTTGAGGGAGAAAGAAGAAATAATAGAGGGGCCCTCCTTTTCTGTGCTCTTGCTTTCCCCACAATTCTTTGTTATCCTTTCTGCCTGGTTGGCTAACGTTGAGCCTATCAGACACCAGTCCAGTTTCTTTTGGACTCTGAATAACCACATTTGTTGGGGAAGGGCTCAGAGTCAGAGTTTCTTAGGACTAGACTTGTGCTCCAACTGTAACTCTTCCCCTGAAGATTCTAGACTCCATGGATTGAGGGTTAGTGGACCAACTGGCTGGCTCTCTGAAGCATGAAGATGGGAGAAGGACTGTCTGCCACTGTTAGAAGATATTTTGTGTAGAAAGTAGGATTAAAAGCTACTTGCTGTATTTCTGAAAAGGGTGGTGCTTGGCATTGGGATGGCGAAAGAAGAGAAGCTAGGAAAGGGAGATAGCCATCTTG
The DNA here is from genome assembly GCF_028017835.1 of Emys orbicularis. Lineage (NCBI taxonomy): Eukaryota > Metazoa > Chordata > Testudines > Emydidae > Emys > Emys orbicularis. The sequence continues at coordinate 88,864,974 of NC_088691.1, forward strand.
AAAGAAGTCCATGGGGGCTACTCTTTCCCAGTCTGCCCAGAAGTTGAGATTCTAGATCCCTGTGTGGGGACCTCTTCTTTCTCCCTTTCTTCCCATAGAGATTGGGCTTTCAAGATGAATGTATCTTCTTCCTTCCCTCTCCATTTCAGCAGCCCTAACCCAGACAAAATGCAAACCCTATATAATTTGAATTTTGTATTTATAATGTTCCACAGAGTTTGAAATCCAGTATTTTAGCTAATGCATTACAACCCCCCCCACACACACACACATCTCCCTTCCACCAAATACATTCCACCTTCCTAAATTCCCCTCTACTCCCTGAATAAGAGACAGAACATGGCTGATTCTCTCAGATGGCTAACATCCATAGACTTCCCACCTGACTTACTTCTGCTGTTAAATGTCAGTTGATATAAGTGAACTGTGTCTGCTAATTAGACTATCACTTATACAGTTTAACTGGCACGATGTGAGAAGATAAGTCTATTTGTAAAAGGGATCTGCGACAATTGTAAAAGAAACATTGAATGAAAAACACAAATCTCTGCTTGAATATACAGCCACAATTTAATATCTATTTTTTCTTAACATAAGAAACCTTTTTACCTTCAGCTCACTCTCAAAATTAAATAATCTTCAGGGTTAACTATTTCTCTCTAATGAACAGAGTTTAAACAAAGGCATCATTTAGTCCAGTTGGCTTTTATATCTTTCAGTCATTCTTGCCCCCTGGATAATGGGATGGTGCTAATCATGATGATGTTAAATAATACTATGACACTCTCATAAGTAAAAAGTGCACATGACTTAACAGGATCTTTCTAATGAGATATAGAATTCACAGCCTTCGTAAAATCAATGAGGAAAACTGCAAGTCCTTGTTTTCTTCATATAATCAGCAAAATAGTTATAAGGTCACTTGTCTATAATCATCCATATTTTTAAATATGGATCACTTTAAACCTTTAACATAACTTGAGACTTCCTCTAACAGGGCTCACCAAAGTCAATGAAAGGTCATCTCTTGACTCCAATGGGCTTTGGATCAGAGAGTCTCACTAACCATCATGGAATGTGTCCATAACACCAGGTTACTGGTCCTGATTATCCTCTCACAGCAGTTTTACATCACTGTAAAACCTGAATCTTCTTGCACTCACCCTAGTGTGACTCCATGCATCTGAAGAAGTGGGATTTTACCCACGAAAGCTTATGCACAAATAAATCTGTTAGTCTTGAAAGTGCCACCAGACTCCTCATTGTTTTTGTGAATACAGACTAACATGGCTACCCCTCTGATACTCACCCTAGTGTAACTCCACTGGAGTCAGAATTATTCTGGTGTAATTAAGCAAGAAGAGAATCAGATGCACTGTCCTTTCAATAGAATTGTAACAACACTATGTTGCTTAGGCCTGGTCTACACTTACCCCCCAAGTCGAAGTAAGGTACGCAAATTCAGCTACGTGAATAACGTAGCTGAATTCGACATACCTTACTTCGAACTTACCGCGGTCCACACGCGGCAGGCAGGCTCCCCCGTCGACTTCGCGGTACTCCTCTCGTCTAGCTGGAGTACCGCAGTCGACGGGGATCACTTCCTGGTTCGATTTATCGCGTCCACACCAGACGCGATAAATCGAACTCGGAACTTCGATCCGCAGCCGTCGAAATACCCGGTAAGTGTAGACTAGCCCTTAGTGGCTGTATTAAGACATATAAGGTCACTCTCATTTCAGTTTTTGTGTGTGTACTTATATGAAAGAAATTCATGTCAATATCTCAATGAGCTAAGAAAATTGTCATCTTTACTGTTATTTTATTGTTTCTTCTGTCAAATATTTGTGAATGGTGCTTTACAGACAATGTCAGACAGGTAACATAAGACTCGTAAAAACTTTGTAGCTTTCCAGGGTCTGGCATTAATATGAAGTTAGAAGAGAAAGGGACCATTGCAGGAGACTGGACTAGATGCCCTCTCGAGATCTCTTCCAGTTCTACGATCAGGGCCGGCGCAACCCATTAGGCGACCTAGGCGGTCGCCTAGGACACTACAATTTGGGGAGCGGTAACTGCAGCGGTATTTCGGCGGCGGGACCTTCCACCGCCTCTGTTGGGGATGGCATTTCGGGGCGGGACCTTCTGCCGCCTAGGGCAGCAGAAAATCTGGCAGCGCTCCTGTCTACGATTCGATGCTTGTCACACTAAAACCTATCAAGTTGCAGCAAATTAAGTAATTTTAATGGAGAAGTTGTGTTTTCCATGCAGAATGCTTTCACTGTGATTAAAATGAATCCTGCGTTAAGAAAAGAATTCCCTCCAATAGTTGCCAAAGTTGATACTTGAAGAATGTTCACAAAGAAACACGAAATTGTATTAGTGTAGGAAAATAAGTACATAGTTTGATGTAACATTAAAACAAAACTAGCATGATGACCTACATTCCCTGTTTTACTGAATCAAGTTATGTCTTGAGAAACTGTGGAGATCACCACTTAAACTCTCAGAGTATCAAACATATTGCACATTCAGTTTCAGTGACAGTTCAGAACTTGTTTTTGTTTTCCAGAGACAATAATATTTAGCTGCAGTGGCAGTTGTGCATAATATAGCTTTCTCTGGAAGTCTGTGTACATTGTCTGGAAAGTAGGATAATAAAAATGTAAATCTTTGGGATTGCGTGTGCATGGTGGGGGAGGGGCACTCCAATTATTACAAACAATGGGCCAGATCCTGAAACTTGTACTTCTGTGAGTAGCCCTATTGATTCCCAACTGACTTTAAAGTCCCACTGGTGTGATGTGAAACGGAATTTTGCACATGGATCTAAAGACCTGACATTTTCCATCCTTGTAAAACTGTATTCACTGAAAATTTCCAGCTGACATGTTTATCCAATATTTATCAAAAAGAAATTTGGGCAGATTAGAGCATTTGAAACATTATCTGTTTAAGACAAAAGGAACTGTAGTAATCATTACATAGAAAAATAATTAAGTAGAAAAAAAATCAAAGGGTTATTTTTTGTGTGTGTGTGTGTGTGGACACTATGGGGTTTTTCCTCCAATACCTATTTTTGACTTCAATGGGGCTATTAATTTGCTAAAAGTTATCCCTGAGCTAAAGTTGGGCCTTAATTTTCAATATACTACTGAAGTTTTTATATGTAAATTAAGAGCAGCAGATTTTGTTTTAAATAGAAGGATAAAGTCTGTTCTCTGTTGCATTTGTGTTAATCCACCATCATTTCATTTACTTTGGAAAAGTTGCTCTGGATTTATACCAGTAACAACTGGAACAGAAATTGGGTCTGCTATGTGCATTACAAAGAAAATAATTTCAATGTCTCCATGAAGAAAAGACTGCCTTGGGTGATCTAAAATAAAATATTTCACACTTTGAAAATCCTGGAAAAAAGAGAAACAATAAAAAGAGAGAATGGGATGCTCTGAGAACTTGGAGACTTCAAGAATTCAGTCTTGTTTGGTATACTTTCTCAGTACTTGGTTGCCTTTGGCATGCATAAAACTATGTTATTGCATTAATATTAATCAGTCAGGCAATCACAATTGATGGCAGAATAAAAAAATGTTGATGCATCCAAGAGGGTCTTCAATTTTTAAAAAATTGTTCCCCAAGGAGTAGTGGTCATGATGACTAATGATAACTTTTAAAGAGTAGAGCTTCTGTTTTGGTAGGACTACTAGATATGTGAACAAATGTTTATAAATAAAATAACACACTCTTGGCTCCCTAAACATTGGAAAATGAACCTATTTTGAAAATAATAGGCCCATTTCTAGAAAAAATAGACAAAAATTGATCTATTTTCCTAGCAAAGAAGATATTTGATTCAAAAGCGTGTGTTCAGGTTTCATGCAAAATTATGTATTTCATCCAGGTTGTTTATAAAATGAAATTTGGGGCATGCAAAAAGCAAATTTTCTATGCAAATTACTATTGAACATTAATTGTAAATCAAAAGACATAAGAAAAGGTATTTAAGCTAATGCATTGCTTAGGCCAGGTCTACACTAGGAGGTTATGTCGAATTTAGCAGCGTTAAATCGAATTAACCCTGCACCCGTCCACACAACGAAGCTATTTAGTTCGACATAGAGGTCTCTTTAAATTGATTTCTGTACTCCTCCCCGACGAGGGGAGTAGCGCTAAATTCGACATGGCCAGGTCGAATTTGGGTAGATGTGGATGGAATTTGACGCTAATAACTCCGGGAGCTATCCCACAGTGCACCACTCTGTTGACGCTCTGGACAGCAGTCCAAGCTCGGATGCTCTGACCAGCCGCACAGGAAATGCCCCGGGAAAATTTGAATTCCTTTTCCTGTCTGGCCAGTTTGAATCTCACTTCCTGTTTGGACATCGTGGCGAGCTCAGCAGCACTGGCAACGATGCAGAGCTCTCCAGCAGAGGTGACCATGCAATCGCAGAATAAAAAGAGGGCCCCAGCATGGACTGATCGGGAAGTCTTGGATCTGATCGCTGTGTGGGGCGATGAGTCCGTGCTTTCGGAGCTGCGATCGAAAAAACGGAATGCGAAGATCTACGAGAAGATCTCAAAAGCCATGACGGAGAGAGGATACAGCCGGGATGCAATGCAGTGCCGTGTGAAAATCAAGGACCTGAGACAAGGCTACCAGAAGACCAAAGTGGCAAACGGACGCTCCAGATCCCAGCCCCAGACATGCCGTTTCTACGAGGCACTGCATTCCATTCTAGGTGCGGCCGCCACCACTACCCCACCACTGACCGTGGACTCTGACGATGGGGTATTGTCGACGGCCGCTTCCTCGGAGATGTTTGCAGACGGGGAAGATGAGGAAGGAGATGAGGAGGACGAGGCAGTCGACAGCGCTTACAACGCTGATTTCCCCGACAGCCAGGATCTCTTCAGCACCCTCACGGAGATCCCCTACCAACCCTCCCAAGGTGTTAACCCTGACCCTGAATCAGGGGAAGGATCAGTCGGTAAGTGTTTTAAACATGTAAACATTTATTTTGAACAGAACAGGAATGGAATATTAACAATGGGTTTTTCATGATTACTTTGCCCTAGGCGCTTAACTTTTTAGTCCTTGCCAGTGCAACAACTGCAAAAGTATCTCAAAATGTCCGGTTTTTCATTATTAGTTTGCCCTAGGCGCTCTACTTTTTAGTCCTTGCCAGTGCAGCTACTGGAAAATTATGTCAATATGTCCGGGGATAGAGCTGAAATCCTCCTGGGACATCTCCACGAAGCTCTCCTGGAGGTAATTTGAAAGCCTTTGCATCAGGTTCCTGGGGAGAGCGGCCTTATTGCGTCCTCCATGGTAGGAAACTTTTCCGCACCAGGCTAGCAGCAAGTACTCTGGGATCAGTGCCTCGCACAGCATGGCCGCATACGGCCCTGGTTTTTGTTGGCATTCACACAGCATGCTGTCTTTCTCAGTGTCCGAAATCCTCATCAGAGTGATATCACTCATGGTGACCTGCTTTAAATTAGGGGAATGTTAGTATTGGGACTGATTGCCTGTTCCTTTACATAACTGTAACCGGCGGTTTACAGCCACGCGGTGGAGGCGGGACAGGGGCAGCATACAGGGATATTTCCCGGGGACAGCCACGAAGGGGGTGGGACAGGAGCAGAGTTCACGCTGGCCGGATTGCGGGCAGCAGGAACTGGCCAACGCTAGGGGCATTGCTTTCAACGTGAAAGGAGGGTACTGCTATAAATTAAGCTTTCAGCAGCCAAAAGTCTACGGCTTACCATGTCCGTCTGCTAGCTGAATTCCGCTGTCCTGCCCCGCTTGTGTGATCTCTACTCCAAGACCCCAGGCACTGAATGGGAAGGCCGAAAATTCAACCTTGTCCTGAGTGCGCATGTGATAGGTGCTGTGCATGGTCTTGTTCACAGAGAAAGACTATGTTCATTGTTCACAAAAATGTATCTTTGTGAGGAATTCACTCCCTTTTTCCCATCCCACAGCTGCGAGTGTCTCCCGACCTACCCCAGCATCCCCCTCCAAGAGGCTGGCGCAGATTAGGCGCCGAAAGAGAAGGACACGGGACGAGATGTTCTCCGAACTTATGGGCTGCTCCCGAGCCGAGGCGGCACAGCAGACCCAGTGGATGGAGAACATGTTGCAATACTAGCGATCACACAGCGAACGGGAGGACAGGTGGCGGCAGGACGACCAGCAGGTGACTCAAACGCTGCTTGGACTAATGAGGGAGCAAACGGACATGCTCCGGCGCCTTGTAGATGTTCTGCAGGACCGGAGGCAGGAGGATAGAGCCCCGCTGCAGTCTATCTCTAACCGCCCTCCCCCGCCACAAAGTCCCATCCCCCCCTCACCCAAAGTCCCAAGAAGGAGGGGCAGCAGGGGCCGTGAAAACAGTCACTCCACCCCTGCAGACTGCTCAAGTACCAGACGGCTCTCATTCCCAAAGTTTTGATAAGTCCTTTCCTTCACTCCAAAAGCACCTCACCCAAGCCCCCGTCCCAGTGTCATCCCCTACCTGTGTAGTTGTTAATAAAAAATACGTTTCTTTTAATTACTGTTTCCGTCAGGTTCTTTTAGAGGACAGTGTGTTTGAAGGGGGGAAAGGGGGTTGGTAATTGGAGAGGACAGTCACCTTTACCAGGGTACAGACACGGGGGCAGGTTCAGCAGCAGGTCACACACACATTGCAGTCACTAGGCACCCTGGTCAGTCTGGGAGGTGGTTTTCATGTTCTGTGTCGGGGGGCTATGAGAGTTTGTGGAGGGGGAGGGCGGTTACAGATCTTATGCAGCGGTCCTTACCCTGGATGACAGAGCCACGCAGCAAGGGATCTGTAACCGTCCTATCCCGCCACAAAGTCACATAGCCCCCACACACAGAGTCCCGAAAAGGAGGGGTGGCAGGCTCCGTTGAAACAACCAATCCACCACTGCGGACTGCTCTAGGAGCAGGAGCCTGTCATTCCTCGAGTTTAGAAGCGTCCTTTCCATCACTACACCCGCTCCCCACCACAGTCTGCGTCCCAGTTTCAACCCTTTACCACGAAACCCTTAATAAAGAAAACGGTGTTAATGAACAAAGTTCCATTTATTTTATTTTTAAAGGTGTGTTGGAAGGGGGGCAACGGGGTGAAGGGGGTATGTAACTGGAGAGGATAGTCAACATTAACTGGGTAAAGAAACGGGGGCAGGTTCAGCTCTTTAAACAAACTTAATAGTCACAGGTTACCCTGCTCACTGTGGAACCTAGCTTTCAAAGCCTCCCAGATTCACAGCGCGTCCCGCTGGGCTCTTCTAATCGCACGGCTGTCTGGCTGGGCGTAATCAGCAGCCAGGCGATGTGCCTCAACCTCCCACCCCGCCATAAATGTCTCCCCCTTGCTCTCACAGAGATTATGGAGCACACAGCAAGCTGCAATAACAATGGGGATATTGGTTTCGCTGAGATCAGAGCGAGTCAGTAAGCTTCTCCATCTCCCAATGAGACGTCCAAAAGCACACTCCACCACCATTCTGCACTTGCTCAGCTGGTAGTTGAAGAGTTCTTTTTCACTGTTCAGGGCGCCTGTATAGGTCTTCATGAGCCAGGGCATTAGCGGGTAGGCTGGGTCCCCGAGGATCACTATAGGCATCTCCACATCCCCAAGAGTTATTTTGTGGTCCGGGAAGTAAATACCTTCCTGCAGCCGTCTAAACAGACCAGAGTTCCTGAAAACACGAGCGTCATGAACCTTGCCCGGCCATCCGACATTGATGTTGGTAAAACGTCCCCTATGGTCCACCAGTGCTTGCAGCACCATTGAAATGTAGCCCTTTCGGTTAAAGTACTGGCTGGCCTGGTGGTCCGGTCCCAGGATAGGGATGTGAGTTCCATCTATAGCCCCACCGCAGTTTGGGAATCCCATCGCGGCGAAGCCATCTATGATGACCTGCACGTTTCCCAGGGTCACTACCTTTGATAGCAGTACCTCAACGATTGCGTTGGCTACTTGCATCACAGCAACCCCCACGGTAGATTTGCCAATGCCAAAGTGGTTCGCGACTGACCGGTAGCTGTCTGGCGTTGCAAGCTTCCAGAGGGCTATGGCCACTCGCTTCTGGACAGTCAGGGCTGCTCGCATCCGGGTGTCCTTGCGCTTCAGGGCAGGGGACAGCAACTCACAAAGTTCAAGGAAAGTTCCCTTACGCATGCGAAAGTTTCGCAGCCACTGTGATTCATCCCAGACCTGCAGCACTATGCGGTCCCCCCAGTCCATGCTTGTTTCCCAGGCCCAGAATCGCCATTCCACAGCATCAACATGACCCATTGCCACCATGATATCCACGGCGCGGGGTCCCGTGCTTTGCGAGAGGTCTGTGCCACTCTCAGACTTAATGTCCTCACCGCGCTGCCGAAGCCTCCTCGCCCAATTTCTCAGCATCTGCCTCTGAAAAAGGTGGATGATAAGGTGCGAGGTGTTGACAACGGCCATAACTGCAGCGATGGTCGCAGCGGGCTCCATGCTCGCAGTGCTGTGGGGTCTGCGCTGTCACTCACCAGAAAAGTGCGCGAACTGATTGCCCGCCGGCGCTTTCAGGGAGGGATGGCGGGAGTGACGGTTGAATGACGGCAGTTACCCAAAACCACCCTCGACACATTTTTTCCCCCAGCAGGCATTGGGGGCTCGACCCAGAATTCCAATGGGCAGCGGGGACTGCGGGAACTGTGGGATAGCTGCCCACAGTGCACCGCTTCCAATGTCAACGCTTGCCCCGTTAGTGTGGACTCACAAAGTCAAATTACTGTTCTTAGTGTGGATACACACGTTCGACTTTGTAATATCGGTTCCACTAATTCGATTTCAGTAAAATCGAACTACTCTCGTAGTGTAGACATAGCCTTAGTTATATACCTATGTTTTAGAAACAGGCTTATAATAAATAGGTGTTACCAGTATGTTAGTGGTAAATTTAAGGCTGCCCAGACATGACTGGATACTACTTCAACTACCAACTTTAAATACCAGAGACAGAGCAACAGTTACAGACAGTACCTGAAATCTGATTGAATGGGAGGATATATCAGGGGATAGCTAATGGGATATAGGGAATTTCTATAAATATAAAAAGAGTACTTTAATTACGGAAATAGTTGATTATAAATGGCACCGTATTGCTAAATAAAATGTCTGTTTTACACCCACTCTCTTTCATCTGTGGGTAAAAGCTCTTCAGGGTATAGACCAGGGGTTGGCAACCTTTCAGAAGTGGTGTTCCGAGTCTTCATTTATTCACTCTAATTTAAGGCTCCGCGTGCCAGTAATACATTTTAACATTTTTAGAAGGTCTCTTTCTATAAGACTATAATATATAACTAAACTATTTTTGTATGTAAAGTAAATAAGGTTTTTAAAATGTTTAAGAAGCTTCATTTAAAATTAAATTAAAATGCAGAGCTCCTGAACTGGTGGCCAGGACCCTGGCAGTGTGAGTGCCACTGAAAATCAGCTCGTGTGTCGCCTTTGGCACGCATGCCATAGGTTGCCTATCCCTGGTATAGACTATTACTATGTGTTTGTACAGTGCCCAGCACAATGGGGCTCCAGTCTCAGTTGGGTCCTCTAGAATGAATACATAATGTAAGATATCCAGGCGTCTGCTGATTAGATTGAATGTTGTTCATTCAGTTCAGATATCACCAATTGCTTTGATCTTGCCCTATAAAATCGGGGTCTAGAGACAGCTCCTTGGCAGGCGTCTCATACTGCAATATGCCCCCCAGGACCCCAGCTGAGATTAGGGCCCCATTATGCTGGTCACTCTTCAGACAAAGTAAGCAACTATCCCTGCCCCAAATAGTTTTCGATGTTAGACAAAGGATGGGGGAAAGGAAGTAGTATTATAATACCTATTTTACAAACAGGAGACTGAGGCACAGAGAAATTAAGTCACACAAGGTCACACAAGAATTCTGTGCCAGATTCAGAAACTGAACCCAGAGCTCTGGAGTCCTAATCCAGTGCCTTTATGACAAGACTATAATTCCTCCTTTCAAAAGGCCTAACTGCCCAAAGTTCAACTGTCCTAAACTACTCTCAGTCCTCTGCACCCTATGGCTATAAAAGGCCTGCACTTCTGTCACAGTCTGAAACACTGGATTGGATATCCAGGTTTACACTAGAGATGTGGTCTCCTGGGTTGTCTTAAAATTGAAGTAAGGTGGTGTCTTAGCTACTAGGGCTGCATTTCCTGTTTATTGTAGCTGAAAATTAGTAGTTCCACCCATCATAGATACAGCACAGGGATGTGTTTTGTAAACCATTACCTTCTATATCTCATTCTAGACTACTGTGTCTCTGGAGAGAGTCTGCTATCTGGAAGCAGAGAAAGAAACAGTGTAAGGCAGTCCCTATTTAAACGTTTTAGGTTCTATCCCTCCCCCCGGAGAAATGTATGGGGCAGGTAGTGGAAAAAAAGTTACCTCAAATTAATTATAGTTGGTTCTATTCTATTTGCATTTTAATGAGATTCAAAGGCAATTTTGTTGGGATCCAGACAATATCCTTTGTGGACTGCAAACTTCATTGCTCTAGCTATAAGGTAATTGATGACTCACTTTGCCACTGGAATCCACATGGCTCGGATACATTATGCTAACCTATTTTTTCTCTAATCTCTTAAGGCTTGAAACAAAGTCCATTCAAAAACTACCCATGGGCTTTGGATCAAGCCCTGAAAGCATACCAAGGAACAGGTGCCCTCCTATCTTCCAGTCCCCTGCCTCCTACTTGTGAAGATTTGCAAGGTCAAGTAGGTCCTTGCAAGGTCCCTCTACTGAAGCGAATGCTCTCTTAAATCCACTCCAATGAAGATGGAGGCAATAGCGGTGAATGGGGGTGGGAGGAGAATTATAAAATGTGGAAGGGGTTGACGAGGATTGTAAAATAAATAAATACATAAATAAATAAACAAACAAACAACAATGACGTTTGCTTGATGACAATCCCTGATATCGTAGAGTTCCTGACACTACAACTATGTGAACATTGAGGTATTTTTGTTATTTAATAACCTTTAGTGCACTATCGAATGTAAAGAACATTAAATATCAAGTAATGCAGCTTTTTTCTCCTCGACCTCCTATGACTGCATCTGTTACAAAGGCTAACTTACTGATTAATGGACTCCAAAGGAACACTGTGAAATTGTGTTCACCATATTGATCACTGTCTGACATTTTCTGCCTCATACAGGGATCTTTTTGTAGTTACCTCCTCTTATTCATGTGCTCCATGCACAGCACCAGAATGCATCTATTCTGAGGAATAATTATAGGGAATAGAAGTGGAGATCGTGTCTATTTAAGAAAGGAAAATAGATTTTTAACTAGTTTCGTGCTAGTAGATGCAATGTTAGTTTCTGCCTCATTCAACCTGCCCTTAGCAAGTTCAGCCAGGGAGTTCAATTTCAGCAGAAGTAACAGAATGACTCAGATTTGATGCCTAGGTCAAACTGGGAATATGTGAAGAAGATTGCTTCATTTTGTCATTATTTAGTTGGAATATTTGGAACTCAGTCTCTACAGTTAGCACATTATCAGTTCTAACATAAAATAAGAATGTAGTTGCCTGCTGCAGGATAGATCAGTATGCTATATGTTAGAAAACAAGTGTGTATTTTTATTTTCAACCAGAAAGTGATCCTGTTATCCTTAGTGAAATAAGATATGGGCTAATAGATTTGTAGAGGTTTGTTTGCCTACAAAAAACATTTAAACTATGCAGTATGCTTAAGTGATCAAAGCATTTTGATTTTTTTAAAACTTTAGAAACTTCAACACTATGTTCAGTTTACTTTAGACCCATTTGTATGGTCAGAAATGGCATGTGACTCTTAGAAGAAATCAAGACAATTCATGAATAGTTTATGCAGAATTATTCGGGATTATCCGTTTTTTTATATGCATATAAAATATAGAATGTACTAAGTGTGAAATATACACACACCCCCGCCACTGAAGTCAATGGGAGTTTTTGCATATTGTGACAAAGTTCCTCCTCTATCTTGGTGGGTCCTGCGCTTATTGGCGGATTTTCTTGCCTCAGAGATTCACCATGTGGGTTGGGGAACAGCCCAGAGACCTTCCCCTCTGGAAGAACCCACAGTCCAGGTCAGTTGGGAGGTTTGGGGGGAACCCGGGCCCACCCTCTACTCCGGGTTCCAGCCCAGGGTCCTGTGGACTGCAGCTGTCTATAGTGCCTCCTGTAACAGCTGCATGACAGCTACAATTCCCTGGGCTACTTCCCCATGGCCTCCTCCAAACACCTTCCTTATTCTCACCACAGGATCTTCCTCCTGGTGTCTGATAACGCTTGTGCTCCTCAGTCCTCCAGCAGCTCACCCTCTCACTCTCAGCTCCTTGCGCCTCTTGCTCCCAGCTCCTCACACTCACACCACAAACTGAAGTGAGCTCCTTTTAAAATCCAGGTGCCCTGATTAGCCTGCCTTAATTGATTCTAGCAGCTTCTTCTTAATTGGCTCCAGGTGTCCTAATTAGCCTGCCTGCCTTAACTGGTTCTAGCAGGTTCCTGATTACTCTAGTGCAGCCCCTGCTCTGGTCACTCAGGGAACAGAAAACTACTCATCCAGTGACCAGTATATTTGCCCTCTACCAGACTCCTGTATCCCACTGGTCTGGGTCTGTCACAATATATGTCTGCAGATGAAATTTGGACGTATATTTCTGAGATATCTAAAAAGCAAAATTTGTTTCAGACAATTCTGTTGGGGACTCAATAGATGGCAATATTTTTGTAAATATAAAACATGCAAATAACATTTGTTTTTCTTAGGGAGAAGGTGAACATTTTGTAGATCTAGGAGGCACTAAAGTGGCTGGATTAGGGAAGATTCTTGATTTTCAGGCTTTCTTGAAACATCACAACTAACAAAATAGAATACTGTGATATTGTACAGTAAGTCAGCTTTAAATTAAGTTACTCTAACACAGCCACTGTTGCCACTTGGCCAGGTACACATATGCAAAGTGTGTATCTGGATCCTTGTTGGATTAATGTAATGGACTCTTTGCCAGAACACAATACTAGCTTTAAAAGAGAGCATTTACATGAGTGCATCCATGTATTTTAACATTGTTCACATCAGGCCTGTAAAGTCCCATTCACAAGCACAAATTATCACAAAAAGGAATATAAATATGGCAAACTGAAATTTGTGGTCAGTGCCTCAGCTGATGTGTCATTTCACTCACTTTAATGGAGCTATCCTGAATTACATCACAGTAGGATCTGGCCCTCAGTTTTTAATTTGGTAAAACATTCATCAATATTTTCTCCCACTGCTCATCCAGCTCTCTATTTAGCATTAAATTATGACAGCTGACCCAATGCAAGTGAATTACAATGAGCTCTGTCAACAGATGATTGCAAAGTGGACGTGAGTGAACCGAGACTAATGGTATTGGACAACAATTGACAAATAAATGTGTTGTGAACAAAGATAAACAATGTTGGCTTAAGATTGGTGACGTGATGAAAGGCAAACAATAATGAACAATGTCAGACAAAGATTGCCAAACAGATTACAATGAGAAATGTCCTACCCATTGCTGAGCAGACTTAAGTAAATGAAGATAAATGACGCCAGATGTTGATTGCTGATTAGTGAGTGAATGAGGGAAATGTGTGAGAAAAGAATCTGGAGTTTAAAAAAAAAAAAAAAAGAGAGAGAGAGAAAGAGAGAGAGAGAAAGACGAAGCCCAAACAATATAAGGTATTGTGACATTCAGACCAGAAGAATATAAGAGAGTGGTGGAAGGCAGGTATATCAACCTTCAGAATGAGCAGGTCCCTTTTCCCTCGATAGCCAAACAAAGGCTACTCCAGGCCAATTAAGACACCTGACACCACTTAACCAATTAAGGCCATTAGGCTAATGGAGACAGCTGGAACCAATCAAAGTCCCACTTATACTGTTTAAAAGCTCTCCTTCCAGTGCCCTCCAGGGAGCCGAGGTGAAAGGAGCTGGAGGAGAGGAAGCACTGCTGAATCCTGAGGTAAGGGTGAAGCTAGGAAAAGGGGACCACGGGGGAAGTGGCCCAGGGAATCAAAGCAGCATCAGTGGTGAAGAGAAAGCCGCTAACAGCTGCTACCATTAGGGTCCCTGGGCTGGAACCTGGAGTAGAGGGCAGGTCCTCCTCCCACCTCCCCATTCTCTACAGAGATCCCCGGAGAAGGGAAGCAGGACTGGGTCCAGGCAGGAGGCCAAACTGTGCTCTACGGAGCAACAGAGACTGTGGGGTATTCCCCCTTCCCATCTCCCATACCGGCCGGTGATGAAAGTAACTCCATAGGCTGTGACTCTTGCCACTACCCTGAGAAAGGGAGGTCACATTGGGGCCTTATCGAGTTTCTGAGACCACTGAATCTGCCCAGAAGCGTGGGACCCACCAATGCAGGCTTGGAACTTTGTCACAGTATATAAATATATGAACTTTTGTATTTTCTTTAAAGATTAATGTTAAATCTTTCCTTTTGCAAGTATACATTACAATACAGTCTCTTCACATCATTCACATTTAAAATGAAGGTTATACAACTTTACAAATGCATACACAATTGATTTTCAGGTTGACCTAAACTGGCCTCCACTTTTAAACAATTTTGCAGGTACAACTGATTACATTTCCACTTATAAATACCTGAATACTTTTTGACTCTCTCTTGTACAGACATCTAAGCTGATTGTGGGAGCAATATGGAGATGCAAACACAGAGGCATGTTTTCAAACTCTAGAAATACAGTATATAGCATGGTGATGTTCTAGGTACTACAAATTATTAATCTAAAACTGAAAAATGTTTCACATTTGACATTTGTTAGGATAAAATATCACTGCAAATTTAATTAATGTGCATTGCTTTCCATGCTTTCCAGAAGAATATGATCTTCAGCTATATATTTTTTTCTTACACTTCTATTCATAGGATATTGTATTAGGGGCAAGTATCAGAGTATAACTACAGTGTAAGCAGTGTAATGTATTAAGTATGAAACTAAAGGAATGATAATAATTCAGCCATATAATGATGTATTTGAATAAGTAGTAGATACAAATACCAAAAGCACAGCCAAAGTGCAATTACACTCTAATTAGTGTAAATAATTACTTCAGTCACTGAGTTATAAAATTTGATGCATTTGTAACAAGAGTTACGTGAAATTGTGGTTTGAGTTTACAAGAGTTTATGCAAACATTGTCTTCATTTCTTATCAGCTTGGTATACAACCCTTCAAAGTTTTGCTTTGAGTTTCAGGCTCAAACACACCCAAAATCTCAAAGTAAACCTTTGCATAAACCACTAAGTTTTCACCTGGTTTTCTTATCAAAACTATGAATTTCACATGAATTTGATGCAAAGCTATTCCAAATTGCCTTGATACTATACCTAGACTTGCTCAAAATGACTTCCTTAAGCTTCTTTCAAATAGGTTGTACGGTTTGAGTTTGTAATAGGACTCCAAACCTGGTAAATTTGCTCTATTACTGTAGAGTCATGAAACCCAGTTGAAGTTAATGTTGTTGCACTCTGCAGTATTTGCTTCTCACTTCAGTCACTAATTTAATGTAAGAGACACAAAGAGGAAGAAGTTCTTGATTAAAAGATGAATTTGAAGAGAAGCCTTTGCCACTTGGTGACATTAAAATTGATATTTTCTAATTTGTTTTAACTTTTATTTCAAGACATAGTACCCTGCTTCTCAGTCTCCAGTACAATGACAACATTAGTAAAGGGGTACACATTTATAGACTGATAAATATTTCTTTCTCAAAGGAAGTTAGACCAGATGGCAGAACAGGCAGTGCGTACTTTGGGATAGTGAGCAGAAATGTTATTTAGACCCAGTGTCCACAAGGGCTAGAAAGTTACCACTTACTTAGCTGTTATCAGATGGTGAGTTGTGATAACTGCTACCAACTGGCTATGACTTGTGCACACAACTGGTCTATGTTAAACTTCTTATTTTGGTTACCCTATCCCCTCTTTCCCACACACTGTTCCATTCACCTGTTTTGTCTTAGTTAGGCCTTGTCTACATTACAAAGTTTTGTCGACAAAGTAACAGTGTAGAAACCATATTTGATTTTATCGCTTTAATAGCCCTCCAGGAGGTGTCCCACAATGCCCACCCTGACCACTCTAGTCAGCAGTTTGAACTCCACTGCCCTGCAGCCAGGTAAACAACCATCCGCCCCTCCCCCTTAGAAGCCCCAGGAATTTTTGAAATTCCATTTCCTGTTTGCCTGGCATGGAGAAATCTCATCGCAGGTGACCCAGGCAGGTTATCACAGCAAACGCTCTCCCACTTGGACCACTGCAGAGCTGTTGCATCTGATCAGTATATGTGAAGAGGAGGCTGTGCAGTCCCAGCTTGAGCCATAGGAATTTTGATACCTATGGGCAGATTTCTCTAGGCTTGTGCAAAAAGGGTTATGATTGGGACACACTGCAGTGCAGAGTGAAGATAAAGGAGCTGAGGCAGGCATAACATAAGGTGAGGGAGGCAAACCATCGCTCCAGTGCTTCACCTAAGACCTATAAGGAGCTGCACGCTATCCTCGGTGGCAACCCCACCTCCACCACCAAGAGCCCCGTGGATATTTCAGTGGGCCTGGAGGTGGCAGAAAGAGGACATAACCTGGAGGACGAAGTCATTGGTGAAGAGGTGGAGTTAGATAACGATGTGGAGCTCCCGGCAGTGTCACCCGGTGGGGCAGGCAGCCAGTAACTGTTCAGCATTCCGGAGGTGTCTAGCCAGTCTCAGCAGTTGCTCTCTGGCAAGGAGAGGAGATGCCTGGTAAGTGGCTGTGGTTTGTGTAGTGCAGGGGTGGGTTCAGGGAATAAAAATGTACAAAGCTAGCTGTGTTTCTGTGTGCTGGACATTTCCCTGTGTAGATAATCAGTATGGCAGAAGAGGGTGTTGATGCACACCGAGATCTCACAGGAATCCTCCAGAGAGATCTCTAGGAAAGTTTCCTGGAGGTACTCGGTAATCCTCTGCCAAAGGTTCCCATTGTAGGAAACTTTCCCGCACCATTCAGCAATCACTTGTGCCAGGACCAACTCGCACACAGGTGAGCAGCACAGGGAGCATGGCAGAAGCCACAAGCATGTAGTAGAATCATAGAAACAGAGAAGATTAGGGTTGGAAGAGACCTCAGGAGGTCATCTAGTCCAACCCCCTGCTCAAAGCAGGACCAACCCCAACTAAATCATCCCAGCCAGGGCTTTTTCAAACCAGGCCTTAAAAACCTCTAAGGATGGATATTCCACCAGCTCCCTAGGTAACCCATTCCAGTGCTTCACCACCCTCCTAGTGAAATAGTGTTTCCCAATATCCAAACTAGACCTCCCCCACTGCAACTTGAGACCATTACTCCTTGTTCTGTCATCTGCCACCACTGAGAACTGCCTAGCTCCATTCTCTTTGGAACCCCCCTTCAAGTAGTTGAAGGCTGCTATCAAATCCCCCCTCACTCTTCTTTTCTGCAGACTAAATAAGCCCAGTTCCCTCAGCCTCTCCTCATAAATCATGTGCCCCAGCACCGCCCCCCCCCCAATCATTTTTGTTGCCCTTCGCTGGACTCTCTCCAATTTGTCCACATCCTTTCTGGGGCGGGGGATCCAAAACTGGAAGCAATACTCCAGATGCGGCCTCACCAGTGCTGAATAGAGGGGAATAATCACTTCCCTCGATCTGCTGGCAATGCTCATACTAATGCAGCCCAATATGCTGTTAGCCTTTTTGGCAACAAGAGCACACTGTTGACTCATATCCAGCTTCTCGTCCACTGTAATTTCCAGGTCCTTTTCTGCAGAACTGCCGCTTAGCCAGTCGGTCCCCAGCCTGTAGCAGTGCATGGGATTCTTCGGTCCTAAGTACAGGACTCTGCAGTTGTCCCTGTTGAACCTCATCAGATTTCTTTTGGCCCAATCCTCCAATTTGTCTAGGTCACTCTGGACCCTATCCCTACCCTCCAGCATATCTACCTCTCCCCCCATCTTAGTGTCATATGCGAACTTGTTGAGGGTGAAATCCATCACATCATCCAGCTCATTAATGAAGATGTTGAACAAAACCGGCCCCAGGACCGACCCCTGGAGTACTCCGCTTGATACTGGCTGCCAACTAGACATCGAGCCGTTGATCACTACCAGTTGAGCCCAACAATCTAGCCAGCT
The DNA here is from genome assembly GCF_028017835.1 of Emys orbicularis. Lineage (NCBI taxonomy): Eukaryota > Metazoa > Chordata > Testudines > Emydidae > Emys > Emys orbicularis. The sequence continues at coordinate 88,883,222 of NC_088691.1, forward strand.
TTCTATCCACCTTATAATCCATTCATCCAATCCATACTTTTTTAACTTGCTGACAAGAATACCATGGGAGACCGTATCAAAAGCTTTGCTAAAGTCAAGGTATATCATGTCCACCACTTTCCCCATATCCACAGAGCCAGTTATCTCATCATAGAAGGCAATCAGGTTGGTCAGGCATGACTTGCCCTTGTTGAATCCATGTTGACTGTTCCTGATCACCTTCCTCTCCTCCAAGTGCTTCAAAATGGATTCCTTGAGGACCTGCTCCATGACTTTTCCGGGGACAGACGTCAGACTATGTAGTTCCCCAGATTCTCCTTCTTCCTTTTTTTAAAGATGGGCACTATATTTGCTTTTTTCCAGTTGTCCAGGATCTCCCCTGATCACCACAAGTTTTCAAAAATAATGGCCAATGGCTCTGCAATCACATCCACCAACTCCCTCAGCACCCTCAGATGCATAGTATCCAGCCCCATGGACTTGTGCATGTCCAGCTTTTTAAAATAGTTCTTAATCTGTTCTTTCACTACTGAGGGATGCTCACATCCTCCCCATACTGTGCTGCCCAGTGCAGTAGTCTGGGAGCTGACCTTTTCTGTGAAGACCGAGGCAAAAAAGCATTGAGTACTTCAGCTTTTTTCCACATCCTCTGTCACTAGGTGGCCTCCCCCATTCAGTAAGGGTCCCACACGTTCCCTGACCTTGTTCTTGTTGCTAACATCCCTAGTCATCTGTCCAAGTTTCCACTTCTTGTAAGCTTCCTTTGTGTGTTTAAGCTCACTGAAGATTTCACTGTTAAGCCAAGCTGGTTACCTGCCATATTTGCTATTCTTTCTGCACATCGGGATGGTTTGTTCTTGTGCCCTCAATAAGGCATCTTTAAATTACAGCCAGCTCTCCTGGACTCCTTTCCCCCTCGTATTGGCCTCCCAGGGGATCCTGCCCATCAATTCCCTGAGGGAGTCAAAGTCTGCTTTTCTGAAGTCCAGGGTCCATATTCTGCTGCTCTCCTTTCTTCCTTTTGTCAGGATCCTGAACTCAGCTATGCTACCCACTTCTACTTCCCCTACCAATTCTTCCCTGTTTGTGAGCAGCAGGACAAGAGAAACATGGCCCCCAGTTGGTTCTTCCAGCACTTGCACCAGGAAGTTATCCTCAACACTCTCCAAAAACTTCCTGGATTGTCTGTGCACTGCTGTATTGCTCTCCCAGCAGATGTCAGTGTGATTGAAGTCCCCCTTCTGTTAGTTGCCTGCAGAAAATCTCGTCTACCTCATCCTCCTGGTCTGGTGGTCTATAGCAGACGCTCACCACAACACCACCTTTGTTGCTCTCGCCTCTAAACTTAACCCAAAGACTCTCAACAGGCTTTTCTCCAGTTTCATACTGGAGATCTGAGCAATCATATTGCTCTCTTACTTACAGTGCAACTCCTTCACCTTTTCTCCCCAGCCTGTCCTTCCTAAACAGTTTATACCCATTCATGATAGTGCTCCTGTCATGTGAGTTACCCCACCAAGTCTCTGTTATTCCAATCACATCATAGTTCCTTGACTGTGCCAGGACTTCCAATTCTTCTTGCTTGTTTCCCGGGCTTCTTGTGCTTGTGTACAGGTACTTAAGATAACTAGCCAATTACCCTACTTTCTCAGTATGAATCAGGAGGCCTCCCGTTATGCCCTCCTCCTTGTGTTTCCTCCCAGTATCCCACTTCCCCACTTACATCAGGGCTTAGGTCTCCATTCCCTGGTGAACCTAGTTTAAAGCCCTCCTAACTAGGTTAGCAAGCCTGCCTGCAAAGATGCTCCTCCCTCTCTTCATTGGGTGGATCCCATGTTTTCCTAGCAATTCTTCTTCCTGAAACAACATCCCATGGTCGAAGAATCCAAAGCCCTGTCTCCAACACCACCTGTGTAACCACACATTTACTTCCAGAATTCAATGGTCCCTACCTGTTCCTTCAACATGACTTATGCCTCAAACTCCTTTATCCTTTTTCCCAGAGCCACATAGTCTGCAGTGACCCACTCAAGCCATTCTTGGCCTTAGTAGATGTACCCTCGCTTCCCTGCTTGACCCCGTCTATGGAAAAATGTAGGAGAATATTAGAATTTTTTTCCTAGTAAGCTGCACCACAACCCTTGTGGAGTGCTCTTTTCCCAATGTAGAGCACACCCTCACCACCCCCAGACAACACTCACCTTGCTTTGGGTATTCGCAGAGATGTGTGCTTGCCAAGGGTCAGTGACAAAGTGACTGTAATGTTACAAATGGTGTATTTTACTGAAATGTTTCAATTCTGTGCATGAACATAAAAATCATGCTTCTGTGCATTATTCCTTCTGCTTTGGCAGATGTGGCCTTCAGGAACACCCTACACCCAGCCAAGTATTTCCGCCAGATAAGAAAGCACCCAAGATTGAGCAAAGAAGACATGTTCCGGGAGGTACTGCACTTCTCCAAAGCAGAGAAAAGGAGGAGAGAGAAGCCAAAAGGCAGGACAGAAAATAAAATCAGGATGCTACTAAGTGGCTGATTAACATAATGGAGGAGTAAACGCAGATGCTGAAGTCCTTAATAATGCTGCAGACTGAGCAGATGAGTGCCTGCCCTCTCATGTAGCACATTCAGAACTCTTTTCCATTTCCCCCCCCCTCCAAACTCCGCCCATACAGTCCTTTCTGCTTTCCGGGACTTCTCGGTTTCCCCTTCACTCCACTCCCTCAGACAACTTTCAAAATTATAGCTGGACCTACACACAGCTCTGAAAGTCTTCCCTTCCCAGGTACCTCCTTTCCCACCAAGCATCTTTGTGTGTGTGTGTGTGTGTTGTGCAATAAAAGCAAAATTTTTAATGGTAACTCATCTTTGTTTCCTACAAATTGAGATAGCAGGCACTACCAATACATACACAGGCAGTTTAATCATTTGCTTACTGGAATGAAAGGCTCCAGATGTCACCATTGCTTCCTAGGAAAACTACATGTGATGTAACATTGCAGCACCAGTCTCAGAGATATACATTACTGGTTCTCATTTTCAAAGTGTTGCCTCAAAGCCTCCCTGATTCGAATTGCCCCCCTCTGGGACCCTCTGATAGCCCTGGTATCTGGCTGCTCAAACTCAGCAGCCAAGTAGTCTGCCTCACCACTCCACCCCTGAGCAAACTTTTCACCCTCAACTTCACAAAGATTATGCAATGTACAACATGCGGCTCTGACAATGGGAATATTATCCGCATCGAAGTCTAACCTGCCATAAAGGCATCGCCAGCACGCCTTTAATCTGCCAAAGGCACATTCCACTGTCATCCGACACCTACTCAGCCTGTTGTTGAACCACTCCCTACTGCTGTCCAGGTTTTCCATGTCATGTTTCATGAGCCAGGTCTGTAACGGATATGCTGTGTCTCCCGGGATCACTATGGTCATTTCAACGTCCCCCACTGTAATCTTCTGGTCTGGAAAGAAAGTCCCCACTTGTAGCTTTCTATATAGGCCGGTGTTCCTGAAGATGTGTGCGTCATGCACCTTCCTGGACCACCTCGCATTGATGACAGTGAAATGCCCACGGTGATCCACAAGTGCCTGCAGCACCATGGAGAAGTACCCCTTCCTATTGATGTACTCCATTGCAAGGTGGTCTGGTGCCAAAATTGGAATGTGTGTGTCATCTATCAGACCTCCACAGTTAGGGAAACCCATTTCTGCAAAGCCGTCCACTATTACACGCACATTTCCCAGAGTAACGGTCCTTTGTAGCAGGATGCAATTAATTGCCCTGCACACTTGCATTAACACAGCCCCAACGGTCAACTTCCCAACTCCAAATTGATTTGCGACCAACCGGTAGCAGTCTAGCGTCGCCAGCTTCCATGCAGTGATTGCCATGTGCATCTTTACCAATAGGGCAGCTCTTATTCTGGTGTCTTTGAGCTGCGGTACTAGGGCGAGCTCCACACACAGGTCCAGGAAGGTGGCTTTCCGCATCCAAAAGTTCTGTAGCCACTGCTCGTCATCCCACACCTGCATGACTATAAGATCCCACCATTCAGTGCTTGTTTCCCAAGCTCAAAAGCGATGGTCCACCCTCTGCAGCTGTTCTGTGAATGCCAAAAGCAATCTAAAATTGCTCCTATTCATATCACACAGCGTGTCAGGCAACTGGGTGTCTTCTTCTGTTAGGAACTTCTCAACTAACTGCACTGCCATCCGTGATGGCTTCATGACAGTTATCAAAGCATAGAAGAGCAGTGCAGGATCCATCCCTTCTCACAAAGATTCCAGGGTGCACAGCAAACAAGGACTGTTGAAAAATGTTGTGAAAGAAAGCCGGAAGCCCATGGAATGCTGGGACAGAAAGCAATGCATCATGGGACATTGAGCCAAGTCCCAAGATATGCCACAATCTGCTTCGCCTTCCCACAAGAACTAGTGGCAGAAGGTGTTAAGCTGGACTGTAGGATAGGTACCCACTGTGCACTGCTCACACTGTTGATGCTAAGTGCCCCAAGTGTGGATGCGATCTACTGACAAAGGGAGTGAATGTGAACATGCAATACTGATTTTTATTATAACGCTTTTTGAGTGTCGACATAACTTTTGTTGACAAAGCTCTGTAGTGTAGTGTAGCCAAGGCCTTAATCTGTAAATTCTTTGTAGTAGGGACAGTCATTTACTATAAGTTTATACAGTGACTAATGCAATGGAGCTCCAACCTAGTTGAGACCACTAGATACCACTAGTATGAATGATAGATGATAATTTTCCAGTAATAATAATGAGGAAAAACAACTTAAACAGAGCCTGAGTTGTACCACCTTTTCCTCTATCTTAGCCTCCTGACAAATTACAACTAAGTCCGGAGAGCCAAACTGAATTTTCTTCCAACTTTCCACACTTTCCCCATGTTTATTAACAATTAAGACAGACAATGAAAATGTTGCTGGGGAGTGTAAAAGAGCAATAAGCAGGGCTTTTCAAAGGTTTATGTATCGGATTCTGTACAGATGACACTGTCTGAAATGTCGGATTTTACATAGACTACAAGCAAAGGATTCATAAAATGCATGGTTGCTCTGATACCCATTAACTTGTTCATTCCTGCATATCAGTCTTGAGGAAGGTTATTTCATAGCTTTGTGAAGCAGTGAACATCAGTGTTAAGGGTGATCTGAAACAAGCTCAACAAACTTTATGTTCACACATGGGGGAACTAGTGATCAAACGGTAAAATTACAGGGCAGAAATACTGAGCCATTTACTAGCACAGGGATCGGCAACCTTTGGCACGTGGCCCACCAGGGTAAACACCCTGGCTGGCCGGGCCGGTTTGGTTACCTGCCGCGTCCACAGGTTCGGCCGATCGCGGCTCCCACTGGCCGCCGTTCGCCACTCCAGGCCAATGGGGGCTGCAGGAAGCGGCGCGGGCTGAGGGATGTGCTGGCCACTGCTTCCCGCAGCCCCCATTGGCCTGGAGCGGAGAACCGCGGCCAGTAGGAGCCGCGATCGGCTGAACCTGCGGATGCAGCAGGTAACCAAACCGGCATGGCCCTCCAGAGTGCTTACCCTGGCGGGCCGCGGGCCAAAGGTTGCCGATCCCTGTACTAGCAGACAACTCCACTCCCCCCATTCCTAAAAGCATCATAAGGAAATGCAAAGCAGTCTGAGTTCTAGACATTTAATAGCATAGATGCCACATATTAGTCCACCAAGAACAACAGGAGTGGCAACAGTTCACAAACAGGAAGAAGGCCTAATGTCTAGACTTTTGCTTGCACAGAGAGGAGAGTATAGCCAAATCTCTGCCTACTGTTTGCGCCTTCCCATTTCCTCTGCTAGATTTGGGCACTGATTCCATGGAGGAATAGTTAGGGAGCAGTCCCAGCTCCCCAGGGGAGGGATAGGATTGAAATTTTTCCCAACCCTTCCCCAGACGAGGCAATGTAGGGAAGATCCCATTCCTCTGTACATCCACACAAGTTCTAGCCTGAATCTAGCCCCTGCTTTGTAATGAATCATTTGACCAGCTGTGCTATGAACCTTCTGAGAGTCACTCATCATTAAGTTTATCCATTATAATGGTGCAATTGAAAATATGAAGGTGCCTCACTATGTAGACAATTTGCCTGTTTTGTCAGGGGTAGAAAAACTGCAATCCAACTCCAGAACTAGACCAACGTGACAAATCTCCTCCTAAGCTCCCACTGATTGGAAACACTAATATATTCTTGAGAGGATTTTGATCACAAAAGCTGTCCTCATCTTTCACTAATGTGATTCCGTGGCCAGTTTTTGTTGTTGTTTTGTTATGTTAATGTCCACTGGTGGATAATCAATTATACATCATACAGATACCAGGTAGAAATCAGTGAAGAAGAAATACTAGTTTGTGTATATTAATGATTTGGCTTAAAGTTAACAGTGGATGACCAAGGGTTTATTTAAGATTAGTAATCATTTAAATGCCACATAAAGGCAAACAAACAAACAAAACAAAAACAATATGCTGCTTTTGTAACAAACTGATATATCATAGTTTGATAGACATTAATATGGCCCCCATCTGAGCAGCATGAGGTAGGGAAGTGCTATCATCCCCATATTTAGATGGGGAACTGAAGCCCAGCTAGGCTAAATAGCTTTCCCAAGGTCACACAAGAAGTCTGTGGCAGAGCAGGGAACTGAATCCTTGTCCCTGTCAAGTGTCCAAATTACTGGACCATCCTCTCTCTGTATCCTTCTCCCACATGCATTTGGAATTGGAGCATAAATTTGAAGCATAACCAGCTATTGAAGATAGGAAACATCAGTTTGAATAGTTTATTGCAGGTCCCTCTCTTCACTGAATTTTATTCTTTGTAAGTTTCCTGGGTCTTTGAAAGCATAGCCCAGAAAGAAGGGACCTGAGCCAATTTTGTTCAAATCCTTTGCCTATCATAAGTGGTCATTGCTTTCTGCAAAGTGCTGACATATCTCTTGCTAATAATAATGAAAAGTGAATTTGAAGCCAAAGCAGTTTGCTACCATCCTTACACTGTTCACCAATCAACCTCACAAACAGCATTAGTTTCTAAGGTGTCCTCAGGCTCCTTAATCTATAGAAAGCTTTAAAACAAAAAGGATGTGTCACTAAAAATATTGTATCCATGTCTCAAGAACAGAATCTGCAGATGTTCAAAGATGAAAACAGAAATACTCCCAAATTAGATACAGTACTCATCCTTCATGCTTATATACAAGTGCTCTGAGATTAAGTATGGTTACATACTTTTAGGAGGTCTTTTTACAGAATATCTGTGGGTGGTCATTTAAAATATTCTGGCGTCTGGAGAACTGAATCAAGCTGAAATGTCTGTGAATGTATGTACCCCTGTTAATTCATCTATACAGCATGTTACTTTGTGCAGTTATTTGTCTTATGTGCTAGAAGTCGATCTTTGAATCCACAGCCCTGATAAGAAGCCTCTTCTATTCCCATTACTCTTCATTTATCCCCCTTCTCTCAAGTATCTGTAATTTTTCCTCTCATTTACTCTTTAAATGTGGTGCCAGGTGCGAGTATGCATCCATGGATCCTGAACTGGTTCTAGTCATCATAGCTCCATTAAAGTCAGTGCAGCACCTGCCATGGAAGTGAACGATCATTTACACCAGTTGAGACTCTCCCTTCTGGATTCCATGTTCTAAAGGGGCCTTTTTGCTGCAGCGGTTTCATCCTTCATTGTGACAAAGCATCCCAAAATGCAAGGCAACTTCCATCATGTTCCCACAAGTCAAAAGGTACAACATTCTAACATGTGTCAAGACATTGTGATGAAACATCACACTGCTGAACTGGGATCCTTTACTTAATCTGACCTAAATTAATAATATAACTTAATCTATTCCTGCATGGTGCTAAATGAACAATGATCAAAAGTCTGTTATTTTTCAGACCACTTCTTAAACAATAGAACTCTGTAGACATACTATTTAGCTATCAGAATACCACTTATTAACAGTGTCGATTATCAGAGACGTGTTAGTCTGGATCTGTAAAAAGCAACAGAGAGTCCTGTGGCACCTTTAAGACTAACAGATGTATTGGAGCATAAGCTTTTGTGGGTGAATGCCCACTTCGTCAGATACATGCATCCGACGAAGTGGGCATTCACCCACGAAAGCTTATGCTCCAATACATCTGTTAGTCTTAAAGGTGCCACAGGACTCTCTGTTGCTTTTTACACTTATTAATAGATATTCTAGATGTAATTGCGGGTAACTAAAGTATCTGGTAATGGATGTCCCAAGTCACTGCTGGTAATTATCTCCCAATAATCCTATAATGGTTGGAAATCAACTCTGAAGTGCTAGATACCAGTTGTAAAACTGGGGGACAGATCTTCAGCTGGCTCTGAAAAGGAATGTACCAATTTGTTCCAGCTGAGGATGTGGCCCTGTGTATTTATTTTATAGTATTTTCTGATGGTGAAGTGAAATGAACCATCTTCTTTCTACTGTCTATCTTTGTTGAACGAAAGTGTACTATGAAATTTCATTTTTCATCACCTTTTTCTTCATAACCCATAATAATGAACCGAAAGTTACTTTAATAATGTGCTCTTGTAACTGCCTGTTAAAAGCAGCCATTAAAAATAATGAACTACAAAATTAATTTAAAGTACTGCAGACAATTCATCAGTAGTTTGTTCAAGTTACACAGACTTTGTTTTAAAAGTTATGTGTGGAGATGCCTATTATCTGTTGCTAAAGTAATGTTTTCAAAATCAACATTATACCTCAGTCTGGAAAGTTCCTTAGTTAATTTGAACAGTGGAGCACTGCAAAAATAAAAACAGAGAACATGTTATGCAACATTTAGTTCTACTGAGCCATCCTGCAGCATAATTTTACCAGTTATTCTATGTTTCCATTATGTTTAATTCTCTTACTAGGAACAGACTGCAGATGGCCCCATCCTTTTCCACACAGCTAAGACTATTTTCTAATAAATTATAATGGCTACAATATGAGCACCCAGATCTAAGACAATTCATTTGTTATGGGAAGTTAATTAATATTTTCCCCATTTCTATGGAACATTTACTTTCAAACAGATACTATAATCTAGAGTCTGGAACTTAATACTATTCTTTGATTAGCTAACAAGAAAATAAAAACTAAAAAACTAGTTTCAGAAAACAAGAAAATGTGTAAAACTGCGGGGAGTAAAAATTATTTCACACATACTTGTCTGCAGTTGAATTTGAAGTTATACTTATGTACAAGTGACAATATTCTGCATAATGTAACTTCACTGTTTTATAATAATAAAAATAAAAAACCCAAGCAGCATTATTTTAACAACTCAATTATTAAATGCTGGATTGTTCAGCTGCATTTATCTATTTCTTAATTCAAAATGGTTATACACAGGAAGATGTATTTGCATTGTGGTATTCATTCAAAATAACCATACCAAACAGATGTCCACCTGGGATTAAATGGGTAGAGTTTGATCAATTGCCTACTTTGAAGTCAGTGAGACTATTGACATGCTTAAAAAAATAACAGGAGTACTTGTGGCACCTTAGAGACTAACAAATTTATTAGAGCATAAGCTTTCGTGGGCTACAACCCACTTCTTCGGATGCATATAGATATGGTTCACTCTATATGCATCCGAAGAAGTGGGTTGTAGCCCACGAAAGCTTATGCTCTAATAAATTTGTTAGTCTCTAAGGTGCCACAAGTACTCCTGTTATTTTTGCGGATACAGACTAACACGGCTGCTACTCTGAATATTGACATGCTTGAAGTTTAAGGCACATGTTTAAGAGCTTTGCTGGATCAGGGCCTATGTGATGTAGCTCTTTAATCATTTGCCTTTTTTTCTGCATACTTGTAACCACTCATGTCCATCCATGCAGATAAGCTAAACTAGTCCTTCCAAAGTGCATTCCTGTGCACCTTGCTCAACTGAATTTTATCTACCATCAGGTTGCCTTATGTAGCTAAGGGAAATGTAACGTACATTGGAAGGAACAATTTTAACTGCTCCAGAGAGTTAGGTCAGTTTAGGCAGAGTGGAATTTCCAGATTATTTTCTTGTAGGTTAGAACCAGCAGAGTAGGCAATTTTATGGGATGCCAAAGAATGCCTTTCCATGCATGGTAAAAAACTCTTAAAGATCTTCTGTAACAATTCAGCCTACAGGTTGTCCATTTTAATGACAGAGGTGGCAGACCTTGAATGTCTGGTTTGGAAAAGTAAGCTATTTATTCAGTAAAAGGTACATAACACGAATAATGACCTTTGGTGGAATTTGTATAGTCACATCCTAAATGCTTATTCATATCCGTAGTTCCATCAATAATTTTCCATGCCACATGCAAGTTAAAATTCAGACAGTATAGAATACATTCTGTTTTTATCCAAAAAATAAGTTCAAAGGTCAAAATCTGGAAAACTACAGTGCAGCAAACTGCCACAGTGTACAATATAGTTATGGCATAAGTGTTTTATAAATACAATAGGCCAAACTCTTCCCTCCGCTAACCCATTAAAACCCACTGAATGTTACTGGTAGAATTTAGACCTATATGCTCTCCTTGACCTTTGCTTTAGAAAAACATAAAAGAGTTAAAAGCAGGGCCGGCTCTAGGCACCAGCAAAACAAGCTGGTGCTTGGGGCGGCACATTTTTAGGGGCGGCATGGCCGGCGCCAGAATGCCGCCCCTAAAAATGTGCCCCGGCCGCCCTAGCTCACCTCCACTGCTGCTGCCACGGCGCGCGAAACAGCTGATTCGCGCGCCGCTACTCGCCCTCCCTCCCAGGCTCTCAAGCCTGGGAGAGAGGGGGAGCAGCGGCGCGCGAATCAGCTGTTTCGCCCGCCGCGGCGGCTCGGGGTCTCCCCCTCCCTCCCAGGCTCTCAAACCTGGGAGGGGGGGGGGAGATCCCGAGCGGCCGTTTCGCGCGCTGCTGCTCCCCCTCCCTCCCAGGCTTGAGAGCCTGGGGGGAGGAGGCAGGGCTGGGGATTTGGGGAAGGGATGGAGTTGAGGCGGGACCGGGGGTGGGGTAATTAAAGAACGGGGGGGGGCGGCCAAAATTGTTTTTGCTTTGGGTGGCAAAAATCCTAGAGCCAGCCCTGGTTAAAAGGAGCATATATAAAAAATATATCATCACTTTAAGATGAGGAATTGGTTTTGTGAAGGCTAGCATATTTAAACGTGTTTCCTTCAAGCTTCAACATAGCCTGGTTTAAGTCCTGTATCCAGACTTCAGTTTCATGCATAGGTGCTGGAATGAAGGACGCTGGGAGTTCTACCGCATCACCTGCTTTGAAGTAGTTTCCATTATATAGAGGGTTTGCAGTTTGGTTCAATGGCTCTCTGCACCCCCACTATAAAAATTGTTCCAGCACCTCTGGTTTCATGTGTACATTCAGATACTTAGATGCTTAAATGGTAGCATTTGCAAACACCTACATAAGCAAAGGTCATTTTTCAAAATCAACCCCCCATTGAGCTTCATTCAGTGTGTGGGTCTTGTGGATGAAGTCTCGAAAATCAGAAGCCCTGCCTCCTGTGATGGACATTAATATTGAGGGAGTATTTTTCATTAAACTAAGAAATATAAATGATAATTTAAATACAGTAGAACCTCAAAGATATGAACACCAGAGTTACAGACTTACCAAAAGTCAAGCAGCAGAGCAGACCAAAAAAAAAAAAAAAAGGGGGCAAATACTGTACTACAGCTCTGAGGCTCAAGGGAGTTAGGGCTGCAGACGCAGGTCAGGGGCTTAAGGCTCCGGGCTTCTGACCCTCGGGAGCATGGGGCTCAGGGCTTTAGACAAGGGGGGGGGGAATGCTGAGGCTTCAGCCCCATGGTTCCGCTCCTGGTTTCAGCCCCGGGGGGGGGGGGGTACAGAGGCTCCTGGTTTCAGTCCTGTGGGGGGAACTGGGGCTCCTGGTTTCAGCCCTGTGGGCAGGGCCGGCTCTACCGTTTTTGCCGCCCCAAGCAAAAAAAAAAAAAAAAGCCGCCCGAACTGCCGAAGAAAAAACAAAACAAAAAAACGCTCGGACTGTGCCGCCCCAAGAACGGACGCAATGCCACCCCTTAGCATGTGCCGCCCTAGGCACGTGCTTCCTCTGCTGGTGCCTGGAGCTGGCCCTGCCTGTGGGGGGCACTAGGGCTTGGGGCTTTAGCTATGAGGGGAGTGCCAGTTTCAGCCCCAGCGCTCCCCCTGTAGCTAAAGCCCCGAGCCCTGCCCTGCTGAAGCAGGGAGCAGAGCCATGGGGAGCCCTGAGCCCCAGCGCCCCCCATGGGCTGAAGTTGGGATCAGAGCTACGGGGCTGAAGCTCAAAGCCCCAGCATCTCCTGCAAGGCTGAACTGGGCACAGAGCTGCAGGGCTGAAGCCCTGACCCCAGCGCTTCCCCCATGTCTAAAGCGCTGAGCCCCGGTGCTCCCATGAGGCAGAAGCCCAGACTCCTCCACATCCATAAGCCTGACCCCCCCACCACCCTGCAGCTGCAGCCTCAACTCCCCATGTGGCTGAATCTGTAACCTCTACTTCAGAGTTACAGAATATTTCAGAGTTATGGACCACCTCTGTTCCCAAGATGTCCACAACTCTGAGGTTCTACTGTATTAACTTTTTAACTTGTAACCCACTTTTAACTTTTAGGCACCCCTAGCATGCCAGCGCCCCTAGGCATGTGCCTACTTGGAAATCCAGCCCTGGTTCTGGGCTGGCTTCATTTCAGTGATTCTTGAGGTATGTGGTTTCTAAAGTCTAGAGAACCGTTTGGGAAGAAACTTGCTATATGGCATAAGTATAAAATATTACTATATTTCTCAAATCAATACATTAAAAACTAAAACAATGGCTTTGAATCATTAAAGTATTCATTGAAATTAAAAAGATAGGTGCGTGCTACCCATTTTCTCCTCCCAGTGTCACTCCCCATATATTGCATCTTGTCTTAAAGAAAGGGCTGCATTTTCAGCTGCTGTAAATTGCCAGGGATCTGGGCTTAAGTATGTAAACTCTGAGGAGTCGTTTACTATGTCTTCACGGCACATTCCATATTAGGATTACAGAGGGCCGATACTATTTTCAAGAAGAATCTGGAATTTCTCTGAAAATTGTAAGAAGTCAGTATTCAAATAAAGGTATCAAGTTTCCATACTTCTTCACTTGACTATAGATACCTGCCTGATCGGTCTCTCTCTGGAGATTATATTTAAAGAAAAAGCTATTATCTGTGAGAGGTGCTGAATAAAGTTCTGTTCAACAGTAGAGAGATTCATCATCTTGCACAGTACTGTGTGTGCCAGCCCTGGAGAAGTGTGGCCATTCAGAGTGGCCAGAAACAAAGAAATCATATGCTTATCAGCCACCAAGAAAAGCACACACACTGCAATGATTAATATGCACTCATGTGGAGAGCTGCTCTTTTTTGCCATTAAAACATGTATTACTTACATTGCATCTTTCATCAAAGTCTTCTAATTGCACTACACTTTCTGATCATTTAATTGTCTATGGTATTTTGAAGATACACCATATTTATCCAACTCCTCCCGCACTATTTAAATTACAATGCAATGGTACAAGCTTGCTCTCAAAACAACTCCTTTTTCTCATTAGCATGAAGCATACTAGTGAGCACAAAATCCTGTTAATGCAAAATAAATGTTACATAGTTAAAAATCGTGAAGACTCAGGAATGAAATTACGGTTCAAATGGAAAAATTAAGTTGGCTGTGTTGCACATCCTGTATGTTTTCGCGTATGTATTTTACATTATAAACAACTTGCATGTTTGCTTTTCAGGACTAATTTAACTGTGCAACCTTAATGACCTGTGTTAATGAGACAGATCCTCAATTTGTATAAATTGGCATTGTCTCATTGAAATCAATAGAGCTATACCAGTTGACTCTGGATGAGGATCTGGCCTCATGGATTTTGTTTATTTATTTATTTTTGCATTTGATTTCCCCCAGAAAGTGTCAATTAAAAAAATAGACTGTGCTTAATATTAAATCATGGCTTTGAGGTTCACCTGTCATTAAGGTGAATGAGTTGCAGGTATCCCTTTTGATAATGCTATTGATCTTGCTCTCACTGAAAGCATTTGGAATTAAGCCATTGAGTTTACAGAGGAACAGAGAAGGGCAACAAAAATGATTAGGGGTATGGAACAGCTTTCATATGAGGAGAGATTAAAAAGACTGGGGCTGTTCACCTTAGAAGAGAGACTAAGGGGCAGATATGATATAGGTCTATAAAGTCATGAATGGGTGGAGAAAAGGTATCATTTACCCCTTCACATAACACAAGAACTAGGGTTCACCTGATGAAATTACTAGACAACACATTTTAAACAAACCAAAGGAAGTACTTCTTCACACAACATATAGTCAACCCCTGTGGAGCTGGTTGCCATGGAATATTGTGAAGGCCAAAAGTATAACTGGGTTCAAAAAAGGATTAGATAAATTAGAATTAGAGGACACGTCCATCAATAGCTATTAGCCAACACGGTCAGGGACGCAATCCTGTGTGCTGGGTATCCCAAAACCTCTAACTGCCAGAAGCTGGGCCTGGATGGCAGGGGATGGATCACTCAAAATTGCCCTGTTCTGTTCATTCCCTCTGATGCATCTGGCATGGGCCATTGGGCTACATGGGCCATTGGTCTGACCCAGTATGGCTATTCTTATGAAAGTTCAATGAGAGCAGTACTGGGCATATTACTTGGCTAGGTCAATAGATTTGTTAGCACAGCCTGGCAAACCACAGAGCAGCACAAGTGTTGACATGGGTGCGAGGGGGTTATTGGCAGAATATTTCAGAATTTAGAAAAAATTTGAAATATTCTTTACTTTATTTCCCAGAGAATTTGATTCTCCATACTAATCAGTAACAACTCTACCTCTGAGAATATACTTTTTGAAATTATTACAATGGCGTAAACATGACATAACCAAATGGGTAATTAATGGGACAGAGACACCCACAATGACCATATTTATGTGGATACCAGATGCTTGTAGGTATCTGAATTTTTGTGAGAGCATCAGGAGAAAATCTGCAGTTGGAAGTACTGGGGTTCATACCCAATCCTCTTTCCCAAAGTTTATGCACTTTTATTACAGAGTATTA
Organism: Emys orbicularis; assembly: GCF_028017835.1. Taxonomy (NCBI): domain Eukaryota; kingdom Metazoa; phylum Chordata; order Testudines; family Emydidae; genus Emys; species Emys orbicularis. The sequence continues at coordinate 88,898,379 of NC_088691.1, forward strand.
AAAGGTTTGTCTCTGACATGAAATTCGACAATTTTAGCTTTTCATCAGACACAAGAAAAAGGTAGAAAAAATTGTTGTGACTTGTGCCATTTTGTGTATTTTCATGATCTACAAAAATGATTGTGATTTTCCATTTTCATTAGGGTTTCGTGTTTAACAGGAGCCCCTTTTCAGCTCTGTTTCCCCTTAATAGCACAGGTGAGGTCAAATCAGTTAAATAAAAAAGCCCTCTGGCTTTAATGAAGAAGAATTTACAGAAGTGGGCACATAATGAGGGTTTGAGCTGAATCAAATATATTAGGTCTTCTAATCCCACTCCAGGCTAATCATACTAATACTACATATTCCTTGTATTTGAGGATTGTGAATGCACTTTAAATTATTAAATCAATGATTTAAGGGACCATTGAAGTCAATGTAAGCTCTGTCACTGACCTGGAGGTAGATTATATTGAAGTTAATGGGATCAGGATTTCAACTGAGATCATATGAACCTGTTTACAGCATTGAACTTCACTCTTCAGATTCCCATTATGGGAATGGTAGGTAGTTCAGGAAGTATTTTTGCTTTTCCTTTACATTTCAATTGCACCTTCTATACATGAGTCAAAACACTGAAGTCCAAACACCTGTAAAGTAAGGTATTTGGCTCCAATCCTGCCATCAATCTGCATAGGTAGACATCTGGGCCTGAATGGAACCCAAATGACTTTAATGATATAAAACCCACCTATGCGGATATTGTTGCAGATTCAGGGCATATACAGGTACATTTATACTACAATAAAAAGCTTGCAGCACCAAGTCAGTTGGCTCGGGCTCGCAGGGTTCAGCCTACAGGGCTAAAAATTGCAGTGTAAACCTTCAAGCTTGGGCTGCAGCCCAGACTCTGAGATCCAGCCTGATGGGGTTTCGGAGGCCTGGCTCCAACCCCACCCCAAACATCTACACTGTAATTTGTAGCCCAAGACCCAGAGCCCAAGTCAGCTAACCCAGGCCAGCTGCAGATCTTTTATTGCAATGTAGACATACTCTAAGTGTCGGTGTTCCCAATTTACAGCTGAGAAAACTGAGGCACGCTAAAGTTAATTATCTTAGTCAAAGGCAAATCACAATTTAAATAAAAAATCTGCATGGCTCAATGAAAAGTTATTTGATAAGACAGAGGGAATACAAACCAGCACTATCATTCATAGCATAATGTATAAGAGCATTCTGTATAAACAGTAGCATCTCAAGCTCATTGTTATTGATTAAACAGAATTTTAAGAGCATCCGAATTGCCATATTGGATCATTTGTCTAGTATCTTATCTATTGCAATGACCAGTAACAGAATTTCAGAGCCACACACAAAAAACTCCTGCAATAAGTAGCTGTGGAATAATTGGCCCATAGGAAAAATTTAAATAAAAATCCTCTCTCATTTCCCCTCCCCTTGTACAGTATATTGCTTATTATGAAGCATTACCCCTTTCCACATTTCTTGGCTTTCTGCCAGTGCTTGACTGTTTATAATTGCTTGATGATATTAATCATTTAAGAAAGCTGACACAGCAAGGTTTAGGTTCATGAGCTTTCCCCCCCCCCCCCCATCCCCACCTCCCCTGGTCTCCTTTCCTTATACTTAATATGAGGGCTGCAAACCTTATTTCTCAGATTGCTGCTCCCAGAAGGAGTGTGATTTACTTTACTCCCTTCCTAATCTGTTTCCTGCTCCAGTTCCTAGACTCTACTAGGAAGACAGAATTTGATGCATTTTCCACATCATACGTTAAGCTCTTAGCTCACGTAGTTTTAGAGGCGTGAATGTGTGAAGAAATAATGTATTTCAAGCATTATTTTATTGTTTTAAAATAGAGAACAAAGATTATTTCTTATAGATAAAAAAGGGAAGGATCCTCAGTTTGAGCTGCACTTTCATTTGGTGATGTGTACTCATTTGTATTATGGTTATTCATATACAAAACTAGAGCAGTTAAGCATTTATTTGACAAGAGTAATGAAATGCAGGAGGCCTCAGAGGGAAAAATACCCCTTGTGATGCATGGAGTAGAAGGCAGCTTGTGTATTTCAAAGCATCATCGGGTTAGATGCATGACATGTCTTGAGAGCTGTTAAATGCAGAGTTGTGATGCTGGCAAGAATTATTATTTCAAGTCCACTTGAACAAAAGTCACCCATACCACTGACATTTCTCTCCTTTTCTCCTACTCCTTGCAGCTGAAATTGAAAGTAGGTCATGCTGTAGATGTTGTAGATTCTACATTAGAGAAAGGAGCAGGATCAGCAAATTGCTTAAGCTAATTAAAAACAAACAGTCATGAAGCTGTTTAGCTCTCTTTAGTGTAAAATTACCACTTAACTGACAAAAAGGGTGAAGATAGAGGATATTTGAAAGAGTAGAGGGGCAGATAAGTCTTCAGAAAGTTAACATCTGGAATTTAATGCAGAAGATTTCAGTTCTGATAAGAACCCAAACATATAAGTATGAATCCAAGTTTTCTCAAGTCATCTAGACTTCTGGAGCCTACAAAGCTGAACTGAACATTTAAGAGTTCTAGCATTATCTGTTGGTGTGGAAGTCCCATTCTAGTCATCCGCTCCTAACTACAGTATCTACATACATTTTGTAAGATAGTTGGTTTATGGGGAGGATAGGTAAGTGTTGTGGATAATGATCCTCTAGTTCTGTTTTTTTAAATGTTTCCATAAAAGCCTAGAATTTCAGAGGCGTTTTTAAAACAAATTGAAAAAATTAAACAACTATGCATGAAGTTCTGCCAATAACCTTCATTATTTCAATAATTGCAGGAAATTGAAACTAAACAGCATGCAAAGTGGTGAGGGAGGCCATATTTTCTAGTGGGTTGAGAATGGTGAAGGAGGCAGGCACCCTGAGTTCTAGCTGTTGTTCAGCCTCTGTTTGGCCATGTGATTGTGTGCAAGTCACTTAAGGCTAGATTTAATTTAGCACAGCCTGCGATGCTCATGCATAAGGAGGTGGGACCACCCCACTCAACTCCACGGAAAGCACTGAGAGACAATTTTGCCTCGGAGAAACAATGCCTTCCCAGAGCTCCTTGGGTGCATGGGGGAAATGTGATTTGCAACATCCCTTTTGGCACAACAGCACACTCCCCCCTTGGTAGCCAGATATATTATTTGGCCAATTTGGCATGGTGGGGAGCAAAGTGAAGGTACGACTTAGCACTCTTCCCATTCGTTTCTACTCCCTTTTTGGTGAATTATCCTTGAGAGCTCCAGGGATTGTAGCCTATATACTCCTCTAATAATAATACATCTCTACCTCAATATAACGTGACCCGATATAACACAAATTCAGACATAATGCGGTAAAGCAGTGCTCCGGGGGGGAGGGGGGTGCGGACTCCGATGGATCAAAGCAAGTTCAATATAACGCGGTTTCACCTATAACGCGGTAAGATTTTTTGGCTCCCCCGGACAGCGTTATATCGAGGTAGAGATGTAATTCATACCTTTGCAAAGGCACAGTGCAATGCCTGTATACCCACTCAAGTACCAAGTAAGCCCTATTTTGAGGTTCTAAGTGCGACCTCAGTGGTACATAGGCATTATGCTGGCCCTTGGACAGTAGCTGAATTTCTCCCCATGTGAATTTTGCACAGCTCTCTGTCCCTTAGCTTGCTTCACGAAGGCCACCGTTTTGAATGTTTCTGATGAAAACAGGGAGGGTTTTTTATACGAGAAGAAATGTAAATAGTACAGTGTTCTGCTACTGTGCTTTGTTGTATTCATTTTCAAAAATGCTCCCTTGAGGGACATTTTTATTAATTATAGATTAACAAAGAAAATTCCATTCTGTAGTCTCAATAAGAAATCAAGATGGACTTCCTAGATCAGAGCCATAAGATTATATCTAACAACAAACCCAAGGGATAGAGATGCGGGAGCCCAAGGCAATCTACCATAGTATTATCAAAACTTGAGGGGTGCTGGAAAATAAAACTGCTGTGAAATTCTACTGACTATGCTAATAAATGTTAAGTAGGGTAATCACAAGGCTAGAGACAAAAAACAACAAACGCAATATTTGTTTTCTAACTAAAGTTTATTAACCCCTTTGGCAGCCTCAGTAGAGATTTTTCCAAACAGACACTAATATGAAATATATTAGTGCTTACAGCAGAAACTCAGGAGTTGTATCAAGAGCAGCAAATTAAAAAAAGTAGCGTATTGGTAGTGGTTTATATTGTCACTGGACACAAATATAGACCTAGACTCAGCCCTGGGTGATAGCATAACTGTGAGCACTCTGCAGTGGAACAGCCTCCCCAGGGAAATATCATGGTGTCACAGGTAACTGAACTCTGCAGTCTGAGTGCGGCAGTGGGTTGCACTGGCTGGTAAGGGGACATTCTGAATTTCTGCATCCCCAGAAGAAAGGTAGCGGAGCAAAACACTACCTGCCCTCTGTCCAGGGGTGCAGTGAGGTACAATTCTCACTACCCCAACTACGGCTAGGGTGAATCAGTCTCACTGTGTGAATTCTGATTACTTACTTAGTGATATATACCCACATGATGCACATATGATGTGTTTCTGCAAGCTGTTACCTACCATTGTTACATAGCAGGATGAAATTAATTACTAGTCCATGTAATGATGATGGATGGCTACTAATATCTTTGAATTTATCCATAACGGCCGTCACCTGGTTGATTAATATAATATTTGAAATAAAACTCCTCCTGGAAATTGCACGTGAAAAGACTTGCTAACCCTTAAAATCCTCCAGTCCATTTACACACTTCCTATAGTGAGATGCTCAGCACGTTGACACAATGGATTGATTGCACAACCACTCTTCACTATGGAATCTCAATTTCTTATTTAACTCCCACCACTGAGTGTTCTTTAATAAAATGCCATTTCTTCTGTACTTTTTGCATATAGGGCAGGCCAGGTTATTAAATCATAGAATCAAGTAGGACTGGAAGGGATCTCCTGAGGTCAACTAGTCCAATCCCCGGCACTCCTGGCAGGACTAAGAATTAGCTAGAACATCCCTGACAGGTGTTTGTCTAATCTGCTCTTAAAAATTTCAAATGATGGAGATTCCACAACCTCCCTAGATAATTTATGCCAGTGCTTAACTACCCTAACAGATGGAAAGTTTTTCCTAATGTCCATTCTAAACCGCCCTTGCTGCAATTAAAGCCCATTGCTTCTTGTCCTATACTCAAAGTTTAAGGAGAACAATTTTTCTCCCTCTTCCTTGTAACAATCTTTTATCTACTTGAAAACTGTTATGTCCCCACTCAGTCTTCTCTTCTACAGACTAAATAAACACATTTTTTTCAATCTTCCTCATAGGTCATCTTTGCTAGACCTTTAATCATTTTTGTTGCTCTTCTCTGGACTTTCTCCAATTTGTCCACATCTTTCCTGAAATGTGGCACCTTGAACTGGACACAATACTTCAGCTGAGGCCTTATCAGCGTGGAGTAGAGTGGAAGAATTATTTCTCTTGTCTTACTTACAGCACTCCTACTAAGGGTATGTCTACACTACGAAATTAGGTCGAATTTATAGAAGCCGGTTTTATAGAAATCGGTTGTATACAGCCGATTGTGTGTGTCCCCACATAAAATGCTCTAAGTGCATTAAGTCGGCGGACCGCGTCCACAGTACTGAGGCTAGCGTCGACTTCCGGAGCGTTGCACTGTGGGTAGCTATCCCACAGTTCCTGCAGTCTCCGCCGCCCATTGGAATTCTGGGTTGAGATCCCAATGCCTGAATGATGCAAAACACTGTCGCGGGGGGTTCTGGGTACATGTCGTCAGGCACCTCCCCTCCGTCAGAGCAACGGCAGACAATCGATTCGCGCCTTTTTACCTGGGTTACCTGTGCAGACAACATACCACGCCAAGCATGGAGCCCGCTCAGCTCAGCTCACCGTCACCATATGTCCTCTGGGTGCCGGCAGACGTGGGACTGCATTGCTACACAGCAGCAGCTAATTGCCTTTTGGCAGTAGACGGTGCAGTATGACTGGTAACCTTCATCGGCTATCTGGGTGCTGGCAGACGTGGGGCTGGCAGACGTGGGGCTGCACTGCACACAGCAGCAGCCCCTTGCCTTTTGGTAGAAGATGGTATATTACGACTGGTATCCGTCGTCATCGTACTGCAGTGGCTGTCAATCATGGGCACCTGGGCAGACATGCTCAGTCCTATCGAACTGTCTTGATGATGATGGCTATCAATCGTTGTATGCTATTTTCTGCCAAGTGCCCAGTATTTTCTGACAAGCACCCAGAAGATGCCGAGGGCTATCAGTCATGCTGCACCGTCGTCTGCCAGCTTAAGATGTAAAAAATAGATTTGTTCTGTATTCATTTGCTTCTCCCTCCCTCCGTGAAATCAACGGCCTGCTAAACCCAGGGTTTTGAGTTCAATCTTTGGGGGGGGGCCATTCTGTGTGACAGTTGTTTGTGTTTCTCCCTGATGCACAGCCACCTTTGTTGATTTTAATTCCCTGTACCTGTACGCCATGTCGTCACTCGCCCCTCTCTCCCTCCCTCCCTCCGTCCGATACTAGTTTCGCGCCTTTTTTCAGACCAGACGCCATAGCAAGCACTGGGATCATGGAGCCCGCTCAGATCACCGCGGCAATTATGAGCACTATGAACACCACGTGCATTGTCCTGGAGTATATGCAGAGCCAGGACATGCCAACGCAAAACCAGGACCAGCCGAGGAGGCGATTGCAGCGCGGTGACGAGAGTGATGAGGAAATTGACATGGACATAGACCTCTCACAAGGCACAGGCCCCAGCAATGTGGAAATCATGGTGTTACTGGGGCAGGTTCATGCCATGGAATGCCGATTCTGGGCCCGGGAAACAAGCACAGACTGGTGGGACCGCATCGTGCTGCAGGTGTGGGACGATTCCCAGTGGCTGCAAAACTTTCGCATGCGTAAGGGCACTTTCATGGAACTTTGTGACTTGCTTTCCCCTACCCTGAAGCACCAGAATAACAGGATGAGAGCAGCCCTCACAGTTGAGAAGCGAGTGGCGATAGCCCTCTGGAAGCTTGCAACGCCAGACAGCTACCGGTCAGTCGGGAATCAATTTGGAGTGGGCAAATCTACTGTGGGGGCTGCTGTGATCCAAGTTGCCAGGGCAATGAAAGACCTGGTGATATCAAGGGTAGTGACTCTGGGAAACGTGCAGGCCATAGTGGATGGCTTTGCTGCAATGGGATTCCCAAACTGTGGTGGGGTGATAGACGGAACCCATATCCCTATCTTGTCACCGGAGCACCAAGCCACCGAGTACATAAACCGCAAGGGGTACTTTTCAAGGCTGCTGCAAGCCCTGGTGGATCACAAAGGACGTTTCACCAACATCAAAGTGGGATGGCCGGGAAAGGTACATGATGCTCGAGTCTTCAGGCACTCTGGTCTGTTTCGAAAGCTGGAGGAAGGGACTTTCTTCCCGGACCAGAAAATAACCGTTGGAGATGTTGAAATGCCTATCGTGATCCCTGGGGACCCAGCCTACCCCTTCATGCCATGGCTCATGAAGCCGTACACAGGCACTCTGGACAGTAGTCAGGACCTGTTCAACTACAGGCTCAGCAAGTGCCGAATGGTGGTGGAATGTGCATTTGGACGTTTAAAAGCGCGCAGGCACAGCTTACTGACTCGCCCAAGCCCATGGTAAGGGTTCTTTGCCATTCCAGAAACCCAAGTGTTCACCATTTGTCACTCTCAGATTTGATTAGCCGCTTCTCTTGTTCGTGAGCTATTTTCTGAGACCGGTTTAAAAACAGCATCTGGAGAGAACCCCTCACATCAGGCCAAATCCATTGTGTGATGTTGCACTCTATATGATGTTATGAAAATATGCTAATGAGTTAAATAGAATGGAACTGGAATATGCTTCATGCAAAAGGTCTCTTGTAAGGTATCATTACAAAGCTTATCATCTACTGAGTGTGGTCATCCTATTTGTATAAATGTACCACTCATGTATCTGAAACTAGAAATATGAAATATAACTCTGAGGGCCTATTGTAATTATGCAAAGTGTGGGCCATTAATGGTGGTTTGGAATCTTGATGACTCCCATTAACCAGGACAATCGTCTGCAGATGGCTCTGTTTTACTTGTCAGTCTCCCTGTATACCTGTGTGCTGGCAAGTGGGTCATGTTTTCCCTTTAAAAAGGTGATCAAAGTTTATGTGAACCCCTCCAGGTAGTTAATAATTTCAGAAAGCCTGATTCTAGTATCACTTATACTGTATACATCTGATATTACTCTAAACGAGTCAATGATTTTATAATGGGGTAACTAAAACAAAAAACAAAACAAAAAGAAAAACCAGGCCCATAGGCCTTCATGTGTAATGGATTAAATTTTTCTGTCATGAGTTTGTTCTTTTTTCTGTTTTCACAAAACATGCAATACACATCAACTTCACTATGGGAAAAATGTTCCTAATCTTCAATCTATTGGGGAAATGCCTGAAAAAAACACAGAAATCACCTCCCAGAATCTACACGATTTAGACATTTATGCTCCAATACGCCTGTTGGTCTATAAGGTGCCACAGGACTCTTTGTCGCTTTTTACAGATCCAGACTAACACGGCTACCCCTCTGATACTTGACACCACTTAGACAGTTTCTGATGTAAATTTCTTAATGAAATGATTGAGTTCTATCTTTCTAGGCTTTTATATCATATTATCAATGCAGCTACCTGACCAACTGAATGATCCCTTAAAATTGTAGGACAGTAAAAGAGGAAATTAATTCACAAAAGAAGACCAGGCATTTTAACTGCTTTTATTAGACCATACTGATGCATTTGAAAAGAGCCTTGCAATCAAGTTAATGTCATTTCTCCCAAATCTGAGGTGGCAGTCTCCCCTTTGCTCTGTTCTCACTTAACAGGGACAGGAGCAGGGGCAATCCTTCTCTTGATGGTTCTCCTGCCATTCCTCTTCTTGGAAGGTAAAACCACAGGCTGATTTAAGTGCAGGACTCCGCCCTGAGAGATGGTGACACCTCCCAGCAGTTTCTTGAGCTCTGAGTCGCTGTGAATGGCCAGCTGCAAGTGCCGTGGGGAAATCCGACGCTTCTTGCTGCGTGCAGCGACTTCCCCAGCAATATCCACAATCTCATGAGTCACTTATTGAAGCACCGCGGCCATCTAGACTGGGGCTCCAGCTCCAATACGGTCTGCAAATTGTCCTTTGCGGAGCAATCTGTCTATGCGACTGACAGAGAACTGCAGCCCAGCCCGGGAAGAACGGGTGATTTTGGCCTTAGGGTCTTTTGCGGTTGAGGTCTCACCAGAGTGCTCAGACTCAGACTCAGTCTCAGACATGTTGCAGACTTCTAGTGTTCCAGCAACACTTGGCTTGACTTTCTTGGCTTTCTTTTGTTTTCTCTGCTTGGTTTACCTGAGTCTTTACTCAGGAATTGGCCTGCCTAGCTTTTTTCTTGACTTGCTTGGCTTCAGTGGATGTTTCCTTGCTTGGCTCCACTTGCCTGTGTCTTTCTTTGCTTGGCTTGCCTGACTCTCTTTCCTTCTGTTCCTGGCTCTGTTCACTTGGTTTTCTCTCTCTTATTTTGCCTTCTTTGATTTCTTCCTGGTCTGGCCTGATTATGACTGGCCTGACAAAGTGTGGCTTGGCTATGCCACCTCTTGAAATCACCACAGTAGTATGCTGACCCTGTCTGAGCCTGCAGCCTTTTATAACCTCAGTGCAGACAGAGAAAACATACTTTCTGATTGGTTGTCTGAGAACCAATGGGCAGCTACTTCATTTGTTACCCAAGCCAGAGGGGATATGTCATCCTTTTATGACATCATTCCCATTGATTCACCGTTTGTGTTGGATTTTTAGTCAGTGATATCTGCTATTAGCAAAACTCATCCTGTAACGGCATGAAATAGGCTTTGGTTACATTTTGAAAATTAGATGCCTTAAATTAGGCACCTAAATAACTTATAAGTGGCCTGATTTGAAGAGGAGCTGAGCACCCACAGCTCCTGTTGATTTCACTAGGAGTTTTGAGTGCTCAGCACCTATGGAAATCAGGTCACTTTTAGTTAGTTGCTTAAAAGTGGGTTGAGGGGCTGAAATTCAGGCATCCTAAAGTTTGAAAATATTGGCCAGTTTCTCTGCAGCCCTTAACTTGGTGATGCTTCCCGTCTCTTAGAGAACCCTCATGGCACCCAAGCCCATGGTAAGGGTTCTTTGCCATTCCAGAAACCCAAGTGTTCACCATTTGTCACTCTCAGGTTTGATTAGCCGCTTCTCTTGTTCGTGAGCTATTTTCTGAGACCGGTTTAAAAACAGCATCTGGAGAGAACCCCTCACATCAGGCCAAATCCATTGTGTGATGTTGCACTCTATATGATGTTATGAAAATATGCTAATGAGTTAAATAGAATGGAACTGGAATATGCTTCATGCAAAAGGTCTCTTGTAAGGTATCATTACAAAGCTTATCATCTACTGAGTGTGGTCATCCTATTTGTATAAATGTACCACTCATGTATCTGAAACTAGAAATATGAAATATAACTCTGAGGGCCTATTGTAATTATGCAAAGTGTGGGCCATTAATGGTGGTTTGGAATCTTGATGACTCCCATTAACCAGGACAATCGTCTGCAGATGGCTCTGTTTTACTTGTCAGTCTCCCTGTATACCTGTGTGCTGGCAAGTGGGTCATGTTTTCCCTTTAAAAAGGTGATCAAAGTTTATGTGAACCCCTCCAGGTAGTTAATAATTTCAGAAAGCCTGATTCTAGTATCACTTATACTGTATACATCTGATATTACTCTAAACGAGTCAATGATTTTATAATGGGGTAACTAAAACAAAAAACAAAACAAAAAGAAAAACCAGGCCCATAGGCCTTCATGTGTAATGGATTAAATTTTTCTGTCATGAGTTTGTTCTTTTTTCTGTTTTCACAAAACATGCAATACACATCAACTTCACTATGGGAAAAATGTTCCTAATCTTCAATCTATTGGGGAAATGCCTGAAAAAAACACAGAAATCACCTCCCAGAATCTACACGATTTAGACATTTATGCTCCAATACGCCTGTTGGTCTATAAGGTGCCACAGGACTCTTTGTCGCTTTTTACAGATCCAGACTAACACGGCTACCCCTCTGATACTTGACACCACTTAGACAGTTTCTGATGTAAATTTCTTAATGAAATGATTGAGTTCTATCTTTCTAGGCTTTTATACCATATTATCAATGCAGCTACCTGACCAACTGAATGATCCCTTAAAATTGTAGGACAGTAAAAGAGGAAATTAATTCACAAAAGAAGACCAGGCATTTTAACTGCTTTTATTAGACCATACTGATGCATTTGAAAAGAGCCTTGCAATCAAGTTAATGTCATTTCTCCCAAATCTGAGGTGGCAGTCTCCCCTTTGCTCTGTTCTCACTTAACAGGGACAGGAGCAGGGGCAATCCTTCTCTTGATGGTTCTCCTGCCATTCCTCTTCTTGGAAGGTAAAACCACAGGCTGATTTAAGTGCAGGACTCCGCCCTGAGAGATGGTGACACCTCCCAGCAGTTTCTTGAGCTCTGAGTCGCTGTGAATGGCCAGCTGCAAGTGCCGTGGGGAAATCCGACGCTTCTTGCTGCGTGCAGCGACTTCCCCAGCAATATCCACAATCTCATGAGTCACTTATTGAAGCACCGCGGCCATCTAGACTGGGGCTCCAGCTCCAATACGGTCTGCAAATTGTCCTTTGCGGAGCAATCTGTCTATGCGACTGACAGAGAACTGCAGCCCAGCCCGGGAAGAACGGGTGATTTTGGCCTTAGGGTCTTTTGCGGTTGAGGTCTCACCAGAGTGCTCAGACTCAGACTCAGTCTCAGACATGTTGCAGACTTCTAGTGTTCCAGCAACACTTGGCTTGACTTTCTTGGCTTTCTTTTGTTTTCTCTGCTTGGTTTACCTGAGTCTTTACTCAGGAATTGGCCTGCCTAGCTTTTTTCTTGACTTGCTTGGCTTCAGTGGATGTTTCCTTGCTTGGCTCCACTTGCCTGTGTCTTTCTTTGCTTGGCTTGCCTGACTCTCTTTCCTTCTGTTCCTGGCTCTGTTCACTTGGTTTTCTCTCTCTTATTTTGCCTTCTTTGATTTCTTCCTGGTCTGGCCTGATTATGACTGGCCTGACAAAGTGTGGCTTGGCTATGCCACCTCTTGAAATCACCACAGTAGTATGCTGACCCTGTCTGAGCCTGCAGCCTTTTATAACCTCAGTGCAGACAGAGAAAACATACTTTCTGATTGGTTGTCTGAGAACCAATGGGCAGCTACTTCATTTGTTACCCAAGCCAGAGGGGATATGTCATCCTTTTATGACATCATTCCCATTGATTCACCGTTTGTGTTGGATTTTTAGTCAGTGATATCTGCTATTAGCAAAACTCATCCTGTAACGGCATGAAATAGGCTTTGGTTACATTTTGAAAATTAGATGCCTTAAATTAGGCACCTAAATAACTTATAAGTGGCCTGATTTGAAGAGGAGCTGAGCACCCACAGCTCCTGTTGATTTCACTAGGAGTTTTGAGTGCTCAGCACCTATGGAAATCAGGTCACTTTTAGTTAGTTGCTTAAAAGTGGGTTGAGGGGCTGAAATTCAGGCATCCTAAAGTTTGAAAATATTGGCCAGTTTCTCTGCAGCCCTTAACTTGGTGATGCTTCCCGTCTCTTAGAGAACCCTCATGGCACCCAAGCCCATGGTAAGGGTTCTTTGCCATTCCAGAAACCCAAGTGTTCACCATTTGTCACTCTCAGGTTTGATTAGCCGCTTCTCTTGTTCGTGAGCTATTTTCTGAGACCGGTTTAAAAACAGCATCTGGAGAGAACCCCTCACATCAGGCCAAATCCATTGTGTGATGTTGCACTCTATATGATGTTATGAAAATATGCTAATGAGTTAAATAGAATGGAACTGGAATATGCTTCATGCAAAAGGTCTCTTGTAAGGTATCATTACAAAGCTTATCATCTACTGAGTGTGGTCATCCTATTTGTATAAATGTACCACTCATGTATCTGAAACTAGAAATATGAAATATAACTCTGAGGGCCTATTGTAATTATGCAAAGTGTGGGCCATTAATGGTGGTTTGGAATCTTGATGACTCCCATTAACCAGGACAATCGTCTGCAGATGGCTCTGTTTTACTTGTCAGTCTCCCTGTATACCTGTGTGCTGGCAAGTGGGTCATGTTTTCCCTTTAAAAAGGTGATCAAAGTTTATGTGAACCCCTCCAGGTAGTTAATAATTTCAGAAAGCCTGATTCTAGTATCACTTATACTGTATACATCTGATATTACTCTAAACGAGTCAATGATTTTATAATGGGGTAACTAAAACAAAAAACAAAACAAAAAGAAAAACCAGGCCCATAGGCCTTCATGTGTAATGGATTAAATTTTTCTGTCATGAGTTTGTTCTTTTTTCTGTTTTCACAAAACATGCAATACACATCAACTTCACTATGGGAAAAATGTTCCTAATCTTCAATCTATTGGGGAAATGCCTGAAAAAAACACAGAAATCACCTCCCAGAATCTACACGATTTAGACATTTATGCTCCAATACGCCTGTTGGTCTATAAGGTGCCACAGGACTCTTTGTCGCTTTTTACAGATCCAGACTAACACGGCTACCCCTCTGATACTTGACACCACTTAGACAGTTTCTGATGTAAATTTCTTAATGAAATGATTGAGTTCTATCTTTCTAGGCTTTTATATCATATTATCAATGCAGCTACCTGACCAACTGAATGATCCCTTAAAATTGTAGGACAGTAAAAGAGGAAATTAATTCACAAAAGAAGACCAGGCATTTTAACTGCTTTTATTAGACCATACTGATGCATTTGAAAAGAGCCTTGCAATCAAGTTAATGTCATTTCTCCCAAATCTGAGGTGGCAGTCTCCCCTTTGCTCTGTTCTCACTTAACAGGGACAGGAGCAGGGGCAATCCTTCTCTTGATGGTTCTCCTGCCATTCCTCTTCTTGGAAGGTAAAACCACAGGCTGATTTAAGTGCAGGACTCCGCCCTGAGAGATGGTGACACCTCCCAGCAGTTTCTTGAGCTCTGAGTCGCTGTGAATGGCCAGCTGCAAGTGCCGTGGGGAAATCCGACGCTTCTTGCTGCGTGCAGCGACTTCCCCAGCAATATCCACAATCTCATGAGTCACTTATTGAAGCACCGCGGCCATCTAGACTGGGGCTCCAGCTCCAATACGGTCTGCAAATTGTCCTTTGCGGAGCAATCTGTCTATGCGACTGACAGAGAACTGCAGCCCAGCCCGGGAAGAACGGGTGATTTTGGCCTTAGGGTCTTTTGCGGTTGAGGTCTCACCAGAGTGCTCAGACTCAGACTCAGTCTCAGACATGTTGCAGACTTCTAGTGTTCCAGCAACACTTGGCTTGACTTTCTTGGCTTTCTTTTGTTTTCTCTGCTTGGTTTACCTGAGTCTTTACTCAGGAATTGGCCTGCCTAGCTTTTTTCTTGACTTGCTTGGCTTCAGTGGATGTTTCCTTGCTTGGCTCCACTTGCCTGTGTCTTTCTTTGCTTGGCTTGCCTGACTCTCTTTCCTTCTGTTCCTGGCTCTGTTCACTTGGTTTTCTCTCTCTTATTTTGCCTTCTTTGATTTCTTCCTGGTCTGGCCTGATTATGACTGGCCTGACAAAGTGTGGCTTGGCTATGCCACCTCTTGAAATCACCACAGTAGTATGCTGACCCTGTCTGAGCCTGCAGCCTTTTATAACCTCAGTGCAGACAGAGAAAACATACTTTCTGATTGGTTGTCTGAGAACCAATGGGCAGCTACTTCATTTGTTACCCAAGCCAGAGGGGATATGTCATCCTTTTATGACATCATTCCCATTGATTCACCGTTTGTGTTGGATTTTTAGTCAGTGATATCTGCTATTAGCAAAACTCATCCTGTAACGGCATGAAATAGGCTTTGGTTACATTTTGAAAATTAGATGCCTTAAATTAGGCACCTAAATAACTTATAAGTGGCCTGATTTGAAGAGGAGCTGAGCACCCACAGCTCCTGTTGATTTCACTAGGAGTTTTGAGTGCTCAGCACCTATGGAAATCAGGTCACTTTTAGTTAGTTGCTTAAAAGTGGGTTGAGGGGCTGAAATTCAGGCATCCTAAAGTTTGAAAATATTGGCCAGTTTCTCTGCAGCCCTTAACTTGGTGATGCTTCCCGTCTCTTAGAGAACCCTCATGGCACCCAAGCCCATGGTAAGGGTTCTTTGCCATTCCAGAAACCCAAGTGTTCACCATTTGTCACTCTCAGGTTTGATTAGCCGCTTCTCTTGTTCGTGAGCTATTTTCTGAGACCGGTTTAAAAACAGCATCTGGAGAGAACCCCTCACATCAGGCCAAATCCATTGTGTGATGTTGCACTCTATATGATGTTATGAAAATATGCTAATGAGTTAAATAGAATGGAACTGGAATATGCTTCATGCAAAAGGTCTCTTGTAAGGTATCATTACAAAGCTTATCATCTACTGAGTGTGGTCATCCTATTTGTATAAATGTACCACTCATGTATCTGAAACTAGAAATATGAAATATAACTCTGAGGGCCTATTGTAATTATGCAAAGTGTGGGCCATTAATGGTGGTTTGGAATCTTGATGACTCCCATTAACCAGGACAATCGTCTGCAGATGGCTCTGTTTTACTTGTCAGTCTCCCTGTATACCTGTGTGCTGGCAAGTGGGTCATGTTTTCCCTTTAAAAAGGTGATCAAAGTTTATGTGAACCCCTCCAGGTAGTTAATAATTTCAGAAAGCCTGATTCTAGTATCACTTATACTGTATACATCTGATATTACTCTAAACGAGTCAATGATTTTATAATGGGGTAACTAAAACAAAAAACAAAACAAAAAGAAAAACCAGGCCCATAGGCCTTCATGTGTAATGGATTAAATTTTTCTGTCATGAGTTTGTTCTTTTTTCTGTTTTCACAAAACATGCAATACACATCAACTTCACTATGGGAAAAATGTTCCTAATCTTCAATCTATTGGGGAAATGCCTGAAAAAAACACAGAAATCACCTCCCAGAATCTACACGATTTAGACATTTATGCTCCAATACGCCTGTTGGTCTATAAGGTGCCACAGGACTCTTTGTCGCTTTTTACAGATCCAGACTAACACGGCTACCCCTCTGATACTTGACACCACTTAGACAGTTTCTGATGTAAATTTCTTAATGAAATGATTGAGTTCTATCTTTCTAGGCTTTTATACCATATTATCAATGCAGCTACCTGACCAACTGAATGATCCCTTAAAATTGTAGGACAGTAAAAGAGGAAATTAATTCACAAAAGAAGACCAGGCATTTTAACTGCTTTTATTAGACCATACTGATGCATTTGAAAAGAGCCTTGCAATCAAGTTAATGTCATTTCTCCCAAATCTGAGGTGGCAGTCTCCCCTTTGCTCTGTTCTCACTTAACAGGGACAGGAGCAGGGGCAATCCTTCTCTTGATGGTTCTCCTGCCATTCCTCTTCTTGGAAGGTAAAACCACAGGCTGATTTAAGTGCAGGACTCCGCCCTGAGAGATGGTGACACCTCCCAGCAGTTTCTTGAGCTCTGAGTCGCTGTGAATGGCCAGCTGCAAGTGCCGTGGGGAAATCCGACGCTTCTTGCTGCGTGCAGCGACTTCCCCAGCAATATCCACAATCTCATGAGTCACTTATTGAAGCACCGCGGCCATCTAGACTGGGGCTCCAGCTCCAATACGGTCTGCAAATTGTCCTTTGCGGAGCAATCTGTCTATGCGACTGACAGAGAACTGCAGCCCAGCCCGGGAAGAACGGGTGATTTTGGCCTTAGGGTCTTTTGCGGTTGAGGTCTCACCAGAGTGCTCAGACTCAGACTCAGTCTCAGACATGTTGCAGACTTCTAGTGTTCCAGCAACACTTGGCTTGACTTTCTTGGCTTTCTTTTGTTTTCTCTGCTTGGTTTACCTGAGTCTTTACTCAGGAATTGGCCTGCCTAGCTTTTTTCTTGACTTGCTTGGCTTCAGTGGATGTTTCCTTGCTTGGCTCCACTTGCCTGTGTCTTTCTTTGCTTGGCTTGCCTGACTCTCTTTCCTTCTGTTCCTGGCTCTGTTCACTTGGTTTTCTCTCTCTTATTTTGCCTTCTTTGATTTCTTCCTGGTCTGGCCTGATTATGACTGGCCTGACAAAGTGTGGCTTGGCTATGCCACCTCTTGAAATCACCACAGTAGTATGCTGACCCTGTCTGAGCCTGCAGCCTTTTATAACCTCAGTGCAGACAGAGAAAACATACTTTCTGATTGGTTGTCTGAGAACCAATGGGCAGCTACTTCATTTGTTACCCAAGCCAGAGGGGATATGTCATCCTTTTATGACATCATTCCCATTGATTCACCGTTTGTGTTGGATTTTTAGTCAGTGATATCTGCTATTAGCAAAACTCATCCTGTAACGGCATGAAATAGGCTTTGGTTACATTTTGAAAATTAGATGCCTTAAATTAGGCACCTAAATAACTTATAAGTGGCCTGATTTGAAGAGGAGCTGAGCACCCACAGCTCCTGTTGATTTCACTAGGAGTTTTGAGTGCTCAGCACCTATGGAAATCAGGTCACTTTTAGTTAGTTGCTTAAAAGTGGGTTGAGGGGCTGAAATTCAGGCATCCTAAAGTTTGAAAATATTGGCCAGTTTCTCTGCAGCCCTTAACTTGGTGATGCTTCCCGTCTCTTAGAGAACCCTCATGGCACCCAAGCCCATGGTAAGGGTTCTTTGCCATTCCAGAAACCCAAGTGTTCACCATTTGTCACTCTCAGGTTTGATTAGCCGCTTCTCTTGTTCGTGAGCTATTTTCTGAGACCGGTTTAAAAACAGCATCTGGAGAGAACCCCTCACATCAGGCCAAATCCATTGTGTGATGTTGCACTCTATATGATGTTATGAAAATATGCTAATGAGTTAAATAGAATGGAACTGGAATATGCTTCATGCAAAAGGTCTCTTGTAAGGTATCATTACAAAGCTTATCATCTACTGAGTGTGGTCATCCTATTTGTATAAATGTACCACTCATGTATCTGAAACTAGAAATATGAAATATAACTCTGAGGGCCTATTGTAATTATGCAAAGTGTGGGCCATTAATGGTGGTTTGGAATCTTGATGACTCCCATTAACCAGGACAATCGTCTGCAGATGGCTCTGTTTTACTTGTCAGTCTCCCTGTATACCTGTGTGCTGGCAAGTGGGTCATGTTTTCCCTTTAAAAAGGTGATCAAAGTTTATGTGAACCCCTCCAGGTAGTTAATAATTTCAGAAAGCCTGATTCTAGTATCACTTATACTGTATACATCTGATATTACTCTAAACGAGTCAATGATTTTATAATGGGGTAACTAAAACAAAAAACAAAACAAAAAGAAAAACCAGGCCCATAGGCCTTCATGTGTAATGGATTAAATTTTTCTGTCATGAGTTTGTTCTTTTTTCTGTTTTCACAAAACATGCAATACACATCAACTTCACTATGGGAAAAATGTTCCTAATCTTCAATCTATTGGGGAAATGCCTGAAAAAAACACAGAAATCACCTCCCAGAATCTACACGATTTAGACATTTATGCTCCAATACGCCTGTTGGTCTATAAGGTGCCACAGGACTCTTTGTCGCTTTTTACAGATCCAGACTAACACGGCTACCCCTCTGATACTTGACACCACTTAGACAGTTTCTGATGTAAATTTCTTAATGAAATGATTGAGTTCTATCTTTCTAGGCTTTTATACCATATTATCAATGCAGCTACCTGACCAACTGAATGATCCCTTAAAATTGTAGGACAGTAAAAGAGGAAATTAATTCACAAAAGAAGACCAGGCATTTTAACTGCTTTTATTAGACCATACTGATGCATTTGAAAAGAGCCTTGCAATCAAGTTAATGTCATTTCTCCCAAATCTGAGGTGGCAGTCTCCCCTTTGCTCTGTTCTCACTTAACAGGGACAGGAGCAGGGGCAATCCTTCTCTTGATGGTTCTCCTGCCATTCCTCTTCTTGGAAGGTAAAACCACAGGCTGATTTAAGTGCAGGACTCCGCCCTGAGAGATGGTGACACCTCCCAGCAGTTTCTTGAGCTCTGAGTCGCTGTGAATGGCCAGCTGCAAGTGCCGTGGGGAAATCCGACGCTTCTTGCTGCGTGCAGCGACTTCCCCAGCAATATCCACAATCTCATGAGTCACTTATTGAAGCACCGCGGCCATCTAGACTGGGGCTCCAGCTCCAATACGGTCTGCAAATTGTCCTTTGCGGAGCAATCTGTCTATGCGACTGACAGAGAACTGCAGCCCAGCCCGGGAAGAACGGGTGATTTTGGCCTTAGGGTCTTTTGCGGTTGAGGTCTCACCAGAGTGCTCAGACTCAGACTCAGTCTCAGACATGTTGCAGACTTCTAGTGTTCCAGCAACACTTGGCTTGACTTTCTTGGCTTTCTTTTGTTTTCTCTGCTTGGTTTACCTGAGTCTTTACTCAGGAATTGGCCTGCCTAGCTTTTTTCTTGACTTGCTTGGCTTCAGTGGATGTTTCCTTGCTTGGCTCCACTTGCCTGTGTCTTTCTTTGCTTGGCTTGCCTGACTCTCTTTCCTTCTGTTCCTGGCTCTGTTCACTTGGTTTTCTCTCTCTTATTTTGCCTTCTTTGATTTCTTCCTGGTCTGGCCTGATTATGACTGGCCTGACAAAGTGTGGCTTGGCTATGCCACCTCTTGAAATCACCACAGTAGTATGCTGACCCTGTCTGAGCCTGCAGCCTTTTATAACCTCAGTGCAGACAGAGAAAACATACTTTCTGATTGGTTGTCTGAGAACCAATGGGCAGCTACTTCATTTGTTACCCAAGCCAGAGGGGATATGTCATCCTTTTATGACATCATTCCCATTGATTCACCGTTTGTGTTGGATTTTTAGTCAGTGATATCTGCTATTAGCAAAACTCATCCTGTAACGGCATGAAATAGGCTTTGGTTACATTTTGAAAATTAGATGCCTTAAATTAGGCACCTAAATAACTTATAAGTGGCCTGATTTGAAGAGGAGCTGAGCACCCACAGCTCCTGTTGATTTCACTAGGAGTTTTGAGTGCTCAGCACCTATGGAAATCAGGTCACTTTTAGTTAGTTGCTTAAAAGTGGGTTGAGGGGCTGAAATTCAGGCATCCTAAAGTTTGAAAATATTGGCCAGTTTCTCTGCAGCCCTTAACTTGGTGATGCTTCCCGTCTCTTAGAGAACCCTCATGGCACCCAAGCCCATGGTAAGGGTTCTTTGCCATTCCAGAAACCCAAGTGTTCACCATTTGTCACTCTCAGGTTTGATTAGCCGCTTCTCTTGTTCGTGAGCTATTTTCTGAGACCGGTTTAAAAACAGCATCTGGAGAGAACCCCTCACATCAGGCCAAATCCATTGTGTGATGTTGCACTCTATATGATGTTATGAAAATATGCTAATGAGTTAAATAGAATGGAACTGGAATATGCTTCATGCAAAAGGTCTCTTGTAAGGTATCATTACAAAGCTTATCATCTACTGAGTGTGGTCATCCTATTTGTATAAATGTACCACTCATGTATCTGAAACTAGAAATATGAAATATAACTCTGAGGGCCTATTGTAATTATGCAAAGTGTGGGCCATTAATGGTGGTTTGGAATCTTGATGACTCCCATTAACCAGGACAATCGTCTGCAGATGGCTCTGTTTTACTTGTCAGTCTCCCTGTATACCTGTGTGCTGGCAAGTGGGTCATGTTTTCCCTTTAAAAAGGTGATCAAAGTTTATGTGAACCCCTCCAGGTAGTTAATAATTTCAGAAAGCCTGATTCTAGTATCACTTATACTGTATACATCTGATATTACTCTAAACGAGTCAATGATTTTATAATGGGGTAACTAAAACAAAAAACAAAACAAAAAGAAAAACCAGGCCCATAGGCCTTCATGTGTAATGGATTAAATTTTTCTGTCATGAGTTTGTTCTTTTTTCTGTTTTCACAAAACATGCAATACACATCAACTTCACTATGGGAAAAATGTTCCTAATCTTCAATCTATTGGGGAAATGCCTGAAAAAAACACAGAAATCACCTCCCAGAATCTACACGATTTAGACATTTATGCTCCAATACGCCTGTTGGTCTATAAGGTGCCACAGGACTCTTTGTCGCTTTTTACAGATCCAGACTAACACGGCTACCCCTCTGATACTTGACACCACTTAGACAGTTTCTGATGTAAATTTCTTAATGAAATGATTGAGTTCTATCTTTCTAGGCTTTTATACCATATTATCAATGCAGCTACCTGACCAACTGAATGATCCCTTAAAATTGTAGGACAGTAAAAGAGGAAATTAATTCACAAAAGAAGACCAGGCATTTTAACTGCTTTTATTAGACCATACTGATGCATTTGAAAAGAGCCTTGCAATCAAGTTAATGTCATTTCTCCCAAATCTGAGGTGGCAGTCTCCCCTTTGCTCTGTTCTCACTTAACAGGGACAGGAGCAGGGGCAATCCTTCTCTTGATGGTTCTCCTGCCATTCCTCTTCTTGGAAGGTAAAACCACAGGCTGATTTAAGTGCAGGACTCCGCCCTGAGAGATGGTGACACCTCCCAGCAGTTTCTTGAGCTCTGAGTCGCTGTGAATGGCCAGCTGCAAGTGCCGTGGGGAAATCCGACGCTTCTTGCTGCGTGCAGCGACTTCCCCAGCAATATCCACAATCTCATGAGTCACTTATTGAAGCACCGCGGCCATCTAGACTGGGGCTCCAGCTCCAATACGGTCTGCAAATTGTCCTTTGCGGAGCAATCTGTCTATGCGACTGACAGAGAACTGCAGCCCAGCCCGGGAAGAACGGGTGATTTTGGCCTTAGGGTCTTTTGCGGTTGAGGTCTCACCAGAGTGCTCAGACTCAGACTCAGTCTCAGACATGTTGCAGACTTCTAGTGTTCCAGCAACACTTGGCTTGACTTTCTTGGCTTTCTTTTGTTTTCTCTGCTTGGTTTACCTGAGTCTTTACTCAGGAATTGGCCTGCCTAGCTTTTTTCTTGACTTGCTTGGCTTCAGTGGATGTTTCCTTGCTTGGCTCCACTTGCCTGTGTCTTTCTTTGCTTGGCTTGCCTGACTCTCTTTCCTTCTGTTCCTGGCTCTGTTCACTTGGTTTTCTCTCTCTTATTTTGCCTTCTTTGATTTCTTCCTGGTCTGGCCTGATTATGACTGGCCTGACAAAGTGTGGCTTGGCTATGCCACCTCTTGAAATCACCACAGTAGTATGCTGACCCTGTCTGAGCCTGCAGCCTTTTATAACCTCAGTGCAGACAGAGAAAACATACTTTCTGATTGGTTGTCTGAGAACCAATGGGCAGCTACTTCATTTGTTACCCAAGCCAGAGGGGATATGTCATCCTTTTATGACATCATTCCCATTGATTCACCGTTTGTGTTGGATTTTTAGTCAGTGATATCTGCTATTAGCAAAACTCATCCTGTAACGGCATGAAATAGGCTTTGGTTACATTTTGAAAATTAGATGCCTTAAATTAGGCACCTAAATAACTTATAAGTGGCCTGATTTGAAGAGGAGCTGAGCACCCACAGCTCCTGTTGATTTCACTAGGAGTTTTGAGTGCTCAGCACCTATGGAAATCAGGTCACTTTTAGTTAGTTGCTTAAAAGTGGGTTGAGGGGCTGAAATTCAGGCATCCTAAAGTTTGAAAATATTGGCCAGTTTCTCTGCAGCCCTTAACTTGGTGATGCTTCCCGTCTCTTAGAGAACCCTCATGGCACCCAAGCCCATGGTAAGGGTTCTTTGCCATTCCAGAAACCCAAGTGTTCACCATTTGTCACTCTCAGGTTTGATTAGCCGCTTCTCTTGTTCGTGAGCTATTTTCTGAGACCGGTTTAAAAACAGCATCTGGAGAGAACCCCTCACATCAGGCCAAATCCATTGTGTGATGTTGCACTCTATATGATGTTATGAAAATATGCTAATGAGTTAAATAGAATGGAACTGGAATATGCTTCATGCAAAAGGTCTCTTGTAAGGTATCATTACAAAGCTTATCATCTACTGAGTGTGGTCATCCTATTTGTATAAATGTACCACTCATGTATCTGAAACTAGAAATATGAAATATAACTCTGAGGGCCTATTGTAATTATGCAAAGTGTGGGCCATTAATGGTGGTTTGGAATCTTGATGACTCCCATTAACCAGGACAATCGTCTGCAGATGGCTCTGTTTTACTTGTCAGTCTCCCTGTATACCTGTGTGCTGGCAAGTGGGTCATGTTTTCCCTTTAAAAAGGTGATCAAAGTTTATGTGAACCCCTCCAGGTAGTTAATAATTTCAGAAAGCCTGATTCTAGTATCACTTATACTGTATACATCTGATATTACTCTAAACGAGTCAATGATTTTATAATGGGGTAACTAAAACAAAAAACAAAACAAAAAGAAAAACCAGGCCCATAGGCCTTCATGTGTAATGGATTAAATTTTTCTGTCATGAGTTTGTTCTTTTTTCTGTTTTCACAAAACATGCAATACACATCAACTTCACTATGGGAAAAATGTTCCTAATCTTCAATCTATTGGGGAAATGCCTGAAAAAAACACAGAAATCACCTCCCAGAATCTACACGATTTAGACATTTATGCTCCAATACGCCTGTTGGTCTATAAGGTGCCACAGGACTCTTTGTCGCTTTTTACAGATCCAGACTAACACGGCTACCCCTCTGATACTTGACACCACTTAGACAGTTTCTGATGTAAATTTCTTAATGAAATGATTGAGTTCTATCTTTCTAGGCTTTTATACCATATTATCAATGCAGCTACCTGACCAACTGAATGATCCCTTAAAATTGTAGGACAGTAAAAGAGGAAATTAATTCACAAAAGAAGACCAGGCATTTTAACTGCTTTTATTAGACCATACTGATGCATTTGAAAAGAGCCTTGCAATCAAGTTAATGTCATTTCTCCCAAATCTGAGGTGGCAGTCTCCCCTTTGCTCTGTTCTCACTTAACAGGGACAGGAGCAGGGGCAATCCTTCTCTTGATGGTTCTCCTGCCATTCCTCTTCTTGGAAGGTAAAACCACAGGCTGATTTAAGTGCAGGACTCCGCCCTGAGAGATGGTGACACCTCCCAGCAGTTTCTTGAGCTCTGAGTCGCTGTGAATGGCCAGCTGCAAGTGCCGTGGGGAAATCCGACGCTTCTTGCTGCGTGCAGCGACTTCCCCAGCAATATCCACAATCTCATGAGTCACTTATTGAAGCACCGCGGCCATCTAGACTGGGGCTCCAGCTCCAATACGGTCTGCAAATTGTCCTTTGCGGAGCAATCTGTCTATGCGACTGACAGAGAACTGCAGCCCAGCCCGGGAAGAACGGGTGATTTTGGCCTTAGGGTCTTTTGCGGTTGAGGTCTCACCAGAGTGCTCAGACTCAGACTCAGTCTCAGACATGTTGCAGACTTCTAGTGTTCCAGCAACACTTGGCTTGACTTTCTTGGCTTTCTTTTGTTTTCTCTGCTTGGTTTACCTGAGTCTTTACTCAGGAATTGGCCTGCCTAGCTTTTTTCTTGACTTGCTTGGCTTCAGTGGATGTTTCCTTGCTTGGCTCCACTTGCC
This sequence comes from Emys orbicularis, assembly GCF_028017835.1. NCBI lineage: Eukaryota > Metazoa > Chordata > Testudines > Emydidae > Emys > Emys orbicularis. Next base: position 88,923,174 of record NC_088691.1, read on the forward strand.
TGTGTCTTTCTTTGCTTGGCTTGCCTGACTCTCTTTCCTTCTGTTCCTGGCTCTGTTCACTTGGTTTTCTCTCTCTTATTTTGCCTTCTTTGATTTCTTCCTGGTCTGGCCTGATTATGACTGGCCTGACAAAGTGTGGCTTGGCTATGCCACCTCTTGAAATCACCACAGTAGTATGCTGACCCTGTCTGAGCCTGCAGCCTTTTATAACCTCAGTGCAGACAGAGAAAACATACTTTCTGATTGGTTGTCTGAGAACCAATGGGCAGCTACTTCATTTGTTACCCAAGCCAGAGGGGATATGTCATCCTTTTATGACATCATTCCCATTGATTCACCGTTTGTGTTGGATTTTTAGTCAGTGATATCTGCTATTAGCAAAACTCATCCTGTAACGGCATGAAATAGGCTTTGGTTACATTTTGAAAATTAGATGCCTTAAATTAGGCACCTAAATAACTTATAAGTGGCCTGATTTGAAGAGGAGCTGAGCACCCACAGCTCCTGTTGATTTCACTAGGAGTTTTGAGTGCTCAGCACCTATGGAAATCAGGTCACTTTTAGTTAGTTGCTTAAAAGTGGGTTGAGGGGCTGAAATTCAGGCATCCTAAAGTTTGAAAATATTGGCCAGTTTCTCTGCAGCCCTTAACTTGGTGATGCTTCCCGTCTCTTAGAGAACCCTCATGGCACCCAAGCCCATGGTAAGGGTTCTTTGCCATTCCAGAAACCCAAGTGTTCACCATTTGTCACTCTCAGGTTTGATTAGCCGCTTCTCTTGTTCGTGAGCTATTTTCTGAGACCGGTTTAAAAACAGCATCTGGAGAGAACCCCTCACATCAGGCCAAATCCATTGTGTGATGTTGCACTCTATATGATGTTATGAAAATATGCTAATGAGTTAAATAGAATGGAACTGGAATATGCTTCATGCAAAAGGTCTCTTGTAAGGTATCATTACAAAGCTTATCATCTACTGAGTGTGGTCATCCTATTTGTATAAATGTACCACTCATGTATCTGAAACTAGAAATATGAAATATAACTCTGAGGGCCTATTGTAATTATGCAAAGTGTGGGCCATTAATGGTGGTTTGGAATCTTGATGACTCCCATTAACCAGGACAATCGTCTGCAGATGGCTCTGTTTTACTTGTCAGTCTCCCTGTATACCTGTGTGCTGGCAAGTGGGTCATGTTTTCCCTTTAAAAAGGTGATCAAAGTTTATGTGAACCCCTCCAGGTAGTTAATAATTTCAGAAAGCCTGATTCTAGTATCACTTATACTGTATACATCTGATATTACTCTAAACGAGTCAATGATTTTATAATGGGGTAACTAAAACAAAAAACAAAACAAAAAGAAAAACCAGGCCCATAGGCCTTCATGTGTAATGGATTAAATTTTTCTGTCATGAGTTTGTTCTTTTTTCTGTTTTCACAAAACATGCAATACACATCAACTTCACTATGGGAAAAATGTTCCTAATCTTCAATCTATTGGGGAAATGCCTGAAAAAAACACAGAAATCACCTCCCAGAATCTACACGATTTAGACATTTATGCTCCAATACGCCTGTTGGTCTATAAGGTGCCACAGGACTCTTTGTCGCTTTTTACAGATCCAGACTAACACGGCTACCCCTCTGATACTTGACACCACTTAGACAGTTTCTGATGTAAATTTCTTAATGAAATGATTGAGTTCTATCTTTCTAGGCTTTTATACCATATTATCAATGCAGCTACCTGACCAACTGAATGATCCCTTAAAATTGTAGGACAGTAAAAGAGGAAATTAATTCACAAAAGAAGACCAGGCATTTTAACTGCTTTTATTAGACCATACTGATGCATTTGAAAAGAGCCTTGCAATCAAGTTAATGTCATTTCTCCCAAATCTGAGGTGGCAGTCTCCCCTTTGCTCTGTTCTCACTTAACAGGGACAGGAGCAGGGGCAATCCTTCTCTTGATGGTTCTCCTGCCATTCCTCTTCTTGGAAGGTAAAACCACAGGCTGATTTAAGTGCAGGACTCCGCCCTGAGAGATGGTGACACCTCCCAGCAGTTTCTTGAGCTCTGAGTCGCTGTGAATGGCCAGCTGCAAGTGCCGTGGGGAAATCCGACGCTTCTTGCTGCGTGCAGCGACTTCCCCAGCAATATCCACAATCTCATGAGTCACTTATTGAAGCACCGCGGCCATCTAGACTGGGGCTCCAGCTCCAATACGGTCTGCAAATTGTCCTTTGCGGAGCAATCTGTCTATGCGACTGACAGAGAACTGCAGCCCAGCCCGGGAAGAACGGGTGATTTTGGCCTTAGGGTCTTTTGCGGTTGAGGTCTCACCAGAGTGCTCAGACTCAGACTCAGTCTCAGACATGTTGCAGACTTCTAGTGTTCCAGCAACACTTGGCTTGACTTTCTTGGCTTTCTTTTGTTTTCTCTGCTTGGTTTACCTGAGTCTTTACTCAGGAATTGGCCTGCCTAGCTTTTTTCTTGACTTGCTTGGCTTCAGTGGATGTTTCCTTGCTTGGCTCCACTTGCCTGTGTCTTTCTTTGCTTGGCTTGCCTGACTCTCTTTCCTTCTGTTCCTGGCTCTGTTCACTTGGTTTTCTCTCTCTTATTTTGCCTTCTTTGATTTCTTCCTGGTCTGGCCTGATTATGACTGGCCTGACAAAGTGTGGCTTGGCTATGCCACCTCTTGAAATCACCACAGTAGTATGCTGACCCTGTCTGAGCCTGCAGCCTTTTATAACCTCAGTGCAGACAGAGAAAACATACTTTCTGATTGGTTGTCTGAGAACCAATGGGCAGCTACTTCATTTGTTACCCAAGCCAGAGGGGATATGTCATCCTTTTATGACATCATTCCCATTGATTCACCGTTTGTGTTGGATTTTTAGTCAGTGATATCTGCTATTAGCAAAACTCATCCTGTAACGGCATGAAATAGGCTTTGGTTACATTTTGAAAATTAGATGCCTTAAATTAGGCACCTAAATAACTTATAAGTGGCCTGATTTGAAGAGGAGCTGAGCACCCACAGCTCCTGTTGATTTCACTAGGAGTTTTGAGTGCTCAGCACCTATGGAAATCAGGTCACTTTTAGTTAGTTGCTTAAAAGTGGGTTGAGGGGCTGAAATTCAGGCATCCTAAAGTTTGAAAATATTGGCCAGTTTCTCTGCAGCCCTTAACTTGGTGATGCTTCCCGTCTCTTAGAGAACCCTCATGGCACCCAAGCCCATGGTAAGGGTTCTTTGCCATTCCAGAAACCCAAGTGTTCACCATTTGTCACTCTCAGGTTTGATTAGCCGCTTCTCTTGTTCGTGAGCTATTTTCTGAGACCGGTTTAAAAACAGCATCTGGAGAGAACCCCTCACATCAGGCCAAATCCATTGTGTGATGTTGCACTCTATATGATGTTATGAAAATATGCTAATGAGTTAAATAGAATGGAACTGGAATATGCTTCATGCAAAAGGTCTCTTGTAAGGTATCATTACAAAGCTTATCATCTACTGAGTGTGGTCATCCTATTTGTATAAATGTACCACTCATGTATCTGAAACTAGAAATATGAAATATAACTCTGAGGGCCTATTGTAATTATGCAAAGTGTGGGCCATTAATAGTGGTTTGGAATCTTGATGACTCCCATTAACCAGGACAATCGTCTGCAGATGGCTCTGTTTTACTTGTCAGTCTCCCTGTATACCTGTGTGCTGGCAAGTGGGTCATGTTTTCCCTTTAAAAAGGTGATCAAAGTTTATGTGAACCCCTCCAGGTAGTTAATAATTTCAGAAAGCCTGATTCTAGTATCACTTATACTGTATACATCTGATATTACTCTAAACGAGTCAATGATTTTATAATGGGGTAACTAAAACAAAAAACAAAACAAAAAGAAAAACCAGGCCCATAGGCCTTCATGTGTAATGGATTAAATTTTTCTGTCATGAGTTTGTTCTTTTTTCTGTTTTCACAAAACATGCAATACACATCAACTTCACTATGGGAAAAATGTTCCTAATCTTCAATCTATTGGGGAAATGCCTGAAAAAAACACAGAAATCACCTCCCAGAATCTACACGATTTAGACATTTATGCTCCAATACGCCTGTTGGTCTATAAGGTGCCACAGGACTCTTTGTCGCTTTTTACAGATCCAGACTAACACGGCTACCCCTCTGATACTTGACACCACTTAGACAATTTCTGATGTAAATTTCTTAATGAAATGATTGAGTTCTATCTTTCTAGGCTTTTATACCATATTATCAATGCAGCTACCTGACCAACTGAATGATCCCTTAAAATTGTAGGACAGTAAAAGAGGAAATTAATTCACAAAAGAAGACCAGGCATTTTAACTGCTTTTATTAGACCATACTGATGCATTTGAAAAGAGCCTTGCAATCAAGTTAATGTCATTTCTCCCAAATCTGAGGTGGCAGTCTCCCCTTTGCTCTGTTCTCACTTAACAGGGACAGGAGCAGGGGCAATCCTTCTCTTGATGGTTCTCCTGCCATTCCTCTTCTTGGAAGGTAAAACCACAGGCTGATTTAAGTGCAGGACTCCGCCCTGAGAGATGGTGACACCTCCCAGCAGTTTCTTGAGCTCTGAGTCGCTGTGAATGGCCAGCTGCAAGTGCCGTGGGGAAATCCGACGCTTCTTGCTGCGTGCAGCGACTTCCCCAGCAATATCCACAATCTCATGAGTCACTTATTGAAGCACCGCGGCCATCTAGACTGGGGCTCCAGCTCCAATACGGTCTGCAAATTGTCCTTTGCGGAGCAATCTGTCTATGCGACTGACAGAGAACTGCAGCCCAGCCCGGGAAGAACGGGTGATTTTGGCCTTAGGGTCTTTTGCGGTTGAGGTCTCACCAGAGTGCTCAGACTCAGACTCAGTCTCAGACATGTTGCAGACTTCTAGTGTTCCAGCAACACTTGGCTTGACTTTCTTGGCTTTCTTTTGTTTTCTCTGCTTGGTTTACCTGAGTCTTTACTCAGGAATTGGCCTGCCTAGCTTTTTTCTTGACTTGCTTGGCTTCAGTGGATGTTTCCTTGCTTGGCTCCACTTGCCTGTGTCTTTCTTTGCTTGGCTTGCCTGACTCTCTTTCCTTCTGTTCCTGGCTCTGTTCACTTGGTTTTCTCTCTCTTATTTTGCCTTCTTTGATTTCTTCCTGGTCTGGCCTGATTATGACTGGCCTGACAAAGTGTGGCTTGGCTATGCCACCTCTTGAAATCACCACAGTAGTATGCTGACCCTGTCTGAGCCTGCAGCCTTTTATAACCTCAGTGCAGACAGAGAAAACATACTTTCTGATTGGTTGTCTGAGAACCAATGGGCAGCTACTTCATTTGTTACCCAAGCCAGAGGGGATATGTCATCCTTTTATGACATCATTCCCATTGATTCACCGTTTGTGTTGGATTTTTAGTCAGTGATATCTGCTATTAGCAAAACTCATCCTGTAACGGCATGAAATAGGCTTTGGTTACATTTTGAAAATTAGATGCCTTAAATTAGGCACCTAAATAACTTATAAGTGGCCTGATTTGAAGAGGAGCTGAGCACCCACAGCTCCTGTTGATTTCACTAGGAGTTTTGAGTGCTCAGCACCTATGGAAATCAGGTCACTTTTAGTTAGTTGCTTAAAAGTGGGTTGAGGGGCTGAAATTCAGGCATCCTAAAGTTTGAAAATATTGGCCAGTTTCTCTGCAGCCCTTAACTTGGTGATGCTTCCCGTCTCTTAGAGAACCCTCATGGCACCCAAGCCCATGGTAAGGGTTCTTTGCCATTCCAGAAACCCAAGTGTTCACCATTTGTCACTCTCAGGTTTGATTAGCCGCTTCTCTTGTTCGTGAGCTATTTTCTGAGACCGGTTTAAAAACAGCATCTGGAGAGAACCCCTCACATCAGGCCAAATCCATTGTGTGATGTTGCACTCTATATGATGTTATGAAAATATGCTAATGAGTTAAATAGAATGGAACTGGAATATGCTTCATGCAAAAGGTCTCTTGTAAGGTATCATTACAAAGCTTATCATCTACTGAGTGTGGTCATCCTATTTGTATAAATGTACCACTCATGTATCTGAAACTAGAAATATGAAATATAACTCTGAGGGCCTATTGTAATTATGCAAAGTGTGGGCCATTAATGGTGGTTTGGAATCTTGATGACTCCCATTAACCAGGACAATCGTCTGCAGATGGCTCTGTTTTACTTGTCAGTCTCCCTGTATACCTGTGTGCTGGCAAGTGGGTCATGTTTTCCCTTTAAAAAGGTGATCAAAGTTTATGTGAACCCCTCCAGGTAGTTAATAATTTCAGAAAGCCTGATTCTAGTATCACTTATACTGTATACATCTGATATTACTCTAAACGAGTCAATGATTTTATAATGGGGTAACTAAAACAAAAAACAAAACAAAAAGAAAAACCAGGCCCATAGGCCTTCATGTGTAATGGATTAAATTTTTCTGTCATGAGTTTGTTCTTTTTTCTGTTTTCACAAAACATGCAATACACATCAACTTCACTATGGGAAAAATGTTCCTAATCTTCAATCTATTGGGGGAAATGCCTGAAAAAAACACAGAAATCACCTCCCAGAATCTACACGATTTAGACATTTATGCTCCAATACGCCTGTTGGTCTATAAGGTGCCACAGGACTCTTTGTCGCTTTTTACAGATCCAGACTAACACGGCTACCCCTCTGATACTTGACACCACTTAGACAATTTCTGATGTAAATTTCTTAATGAAATGATTGAGTTCTATCTTTCTAGGCTTTTATACCATATTATCAATGCAGCTACCTGACCAACTGAATGATCCCTTAAAATTGTAGGACAGTAAAAGAGGAAATTAATTCACAAAAGAAGACCAGGCATTTTAACTGCTTTTATTAGACCATACTGATGCATTTGAAAAGAGCCTTGCAATCAAGTTAATGTCATTTCTCCCAAATCTGAGGTGGCAGTCTCCCCTTTGCTCTGTTCTCACTTAACAGGGACAGGAGCAGGGGCAATCCTTCTCTTGATGGTTCTCCTGCCATTCCTCTTCTTGGAAGGTAAAACCACAGGCTGATTTAAGTGCAGGACTCCGCCCTGAGAGATGGTGACACCTCCCAGCAGTTTCTTGAGCTCTGAGTCGCTGTGAATGGCCAGCTGCAAGTGCCGTGGGGAAATCCGACGCTTCTTGCTGCGTGCAGCGACTTCCCCAGCAATATCCACAATCTCATGAGTCACTTATTGAAGCACCGCGGCCATCTAGACTGGGGCTCCAGCTCCAATACGGTCTGCAAATTGTCCTTTGCGGAGCAATCTGTCTATGCGACTGACAGAGAACTGCAGCCCAGCCCGGGAAGAACGGGTGATTTTGGCCTTAGGGTCTTTTGCGGTTGAGGTCTCACCAGAGTGCTCAGACTCAGACTCAGTCTCAGACATGTTGCAGACTTCTAGTGTTCCAGCAACACTTGGCTTGACTTTCTTGGCTTTCTTTTGTTTTCTCTGCTTGGTTTACCTGAGTCTTTACTCAGGAATTGGCCTGCCTAGCTTTTTTCTTGACTTGCTTGGCTTCAGTGGATGTTTCCTTGCTTGGCTCCACTTGCCTGTGTCTTTCTTTGCTTGGCTTGCCTGACTCTCTTTCCTTCTGTTCCTGGCTCTGTTCACTTGGTTTTCTCTCTCTTATTTTGCCTTCTTTGATTTCTTCCTGGTCTGGCCTGATTATGACTGGCCTGACAAAGTGTGGCTTGGCTATGCCACCTCTTGAAATCACCACAGTAGTATGCTGACCCTGTCTGAGCCTGCAGCCTTTTATAACCTCAGTGCAGACAGAGAAAACATACTTTCTGATTGGTTGTCTGAGAACCAATGGGCAGCTACTTCATTTGTTACCCAAGCCAGAGGGGATATGTCATCCTTTTATGACATCATTCCCATTGATTCACCGTTTGTGTTGGATTTTTAGTCAGTGATATCTGCTATTAGCAAAACTCATCCTGTAACGGCATGAAATAGGCTTTGGTTACATTTTGAAAATTAGATGCCTTAAATTAGGCACCTAAATAACTTATAAGTGGCCTGATTTGAAGAGGAGCTGAGCACCCACAGCTCCTGTTGATTTCACTAGGAGTTTTGAGTGCTCAGCACCTATGGAAATCAGGTCACTTTTAGTTAGTTGCTTAAAAGTGGGTTGAGGGGCTGAAATTCAGGCATCCTAAAGTTTGAAAATATTGGCCAGTTTCTCTGCAGCCCTTAACTTGGTGATGCTTCCCGTCTCTTAGAGAACCCTCATGGCACCCAAGCCCATGGTAAGGGTTCTTTGCCATTCCAGAAACCCAAGTGTTCACCATTTGTCACTCTCAGGTTTGATTAGCCGCTTCTCTTGTTCGTGAGCTATTTTCTGAGACCGGTTTAAAAACAGCATCTGGAGAGAACCCCTCACATCAGGCCAAATCCATTGTGTGATGTTGCACTCTATATGATGTTATGAAAATATGCTAATGAGTTAAATAGAATGGAACTGGAATATGCTTCATGCAAAAGGTCTCTTGTAAGGTATCATTACAAAGCTTATCATCTACTGAGTGTGGTCATCCTATTTGTATAAATGTACCACTCATGTATCTGAAACTAGAAATATGAAATATAACTCTGAGGGCCTATTGTAATTATGCAAAGTGTGGGCCATTAATGGTGGTTTGGAATCTTGATGACTCCCATTAACCAGGACAATCGTCTGCAGATGGCTCTGTTTTACTTGTCAGTCTCCCTGTATACCTGTGTGCTGGCAAGTGGGTCATGTTTTCCCTTTAAAAAGGTGATCAAAGTTTATGTGAACCCCTCCAGGTAGTTAATAATTTCAGAAAGCCTGATTCTAGTATCACTTATACTGTATACATCTGATATTACTCTAAACGAGTCAATGATTTTATAATGGGGTAACTAAAACAAAAAACAAAACAAAAAGAAAAACCAGGCCCATAGGCCTTCATGTGTAATGGATTAAATTTTTCTGTCATGAGTTTGTTCTTTTTTCTGTTTTCACAAAACATGCAATACACATCAACTTCACTATGGGAAAAATGTTCCTAATCTTCAATCTATTGGGGAAATGCCTGAAAAAAACACAGAAATCACCTCCCAGAATCTACACGATTTAGACATTTATGCTCCAATACGCCTGTTGGTCTATAAGGTGCCACAGGACTCTTTGTCGCTTTTTACAGATCCAGACTAACACGGCTACCCCTCTGATACTTGACACCACTTAGACAGTTTCTGATGTAAATTTCTTAATGAAATGATTGAGTTCTATCTTTCTAGGCTTTTATACCATATTATCAATGCAGCTACCTGACCAACTGAATGATCCCTTAAAATTGTAGGACAGTAAAAGAGGAAATTAATTCACAAAAGAAGACCAGGCATTTTAACTGCTTTTATTAGACCATACTGATGCATTTGAAAAGAGCCTTGCAATCAAGTTAATGTCATTTCTCCCAAATCTGAGGTGGCAGTCTCCCCTTTGCTCTGTTCTCACTTAACAGGGACAGGAGCAGGGGCAATCCTTCTCTTGATGGTTCTCCTGCCATTCCTCTTCTTGGAAGGTAAAACCACAGGCTGATTTAAGTGCAGGACTCCGCCCTGAGAGATGGTGACACCTCCCAGCAGTTTCTTGAGCTCTGAGTCGCTGTGAATGGCCAGCTGCAAGTGCCGTGGGGAAATCCGACGCTTCTTGCTGCGTGCAGCGACTTCCCCAGCAATATCCACAATCTCATGAGTCACTTATTGAAGCACCGCGGCCATCTAGACTGGGGCTCCAGCTCCAATACGGTCTGCAAATTGTCCTTTGCGGAGCAATCTGTCTATGCGACTGACAGAGAACTGCAGCCCAGCCCGGGAAGAACGGGTGATTTTGGCCTTAGGGTCTTTTGCGGTTGAGGTCTCACCAGAGTGCTCAGACTCAGACTCAGTCTCAGACATGTTGCAGACTTCTAGTGTTCCAGCAACACTTGGCTTGACTTTCTTGGCTTTCTTTTGTTTTCTCTGCTTGGTTTACCTGAGTCTTTACTCAGGAATTGGCCTGCCTAGCTTTTTTCTTGACTTGCTTGGCTTCAGTGGATGTTTCCTTGCTTGGCTCCACTTGCCTGTGTCTTTCTTTGCTTGGCTTGCCTGACTCTCTTTCCTTCTGTTCCTGGCTCTGTTCACTTGGTTTTCTCTCTCTTATTTTGCCTTCTTTGATTTCTTCCTGGTCTGGCCTGATTATGACTGGCCTGACAAAGTGTGGCTTGGCTATGCCACCTCTTGAAATCACCACAGTAGTATGCTGACCCTGTCTGAGCCTGCAGCCTTTTATAACCTCAGTGCAGACAGAGAAAACATACTTTCTGATTGGTTGTCTGAGAACCAATGGGCAGCTACTTCATTTGTTACCCAAGCCAGAGGGGATATGTCATCCTTTTATGACATCATTCCCATTGATTCACCGTTTGTGTTGGATTTTTAGTCAGTGATATCTGCTATTAGCAAAACTCATCCTGTAACGGCATGAAATAGGCTTTGGTTACATTTTGAAAATTAGATGCCTTAAATTAGGCACCTAAATAACTTATAAGTGGCCTGATTTGAAGAGGAGCTGAGCACCCACAGCTCCTGTTGATTTCACTAGGAGTTTTGAGTGCTCAGCACCTATGGAAATCAGGTCACTTTTAGTTAGTTGCTTAAAAGTGGGTTGAGGGGCTGAAATTCAGGCATCCTAAAGTTTGAAAATATTGGCCAGTTTCTCTGCAGCCCTTAACTTGGTGATGCTTCCCGTCTCTTAGAGAACCCTCATGGCACCCAAGCCCATGGTAAGGGTTCTTTGCCATTCCAGAAACCCAAGTGTTCACCATTTGTCACTCTCAGGTTTGATTAGCCGCTTCTCTTGTTCGTGAGCTATTTTCTGAGACCGGTTTAAAAACAGCATCTGGAGAGAACCCCTCACATCAGGCCAAATCCATTGTGTGATGTTGCACTCTATATGATGTTATGAAAATATGCTAATGAGTTAAATAGAATGGAACTGGAATATGCTTCATGCAAAAGGTCTCTTGTAAGGTATCATTACAAAGCTTATCATCTACTGAGTGTGGTCATCCTATTTGTATAAATGTACCACTCATGTATCTGAAACTAGAAATATGAAATATAACTCTGAGGGCCTATTGTAATTATGCAAAGTGTGGGCCATTAATGGTGGTTTGGAATCTTGATGACTCCCATTAACCAGGACAATCGTCTGCAGATGGCTCTGTTTTACTTGTCAGTCTCCCTGTATACCTGTGTGCTGGCAAGTGGGTCATGTTTTCCCTTTAAAAAGGTGATCAAAGTTTATGTGAACCCCTCCAGGTAGTTAATAATTTCAGAAAGCCTGATTCTAGTATCACTTATACTGTATACATCTGATATTACTCTAAACGAGTCAATGATTTTATAATGGGGTAACTAAAACAAAAAACAAAACAAAAAGAAAAACCAGGCCCATAGGCCTTCATGTGTAATGGATTAAATTTTTCTGTCATGAGTTTGTTCTTTTTTCTGTTTTCACAAAACATGCAATACACATCAACTTCACTATGGGAAAAATGTTCCTAATCTTCAATCTATTGGGGGAAATGCCTGAAAAAAACACAGAAATCACCTCCCAGAATCTACACGATTTAGACATTTATGCTCCAATACGCCTGTTGGTCTATAAGGTGCCACAGGACTCTTTGTCGCTTTTTACAGATCCAGACTAACACGGCTACCCCTCTGATACTTGACACCACTTAGACAATTTCTGATGTAAATTTCTTAATGAAATGATTGAGTTCTATCTTTCTAGGCTTTTATACCATATTATCAATGCAGCTACCTGACCAACTGAATGATCCCTTAAAATTGTAGGACAGTAAAAGAGGAAATTAATTCACAAAAGAAGACCAGGCATTTTAACTGCTTTTATTAGACCATACTGATGCATTTGAAAAGAGCCTTGCAATCAAGTTAATGTCATTTCTCCCAAATCTGAGGTGGCAGTCTCCCCTTTGCTCTGTTCTCACTTAACAGGGACAGGAGCAGGGGCAATCCTTCTCTTGATGGTTCTCCTGCCATTCCTCTTCTTGGAAGGTAAAACCACAGGCTGATTTAAGTGCAGGACTCCGCCCTGAGAGATGGTGACACCTCCCAGCAGTTTCTTGAGCTCTGAGTCGCTGTGAATGGCCAGCTGCAAGTGCCGTGGGGAAATCCGACGCTTCTTGCTGCGTGCAGCGACTTCCCCAGCAATATCCACAATCTCATGAGTCACTTATTGAAGCACCGCGGCCATCTAGACTGGGGCTCCAGCTCCAATACGGTCTGCAAATTGTCCTTTGCGGAGCAATCTGTCTATGCGACTGACAGAGAACTGCAGCCCAGCCCGGGAAGAACGGGTGATTTTGGCCTTAGGGTCTTTTGCGGTTGAGGTCTCACCAGAGTGCTCAGACTCAGACTCAGTCTCAGACATGTTGCAGACTTCTAGTGTTCCAGCAACACTTGGCTTGACTTTCTTGGCTTTCTTTTGTTTTCTCTGCTTGGTTTACCTGAGTCTTTACTCAGGAATTGGCCTGCCTAGCTTTTTTCTTGACTTGCTTGGCTTCAGTGGATGTTTCCTTGCTTGGCTCCACTTGCCTGTGTCTTTCTTTGCTTGGCTTGCCTGACTCTCTTTCCTTCTGTTCCTGGCTCTGTTCACTTGGTTTTCTCTCTCTTATTTTGCCTTCTTTGATTTCTTCCTGGTCTGGCCTGATTATGACTGGCCTGACAAAGTGTGGCTTGGCTATGCCACCTCTTGAAATCACCACAGTAGTATGCTGACCCTGTCTGAGCCTGCAGCCTTTTATAACCTCAGTGCAGACAGAGAAAACATACTTTCTGATTGGTTGTCTGAGAACCAATGGGCAGCTACTTCATTTGTTACCCAAGCCAGAGGGGATATGTCATCCTTTTATGACATCATTCCCATTGATTCACCGTTTGTGTTGGATTTTTAGTCAGTGATATCTGCTATTAGCAAAACTCATCCTGTAACGGCATGAAATAGGCTTTGGTTACATTTTGAAAATTAGATGCCTTAAATTAGGCACCTAAATAACTTATAAGTGGCCTGATTTGAAGAGGAGCTGAGCACCCACAGCTCCTGTTGATTTCACTAGGAGTTTTGAGTGCTCAGCACCTATGGAAATCAGGTCACTTTTAGTTAGTTGCTTAAAAGTGGGTTGAGGGGCTGAAATTCAGGCATCCTAAAGTTTGAAAATATTGGCCAGTTTCTCTGCAGCCCTTAACTTGGTGATGCTTCCCGTCTCTTAGAGAACCCTCATGGCACCCAAGCCCATGGTAAGGGTTCTTTGCCATTCCAGAAACCCAAGTGTTCACCATTTGTCACTCTCAGGTTTGATTAGCCGCTTCTCTTGTTCGTGAGCTATTTTCTGAGACCGGTTTAAAAACAGCATCTGGAGAGAACCCCTCACATCAGGCCAAATCCATTGTGTGATGTTGCACTCTATATGATGTTATGAAAATATGCTAATGAGTTAAATAGAATGGAACTGGAATATGCTTCATGCAAAAGGTCTCTTGTAAGGTATCATTACAAAGCTTATCATCTACTGAGTGTGGTCATCCTATTTGTATAAATGTACCACTCATGTATCTGAAACTAGAAATATGAAATATAACTCTGAGGGCCTATTGTAATTATGCAAAGTGTGGGCCATTAATGGTGGTTTGGAATCTTGATGACTCCCATTAACCAGGACAATCGTCTGCAGATGGCTCTGTTTTACTTGTCAGTCTCCCTGTATACCTGTGTGCTGGCAAGTGGGTCATGTTTTCCCTTTAAAAAGGTGATCAAAGTTTATGTGAACCCCTCCAGGTAGTTAATAATTTCAGAAAGCCTGATTCTAGTATCACTTATACTGTATACATCTGATATTACTCTAAACGAGTCAATGATTTTATAATGGGGTAACTAAAACAAAAAACAAAACAAAAAGAAAAACCAGGCCCATAGGCCTTCATGTGTAATGGATTAAATTTTTCTGTCATGAGTTTGTTCTTTTTTCTGTTTTCACAAAACATGCAATACACATCAACTTCACTATGGGAAAAATGTTCCTAATCTTCAATCTATTGGGGAAATGCCTGAAAAAAACACAGAAATCACCTCCCAGAATCTACACGATTTAGACATTTATGCTCCAATACGCCTGTTGGTCTATAAGGTGCCACAGGACTCTTTGTCGCTTTTTACAGATCCAGACTAACACGGCTACCCCTCTGATACTTGACACCACTTAGACAGTTTCTGATGTAAATTTCTTAATGAAATGATTGAGTTCTATCTTTCTAGGCTTTTATACCATATTATCAATGCAGCTACCTGACCAACTGAATGATCCCTTAAAATTGTAGGACAGTAAAAGAGGAAATTAATTCACAAAAGAAGACCAGGCATTTTAACTGCTTTTATTAGACCATACTGATGCATTTGAAAAGAGCCTTGCAATCAAGTTAATGTCATTTCTCCCAAATCTGAGGTGGCAGTCTCCCCTTTGCTCTGTTCTCACTTAACAGGGACAGGAGCAGGGGCAATCCTTCTCTTGATGGTTCTCCTGCCATTCCTCTTCTTGGAAGGTAAAACCACAGGCTGATTTAAGTGCAGGACTCCGCCCTGAGAGATGGTGACACCTCCCAGCAGTTTCTTGAGCTCTGAGTCGCTGTGAATGGCCAGCTGCAAGTGCCGTGGGGAAATCCGACGCTTCTTGCTGCGTGCAGCGACTTCCCCAGCAATATCCACAATCTCATGAGTCACTTATTGAAGCACCGCGGCCATCTAGACTGGGGCTCCAGCTCCAATACGGTCTGCAAATTGTCCTTTGCGGAGCAATCTGTCTATGCGACTGACAGAGAACTGCAGCCCAGCCCGGGAAGAACGGGTGATTTTGGCCTTAGGGTCTTTTGCGGTTGAGGTCTCACCAGAGTGCTCAGACTCAGACTCAGTCTCAGACATGTTGCAGACTTCTAGTGTTCCAGCAACACTTGGCTTGACTTTCTTGGCTTTCTTTTGTTTTCTCTGCTTGGTTTACCTGAGTCTTTACTCAGGAATTGGCCTGCCTAGCTTTTTTCTTGACTTGCTTGGCTTCAGTGGATGTTTCCTTGCTTGGCTCCACTTGCCTGTGTCTTTCTTTGCTTGGCTTGCCTGACTCTCTTTCCTTCTGTTCCTGGCTCTGTTCACTTGGTTTTCTCTCTCTTATTTTGCCTTCTTTGATTTCTTCCTGGTCTGGCCTGATTATGACTGGCCTGACAAAGTGTGGCTTGGCTATGCCACCTCTTGAAATCACCACAGTAGTATGCTGACCCTGTCTGAGCCTGCAGCCTTTTATAACCTCAGTGCAGACAGAGAAAACATACTTTCTGATTGGTTGTCTGAGAACCAATGGGCAGCTACTTCATTTGTTACCCAAGCCAGAGGGGATATGTCATCCTTTTATGACATCATTCCCATTGATTCACCGTTTGTGTTGGATTTTTAGTCAGTGATATCTGCTATTAGCAAAACTCATCCTGTAACGGCATGAAATAGGCTTTGGTTACATTTTGAAAATTAGATGCCTTAAATTAGGCACCTAAATAACTTATAAGTGGCCTGATTTGAAGAGGAGCTGAGCACCCACAGCTCCTGTTGATTTCACTAGGAGTTTTGAGTGCTCAGCACCTATGGAAATCAGGTCACTTTTAGTTAGTTGCTTAAAAGTGGGTTGAGGGGCTGAAATTCAGGCATCCTAAAGTTTGAAAATATTGGCCAGTTTCTCTGCAGCCCTTAACTTGGTGATGCTTCCCGTCTCTTAGAGAACCCTCATGGCACCCAAGCCCATGGTAAGGGTTCTTTGCCATTCCAGAAACCCAAGTGTTCACCATTTGTCACTCTCAGGTTTGATTAGCCGCTTCTCTTGTTCGTGAGCTATTTTCTGAGACCGGTTTAAAAACAGCATCTGGAGAGAACCCCTCACATCAGGCCAAATCCATTGTGTGATGTTGCACTCTATATGATGTTATGAAAATATGCTAATGAGTTAAATAGAATGGAACTGGAATATGCTTCATGCAAAAGGTCTCTTGTAAGGTATCATTACAAAGCTTATCATCTACTGAGTGTGGTCATCCTATTTGTATAAATGTACCACTCATGTATCTGAAACTAGAAATATGAAATATAACTCTGAGGGCCTATTGTAATTATGCAAAGTGTGGGCCATTAATGGTGGTTTGGAATCTTGATGACTCCCATTAACCAGGACAATCGTCTGCAGATGGCTCTGTTTTACTTGTCAGTCTCCCTGTATACCTGTGTGCTGGCAAGTGGGTCATGTTTTCCCTTTAAAAAGGTGATCAAAGTTTATGTGAACCCCTCCAGGTAGTTAATAATTTCAGAAAGCCTGATTCTAGTATCACTTATACTGTATACATCTGATATTACTCTAAACGAGTCAATGATTTTATAATGGGGTAACTAAAACAAAAAACAAAACAAAAAGAAAAACCAGGCCCATAGGCCTTCATGTGTAATGGATTAAATTTTTCTGTCATGAGTTTGTTCTTTTTTCTGTTTTCACAAAACATGCAATACACATCAACTTCACTATGGGAAAAATGTTCCTAATCTTCAATCTATTGGGGAAATGCCTGAAAAAAACACAGAAATCACCTCCCAGAATCTACACGATTTAGACATTTATGCTCCAATACGCCTGTTGGTCTATAAGGTGCCACAGGACTCTTTGTCGCTTTTTACAGATCCAGACTAACACGGCTACCCCTCTGATACTTGACACCACTTAGACAGTTTCTGATGTAAATTTCTTAATGAAATGATTGAGTTCTATCTTTCTAGGCTTTTATACCATATTATCAATGCAGCTACCTGACCAACTGAATGATCCCTTAAAATTGTAGGACAGTAAAAGAGGAAATTAATTCACAAAAGAAGACCAGGCATTTTAACTGCTTTTATTAGACCATACTGATGCATTTGAAAAGAGCCTTGCAATCAAGTTAATGTCATTTCTCCCAAATCTGAGGTGGCAGTCTCCCCTTTGCTCTGTTCTCACTTAACAGGGACAGGAGCAGGGGCAATCCTTCTCTTGATGGTTCTCCTGCCATTCCTCTTCTTGGAAGGTAAAACCACAGGCTGATTTAAGTGCAGGACTCCGCCCTGAGAGATGGTGACACCTCCCAGCAGTTTCTTGAGCTCTGAGTCGCTGTGAATGGCCAGCTGCAAGTGCCGTGGGGAAATCCGACGCTTCTTGCTGCGTGCAGCGACTTCCCCAGCAATATCCACAATCTCATGAGTCACTTATTGAAGCACCGCGGCCATCTAGACTGGGGCTCCAGCTCCAATACGGTCTGCAAATTGTCCTTTGCGGAGCAATCTGTCTATGCGACTGACAGAGAACTGCAGCCCAGCCCGGGAAGAACGGGTGATTTTGGCCTTAGGGTCTTTTGCGGTTGAGGTCTCACCAGAGTGCTCAGACTCAGACTCAGTCTCAGACATGTTGCAGACTTCTAGTGTTCCAGCAACACTTGGCTTGACTTTCTTGGCTTTCTTTTGTTTTCTCTGCTTGGTTTACCTGAGTCTTTACTCAGGAATTGGCCTGCCTAGCTTTTTTCTTGACTTGCTTGGCTTCAGTGGATGTTTCCTTGCTTGGCTCCACTTGCCTGTGTCTTTCTTTGCTTGGCTTGCCTGACTCTCTTTCCTTCTGTTCCTGGCTCTGTTCACTTGGTTTTCTCTCTCTTATTTTGCCTTCTTTGATTTCTTCCTGGTCTGGCCTGATTATGACTGGCCTGACAAAGTGTGGCTTGGCTATGCCACCTCTTGAAATCACCACAGTAGTATGCTGACCCTGTCTGAGCCTGCAGCCTTTTATAACCTCAGTGCAGACAGAGAAAACATACTTTCTGATTGGTTGTCTGAGAACCAATGGGCAGCTACTTCATTTGTTACCCAAGCCAGAGGGGATATGTCATCCTTTTATGACATCATTCCCATTGATTCACCGTTTGTGTTGGATTTTTAGTCAGTGATATCTGCTATTAGCAAAACTCATCCTGTAACGGCATGAAATAGGCTTTGGTTACATTTTGAAAATTAGATGCCTTAAATTAGGCACCTAAATAACTTATAAGTGGCCTGATTTGAAGAGGAGCTGAGCACCCACAGCTCCTGTTGATTTCACTAGGAGTTTTGAGTGCTCAGCACCTATGGAAATCAGGTCACTTTTAGTTAGTTGCTTAAAAGTGGGTTGAGGGGCTGAAATTCAGGCATCCTAAAGTTTGAAAATATTGGCCAGTTTCTCTGCAGCCCTTAACTTGGTGATGCTTCCCGTCTCTTAGAGAACCCTCATGGCACCCAAGCCCATGGTAAGGGTTCTTTGCCATTCCAGAAACCCAAGTGTTCACCATTTGTCACTCTCAGGTTTGATTAGCCGCTTCTCTTGTTCGTGAGCTATTTTCTGAGACCGGTTTAAAAACAGCATCTGGAGAGAACCCCTCACATCAGGCCAAATCCATTGTGTGATGTTGCACTCTATATGATGTTATGAAAATATGCTAATGAGTTAAATAGAATGGAACTGGAATATGCTTCATGCAAAAGGTCTCTTGTAAGGTATCATTACAAAGCTTATCATCTACTGAGTGTGGTCATCCTATTTGTATAAATGTACCACTCATGTATCTGAAACTAGAAATATGAAATATAACTCTGAGGGCCTATTGTAATTATGCAAAGTGTGGGCCATTAATGGTGGTTTGGAATCTTGATGACTCCCATTAACCAGGACAATCGTCTGCAGATGGCTCTGTTTTACTTGTCAGTCTCCCTGTATACCTGTGTGCTGGCAAGTGGGTCATGTTTTCCCTTTAAAAAGGTGATCAAAGTTTATGTGAACCCCTCCAGGTAGTTAATAATTTCAGAAAGCCTGATTCTAGTATCACTTATACTGTATACATCTGATATTACTCTAAACGAGTCAATGATTTTATAATGGGGTAACTAAAACAAAAAACAAAACAAAAAGAAAAACCAGGCCCATAGGCCTTCATGTGTAATGGATTAAATTTTTCTGTCATGAGTTTGTTCTTTTTTCTGTTTTCACAAAACATGCAATACACATCAACTTCACTATGGGAAAAATGTTCCTAATCTTCAATCTATTGGGGAAATGCCTGAAAAAAACACAGAAATCACCTCCCAGAATCTACACGATTTAGACATTTATGCTCCAATACGCCTGTTGGTCTATAAGGTGCCACAGGACTCTTTGTCGCTTTTTACAGATCCAGACTAACACGGCTACCCCTCTGATACTTGACACCACTTAGACAGTTTCTGATGTAAATTTCTTAATGAAATGATTGAGTTCTATCTTTCTAGGCTTTTATACCATATTATCAATGCAGCTACCTGACCAACTGAATGATCCCTTAAAATTGTAGGACAGTAAAAGAGGAAATTAATTCACAAAAGAAGACCAGGCATTTTAACTGCTTTTATTAGACCATACTGATGCATTTGAAAAGAGCCTTGCAATCAAGTTAATGTCATTTCTCCCAAATCTGAGGTGGCAGTCTCCCCTTTGCTCTGTTCTCACTTAACAGGGACAGGAGCAGGGGCAATCCTTCTCTTGATGGTTCTCCTGCCATTCCTCTTCTTGGAAGGTAAAACCACAGGCTGATTTAAGTGCAGGACTCCGCCCTGAGAGATGGTGACACCTCCCAGCAGTTTCTTGAGCTCTGAGTCGCTGTGAATGGCCAGCTGCAAGTGCCGTGGGGAAATCCGACGCTTCTTGCTGCGTGCAGCGACTTCCCCAGCAATATCCACAATCTCATGAGTCACTTATTGAAGCACCGCGGCCATCTAGACTGGGGCTCCAGCTCCAATACGGTCTGCAAATTGTCCTTTGCGGAGCAATCTGTCTATGCGACTGACAGAGAACTGCAGCCCAGCCCGGGAAGAACGGGTGATTTTGGCCTTAGGGTCTTTTGCGGTTGAGGTCTCACCAGAGTGCTCAGACTCAGACTCAGTCTCAGACATGTTGCAGACTTCTAGTGTTCCAGCAACACTTGGCTTGACTTTCTTGGCTTTCTTTTGTTTTCTCTGCTTGGTTTACCTGAGTCTTTACTCAGGAATTGGCCTGCCTAGCTTTTTTCTTGACTTGCTTGGCTTCAGTGGATGTTTCCTTGCTTGGCTCCACTTGCCTGTGTCTTTCTTTGCTTGGCTTGCCTGACTCTCTTTCCTTCTGTTCCTGGCTCTGTTCACTTGGTTTTCTCTCTCTTATTTTGCCTTCTTTGATTTCTTCCTGGTCTGGCCTGATTATGACTGGCCTGACAAAGTGTGGCTTGGCTATGCCACCTCTTGAAATCACCACAGTAGTATGCTGACCCTGTCTGAGCCTGCAGCCTTTTATAACCTCAGTGCAGACAGAGAAAACATACTTTCTGATTGGTTGTCTGAGAACCAATGGGCAGCTACTTCATTTGTTACCCAAGCCAGAGGGGATATGTCATCCTTTTATGACATCATTCCCATTGATTCACCGTTTGTGTTGGATTTTTAGTCAGTGATATCTGCTATTAGCAAAACTCATCCTGTAACGGCATGAAATAGGCTTTGGTTACATTTTGAAAATTAGATGCCTTAAATTAGGCACCTAAATAACTTATAAGTGGCCTGATTTGAAGAGGAGCTGAGCACCCACAGCTCCTGTTGATTTCACTAGGAGTTTTGAGTGCTCAGCACCTATGGAAATCAGGTCACTTTTAGTTAGTTGCTTAAAAGTGGGTTGAGGGGCTGAAATTCAGGCATCCTAAAGTTTGAAAATATTGGCCAGTTTCTCTGCAGCCCTTAACTTGGTGATGCTTCCCGTCTCTTAGAGAACCCTCATGGCACCCAAGCCCATGGTAAGGGTTCTTTGCCATTCCAGAAACCCAAGTGTTCACCATTTGTCACTCTCAGGTTTGATTAGCCGCTTCTCTTGTTCGTGAGCTATTTTCTGAGACCGGTTTAAAAACAGCATCTGGAGAGAACCCCTCACATCAGGCCAAATCCATTGTGTGATGTTGCACTCTATATGATGTTATGAAAATATGCTAATGAGTTAAATAGAATGGAACTGGAATATGCTTCATGCAAAAGGTCTCTTGTAAGGTATCATTACAAAGCTTATCATCTACTGAGTGTGGTCATCCTATTTGTATAAATGTACCACTCATGTATCTGAAACTAGAAATATGAAATATAACTCTGAGGGCCTATTGTAATTATGCAAAGTGTGGGCCATTAATGGTGGTTTGGAATCTTGATGACTCCCATTAACCAGGACAATCGTCTGCAGATGGCTCTGTTTTACTTGTCAGTCTCCCTGTATACCTGTGTGCTGGCAAGTGGGTCATGTTTTCCCTTTAAAAAGGTGATCAAAGTTTATGTGAACCCCTCCAGGTAGTTAATAATTTCAGAAAGCCTGATTCTAGTATCACTTATACTGTATACATCTGATATTACTCTAAACGAGTCAATGATTTTATAATGGGGTAACTAAAACAAAAAACAAAACAAAAAGAAAAACCAGGCCCATAGGCCTTCATGTGTAATGGATTAAATTTTTCTGTCATGAGTTTGTTCTTTTTTCTGTTTTCACAAAACATGCAATACACATCAACTTCACTATGGGAAAAATGTTCCTAATCTTCAATCTATTGGGGAAATGCCTGAAAAAAACACAGAAATCACCTCCCAGAATCTACACGATTTAGACATTTATGCTCCAATACGCCTGTTGGTCTATAAGGTGCCACAGGACTCTTTGTCGCTTTTTACAGATCCAGACTAACACGGCTACCCCTCTGATACTTGACACCACTTAGACAGTTTCTGATGTAAATTTCTTAATGAAATGATTGAGTTCTATCTTTCTAGGCTTTTATACCATATTATCAATGCAGCTACCTGACCAACTGAATGATCCCTTAAAATTGTAGGACAGTAAAAGAGGAAATTAATTCACAAAAGAAGACCAGGCATTTTAACTGCTTTTATTAGACCATACTGATGCATTTGAAAAGAGCCTTGCAATCAAGTTAATGTCATTTCTCCCAAATCTGAGGTGGCAGTCTCCCCTTTGCTCTGTTCTCACTTAACAGGGACAGGAGCAGGGGCAATCCTTCTCTTGATGGTTCTCCTGCCATTCCTCTTCTTGGAAGGTAAAACCACAGGCTGATTTAAGTGCAGGACTCCGCCCTGAGAGATGGTGACACCTCCCAGCAGTTTCTTGAGCTCTGAGTCGCTGTGAATGGCCAGCTGCAAGTGCCGTGGGGAAATCCGACGCTTCTTGCTGCGTGCAGCGACTTCCCCAGCAATATCCACAATCTCATGAGTCACTTATTGAAGCACCGCGGCCATCTAGACTGGGGCTCCAGCTCCAATACGGTCTGCAAATTGTCCTTTGCAGAGCAATCTGTCTATGCGACTGACAGAGAACTGCAGCCCAGCCCGGGAAGAACGGGTGATTTTGGCCTTAGGGTCTTTTGCGGTTGAGGTCTCACCAGAGTGCTCAGACTCAGACTCAGTCTCAGACATGTTGCAGACTTCTAGTGTTCCAGCAACACTTGGCTTGACTTTCTTGGCTTTCTTTTGTTTTCTCTGCTTGGTTTACCTGAGTCTTTACTCAGGAATTGGCCTGCCTAGCTTTTTTCTTGACTTGCTTGGCTTCAGTGGATGTTTCCTTGCTTGGCTCCACTTGCCTGTGTCTTTCTTTGCTTGGCTTGCCTGACTCTCTTTCCTTCTGTTCCTGGCTCTGTTCACTTGGTTTTCTCTCTCTTATTTTGCCTTCTTTGATTTCTTCCTGGTCTGGCCTGATTATGACTGGCCTGACAAAGTGTGGCTTGGCTATGCCACCTCTTGAAATCACCACAGTAGTATGCTGACCCTGTCTGAGCCTGCAGCCTTTTATAACCTCAGTGCAGACAGAGAAAACATACTTTCTGATTGGTTGTCTGAGAACCAATGGGCAGCTACTTCATTTGTTACCCAAGCCAGAGGGGATATGTCATCCTTTTATGACATCATTCCCATTGATTCACCGTTTGTGTTGGATTTTTAGTCAGTGATATCTGCTATTAGCAAAACTCATCCTGTAACGGCATGAAATAGGCTTTGGTTACATTTTGAAAATTAGATGCCTTAAATTAGGCACCTAAATAACTTATAAGTGGCCTGATTTGAAGAGGAGCTGAGCACCCACAGCTCCTGTTGATTTCACTAGGAGTTTTGAGTGCTCAGCACCTATGGAAATCAGGTCACTTTTAGTTAGTTGCTTAAAAGTGGGTTGAGGGGCTGAAATTCAGGCATCCTAAAGTTTGAAAATATTGGCCAGTTTCTCTGCAGCCCTTAACTTGGTGATGCTTCCCGTCTCTTAGAGAACCCTCATGGCACCCAAGCCCATGGTAAGGGTTCTTTGCCATTCCAGAAACCCAAGTGTTCACCATTTGTCACTCTCAGGTTTGATTAGCCGCTTCTCTTGTTCGTGAGCTATTTTCTGAGACCGGTTTAAAAACAGCATCTGGAGAGAACCCCTCACATCAGGCCAAATCCATTGTGTGATGTTGCACTCTATATGATGTTATGAAAATATGCTAATGAGTTAAATAGAATGGAACTGGAATATGCTTCATGCAAAAGGTCTCTTGTAAGGTATCATTACAAAGCTTATCATCTACTGAGTGTGGTCATCCTATTTGTATAAATGTACCACTCATGTATCTGAAACTAGAAATATGAAATATAACTCTGAGGGCCTATTGTAATTATGCAAAGTGTGGGCCATTAATGGTGGTTTGGAATCTTGATGACTCCCATTAACCAGGACAATCGTCTGCAGATGGCTCTGTTTTACTTGTCAGTCTCCCTGTATACCTGTGTGCTGGCAAGTGGGTCATGTTTTCCCTTTAAAAAGGTGATCAAAGTTTATGTGAACCCCTCCAGGTAGTTAATAATTTCAGAAAGCCTGATTCTAGTATCACTTATACTGTATACATCTGATATTACTCTAAACGAGTCAATGATTTTATAATGGGGTAACTAAAACAAAAAACAAAACAAAAAGAAAAACCAGGCCCATAGGCCTTCATGTGTAATGGATTAAATTTTTCTGTCATGAGTTTGTTCTTTTTTCTGTTTTCACAAAACATGCAATACACATCAACTTCACTATGGGAAAAATGTTCCTAATCTTCAATCTATTGGGGAAATGCCTGAAAAAAACACAGAAATCACCTCCCAGAATCTACACGATTTAGACATTTATGCTCCAATACGCCTGTTGGTCTATAAGGTGCCACAGGACTCTTTGTCGCTTTTTACAGATCCAGACTAACACGGCTACCCCTCTGATACTTGACACCACTTAGACAGTTTCTGATGTAAATTTCTTAATGAAATGATTGAGTTCTATCTTTCTAGGCTTTTATACCATATTATCAATGCAGCTACCTGACCAACTGAATGATCCCTTAAAATTGTAGGACAGTAAAAGAGGAAATTAATTCACAAAAGAAGACCAGGCATTTTAACTGCTTTTATTAGACCATACTGATGCATTTGAAAAGAGCCTTGCAATCAAGTTAATGTCATTTCTCCCAAATCTGAGGTGGCAGTCTCCCCTTTGCTCTGTTCTCACTTAACAGGGACAGGAGCAGGGGCAATCCTTCTCTTGATGGTTCTCCTGCCATTCCTCTTCTTGGAAGGTAAAACCACAGGCTGATTTAAGTGCAGGACTCCGCCCTGAGAGATGGTGACACCTCCCAGCAGTTTCTTGAGCTCTGAGTCGCTGTGAATGGCCAGCTGCAAGTGCCGTGGGGAAATCCGACGCTTCTTGCTGCGTGCAGCGACTTCCCCAGCAATATCCACAATCTCATGAGTCACTTATTGAAGCACCGCGGCCATCTAGACTGGGGCTCCAGCTCCAATACGGTCTGCAAATTGTCCTTTGCGGAGCAATCTGTCTATGCGACTGACAGAGAACTGCAGCCCAGCCCGGGAAGAACGGGTGATTTTGGCCTTAGGGTCTTTTGCGGTTGAGGTCTCACCAGAGTGCTCAGACTCAGACTCAGTCTCAGACATGTTGCAGACTTCTAGTGTTCCAGCAACACTTGGCTTGACTTTCTTGGCTTTCTTTTGTTTTCTCTGCTTGGTTTACCTGAGTCTTTACTCAGGAATTGGCCTGCCTAGCTTTTTTCTTGACTTGCTTGGCTTCAGTGGATGTTTCCTTGCTTGGCTCCACTTGCCTGTGTCTTTCTTTGCTTGGCTTGCCTGACTCTCTTTCCTTCTGTTCCTGGCTCTGTTCACTTGGTTTTCTCTCTCTTATTTTGCCTTCTTTGATTTCTTCCTGGTCTGGCCTGATTATGACTGGCCTGACAAAGTGTGGCTTGGCTATGCCACCTCTTGAAATCACCACAGTAGTATGCTGACCCTGTCTGAGCCTGCAGCCTTTTATAACCTCAGTGCAGACAGAGAAAACATACTTTCTGATTGGTTGTCTGAGAACCAATGGGCAGCTACTTCATTTGTTACCCAAGCCAGAGGGGATATGTCATCCTTTTATGACATCATTCCCATTGATTCACCGTTTGTGTTGGATTTTTAGTCAGTGATATCTGCTATTAGCAAAACTCATCCTGTAACGGCATGAAATAGGCTTTGGTTACATTTTGAAAATTAGATGCCTTAAATTAGGCACCTAAATAACTTATAAGTGGCCTGATTTGAAGAGGAGCTGAGCACCCACAGCTCCTGTTGATTTCACTAGGAGTTTTGAGTGCTCAGCACCTATGGAAATCAGGTCACTTTTAGTTAGTTGCTTAAAAGTGGGTTGAGGGGCTGAAATTCAGGCATCCTAAAGTTTGAAAATATTGGCCAGTTTCTCTGCAGCCCTTAACTTGGTGATGCTTCCCGTCTCTTAGAGAACCCTCATGGCACCCAAGCCCATGGTAAGGGTTCTTTGCCATTCCAGAAACCCAAGTGTTCACCATTTGTCACTCTCAGGTTTGATTAGCCGCTTCTCTTGTTCGTGAGCTATTTTCTGAGACCGGTTTAAAAACAGCATCTGGAGAGAACCCCTCACATCAGGCCAAATCCATTGTGTGATGTTGCACTCTATATGATGTTATGAAAATATGCTAATGAGTTAAATAGAATGGAACTGGAATATGCTTCATGCAAAAGGTCTCTTGTAAGGTATCATTACAAAGCTTATCATCTACTGAGTGTGGTCATCCTATTTGTATAAATGTACCACTCATGTATCTGAAACTAGAAATATGAAATATAACTCTGAGGGCCTATTGTAATTATGCAAAGTGTGGGCCATTAATGGTGGTTTGGAATCTTGATGACTCCCATTAACCAGGACAATCGTCTGCAGATGGCTCTGTTTTACTTGTCAGTCTCCCTGTATACCTGTGTGCTGGCAAGTGGGTCATGTTTTCCCTTTAAAAAGGTGATCAAAGTTTATGTGAACCCCTCCAGGTAGTTAATAATTTCAGAAAGCCTGATTCTAGTATCACTTATACTGTATACATCTGATATTACTCTAAACGAGTCAATGATTTTATAATGGGGTAACTAAAACAAAAAACAAAACAAAAAGAAAAACCAGGCCCATAGGCCTTCATGTGTAATGGATTAAATTTTTCTGTCATGAGTTTGTTCTTTTTTCTGTTTTCACAAAACATGCAATACACATCAACTTCACTATGGGAAAAATGTTCCTAATCTTCAATCTATTGGGGAAATGCCTGAAAAAAACACAGAAATCACCTCCCCACACGGTTCACTCTACTTCCCTGTAAACCAACCACCCCACCCTCTCCTCCCCCCTTTGAGCACCGCTTGCAGAGGCAATAAAGTCATTGTTACTTCACATTCATGCATTCTTTATTAATTCATCACACAACTAGGGGGATAATTGCCAAGGTAGCCCGGGATGGGTGGGGGAGGAGGGAAGGAAAAGGACACACTGCAGTTTAAAACTTTAACTCTTATTGAAGGCCAGCCTTCTGATGCTCGGGCAATCATCTGGGGTGGAGTGACTGGGTGGCCGGAGGCCCCCCCACCGTGTTCTTGGGCGTCTAGGTGAGGAGGCTATGGAACTTGGGCGTCTAGGGAGGAGGGCTGTTGGTTACACAGGGGCTGTAGCAGCGGTCTCTGCTCCTGCTGCCTTTCCTGCAGCTCAACCATACGCTGGAGCATATCAGTTTGATGCTCCAGCAGCCGGAACATATCAGTTTGATGCTCCAGCAGCCGGAGCATCGACCCTTGCCTTCTGTCTGCAAGCTGACGCCACCTATCATCTTTAGCCCGCCACTTGCTCTGTTCATCCCGCAATTCAGCCCGCCACCTCTCCTCTCGTTCATCCTGTGCTTTTCTGTAGTCTGACATTGACTGCCTCCACACATTCTGTTGTGCTCTTTCAGCATGGGAGGACATCTGGAGCTCCGTGAACATATCATCCCAAGTCCGCTGTTTTCTCCTTCTAAGCTTCACTAGCCTCTGTGAAGGAGAAACATTTGCAGCTGGTGGTGGAGAAGGGAGAGGTGGTTAAAAAAGACACATTTTAGAGAACAATGGGTACACTCTTTCACGTTAAATTTTGCTGTTCACATTACACAGCACATGTGCTTTCATTACAAGGTCGCATTTTTCCTCTTATATTGAGGGCCTGCCGGTTTGGTGTGAGAGATCACTCACGCAGTGCCAGGCAACAGATTTCGGCTTGCAAGCAGCCATGGTAAGCCACAGTCTTTTGGCTTTTTTAACCTTCTTAACATGTGGGAATGGTTTCAAACAGTAGCGCCCTCATTTCCCATACCAAGCACCCGTTGGGTTGGCCATTTAAAATGGGTTTGCAATGTAAAAGGAGGGGCTGTGGTTTCCGGGTTAACATGCAGCACAAACCCAACTAACCCCCCTTCCCCCCACACCCAATTATCGGGGATGATCACTTCACCCCTCCCCCCCCCCACTGCGTGGCTAACAGCGGGGAACATTTCTGTTCAGCAGAGCAGGAAGGGGCACCTCTGAATGTCCCCTTAATAAAATCGCCCCATTTCAACCAGGTGACCGTGAATGATATCACTCTCCTGAGGATAACAAAGAGCGATAAGGAATGGATGTTGTCTGCATGCCAGCAAACACTGGGACCATACGCTGCCATGCTTTGTTATGCAATGATTCCAGACTACGTGCTACTGGCCTGGCGTGGTAAAGTGTCCTACCATGGCGGACGGGATAAGGCAGCCCTCCCCAGAAACCTTTTGCAAAGGCTTTGGGAGTACATGAAGGAGAGCTTTCTGGAGATGTCCTTGGAGGATTTCCGCTCCATCTCCATACACGTTAACAGACTTTTCCAGTAGCTGTACTGGCCGCGATTGCCAGGGCAAATTAATCATTAAACACGCTTGCTTTTAAACCATGTGTAATATTTACAAAGGTACACTCACCAGAGGTCCCCTGTGTGTCCTCAGGGTCTGGGAGCACGCCTTGGGTTGAGTTCGGGGGTTACTGGTTCCAGGTCCAGGGTGATAAACATATCCTGGCTATTGGGGAAACCGGTTTCTCCGCTTCCTTGCTGCTGTGAGCTATCTACATTATCTTCATCCTCATCTTCCTCGTACCCCGGACCCGCTTCCCTGTGTGTTTCTCCAGTGAGGGAGTCATAGCACACGGTTGGGGCAGTGGTGGCTGCACCCCCTAGCATGGCATGCAGCTCCGCGTAGAAGCGGCATGTTTGCGGCTCTGCCCCGGACCTTCCGTTTGCCTCTCTGGCTTTGTGGTAGGCTTGCCTTAGCTCCTTAATTTTCACGCGGCACTGCTGTGCGTCCCTGTTATGGCCTCTGTCCTTCATGGCCTTGGAGACCTTTTCTAATATTTTGCCATTTCGTTTACTGCTACGGAGTTCAGCTAGCACTGATTCATCTCCCCATATGGCGATCAGATCCCGTACCTCCCGTTCGGTCCATGATGGAGCTCTTTTGCGATCCTGGGACTCCATCACGGTTACCTGTGCTGATGAGCTCTGCGTGGTCACCTGTGCTCTCCACGCTGAGCAAACAGGAAATTAAATTCAAACGTTCGCGGGGTTTTTCCTGTCTACCTGGTCAGTGCATCTGAGTTGAGAGTGCTGTCCAGAGCGGTCACAATGAAGCACTGTGGGATAGCTCCTGGAGGCCAATAACGTCGAATTCCGTCCACACTACCCCAATTCCGACCCGCTAAGGCCGATTTTATCGCTAATCCCCTCGTCGGAGGTGGAGTAAAGAAACCGGTTTAAAGGGCCCTTTAAGTCGAAAGAAAGGGCTTCGTCGTGTGAACGTGTCCAGGCTTAATTCGATTTAACGCTGCTAAAGTCGACCTAAACTCATAGTGTAGACCAGGCCTAATACATGCCAGAAGGATCCACTATGATCTCCAGGCCCGTTTCTGCAGTACTCCTTCCTAGGCAGTCATTTCCCATTGTGTATGTGTGCAACTGACTGTTCCTTCCTAAGTGGAGTACTTTGCATTTGTCCTTACTGAATTTCATCCTGTTTACTTCGGACCATTTCTCCAGTTTGTTCAAATAATATTGAATTTTAATCCTATCCTCCAAAGCACTTGCAACCCCACCCAGCTTGCTATCATCCGCAAACTTTATAAGTGTACTCTGTATGCCATCATCTAAATCATTGGTGAAGACATTGAACATAATAGTATCCAGAACTGATCCCTGCGGGACCCCACTTGATATGCCCTTCCATCTTGGCTATGAACCACTGATTCCTCTCTGGGAATGTTTTTTTCCCCACCAATTATACACCCACCTTATAGTAGCTCCATCTAGATTGTATTTCCTTAGTTTGTTTATGAGAAGGTCATGCAAGACAGTAACAAAAGCCTTACTAAAGCCAATATATACCACATCTACTGCTTCTATGGGCTGCATTATATGACTCAAGATAGTGCCTGGGAACAGTGGGAAGTCACAACCCTTAAAGTAGTCTTTCTAGATCTGGTTTTACTTATTTGGACCAACTACACTTATACCCTAGCACGAGGAATGATTTCTCTCCTCAAAGCTCTGGGTAAATTGGTAAATGCAATCTCACAGTTTTGAAACAGATTAGAGGAATCAGACTCAACATCTGGAGAACCTGAAGCCCTAAATTTCGAGCACTGAATCAGAGTTCATTGTTCACTTCAGGCTTGGAGTATTACCTGGTCCTCTTCCAAAAGAGGAGGTCAGAAACGTCTTAGAGAGTGGAATATTGCCCATAATAATGCAACAGAAGAAACTCTAGAGTCATAAATGTTAGCACCAGCCCTACAGGCAAGTTTGCTAATACCATCCATCCATCATTTCCATGTGGCATTAGTAAGCTGAGCAATGCAGATGTTAAGTTAACAGAAAACTTCAGTAACAATCAGTGGTTAATATAAGCAAAGCTGCTCTGCCACCTGGTGAATATTTGTGTATGCAAGAGTCTTTTTTGCTGTATTTATCAATATACAAGAATAATTCAAGTACTCTCAGCAGCTTTTCTAGATGCTTATACTTAGATATTTGAATAGTTGCAATCAGTTATGAGTGACTCCTTTTCTAGCACTAAAGGGAACTAGTTTTGGGGTTTTTTTTGTCAATAGATAAGTAATGTACTCACTTTTTTTAGCAGTACATGTTTTAATTTCTGAGGAAGAGTGATGAAATATTTGTGGGGCTGGGCAAATAATTTAACATGGGTAATGTATTTGATTAATTTCACCTCATTTTCAATTCATGAATTGAAGTTATGATTGTTTCAATTTACTCATTTAAAAAAAAAACACCAAACAAGTAATGCTTGGTCCATAACTTGTTTTAGAACAATCTATTGCAAGTATTTTATATTCAAAATTTGAAATTCAAGCTATTTTGATTGGACACACAAGTCATAGGATATGTTACTGTCCCCTGACTGAATGAACATAATCCCTTAAGATCAGCATGAATACTTTCAATTATAAATCTGAAATTTCCTTTCTGCAAATATTCTGCAATAAAAGCTTAAGTGGTTGTTCTGGCACAAATTCCTGCCAGTAAAACTTGGTCATTGGCATATTCATGACAGTTGAACATAAAAGGTCCCAAATCCAATCCAAGAAAATTAGTTTAAAAATTGAAGTGAATATTCCTGGGAAAAAATGTTTGCCATGTTTGCTTAATACTGAATATGCATCTGTCCATTCCATATTGAAACAGGTTACTCCCCCCGCCCTCCTATCCTCCTAATGCGAAGGAATCAAGAACTAAATTAACCAAATGATAGGTTTCAGAGGTACCATAGCTCTTCTCTGGCCTAGATATAAAAATTACATAAGAAATTATTGTTCACAGTGGTGTTGTAGCTGTGTTTATCCCAGGAAAATAGAGAGACAAGGTGGGAGAGGTAATATCTTTTATTGGACCACCTTCTGTTGAAAGAGACAAGCTTTCAAACTACACTGAGTTCTTCAAGTCTGGGAAAGGTACTCAGTGTTACAGCTAAATACAAGGTGGAACAGATTGTTTAGCATAAATAGTTACTACATATTCCAACCACCAGATAGCAATCAAGCCAGCTGACAAGGTGGGTGCCATCTGTGACGTTCCCCTCTGGTGTTGTCTGGACCAGTGATCTGCTAGGTCACTCCAGTCCTTGACTCTAGGGGCCAGCCTTACCCTGCTCTGCTGTGAGAACCCCCACTCCTGGGCGGTTCACGAGCAGCCTCTGCATGTAATCTGCTCTTTAGATTGTGCAACCGAATGACACTAGCCAACATCTCTGGTCCCAGACACCACCCTAGGAACCTCCATCTTGCAGTGCTCAGTTATGCCCGCTGGACACTGCAAACTTATATGAGTTCGTCAATTTAACAAAGGAATTGATATATACAAGGCTTCTTATCCCAACGGGAGTCTCTGACATACTTCAAACCAAACGTACTACTTCAGGTAGAATAAACAAACAGATTTATTAACTACAAAGATAAATGTTAAGTGATTATAAGTCAAAGCATAACAAGTCAGATTTGGTCAAATGTAATAAAAGCAAAACACATTCTAAGCTGATCTTAACACTTTCAATGCCCTTACAAACTTAGATGCTTCTCACCAGAGGCTGGCTGCTCTTCAGCCAGCTCTCCCCTTTGATCAGTGCTTCAGTCGCTTGGTGTGGTGTCTGTAGATGTAGGTGGAAGAGAGAGGAAGAGCATGGCAAATGTCTCTCCCTTTTATCATGTCCTTTCTTCCCTCTTGGCTTTGCCCCCACACCTCTTCAGAGTCAGGTGAGCATTACCACATCACAGTTCCAAACTGACCAGAGAAGGGGGGTGGCTCCCTCCAGAGTCTAAAAGATTCTTTTGCTGCTGCCTAGGCCAGTGTCCTTTGTTCCTGTGAGGCTGGGCTGGGTTTGTCCCATACCTGCCCTGATGAGGTGTGAACTGCCTCTCTGCTCTTGGGGAGTTTTTGCTTGGGCTTATTTTAAGCCATGAGAATACAATTTCAGCCTCATAACTAAAAACATGGAATTATAACCTATAACATTACTGTAACAACAATGATCAGTGCATCATGAGCCTTCAGAAGACACCCAACATGACAAACTTTGCACTGGATACCACACAATCATTTTACAAGGATGAACATGGGGGTGTTGGGTGTTTCCCCGACGTACAGAGCGTCACACCATCATAGTTCTCAACTATGATGATTACGTCAATGAGGTCAATCAAATCTTCACACCACCTATTATAAAGAACTCAAAGGCTACCACACACCACTATTTACCCAGGAATTCAAGGATCTCATCAAAGCCTTCCCCAAACAACAGCCCCAAGAGAAACTCTACACCCTCATCTCCCATGAACGCACCCCAGGGACCTTCTCCATGCTTCCCAAGACACACAAACAAGAGAACTGAGTCAGACACAGCATATCTGGCCATGGCACTCTTACTGAAAGAATATCAGGACTCACAGAAACCATCCTCAAACCACTCACCACAAAGGGCCAGCTTCCTCCACAAACTCCACAACATTACAGCCTCCATCAGAACACCATCCTTGCCACCATAGATATCACCTCCCTGTACATCAACATCCCTCACAATGACATCACCACCTCCTGACTGAAATAGGGACATCAGAGATGCACCCCAAACACCTGGGCCAAACTCATCCATAACAAAAATGATTAGGGTATGGAACAGCTTCCGCATGAGGAGAGATTAATAAGATTGGGACTTTTTAGCTTGGAAAAGAGATCACTAACGGGGGATATGATAGAAGTCCATACAATCCTGGCTGGTGTGGAGAAAGTAAATAATGAAGTGTTATTTACTCCTTCTCATAACACAAGAACTAGGGGTCACCAAAGGAAATTAATAGGCAGCAGGTTTAAAACAAACAAAAGGAAGTATTTATTCACATAATGCACAGTCAACCTGTGGAACTCCTTACCAGAGGATGTTGTGAAGGCCAAGGCTATAACAGGGTTCAAAAAAGAACTGGATAAATTCATGGAGGATAGGTCCATCAATGGCTA
Organism: Emys orbicularis; assembly: GCF_028017835.1. NCBI lineage: Eukaryota > Metazoa > Chordata > Testudines > Emydidae > Emys > Emys orbicularis. The sequence goes on from NC_088691.1 coordinate 88,956,894, forward strand.
TTAGCCAGGATGGGCAGGGATGGTGTCCCTAGCCTCTGTTTGCCAGAAGCTGGGAATGGGTGACAGGGGATGGGTCACTTGATGATATCCTGTTCTGTTCATTCCCTCTGGGGCATCTGGCATTGGCCATTGTCAGAAGACAAGATACTGGGCTAGATGGACCTTTGGTCTGACCCAGTATGGCTGTTCTTATGTTCAAACCATAGGAACAGCCATGGGTACTAGGATGGCTCCCCAGTATGCAAACTTCTTCATGAGCCACCTTGAGGAAGCATTTCTGGACAAATGCACCACAAAACCAATGATATACCGAAGATACAACAATGATATTTTCATCCTCTGGACAGAGAGACAACCTAAACTCCCTCTAAGATTTCCACAACATCTTCAACTACCACCACCTATCCATCAAGCTCTGTCTAGAGCACTCCCACCCCAGCATCAACTTCCTAGACACAACAATCAGTTTCAACAATGGAACCCTACAGATACCTATCTACAAGAAGCCCATGGTTCACCACACTTACCTTCACAGATCCAGCAGCCAATCGAAACACAGCAAGAAATCTTATTTACAGCCTGCCATTCAGATATCACAGACTATGCTCCAAGGAGAAAGTCCGGTATACATACCTTAACACACTTAAAAACACCTTCACCAGTCAATGACACTCCACCAGAGAAGTAGATGACATCGTGGAATGAGACACCCAAATTCCCTGAGAAAACCTGTTTCAATACAGGAAAAAACTCTGACTACACACCCCTACTTGTCACCTACCACCCAACACTGGAACCCAGATGGGGTATCATTAAATAATTACAAATGATATTTGATGGGCACCTCATCCTGAAAGCAATCTTTCTCAAACCCCCTCTTCTGGTCTCCAAACACCACCCCCAACTTGGCTTCAAATGATGAGCTTCGCAAACTACCCACAGACCGGGACCCACCAATTCAAAGGAGCACTAAATCCTATTATAACAGATGCAAAACCTGCAAACATAGCTCAGCTGCTATGAAGATCAACACACCTTTCAAGAGTCCTGGGTCCTACACTTGCCTATCACAACATGTGGTGTTTCTCATCCAGCACACTAAATAACCCAACTCCTCTGTGGATGTAACTAGACAGACTATATCTCCTCTGATGCAGAGTGACATACCCCTAGTCCTTTTGGGGCCTGATCCAAAGGCCACTGAGTCAGTGAGAGTCTGTTAACATGGATGGGCACTGAATCAATCCCCTGGCAGTAGCAGAGTGTATTTTTATTAGGCTAGAATACTAATCTGAAAGGACATCTTCCCCATTGAGTTTATGAATAAGTGTTTAAAGTGGTAAGATATAAAAATGAAAAGCACTACCTGGTTGGCACCTCTGCAACTGGTATCAGAGCTCAGCTCTGATACCATAAATTCTGTGAGAACATTATGCTTATTTGTAGTTTAGAATCATTATGGTCAACTAGTATCCATCATGGGGAGATTACTCCTACAAAAACAATTGCAATTTATGGAAATCCATATCACAAATCAATCATGAGAGCATCGGGAACTGTGATTTACACACAGAACAGAGTGTGTTCACACAGCAAATGTATTGCACAGCAGTTAAACAGATGCACTGTATACTTATTTCAAAAGGGTACTTACCGACATCCAAAGTGTGCAAAACTATCAAAATCAGCGATGATTCCTTTTTAGTGCTTTTCCAACATTAGATATCAAAATACTTCAGTTTTTAATTTATTTATCCTCAAATTCCTGTGAGCTAGAGAATTATCATCCCCATTTTACAGATGGGGCGCTGAGGCACAGAGAGGCTAAATGACTTGTTTAAGGTCGCATAGGATGTCTGTGGAGGATCAGGGAATTGAAACATTTCTTTTGCAAAATGGTAAAGACAAAGTGTTAAAGACACGAATGCAATCAAATATACTGTGCACCAGGGAAAGCACCTCACCTTTATCACAAACACACTCTGAATAGAGAGACACTTGGTCATTTCCCTGCAAACAAATCTGTGCATCTGGAAAAAAATATGCCATCAGACAGATGCAGAGGAGGTCTGTGCAACAACTATGGTTGATGATTCCCTTTCATAACAAGACGACATGTTCATTACAGATAGATCATTATCGTAGTAGAAAGCTGAATCCTCCAAAGATGTAAAGTACTGTTAATTATGTCTTACGGTTGCTTACAGAAAGTTCTTCAGCTTATACCAGTTCCACATCACACACCATCTGATGAATCTACTGTTCTAAACTATAAGATTATGCATGCTCTTTTACCAGGAAGGTATCCAGTCACCTTTATTATATCAGAAACAGAAAATGCAAATGAATGTTGTATACTCTTTTAGTATCAATTACATCTTTTATATACTAGTGAATGGTGAATCTCAAGTTCTGTCACAGTAATGAATTGTTTTGTGATTGAAAATGTGAAATCCTTGGGAGCCCATTTGAAAATCTGATATTGATGGAGATTTGCCAAGTTCTAAAGCACAGTAATTCAGACAGCTGCAAACTATTTTAAGATGTTCACCATCTGGGCACAGTTCTGCAGCCTTACTCTCACTGGGGTGAAATTCATCTCTGAAAAGGGGTCCGGTGCAAGACCTATGCACCACTTATTTTGAGGTCTTAGAGAAAAATAAGTGACTCATAGGCCTCGTGCTGGCCCTCTGCACAAGGATGAATTTCACCCCAGATAAGTACAAGATTTAGAATCATGCTTTTAGTTAGTGTTGATATTAGAGACTAGCCTAAAAGTATCTGAATGATGAATATGACAGTTGAAGTATAATAGGCACAAAACCCTTGTTTGCATAACATTTGGGATTTGTACAAAGAATTCCTCATGTGCCATGCTGAAAATTCTCTCTTGCATTCTGGCACATAGATTTACATGCCCAAGTTCCAGATTGTATTTTTATTTAGATACAAGTGCAACTGGCATTAAGTGTGGGGAATAAATGAAAGTGCCAGTTAAATATTACATTTGTTTAATTGTATGGTGTAATTTTTGTTTTTTAAACATGAAAATCTTTATCCAGGAGTGGTATGTGCCTAATGTAAAGAGATAGTTGAAAATTTTCTGACAGAACAATTTTCCTTCAGAAAATGCTGATTTGACAGAATAGTACTGTTCTGTGGCAACATGTTGAATCCTCTGAAACTTTTGATGGAAACCAGACAATCTGAGGTTAGCTTGCCAGCTGTCTGGAGTTTAACAAAAATCAATTTCAATTCTTCCAATACAATTTTTTGAATTTCCTTTTTGCATAAAACAGGAATTTCTGTTTTAGGATTAGCTGTATTAATGAACATGTATATGGGGCTACGTTTTCAAAAGTGACCATCTCCTATAATTGAGGCCAGATTTTCAATTTTGAGCACCTAAATGAAGTGGCTAGATTTTGAACCGAGCTCAGCATCTAGCAGCTGCTACACCGTAAGTATCATTACAGCCAGGATGTTTATAACTAATAATAAATAAAATGTTGCATTTCTATAGGCCCTTCCACCTGAGGATCTAGAATGCTCTGTAAATATTAATGCTAAGCTCCATTTACAATTTCATCCAGAAATTCTGTTGCTGAGACAGGAATAAGCAATTCCAGGAGTTTGTTAGCAGACTCAGTTCCTCAGAGAAGCGTTATCAGCACACCCATAATGTATTCCATGATTTTGCAGCCATGGACTTTGCTGCTGAATCCTCCCTTTGCTATATAATTGTGTTCCAGAATCTGAAGTGCGAGCAACTGCCTTATTTATACAGAACACATTCTCCCGCCAGCCATTGCTCCTCCTCATGCTGAGGGGGAGGGGCAACTTCCCCCTCACAGCTTATTCCCGTGGTGAGTTTGCATGTGAGTTCACAGGGCAAAATGCTCAGTCAATCTTTCTCACCACAGCTCACCTGCTTTTCTCCGAGATTGCAGTGTCAGTGTGGTATATACAAGCTATATATAGCTGCTGCGGTTTTATTTTCAATGCACTGAAGTTTTAAATATCTATGAATCTGCCATCTACAAAGCTAGAAGCCATTTTTGGACACAATGGGCATGCTACAGAAGAGACACTGTATTCTTTCTTTTGAAAGAAAACAATACATTACCAATCTGAAATAAAGGTCATTCAGATGCTTTCTGGAGGGAAAACTCACCAAAAACCCAGTGACAAACATGAGATTGTAAATCCAACAAAGAGCACAGAGTAAAGAACTCACTGTATTTGCCTCTTAGGGTTTTGGTAGAAAATTGCATGGAGGACAAATTTTCAGGAAGAAATCAAGATCCAGTGACATTCCTGGTACAAGTAAAAGGAAAATAATGAATGTGATGTCCAGAGTTACATGAAAAAGGTTCAGAAATAGAAAAGGGCATCAACATTGAAGCTGATGACTATGTAATTACTGTACAGAAGAAAATATGCTTGAATTTTTCACCTGCCTGAGAAAGTTTTCTACTGTCTGCAATTTTGGTGACTTTGTCAGAGACCTTTAGAGGTGGTTTTTGTTCTGAGAATTAAGCCCGAATTAAGAAAATCTGCTGAATGCTGTTTGTATAAAGAAACTGACGTCCTGGAAGGAGCTGTGAATAGAGTGTTAGTGTTTGAGTCTGCACAGAAATTCAGACTACTTGCTTTATGCCTCATCTGCTGTAAATAAGGCAACTTGATTCATCACACAAAAATCTTGCCTCCTGCAAACTGTGTTTGCACAGAATGCATGAATCCTCCTCTTGGACCAGCAACCACCTTCCAATTCCTTCCCACCCCTTTTCTTCTTATTCATTCCCTTTCCTGCTCCATTTCTACATTTTTTTGCATTGCCACTACCATCTTCCTTATACTAATCCTACCAATAAGTTCAAAGATGACAACTACACTAACTGCTACCCAATTTCATTTTATTTAGAAACGTTTTGCTGATAGGCTCAAAATTCATTTTCCTTGAATAATATGCCAGTCTCACAAATGTTAGCAAAAGGCAAACATGAAAGTGGGGCCACGTGGCATCGGAGTTCAGTTTCTGAGTCACCAAAATGTCTGAGTAGTTTTTCCTGCTAGCTGAGCTCATAAATTTGAAGAGATTTGCTCACTGGAATTCACAACACTTCAACGTAACTCACACCAACCCTCCTTCCGTCAGCAATGACATATGGATCCACTAGATGTGTTTACAACCCCATTACCAAACTTTTAGTTCAACTTTGATGTGACCTGCATCTTACTGCTATACGGAGGGCTTTTTACCCTGAAGAGAGAGTTTATATATTTCATTTAGAAATGAACAAAATACACTCAAAAACTGACTCCGTCCCCCACCCCTGATAGCTAAAGGGATTTCTGACAGGATTGCTACCAGTGACAAAGGTGGTATATTAACATTTCAGACCATGCTTTGATTTATATTTACTTTAATCCACCTTATTTTGATCTATGTTTGAAGAGAGAAATGGGATCCAAATTTTTTCAAAAAAGGTAGAATTTATTTACCATCTCCTAACTCAGACTTCTTTTTGAAGATTTACCAGTATGCCATTAAGAACCATCCTTTTTATTTGCTCTGAGAAACAGACATGGCTTACTTTAGGGGAATTATAATTGCTCAAAAAGTAGCCAAAGGGGAAACAATATATATTCAGGTGGAGTCAGTGCTTGAATAAAATTAATGCAAACAGTAGAGGTAATTTTGGTACTGATTCTGAATAAAACTGAATGAAATGAAATCTTCTTGTCACTTTAACCTACATGAGATCAATATTAATTTGAATATTGCTCACTTTTCCACTTCACAGTGAATAATATTCAAATTAAAAGTAAAAACCAGAAAGATTTCTTTTGAGTGTTTCACTCAGAGTTACATAGAACTTGTGTTCCCTTTTATCAGAAATTGTGCAAGATAGTAGTGATCCTCAAAATATTCCAGAAATATTGAGATAAATGTTCAACATGGCTCACAATTTAAAATACAACTGAAAAAGGGAGAACACATCAGCAAAAGGAAAGTTACATGCCCCTGTGAGGTTGATGACTTAGGGCCTGATCCTGTTCCTATTGAAGACAATAGAAAGATTCACATTGATTTCAATGGGAATGAAGTCAAGTCTTTAGAGCCAAATCCTGCAGTACTTACCCAGAATTTCAACTCATGAGAGTTTTGTCTAAGTATGTATTATTATAGTGTAACCTAAGTACCCTATTGTGCTAGGCATTTTATAAATCGCATAGTAAGAGAAAATCCCTGCCCCTAAGAATTTTACCTTCTCCATGGTGGTATGAAATGACTTGCCCAAGTTCACAGAAGGCTAGAAGTCAGGTCTCCTGAGTCTTAGTCCATTGAGTGATCCATTAGACGACATTGCTTTCAATAAAGGCTATAGGTTATGGACATTAAAACTAGGAGGAAAAAAGACTCAGGCTTGCCAAATTATTATATCTAGAAGGTACTGAGAAGGACTTTTGGGGAGTTTGTGCCTTTACATTAATTGAAATTAGAATATATTGCTTGGCTTTATCACTGTGACATGCTACAGAGTTCAGTCTCAAGGGCAGCAACATTTGCATATAGTTTTATTTTCACTTTATTTACTTATTGTCACTTAGGCAGTAACAACAACTTCCTCAACATGATAACTTGCCTGGATTTCTGTTGCTCTTTGGGGACTTTACTTTTTACCATACAAATACTATTAGCACTGTTTATTTTTGATAATTAAATATCAAATTTGTATTCTGTTCTCTTATGAGTTAGGTGTCAGGTACAGTAATTGCTAGCCATTTTAATAACCTTTCCATAGGTTGCACTAGGGTGTCTTCCCCTCCTCCCTCCCCCATGCTATTTTGTGTTTTACAAAGTATTTGGCTTTAAAGGATTAATCTCCACAAGAGTCTCTCACCAGCCTTTCCTTATCTTTTTGGTCTAAAGCATCAAGGCACCATTGCTCTCTCATTTCTAATATCTTCTGCTCATCTTTCCCTAAAGACATCTTGGATTATATAACCTCACAGAGGCTTCTCCTTTGATTCTCCATTGAAGCATGTACTTTTTTGTGTGTCTGTCATTTTCACAAGATGAAGCCCTTACAGTCCAGTCCTTTGCAAAGAAACGCTGGTTCTTTCCGACTTTCCTAAAACTTACTAGGTTTTATCTTTTCTTCTACAATGATTATATAATTCAAAAAGAGTTATATAAAGAGCTGTTTCTCATTAGGGAAGTATGAGCTTATTCAGATCAAATCCCTGATTTTCAAGGATGCCAAGGCCCCTTGATACCACTCCAGCAGCATAAAGATACTATTTAAATGAGTTTAAATATTTTACACTAAATATAGGTTTAGGCACCCAGGTTTTAAATTTTTGGCATAAGATTCTATGAGGTCAGAGATTTAAAAAAAATTTAAGGAAAAAGGAAATCTGTTTTCCATCTATGAGCATGGAGACAATTGGGTGAAGTAATATCTTACATTGGATCAACTTCTGTTGGTGAAAGAGAGGAGTTTTTGAGCTTACACTGAACAGCATCTCTGTGTAAGCTCAAAAGTTCATCTCTCTCACCAACATAAGTTGGTCCAATAAAAGTTATTACTTCACCCACTTTATCTTTCTAGTATACCGGGACCAACACAGCTGCAGCAACACTAAATATGAGCATAAACAGAGAATTTTATACTATTGTTTAGGGAGAGTATCGTGTTTTTAGTGTAGCCAGTCCACTATAATTTTTTCTTTCGGGCAAAGGAGAAGCAATTTGTTGGATGTAGGTGCAAAGGGTAATTCTGATCCCTTGGGCAAGCAAAGGCAATATATTTAGGCTGCACAGCTTCCTAAGATATATACAGTACTAAGGAGTTTATACTTCATAACAGAAATGCTGCTATCCAGCGTGAGAGTTAGGGCGAAAACTTTCTGAATTTTGCAATAAAATTGGACACATTCACTGAATATATTTGTGAGGAAGAATGATTACTGAAGTGTTGTTCCCTGTATGGAATCAATTTTAGATTTCAGAATGGATTAAACCAGGAGTTTTCTATAGGAAGTAAGATGAGGCTTTATAGAAATTACTCTGAGACTTAATTAATAGAAAACTATCCTATTTATCAAAGTTTTAAACTATCCTCTAGAATTATAATAGAGGATTGGATCCCTGCTATAGAATTCTAAAGGTTAGTATACACATTTTATGGGAAGGTTACTATTTTATTATTTATTCCTTGAGGGTAAATTTCTCACTTTTAAATGACATTGGTGAATCTAGATGACATTTCATAGAATCATTTATGTAATTAAAAGTTATAAAGTGGAAGTTTGCCAATTTTTGTCACTGATAAGGCAGACCAGATTGATCCATAGAGTTAGTATCAGTGTTTATGGATACAGAATGAAAGAAAAATGAGTTTAAAAAGGGCCACTTTAGAGGTCAAGGACAGATTGCCTGCTAAATTATCCTCTTCGTAGACATTTTACCCCAAAAGAGTTTGTGATGTTTAAAAACAGCACAAGAGCAATTAAAAAGGTGCCTTAAGATTCTTACCTTTGGACATATTCAGTGGTCAGGGCTAAGGCACACAGAGTGACATTGGGCTTAAATCAGGATGTTATTCTACAGGCAGCCAGACTAGATGATCACAATGGTCCCTTCAGGCCTTAAAAATCTATTCAGCAAATCCATGAAAAGTCAGGATGTAAGAAAGACAGGACAGACTCTGCTGTGTACTGTGGCCAATTTGCATTGCACCTTAGGTGTAGTCTGGCCTCAAAGTGGCGGTAACCAGAACAAGGAGCAACACTTCACTGTAAGGGCAATCTGCAGTTGGCATAGAGCCAATGTAGGGGCTTTCTGTATTGCTAGTGAGAAAGGCGTGTCACTAAAAAGAGAGGGCTATTTTGGCACCAGAATACACCCCAACATGGTCTCTGTGCAAGTCAAATGCACTGCATGATCCAAAGTACAGTAACTATCAACACTCGTTGCAATTTAGCATCATATCCATAGTGGATCACACTCTCCATACCACAATGGACAATATCATTAGATACCTCTGAGGGACTGTGAATATTTCTACACAGGGAATGTAAGAGTATGAGGGCTGTAATTTTTTTTTTTTAAGTTAGACTTGAGTGTGATGCCTGGCTCTTGCTAAACACCTTTTCTTTAAGACCCATAGTCTCCATAGATGACATTATCATTTCTCTCTAAACAGAAATAAATGCTGCTGGCACAACTTGCATCACTTCATTAGTAAGCCAGAGAAGGGGACAGTAGGCTCAGATTAAGGCACATTAATGGTCATGTAAATAAGCAGTTCTTTTTATGTATATACATAAGGAAGAGTGCTTTCTTCCTAGATTCATATAAACATAGGCTACAGGAACAAGGGCCAGATGGTAATGACTTTCAGTCACTATCAGTTTTACCCGGATTCAAAAGAGTGGTCTAGATGTGCAAGATTCATCTTCCTCATTCCCAGTCCCCTGTAGCTGCTTTTGAACTTTCAACGAGAACTGCATGCCTTCCACTTAAAGTCTGATGTTTGGCCTCAGCGGTTTTTTGTTCTCTAGTAAGCAACAAGACAAGAGTCCTAATTACCGTATTAAATGATGGCCTGGAAGAGGGTCTACAGCGATATTTCAGAATGAATATTTTGATGGTGTTGTGTGATTCATGGCTTAAGTATTTTCTTTTAAGGGGGAGATATACAGAAAAGAGAAATGGGAAAGGTGGAGTGAATATCATGAGAGAGGTGAATAGCATGGAAAATAGCCCCCCCTGAATCTCCTCCCATGGTACTGCACTTACTCTGCTACTGAGAGTAATAAAAGTGATAAAGCAGAAAGTGTTCAGGTTAATCCATTGTTTCCTATGGGTGATTTATCAGATAATCTATAGACAAAGAATAAATATGCATTAATGAAGCCTCATAAAGATATTATATAAAAGGTTTAATAAAGGCCTGAGGGGTGTATTCTCATTTCTACCCTTGAACAGAATGGTTTTTGTTCTCTATATCCAGATTCAGGAAGTTATGACATCACCAAAAGAACCTACTTTCCTTCACACTTTAGCACATTTTCTTACCCAAATCTTGGGGTATGTCTACACTATGAAATTAGGTCGAATGTATAGAAGTCGATTTTTTAGGAAGCGATTTTATACAGTTGATTGTGTGTGTCCCCTCTAAGCGCATTAAGTTGGCAGAGTGCATCCACAGTACCATGGCTAGCGTAGACTTCCGGAGCGTTGCACTGTGGGTAGCTATCCCACAATTCCCGCAGTCTCCGCCAGCGATTGGAATTCTGGGTTGAGGTCGCACTGCCTGATGGGGCAAAAACATTGTCGCGGGTGGTTTTGGGTACATGTCGTCAGTCACCCTTCCCTCCGTGAAAGCAACAGCAGACAATCGTTTCACGCCTTTTTTCCATGCGGGCACCATATTGCTTTCAGCAGACGGTGCAGTAAGACTGCTAACCGTCGTCATCGAATGACCGCTTCCACTGCCACTCTGCTCTCCTGCTCTGGCTGCAGATGGAGCAATAAGTTGGAAAAACTGGCATTCCAACCACCGCTTCTGCTGCCACTCTGCTCTCCTGTCTCGATCGATAGTGAATTTCTTCATGTTGGCTGTCATGGGCTCCCGCTTCCGCTGCAACTCTGCTCTCCTGCTCTCATGAATACACCTCGCAGGCCCTCTTGTTGTTCTCTATAAATATCTATTCTCATGGCATCTCTCTATAAATATCTATTCCGTCATCCACCGCTTCCGCTGCAACTCTGCTCTCCTGCAGATGCCATACCACGGCAAGCATGGAGCCTGTTCAGATCACCGTGGCAGTTATCACCCTGGTAAACACCTCGCGCATGATCCTGCAGTATATGCAGAACCAGAACCTGCAGAAGCAGGCGAGGAGGTGACGGCAGCGCGGTGAGGAGAGTGATGAGGACATGGACACAGACTTCTCTCAAAGCACGGGCCCTGGCAATGTGGACATCATGGTGATAATGGGGCAGGTTCATGCCGGGGAACGCCGATTCTGGGCCCGGGAAATAAGCACAGACTGGTGAGACTGCATAGTGTTGCAGGTCTGGGATGATTCCCAGTGGCTGCAAAACTTTTACATGCGTAAGGGCACTTTCATGGAACTTTGTGACTTGCTTTCCCTGCCCTGAAGCGCAAGAATACCAAGATGAAAGCAGCCCTCACAGTTCACAAGCGAGTGGCGATAGCCCTCTGGAAGCTTGCAATGCCAGACAGCAACTGGCCAGTCAGGAATCAATTTGGAGTGGGCAAATCTACTGTGGAGGCTGCTGTGATCCAAGTAGCCAATGCAATCACTGAGCTGCTGCTATCAGGGGTAGTGACTCTGGGAAATGCGCAGGTCATAGTGGATGGCTTTGCTGCAATGGGATTCCCTAACTGTGGTGGGGCGATAGACGAAACGCATATCCCTATCTTGGGACCGGAGCACCAAGGGAGCCAGTACATAAACCAAAAGGGGTACTTTTCACTGGTGCTGCAAGCACTGGTGGATCACAAGGGACATTTCACCAACATCAACGTAGGATGGCCGGGAAAGGTACATGACGCTCACATCTTCAGGAACTCTGGTCTGTCTGAATGGCTGCAGCAAGGGACTTACTTTCCAGACCAGAAAATAACCGTCGGGGATGTTGAAATGCCTATAGTTATCCTTAGGGACCCAGCCTATCCCTTAATGCCATGGCTCATGAAGCCATACACAGGCACCCTGGACAGTAGTCAGGGGCTGTTCAACTATAGGCTGAGCAAGTGCAGAATGGTGGTAGAATGTGCATTTGGACGTTTAAAAGCGTGCTGGCACAGTTTACTGACTCGGGAATATAGGTTTCGCTACGGTCTAACCATCATTTTTACTGCTTGCTGTGTGTTCCACAATATCTGTGAGAGTAAGGGGGAGATGTTTATGGCGGGGTGGGAGGTTGAGGCAAATTGCCTGGCCACTGATTACACGCAGCCAGACACCAGAGTGGTTAGAAGAGCACAGCAGGGCGCAGTGCGCATCAGAGAAGCTTTGAAAACTAGTTTCATGACTGGCCAGGCTACGTTGTGAAAGTTCTGTTTGTTTCTCCTTGATGAAAACCCACCCCCTTGGTTCACTCTACTTCCCTGTAAAACAACCGCCCTCTCCTCCCCCCTTCGATCACCGCTTGCAGAGGCAATAAAGTCATTATTGTTTCAAATTCATGAATTCTTTATTAATTCGTCACACAAATAGGGGGATAACTGCCAAGCTAGCCCAGGAGGGGTGGGAGAGGAGGGAAGTACCGGGTGGGGCGGGGGAGAAGGGAAGGACAAGGCCACACTACACTTCACAACTTATTGAATGCCAGCCTTCTGTTGCTTGGGCACTCCTCTGGGGTGGAGTGGTTGGGTGCCCGGAGCTCCCCTCCCCATGTTCTTGGGCATCTGGGTGAGGAGGCTTTGGAACTTGGGGAGGAGGGTGGTTGGTTACACAGGGGCTGAAGCGGTGGTCTGTGCTCCTTCTCCTGCTGCTGGAGCATATCAGTTTGATCCTCCAGTAGCCTCAGCATTGCCTCCTCTCATCACGCTGCCGCCACCTCTCCTCTCGCTCCAGCCATCTGTCCTCGTGTTCATTTTGTGCTTTTCTGGACTCTGACATTGTCTGCCTCCACGCATTTTGCTGGGCTCTTTCAGTGCGGGAGGACTGCATGAGTTCAGAGAACATTTCATCGCGAGTGCGTTTTTTTCACCTTCTTATCTGCGCTAGCCTCTGGGACGGAGATGATGGGGGAGAGTTGAAACATTTGCAGCTGCGGTAGGAAAAAAAAGGGAGAGTAGTATTTAAAAAGACACATTTTAGAGTACAAGGTTGCATTTTGCCTCTTATATTGAGGGCCTGCCGGTTTGGTGTGAGAGATCACACACGCAGGGCCGGGCAACAGAATTTGGTTTGCAGACAGCCATGGTAAGCCACAGTCTTTTGGCTTCTTTAAGTCTTCAGGGCAAATTAATCATTAAACACGTTTGCTCTTAAACCATGTATTATATTTACAAAGGTACACTCACCAGAGGTCCCTTCTCCGCATTCAAGATCCGGGAGCCCGCCTTGGGAGGGTTGGGAGGGTATTGGCTCCAGGGTGATAAACAGTTCCTGGCTGTTGGGAAGAACGGTTTCTCCGCTTGCTTGCTGTGCACTATCTTCAACCTCCTCCTCCTCATCATCATCCTCATCCCCAAAATCCTCATCCCTGTTGCGTGAGACTCCCCCCTTGCAGGAGTCCACGAACAGGGGTGGGGTAGTGGTGGGGGCACCCCCTAGAATTACATGCAGCTCATCATAGAAGTGGCATGTCTGGGGATCTGACATAGAGTGGCCGTTTGCCTCTTTGGTAGGCTTACCTCAGCTCCTTAAGTTTCACATGGCACTGCTGTGGGTCCCTGTTATAGCCTCTGTCCTTCATGCCCTTGGAGATTTTTTCAAATATTTTGGCATTTCGTCTTTTGGAACGGAGTTTGGATAGCACGGATTCATCTCCCCATACAGCGATCAGATCCATTACCTCCCGTTCGGTCCATGCAGGAGCTCTTTTGTGATTCTGGGACTCTATGGTCACCTCTGCTGATGAGATCTGCATGGTCACCTGTGCTGATCAGCTTGCCACGCTGACCAAACAGGAAATGAAATTCAAAAGTTCCCGGGGCTTTTCCTGTGTACCTGGCCAGTGCATCTGAGTATAAAGTGCTGTCCAGAGCGGTCACAATGGAGCACTCTGGAATAGCTCCTGGAGGCCAATACCATCAAATTGTGTCCACATTATGCCAAATTCGACCTGGCAAAGTCAATTTCAGCGCTAATCCCCTCGTCGGGGAGGAGTACAGAAATCGCTTTTAAGCACCCTTTAAGTTGACAAAATGGCTTCGTCGTGTGGACGGGTGTAGGGTTAAATCGATCTCAGGCTGCTAAATTTGACCTAAACTCGTAGTGTATACCAGGGCTTGGAAAGCAGAAACCAAACTATAGGGTTAGTCTACAGAAAAGGTTCCAATAACACTTGGTTCCTCAAAACTAAGATGTTGAGTCTCCCAAGAAATAAACAGAAAGCTCTGCTTGAAAGCCAGTGATATGATATGTCCCCATGTTAATACTTATTGATATTGCAATTTAAAGTGTTTATTTGGTAGAATATTTATTTGCCCTAATTCTTTTGGCATTTAAAAATAATTGCTATTGAAATAGGAAAAAAAAAGGTCACAATAGGGTTGTACCTTTTCATCCCCACCCCCAGCCCCAAGGAAAAGTTCAGGCTGCCTTTACGAAGTTTGGCCAGCTCCTATTTATGTAAAGACATTAGGGAGATTTATACCATGCTATATACACTACTGACATAAAATAAAACTATTATTTATTAGCAAGGACAGTGTACAATACCATTACATTAAAACAACTTTTAGGCACACAAATCATGTGAAATGTATTTGTGAAATCCAATTGAAAATTAGTCATTGACTAATATACATTTCTTTTACAGATGTTAGTCAGTATTCCTATATACTGCAAACCCCAATTTTTCCATTCATAAACTCTGTTTTTAGTGGTAGCAATATCTGTGGTCTCATCAGTACCAGCACCAACACTTGCATTTTTGAAGGACACTGGTATGATTTATCATATAATGCATTTCCTAAAAAAGAATACAGAAATAAGTTAGGCTACCCAAGCCATCTGTATCATCTAAGGTCCACATTTATCCTTACTCAAGGCCAAGTTTGGCTTTTATTCACAAAAAAAGACAATGATAAACATAGGCAATTATGGGCTGTATAATAAGTAGCTAAACTTATACAGAATACACTTCACAATTCATTTTTCTTCTAGGAAACTGTAAAGGATAAGATGTGTTTAATGTAAGGAGGTGAACAAAATACAGTCCTGGCTTTCATTGAACTCAAAGGGAATTGTACCTGCGTACACCTGATTTGAGAATGGCTCATTGTCTTTATGTAGTGAAAAGTTATTAAAGCTCTTTACCCCAGGCTGGTTTACATAAAATGGAAATTGAAATTGCAGGATAGCATGATCTCGCATGTAGCTTCTATTTCAAGTCCCACAGGCAGGTGGTGTTCTCTGCTGACCGTTGAGTGTGCCGTAGTTATGTTGTATACTGTAGGAGTGAAAGAAGTTTGTGTCCAGCTATTAATTCATACTCCAGTTCGGTAGTTCTCTTACCTTTTCACATTCCACTAATAAAATAACAGTCACTCTGTTCTGTGTTTCCTCCCCATTTTGTGAAATACAGTAATGGAAAGTTAGCCAGTTCGTAACCAAAATGCTGCTCATTTACATTATGTAAATATTTATGCTATATACTCATAAAAGAAAGGAAACATGTAACACTTTACCTACTCTCAACACCACAAAGTGATAATTACTAGCACATATGCACTGTAGCACTTCACAGGCCAGTTCCTCAACTGGTACAAGACAACAATTTACACCAGTGATGATCTGACCCTGCAACTTTAAAATGCTGTACAAGCATTAAGGGGCAGATTTTGTACCCCAATACAGGGCAAAGGGGACATAAAATCTACTCTAATCAGGCAGCTGAAGGCTTCCCAGATTCTGACAAAATTCCTGGACAGCATAAAGTGGGTGTGTTGGGGCATATGCTGCATTCAGGCAATTCCTAGCTGGTGTAAAGACTTGTAAGGTGCTATTATTGGCTGTGCAAGTTAGAAGAGACACTGACTGTGTGTGTGTGTATTATATATCTAAGATGGCATACAGTTAGGTTTGTCCCCTCTCCCAAATACAAGTCATGGGCTGAGCACAGCTTGGCCAAACTCAAGGATCAGGGCCTAAGTAATTTTCATGCTATCTAATGAGGAAGTTAATACATGATATTAGTCTAAATGAAGTGATATGCCCAAGGCCATAAAGCAAGTCAATGGTAGTGCTCATATGTTCTTGACCAGTTCTCATAACACTAGACATGCTGTCTCTGAACACACTTTTTACCTATATCTATATGACTTTTTGGCAGTGCATTTAGACATATGAACACATCATGGATTAAAGCCAGGCTTCTCTGTGTTTACAAACACACATTTTGGAAGGTTTCTCCTGATCTTTACATTGCTTCTGTGCACTCTTAAAATTATGTCACTGCAATATTTATTGAAGTCCTTCCCTTAAAATGTGCCAAATGTAATTACAGACAAATACAAATATAGATAAGTAAAAATCTACAGATGTACATTTTAGAGTGAATCATAATGGCTTTCTGGACTGAGTGGTGCACGAGTTAAACTAGAAACACACATTGCTAACATTATTGACTGCACTAGCTCATCCTCGGTTTACATTACAGAAGATACAAAGTGAGTCCTCCCCAGTATGTGTACATAGAGCTGTCAGAATACCTATATCCAAAAGTCACACTGAGCATCCTGAAGCACTTGTATCTTCACCAAAATTACGGTAGTCAAAATATAGCAACACATTACATCGAAAACTGTGAACACGATGAAAGCACTAAAGCAGTGAACTACAGCGTGCGGTTTATGAACCAAATTCTGACTGAAACTGGGAGAACAATGTGCAAAGATTATACAAATTAATCTTAGAAGGTGGGTCATACTGTAGTTTCCTCTATCTTGCACTGCCCTTGAACACTATTTGTAGATTTCAGCTAGTACAAAATACTGGAACATAACAGTCCAAGGAATTTGGCCTATCAGTCAGTGCACCTTCTATTCTGCCTACATGTTACTCAGCAAGCATGATCCAGGATCTTATTTTGGTATGTAAAGAATACATTAGTATTGGATCCGTCTACATAAGGGATCATTTTTTCCTTGACTCCCATCACTAAAATTGATGGGATTAGATCTGTTGACCATCAGCCATTCCCATCTCAAAATGATGGGAGGTGCAATCTTTTGCACTGATAGCATGTGACTCTGAAATGTTTTCTTAGCACTATGGCAGGTTCCAACTCTCCTTGAAGACACCGGGAGTCTTTCCTTTGGTGTAAAGGGCTTAATCCCTCTCTGACCAAAGCTAAAGTTTACCAATTCTGACCAAGGTTCAGGATATTATTGTTCCCTTTTTAGCTGATAACTTGGAGATTAGGTACTATTGTGGAGTAGAGTGCATTACGAATTGCAAGTCTTCCCCCCACCCACTACAAATCTTCTAGACAATTCAGATGCTTTATTTACAGCTAGGACCTGTTTGCCAATCAAAATGACTGGTTTTAGATTATTTCTGTCTAGCATACAACTTAATATTAATTCATTACTGTTACTATTTCTAATTATGGCTCAAACAGTGGCTCACAGTGTACCCAGAATGTCTGCTCATGCCTCCCCCGGCATAAAAGTTTGAATAAGTCTAAGGCAGTGTTTCTATTCAATTAAAAAAAAAAAAGTTAAATGTAAAACATTTTTAAAATAACTCCAACATTGTGGCAATATCCTAGTTAATGAAACCCGAATGTGAAACTGACCATTCTTTTTTCAGCATTGTAGCTATGTTGGTCTCAGGACATAAACAAGATAGGAAAAGTTATTTCTTTCATTGTCCCTTCCACAAACAGAAGTTGGTCCAGTAAGAGGTATTACCTCACTTACCTTGTTTCTCTCATTCTATTTACATTGATCAAACTGAAAGAAATGCAAAAAATAGATTGTAAAAAAGAAGCATACTAATATAAATTGTGAAGATATGAGATTTAAAAGACTTTCAATTTTAATAATCTAAAAATCACTTATGCTAGAAATGGTATCAAATATATTTTAACATGACAATGTGTCTTTAAAGTAGAAAGCTTATAAATAGTGAAGTTTGAGAAAGCAGAAGTGACAGATTTGGGACTAGATGGAGTCTTTAGATTGCTATGCTCCATTTTAATCTGGTTTTAGATCTGGATATAGTACAGATGCTACATTTGCCTCATTTATCAAGGTTCTTCTCTGTGGAATGGACAGGACCCATGACTGCACATACACAAAGGTGAGTGTAGTGTGACGCAGTCAAAATGTGCACAATTTAGGTACTGTCCCATGCAAATAGCCATTTAGACATCCAAATACTAATTTGTAAAGGGAATTTCTGCAGTTATATACTCAATCACCGGTACAGCATATACATGATTTGGAGTACTCATTCATGAAAAATCTTTGCCCAGGTGGCCCTATAGATTGTAAACATAAAACTTGGGTGCCAAAACTTAAGCAATTAAATCTATACCAAGCCATCTCAATAAGTGGCCTGATTTTCAGAGGTGCTGAACAATACTACTCCTACTGAAGTCAAGGTAAACCGTAGATGCAGCTATTGGTGTCCAAATTGTTAAAAAAAGTTTGAAATACAACAGTGTTTTGATATAATTGTGAGCTGGTCTTTTGGCTGTTAACATTAATACAGGTTATTTCAACGTATATTTATGGATGCACAGAATGGAGGAATACAGAGTATTAATACAATAATCTTTTACTTCTGCAAACCTTCATTCCAGTGTCATGTATATTGCGGAAGAGCAGTTGTAAAATAATGTAGTAATTTCAGCACAGTCTTCTCAGGTCAAGATTGTAGTATATTAGCACAATTATAGAAGGGGACCTGGCAGTGTTCTGTAGTACCTTCTTTTAGCCCTGAAAGTACGGTAGTACTTTTCTCATGTGGATACTGCACAAATACTGAGGGTCACAAATGTAGTCTTCCAAGAATATTGGTACTAGAAATTAGTTTGAACCAAAGAGGTTGGTCTGGTTCTGGATCTAATTTTATCCAAGATGTGGGGTGTTTAGATCAGAGGGTCTAGCCTAGCCCACCTACAGAAAAAGCAGAGTCACCAAGTTCATCTGGATCAGCCTCCAGATCCCCAATTTCAATTGTTTTGATCCAGGAGTTTAGTTTTACTTTTGGACTCATCCCAAACTGCTTCATTTGTAGTGCTCATATGCTGGAGGTGGGTGGCTCCAAGCAGCAGTGTCCAGCCAGCCCCTGGGATTCAGGTGACATTACAATAATGACATTGT
The DNA here is from genome assembly GCF_028017835.1 of Emys orbicularis. Classification (NCBI taxonomy): domain Eukaryota; kingdom Metazoa; phylum Chordata; order Testudines; family Emydidae; genus Emys; species Emys orbicularis. Next base: position 88,975,952 of record NC_088691.1, read on the forward strand.
ATTACTGAATTTACCCCCTAGGAAGATTTTTTTAATATGAATTTAGCAGAGTTTTGAAGAGAAAAGTGTGTCAGAATAAAGTGAATTCATGCCTAGGAGGCACAAAATGTGCTATTTGTTGCTATACTCCATCACAGCTTAATCATGTGTATTTATAACAATCTGAAAGTGATATTTAGACTTTTATTTGTACATGTTGTTTAGAGATTTGTTAGTTTTTTCCCTCCGTAGTAAGATATACCAACAAATACAGCAACATTTTTTAAAGCACTTGTAACAAGTGGGATTGTATTTTGAACCTGTGGAAGTAGGATCCTCAGGGGTTTTTGGTAAAGATCAAGCAGATCATTAGAAGCCCCTGTGAAATATTTTAGATTGATTTTTTCACTTTCTGAAGCAGAAACTTACATTTATATCTTCAATAGTTTGACAGTTACACCTGCAACAATTTTCAGATATGAAATTGAGCTACAGATTAATGTTGTAACAAAGGGAAGCATTCTCTACATTCTTAAAGCACTTTAGTGCTTCCCAAACTTTTGCCACTGTGATATATACACCAGTGTTACTGTATCTGCTGTTTGGACAGAGTCTGACATATGGCTTTGTTCATGAGGAACAATATAGATATCAGTATCTATCATTGTCTCCCATCCTTTTGTACATGTAAATACTTGAACTAAGTACATGTGCGATTATCTTCACACTTACCCCAGCTTACCTCAACTGGGAGTTGCTTCTGATTTACATGGGTGTAAATAAGAAGAATCAGACCTGCTATAGTATTATGTAGACTGAAGCTGCAATATTCTGTCGTATGCAAGTGTGTCACGATTCCCATACACAATGCGAGCCATTGTTTCTCACTTAGCTTTTTATTTGTAGATGACATTTAAAATTGAAAGTAACAGGAGCATGCTGTGTCTGCACCATGGTTTAAATGTGAAACAGATGTTGAAGAGTAAGGGACAACACTACTTGATACACTACCTAGTTATTCAGCATGGAGGCTGTAAGCATCAAGTAGGTCTTCTGTACACATCTTGTAACAAAACTATAGGCACTTGAGGAATAAAAGACTTTGCATTGAGTAACAGCCTAGAGACAGACAGTCAAACTGTTCAAATGCTTTGGACAGCCAAACTATAATGTGGGTAAGGTCTAGAATGATAGGTCTCTGAAGTATCTTAACTCCAGTCCCCTCACTCTCTATTCACTATCATGCGTTTGATGTAGAAAAAGTTAATCCTGATTTGGACCTGGAGAAAAAGGCACCAAGGAGCAGTGAATACATGAAAGTGTGCCCTCAGAGGTAGCTATAGGTCACCTACATTTTACCTGTGCATCCCATCACATGCACCCCTACAAGCAGCAACATTCTTCAGCCCCAAGCCTTACACATAAGCAATGTAATAATAGAGTGCAGTTGTGCATAATCAGCTGTCCAGAATGCACTGTACACATGGTAGCGTATCAGATGTGGCAATATCCTGGACAAACCTTTTTGAATTAAGTTAAACATCTTTGGAGTTTGTTTTACTAAAAATGCAAGTGTTTATGCATTATTGTGGGATTGTAAAGAACTTCTTTAGGAGGAGATGGGATTAATGCAATCTCTGAGAAGTGTTAATAAACTTCAAAGAACCATTTGAGATAACAAGTTTGAAGTGGCTTTCCTAGGAAGTACTGGGGAGGTTTTTTAAAACTATACCCTGGGGACTGAAACCCATTATCTACGGATTACCTGCTCCTGAAGACTCCAGATCACCCCCACCCTCCCGCCCCAAACTGTATATAGGATGAACTAAACTTTCCATAAGTGTTCTAGTTCTGAGCTGAAGCTGTTATGAACTTGTGACCACAGGAAAAACTCCTGTGTAGGGTTTGAAGGACTAAGCACTAACCTTGTTGGAATTGGGGGATGACCTCTGGTAAACTTATTAGCATGCATGTAGGTTGTTTTATTGTTTTGAATATGTTTTCTATGTAATGCTTTTACCTTAAGAATAAAATGTTCTTGCTTAGAAATAGCTATGTGGTCATTTATGACTGGGGCAATTATACTGTTACTAGTCTCTGAAAAGAAAGCAAAGCACAGACACTGGCGTTGAGGCAGTTTACCTTGCAGCGGAATAGCACAGTTTAGGCAGGGAACTGTTCCTCCTGGAAGTACCTCAGGGAGAAGTACAAGGTGTAGTTGCCCTGAACTGTGATTTCCTGAACTGGCAGTATGTCAGTTATCAGTGTCTTTTAATTTACACTGAGTAGGAAATCATACTCACTGATTCATGAAACTCACTAAGAAACTGATAGCAATTTATGCCTGTTTTCGCACTCAAGACAATTAATCCTATGAGGTCACAGTTCCACTTCTGAACTGATTGGTGCTGTGCGTCTGGGCATTTGCCACATGGCCAAGAGATTTCCCCCTTTCCCCTCCCCCCGCCCCGTTAAATTGAATGGCTACCAGGAAGAAGACTCCTAGTGGCAAAAATGATAGAAAAGGTTTTCTTCATTTTCAGTTTCTCTAGCAAATTAAAAATATCTGAGCAGTATCCTTGTCCCTGGTTATTGTGAGCAGTATGGGTTTCTCCTCCTCAAATATTGTGTTAGTTCTTTCAGCACCACAGACAAAATGACAGAGCCATGAAACCCTTTTCTTGACCTCTATTTTACAACCTATGTCTCATGTGTCACTCCTTTTATGGATGAAAACAAAGACTCTTAGTTAGCCCTGGAACGATTTAAGCATCATATTGCAAAGCATCTCTATTAGTATGTATTTCTAAGTGGAGATGAACTCAGGAGGAGTCATCCAACCTGATTCAGGTTTAGGATAGCATTTAGGATTAAGGCTGAAAGATAAAAAGGCTGGCGCTCTGAGACAAGAGCAGTTCTTGTGACATTTGCAACATTTTGTACCACGTTTCAACTGGACTGGGAGGGGGAAGCAAAAAAGGCACTTTTCAGTTTGGTATACATCGCAGAACCAAATGCAGGGTAGGAGGAGACCTGGAGATTAGACTCTAAACAAACTTCTCCCACCTGAAATTTGGGTGAGGCAGAGTGAAATCTGAGGTTCTTTTTGGGGGCATTTCTCCATTTTAAGGGCAACTTTTAAAAGACTCATTGTCTTCCTTAAAGATATAACACTTAATTATGAAATGCCTAAGGGACTCATTCAAAGTTAGTTCAACCCCCACATAGCACACAGGGATTTCCCCCCCCCCCCCACACACACACACACCTTTTAATAAAAGGCTGATTGCTTCCGTATGACATGGAGAATACAGGTAGATCAACAGTTATCAGTGTGGGTCTAATCAGGAGAGTTCAGCACCTTCGTGTATTACCGACTGATGTCAAAGGGAGCTTAGGCAATCAGAATCTTGTAGAAGGTATTGGATCAGCGGCCTTTACTGAGCAACTCAAAGCTTGCTGTATATCTTTGGGTTTCATATGCTTGGAGAGAAAAAAACCTTATTTGCCAATTTATTTAAGTAGACACCAATGTTTTGTGTGTGTATGTATATATATATATCTATATAGATAGATATATATGACGCAGGGTGGACTAGGCCCAGAGGCCCCCTGGAGACCTCAGGGTCCTGCCACAGCCTATCCCAGAGAGGAGTGGAAGAAGAGAAGTCTGCCAAGTCCTAGAATAGTTGCAGGGAAGCAGCCAATGAGAGAGGCCACAGGGAAGCAGCCTATCAGGGCCCAGCAGAGACATCTAAAAGAAACTAAGGGTACATCTACACTACCCGCCGGATCGGCTGGTAGTGATCGATCTATCGGTGATCGATTTATCGCATCTAGTGTAGACGCGATAAAATCAATCCCCGATCGCTCTGCCGTCAACTCCGGAACTCCACAGCAGCGAGAGGCGGAAGCAGAGTCGACGGGGGAGCGGCAGCGGTCGACTCGCTGCCGTCCCCATGGCCAGGTAAATCAACCTAAGATATGCGGACTTCAGCTATGCTATTCGCGTAGTGACCTCCCCCCCCAGTGTAGACCTAGCCTAAGAAACAGCTCCGTGCTAGCTGCTAGGACTATGTAAGGACTGAGCCCAGGGAGGGCCCCAGGGAGGAAGCCCTAGAGGTACAGCCCCATACCAGGGCCAGGATGCCAAGAATGAGGCTGGGGAGAGCTAGAGAGACACCAACTGAGGAATACTGAGAGAGGCCCCTGGTGGACTACATAACCTGGAAGGTATTTGTTCTGATTCACATACAGTGTGAGAGACTTGGCTGGAGGGCCGAGTCACTGAAAAACTGTCTGAGAAACTACTGTCAGTGGTCACCAGATCTGAAAGACTGCAGACAACCCCAACCAGAAGGGGGCACTCAAGAGGTATATGACAAGCCATTACAATATATAAAAATAAACCGACAAAACTACAAGTAGGTCATTTAAAGCAAACCTGATTTCCTGCAGCACTAACGGGGAAGCAGCACAATCATTCTTTCATTTATTACTTAAAAGGGAGTCTGTTCTTGTGTCACTTTCTTCATTGGGCCCCAAAGATTACTGATTACAGCACAAGTTCAAGATGCATATTGTTCCTAGCAGAGTTCCATCACGGGTATTTGTAAACTTCTTCCTCTAATCTAGAATGTTCTGGGGAAGAGTGTCTTCAATGGTGGTGCCTCAGAGCAACCCCAAGACATTCATAGTCAATTACTGGAATCTCTTTTAATCTATCTTCCACCTGTTTTATTTTCCCTCTATTTTTCTCCCCCTTTATTTTCCAGTCACTCTACCTCAGTGGCTGCCATTGAAGTACATAATTAGGTTAAAATAAGGGATAGCATAGCTCTTCTTCCTCTCTTTAAAGCACAGAGGCACTCCCCTCCTCTTCCTGGCTGGAGCCAGCAGTGCTCCCAGCCACAGCTACAGTTCCTCCTTAACTGGTGTGGTAAGAACTTCATTTCCCATTTCAGTCTACTTTGCCCATTGCATTTAACTTCTAATAGACAAGGCAAAGTGAGTGGCTGGATACATCTGACACAGGATATTGGTACCCAATGTCCCACTCAGCATACTAGCAAATATTGTCTTGAAATGTAAGAGTTCTGCATGTGTTTTCTTCAGTATACTAATCCCTAACTTTCTTCCTCCATGTTCTAGGCTTAGGGAATTAACAGTATCATCACTAGACCAGCAATGTTACATATGATACATATTTTCACAAGTTAGAAAGCCATACAAGTTTTCATGACCGTGTTGTCACCATAACTCCTTAAATAAATAAACTAAATCCTAACCTGGATCCAACAGGACATTAGGTAAAAATGGTAGAAGGGATGAATATGAAGAGTGAATATTGCATTATTTTAAATTTGGCAGAAACTCACTGAGATGCAACATCTCGTTTTTAGCAGAATCACAAGAAAGTAGTGCATACATTATCAAAAAATAAAACAAATCTCAGTGCAATGGACTCTCAATTCAACATGCCAGTTTAGCATAAAATCCATGAATATTCAGTGACTTCATATTGTTTTCAAATTAATATTTGATATGAAGAACAGCCAAATAGACAACTTGTCAGTGTTAATAAAAATTAGAAGGTTGAAATGAAAGGAAACAATGCACAACAAATTTTAACTGCTGGATGTATTTATTTCCTTTAATTATCCACTGAAATCTTAATGTACAGCAAGCCAGTTTAAGTCTTCAAGGCAAATTTGATTTATCATAAAATAAGTAGAAACTTCTCTGGCTCTATTAGAGATGTTTGATATGGGTCCTACACCCACTGAAATAAATAGCAAAACTTGCATTGACACCATGTAAACATAGGGCACTAGGTAAAATAGGATAATGAAAGTTGCAGATATGAAAAAGCTTTGAGTTCAGGACATACTAATTTCTCATGGAAGTGAATGGCAGTGTTCCCATCAATTTCAGTGAATTTAAGAGCAAGCTTTTAGGTACTGAATGTAGTTTTACCTGAACAATGGCTGTGCAATCAAGCACAACCTTTTTAAGAGTTTAAATGCCACAATAACTGTTCCTATTTGGCTGACAGATTCTTTTAAATTCTATTTGGAAATAAATGTTTACTCCTTTTTAGAGAGCAACTCTAACCCCCAGTTCTTACTAGGAGACTAGTGTAGCCACTAGAATATTTCTAATAATGCCTTCAAGATTCCCTTAGTTACATATATCTAAACCCTTCAGAACATAAGTTTCCTCTTAAGAGCTGGTCTCTTGTATCATCAGTGCATTACTTTTCCTATTTCCAATCAAATTTTAATGAAGATATTATTATCATTGTAGAATTGAATCCCCATCATACTGTTGGTGCATATGCTGTAAGTGGATTACACAATCAGATGCTGTAGCAATCATTTTTGTCAGTGTCAGGATGAAAATAATGGCTATTGCAACAAACTGTTGACTTCTATGGGAGCTACTTTCTCAACACTTCCTGCCTCCTTTTATGCAAGATTAGCAGTGCAAGATGCCTTCTTTGCCCCTCTCCCTCACTGAATTTGTGAAAAGGCCTGCCACAATCCAAGTCCTTGTTCCCGCCAGAGTGATGGTTATCTAGCTCCACTGTCTGGATTAGATCCCTAAAAGACAACAGGGGATTGATCACACTTCTTCCGTCCATTCCCCTATAGCCTCTTCCACACCCCTGCTGTTTAAACATTGACTGCTATTTAAACATTCAGTGGCCAGATAGAAGAAAACTTGAATCTGTTAGTGTATCAGCTCACATGAGCTTTTCCCACAGCTTGCAAATTGTGCAAACAGAAGCGAAAGTCTACAAGTTCTACACTTCAAGTTTGTAGCATTTTCAGAATTTATATTAGTATAAAGTAATCCTCTGCTAAGAGGTTATTCTCAAAGCGTCTTTACAGTACATGAATGTATTTCAGATGTTTCTCAGTGCACAAGCCAGTTCTTCATTGGTGATGCAGTGTGAAAAAACAAGAAGACTTAAAGGGTTTGAATCCCTAGTTAGAGCTTCAGCTTGTTTGCTTCAGTAGAGCAACATCAGCTGAGGATCAGCCCCCATTATGATATGAAATAGACCATTCTTTGCATTGGACTCCCTAGGGCCCCAAGTCTGTCAATACTTGATTAGGCCCACTGAATTTAAAGGGATTATTCCTGTGCAATAAATTTTCATGTACTTAAGAGTTTAAGACTAGTTGGGTGTGTAAAGTTGCTCATATGCATGAATGTGTGTAGGATTGAGGCTTAAGTTTGTAGAAATGAAGTCATGCTAGATATAGCAGGAATCTCTCTAATGCTCCTTGTGTACTCAAAGACATACTTTCCAGAATAACCCATCCTTGTTTAAAAAGAATCAGTGGAAAGTTTAATTGACTACATAAAAGAGTAATTAGTGTGAACAATATTCCTGGGTCATAGCTATTCCACAGGGAAAATAGAAAGCATGTCCCTCCCCAAATATAGATGCCTCCCGCTCCCCCCTCCCCCCCGCACACACACACACAGCTCAATGAATAGACATAATTGAAACTGTAGTGTTAGAACTTCTAGAAGAGGTAAGCACAATACTTAGAAACCAAATTGAAAATCCTACTTTCCAAGAAACTAAAAGCAAAAATAAGAGTAGACAATACTAGGAGGGGAAATTCTCTGAAACATTAGCTCAAGAGTCACATTTCATATCCAGGGATTCAGTCAGCCAACACTGTCCTATTGACTTTGCTTCCCCCAAAGTTTGGATGATTATTCTAAATTGAGCCTTTAATATTTTTTACCCTTCCTCTTGAGCCAAGGATTATTCTTTTTCCTACCTTCCCCTTTTATAAATAGCCTATCCTTGCCTTTCATTACAATTGCATCTACCTGATTTCTTTCCCCCTGCCTTTCAAATCCAGTTCCCTGACCCACCCACCCCCACCTCCATTCATCACCATCAGCCCAGTATGACCCAGAAATATTTTTGCAATCTGAAGCCAGAGTTGTGGAGAATTATATTATATGTGGGAAAGTTTGAAATTCTGGGAACATTATTCAAAGAACAAAAATGTAAGAAGTTTGAAGTTGCCAATTGGAAAAGAGGGAACAGCAAGAAAGCAGGCTGTAGAAAATGTACTGTCTAGGACTTGGTCTGAAATTGAAATCCATATGAGCACAGAGTGTTTTGCATCTTAATGAGATACTTAATATTATCTAGTACTTGGCTGACTTTGTGACTAGACCAAATGGAGAAAGAAAAGAAAAACAGAACAGAACAGTTTGCAGAGCTAGAAGATATTGTACCTGTAGTAGGATAATAGTCTTTTTTTCTTCACAACCATCAAAAATAGCCAGAGTCCTGGGAACAGCGGATAATAGAAACCCTTCTTCAGGGTAAAGAGCTAGTCTTTGGCCCTGTCTTGTAGCCCTTTGGCACACAGAACACCTGTTGACCTCACTGGGAATTCTACTGCTTAGCGACACCAGGATCCTGGACCTTTATGTTCTATATGTCAAGCTGGTGTTTGACTTCAATCTTGGATTGTCTATTCCTCTTGCTGACTTTATTCTGCATCCAGGCCATTCCTACATTGTTATTTCTGTGTGTTTGGAAAGCATTGTCAGGATACAGGGATATTTAAATCAACATCTCTCTGTATTTAGCACATTTTAACGCTTGATACAGTGGATGTTTTGCTCCTAATAGCCTGGTTTGATGGTCTCACTCTCTGGTTTCTAACCAGCTTACCCACTTGCAATTTTCTTGACATACACTGCTGCAATCATCCAGAATTTACCTATCCAGCCTATCTTATCAATCAATGTATTTATTACACACCTATAATAGAATCTCTAGGTTCATCTCTCCTATTCCCCAGGTGTCAGATCCCTGCCTACTGAATACTAAGCTTCTTCAGCAAAATATATTCTTACACCTAGGTTACTTCTATATAAGGGTGTAGAAAGGTGGACTCACCACTGGTATGCCCCTAGTGGTTGGGCAGGCTCTTCTCTTCCAGCACCCCTGCTAATGATCACTCCCGTCCAGCTATGGTCTTCCTCTTCTCATGACTCAGCCCTCGGCCAGCTGATGTTTAGTTGCACCCATTCAAGGGTAACGAAGTCCAATCACATTCTTACATGTGATTTCTCAGCCCTGTGGTCCTTACATCCTTTTCTCAGGCCTTTAAATTGTCCTTATCCTCTTATGTCAGGGCTTCAAGCCACCTTAGAATCACAGAATATCAGGGTTGGAAGGGACCTCAGGAGGTCATCTAGTCCAGCCCCCGGCTCAAAGCAGGACCAATCCCCAATTAAATCATTCCAGCCAGGGCTTTGTCAAGCCTGACCTTAAAAACCTCTAAGGAAGGAGATTCCACCACCTCCCTAGGTAACCCATTCCAGTGCTTCACCACTCTCCTAGTGAAAAAGTTTTTCCTAATATCCAACCTAAACCTCCCCCACTGCAACTTGAGACCATTACTCCTTGTTCTGTCATCTGGTACCACTGAGAACAGTCTAGATCCATCCTCTTTGGAACCCCCTTTCAGGTAGTTGAAAGTAGCTATCAAATCCCCCCTCATTCTTCTCTTCTGCAGACTAAACAATCCCAGTTCCCTCAGCCTCTCCTCATAAGTCATGTGCTCCATCTGCCTAATCATTTTTGTTGCCCTCCACTGGACTCTTTCCAATTTTTCCACATCCTTCTTGTAGTGTGGGGCCCAAAACTGGACACAGTACTCCAGATGAGGCCTCACCAATGTCGAATAGAGGGGAATGATTATGTCCCTTGATCTGCTGGCAATGTCCCTACTTATACAGCCCAAAATGCCGTTAGCCTTCTTGACAACAAGGGCACACTGTTGACTCATATCCAGCTTCTCGTCCACTGTAACCCCTAGGTCCTTTTCTGCAGAACTGCTGCCTAGTCATTTGGTCCCTAGTCTGTAGCAGTGCATGGGATTCTTCCATCCTAAATGCAGGACTCTGCACTTGTCCTTGTTGAACTTCATCAGATTTCTTTTGGCCCAATCCTCTAATTTGTCTAGGTCCCTCTGTATCCTATCCCTACCCTCCAGCATATCTACCACTCCTCCGAGTTTAGTGTCATCTGCAAACTTGCTGAGGGTGCAGTCCATGCCATCCTCCAGATTATTAATGAAGATATTGAACAAAACCAGCCCGAGGACCAACCCTTGGGGCACGCTGCTTGATACTGGCTGCCAACTAGACATGGAGCCATTGATCACTACCCGTTGAGCCCGACAATCTAGCCAGCTTATAGTCCATTCATCCAGCCCATACTTCTTTAACTTGCTGGCAAGAATACAGTTGGAGACCATATCAAAAGCTTTACTAAAGTCAAGGAATAACACATCCACTGCTTTCCCCTCATCCACAGAGCCAGTTATCTTGTCATAGAAGGCAATTAGGTTAGTCAGGCATGACTTGCCCTTGGTGAATCCATGCTGACTGTTCCTGATCACTTTCCTCTCCTCTAAGTGCTTCAGAATTGATTCCTTGAGGACCTGCTCCATGATTTTTCCAGGGACTGAGGTGAGGTTGACTGGCCTGTTGTTCCCCAGATCCTCCTTCTTCCCTTTTTTAAAGATGGGCACTACATTAGCCTTTTTCCAGTCATCCGGGACCTCTCCCGATCACCATGAGTTTTCAAAGATAATGGCCAATGGCTCTGCAATCACATCCGCCAACTCCATTAGCACCCTCGGATGCAGCGCATCCGGCCCCATGGACTTGGCTCGTCCAGCTTTTCTAAATAGTCCTGAACCACTTATTTCTCCACAGAGGGCTGGTCACCTCCTCCCCATGCTGTGCTGCCCAGTGCAGTAGTCTGGGAGCTGACCTTGTTCATGAAGACAGAGGCAAAAAAAGCATTGAGTACATTAGCTTTTTCCACATCCTCTCTCACTAGGTTGCCTCCCTCATTCAGTAAGGGGCCCACACTTTCCTTGACTTTCTTCTTGTTGCTAACATACCTGAAGAAACCCTTTTCGTTATTCTTAACATTCCTTGCTAGCTTCAACTCCAAGTGTGATTTGGCCTTCCTGATTTCACTCCTGCATGCCTGAGCAATATTTGTATACTCCTCCCTGGTTATTTGTCCAATCTTCCACTTCTTGTAAGCTTCTTTTTTGTGTTTAAGATCAGCAAGGATTTCACTGTTAAGCCAACCTGGTCACCTGCCATATTTACTATTCTTTCTACACATCGGGATGGTTTGTTCCTGCAACCTCAACAAGGATTCTTTAAAATACAGGCAGCTCTCCTGGACTCCTTTCCCCCTCATGTTATTCTCCCAGGGGATCCTGCCCATCAGTTCCCTGAGGGAGTCAAAGTCTGCTTCTAGTGGCTGGCAGGGAAACCCAGGCCCACCTTCTACACTGGGTTCCAGTCCAGTGAACCTAGGACAAGTAGCCATGGTCTGTTCCATCAGATAGCTTGCTGCAGTCTCCCTGGACTCCTTCCTACCAGTATTCTTCCTTCAGGCTTTTTCTCCAGCCCCTTCTTGTGCTCTTTGTAATGAGCATCTCCCAGAGCTCTGGTTCTTATCCTTTTGTCAGGGTCAGACATGGAAGAGTTCTCGAATCCTGTATCTTCCAGGTATCAACACCCTGGGGATTCCTCAGTTCCCCTCAGTTTTCTCTAATATTATAAGAGTGATTGCAGCCTCTCTGCAATCCCTTTCTGCTCCATGCTTCCTCTCAGTAGCACCATGCTGCTGGGTTTCATCTTCAGTTAGGCCTGGCTCACCCTCCATGTAAAACCAGCTGGGTAACTGACCTCTCAGGCCTTCATTAAATTTCACCAACTGTGAGAACTAAATACCCGATCAGAAGTGGACTCCAAGTATATTTTCTCTGGACCATGTCCATGCAAGCACCAGGAAAAACTCCAAGCCATCCATACAGACTGTTCCATCAATGCCCTCCCCTGGTGCATATTATCCCAGCATGGCCTGGGTGTGCAGTAGGGACCAGAACAGTGTAGTCCTTCCCAGAGCTCCCACTAGGGGGCTGCAACACCGTAGCAATCATCCAGGAAAGTGATTAAATGCCACAGTCTAGCCTCTGGATTCTGCTACTGACACTTTAAGTTACAAAATAATGTAAGACAATACAGCAATTTTACTGACTTTAATTTGTTTGCTTGGATATTTCTCCTTTTGCTGATGTATAGATCCCAGACCTGCTCCCATTGAAGCTAATGTAAATTTTATCTACTAAAGCTTAATTCCCAGAGGACACTCACATGCACAAAACAGAGTTTGGGGTTCTCATCTAGAAATCAGAAACTGGCAGGATTTTGTTTTGATGACCAACCCTAATAGCTAAAATAACTCTGATATTGAACATTCATGCCTCATGAATAAACTTTTAGAAAAATAATACTAGGGTAAGTACTCTAACTGTGCAGGTCAAAATACATTCATTCTTCAGATCTGTTCTATAAACATATTCAGTGTCTAATAAAATTGTTCGACAAATTCAAGATTTAGTCAGATTATTTCAAGTGATGATTCCAGTGTCAAGTGGATGCCATTTAAAAAAAAAAACAATAAAATCAATACATGAAAATTTCCATGCAAAATACAGTAGAGATTATAATTAATAGAGCTGTCGATGTTAATCACGTGAGTTAACTGCGATTAACTCAAACAAATTAATTGCGATTAATCGCAGTTTTAATCACACTGTTAAATAGACTACCAATTGAAATTTATTGTTTTGGATGTTTTCCTACATTTTCATATATATTGTATTCTGTGTTGTAATTGAAATCAAAGTGTATATTTTTTATTACAAATATTTGCACTGTAAAATGATAAACAAAAGAAATAGTATTTTTCAATTCACCTTATACAAGTACTGTAGTTCATTCTCTTTGTTGTGAAAGTGCAACTTACAAATGTAGATGTTTTGTTACATAACTGCACTCAATACCAAAACAATGTAAAACATCAGAGCCTACAAGTCCACTCAGTCCTACTTCTTGTTTAGCCAATTGCTAAGACAAACAAGTTTGTTTACATTTACAGGAGATAATGCTGCCCTCTTCTTATTTACAATGTCACCAGAAAGCAAGAACAGGCATTTGCATGGCTCTTTTGTAGCCAGCACTGCAAGGTATTTATGTGCCAGATATGCTAAACATTCGTATGCCCCTTAATGCTTCAGCCACCTTTCCAGAAGACATGCTTCCATGAGGATGATGCTCATAAAAAAAATAATGCGGTAATTAAATTTGTGACTGAACTCCTTGGGGGAGAACTGTACGTCCCATGCTCTGTTTTACCCGCATTCTGCCATATATTTCATGTTATAGCAATCTTGGATGATGACCCAGCACATGTTGTTCGTTTTAAGAACACTTTCACTGCAGATTTCACAAAACGCAAAGAAGCTACCAATGTGAGATTTCTAAAGATAGCCACAGCACCCGACCCAAGGTTTAAGAATCTGAAGTGCCTTCCAAAATCTGAGAGGGACGAAGTGTGGAGCATGCTTTCAGAAGTCTTAAAAGAGCAACATTCAGATGCGGAAACTACAGAACCCAAACCACCAAAAAAGAAAATCAGACTTCTGCTGGTGGCATCTGACTCATAAAATAAAAACAAACATGCATTGGTCCGCACTGCTTTGGACTGTTATCGAGCAGAACCCGTCATGAGCATGGACACGTGCCCTGGAATGGTGGTTGAAGCATGAAGGGACATATGAATTTTTAGCGCATCGGGCACGTAAATATCTTGCGATGCCAGCTACAACAGTGCCATGAGAATGCCTGTTTTCACTTTCAGGTGACATTGTAAACAAGAAGCGGGCAGCATTATCTCCTGCAAATGTAAACAAAGTTGTTTGAGCGATTGGCTGAACAAGAAGGAGAACTGAGTGGACTTGCTGGCTCTAAAATTTACATTGCTTTATTTTTGAATGCAGGTTTTTTTGTACATAATTTTACATTTGTAAGTTCAACTTTAATGATAAAGAGATTGCACTACAATACTTGTATTAGGTGAATTGAGAAACACTTTATTTTGTTGTTTTACAGTGAAAATACTTGTAATCAAAAATAAATATAAAGTGAGCACTGTACACTTTGCATTCTGTGTTGTAACTGAAATCAATATATTTGAAAATGTAGAAAACATCCAAATATATTTAAATAAATGATATTCTATTATTCTTTAACAGTGTGATTAATCGCGCAATTAATCGCGATTAATTTTTTTAATCGCTTGACTGCACTAATAATTAACTAATGTTTGTCTTTTAATTATGTTTGTTTTTCTCCAAACAGAAAAGAGTAACTGTACAACTTATTTTGACTGTCAGCATTTTCAGAGAACTAAGATTTATTTTTGAAATTGTCTGATTGGCAAACACTTTCAGTCACTAAACAAAGCATAGCAAACATTCTCTGACATCATGGAGAGCTGAATGATTGTGACAAAACATATGTTATCTGGCATTCTGATCTGCACAAGCAGACCAAGCCCTTGTGGTACTCTACTGAATTCAGTGGCACTCTCTGAAGGTGCAAAGACCCAAGACATGCAGAAACAATTGCTGAATTGAGACCTAAGTGATCAGGAAAGAAATAATAAACGAGGTGGATTTTGTAATTTTTAATTGTAACGAGACATCGAAAGAAAATAATAAATGAGCAAGTGAAATGGAGAAAATGTCACTTGTTAGGAGAAAAATCCTGTAAGTATCCAAATATTATAAATCTATATCTCTATCGTCCTTGAAACTGAGCTTAAATGACCCTGGAAGGACAATTTTAAACCACTATTAGGATGCTAGCACATTCTGTTGGTGCTGAATCTCTTGCAGGCTTACACAATGATCTTCTTTAAATGACAGCTAGGAAAACACAACCTTCATCTATTTTTAAAATCTAATCTAATAAAGAACATTGCTGTAACAATCCTATAGCAACCCGGTTTGTTAGCAACCTGATCTGATAACAAGGTAATGTTTCCAAATGTTGTGGATGTAAAAAAAATCAATTCTGAAAAAGTTCAGTCTTGTATTTAAAACATTTTAAATACATTTTAAAATCCCAGCTGCTCACAAGCTCTCATACAGATTTGCTAATAGTCGGTTTTACAAATATTGGACCTGATCCTCCAGCTACTCCACATACAGAGTTCACATTCTTTGTACCATTTCCAAATACCACGGGTCAAATCAACCCCTCCCATGGTAAAATCAATAAGGGAAGGAAGTCTTCTTGAAGATTCCCTCATGCAGATACTCCCATACTTCTGTCTGTAGGGAATGGCTTCCCTCTTGGAAGAAATGGCTGTGGGGTCTGCTCAACCTCTCAGAGCCCCAAAACTCTGAGGATTTGACTCATGTTATTTTAATGGTAAATATCCTTAGAGAAGAAGGATGTCCTAATGGTTAGGGTCCTATCCTGGAACTTGGGACTCAAGTTCAGTTCCCTCCTTGACTACAAGCTTCCTGTGCGGCCTTGGGAAAGTAACCTAAGGTCAGATGTTTAAAAAGGTATTTAGTAGAGAAGGTTGGAGAAAGTTCAATGGAATGTGTGTTTTCGTCAAATCAAGATGGTTCACAAAATGGGGTTGATTTCACTGGAATTTTGTTTGAAGAAAATCAGAAAAAAATTCTGACAATCATCAGAACAAATGATCAGAGGTGTTTAGGTTTTGAAACCTCTGTTTGCAGCTTTTGAGATTTTGTAATAAATAATACAAGATTTTTTAAAAGTCAAAAATCAAAACAAAGCTGTTTTGTCAAAACAAAACTTCTCAATCTGTCCAAAATTTGGTAAGGGTTGGCAGAAAGAGAATCTGAATTTGTCCTTTGTGAAGAATTTAGAAATTTCAATGTCTTTTCTGATTCAGAATGAACCAGAATTCTGAGGGTCTTGAAATCTTTTACAAAAAAGGAACTAACATCCTCTGCACTGGTTTAGTATTTACACATCTAAAGATACAGAGTTACCTGTTAAGCACTTTTGAAAAACCCTAGGTGCCTACCTGCATCTTTTAGTGCTTAAATACATTTTTAAAACTTTCCCTTAGTCTTTGTCCCTTTGAACACTATAAAATCTGTAAAATGAGGATATTAAGGAGTTCCTTACCTCCCAGTGGTGTTTTGAAAACAAGTACATATATATTCAGATAAGATACTATGGTGATAAGGGCAATATAAAGTACCTAAGCCAGATCATAGACTGCTTATGTTATTGCACACTCTTTACAAACAAATAATGAAGGCCCAACATGGCATAACCATTTTGGGGCTTGAATCAACACACTCTGAAGTCAATGGCAAGTCTCACTTTGACTTCAATGGACATTGGATCAGGTCCTTAATGCTTACAACTCCACCCAACAAAATGTATTGCAACCAGTGTAACAGACATCACTTTCTATTCCAACCCTACAGATTTCAAGGCAAACTTTGAACCCTTTTAACCTCAAAAGGCCAAAACTCATACATCATTGGTACCTTCAGGAGGCCATAAAGAATTTTAGAAATCAAAAGAAAGTTTCCTTACAATGACCATATGAAAATAAATGGAAAGAGAATATATGAATTTCTAGTAGGTGGGAAATGTATTTGTCTTATAGTTTGGATAAACTGTTTAAAAACAGTTTCTTGGAAGACAAATATGATTCTGTAATATGCCAATGTCTGCGATCTTCTGGGTAATACTGCTGGCAGGTTAGAGATGCCTGAGGGCACCTGGAGTTCATGTACCCAGTTTCTCTACTAAAATGGTATGAGACGCGATTACATCACGTAATCTGCCATTTCCCTACTTGCTTCATTCCCACATGTGCAATCCCCTCACAGAGCTGGTGAGTTTCCCCAAGATCTGCACTGAGGTTCAGCGAAGGAAGGAGAGCATTAGCTTGGGATGACTTGGTCTAGATTACCATAAAATATGGGGGGTTTTGATCAGCAAAGCATGAATAAGATAAGAATAAAGCTTTTATTTCCAATTTCTGCACTATAAGGTAATATCAGTTTAAAAGGTTGGGGGAGGGAGGGACTCTGAATATTGTCCTTGGTAACATCAGACTAGACCCATGCTGATAACCATCTTGTAACACAGAAGGGAACCTCTTAATAAACACTAAACCTTTCTATTCTAAAAGACTGCAACTATTCAAATTACCATAAATTAAAGTGTTCAAGGGAAGGCTTACAAAACATGTAAGTCATTATGTGCTCAAAGAACAACACCAGAATGCTACCTTTTGTACTCTTTTGATAATATCTAATCTGTCTGGTGGTATTATGCTATATAGAGGATGAGATGCAGATGTCCAAGAAATGGATAGTTATTGAAAGTAAAGCTCTTTCAAAAGTGTTTGCAAATTTTTGCCATATGTGAAAAGCAGTTTTCTCCAGTAAAACTTTATTTCATTGTGTGCAAATGAAACTGGTGTCTTCATTTACAAAGCAGGTTGTTTTACAGGATGGTTTTGTAGTGAATTTTGATATATTGATCCTAGTTTTTAATACATTGATAAGGTCAATAAAAGGAATATGAAAGTTTAAAACTCAAGCTGAATCCTATCTCTGTGAACTGCAATTATTTAGGAAATCTCTAGCTATTTTTTGTGCATGTGTGCTCGTAAAATGTGCCAGATTGGCAGCGCTGGAAATGGAGATCTTCCAGTTTTCTATGGAACAGATACATCAAGGGCAGAAATATGAAAAACTTGCTGATAATATTTCAGCAATGTCCAAGTTGATGTACAAGGTGTCACCTCAACGTGTAAGATGATTGACTTTTTGACTGGGCATGGGGATTGAGGTTGCCAGTAATGGCATTGTTGATAAGGTTACCAATCGATTATGAACTGGACTGAAACTGCCTGTTTATGTCAGACACCATATTGGCCAAAGACACAGTAATCAGATTAAGTTAGAGGTTCTATTCCCTAATACCAATCACTTTGCTTGTCTAGTCTCTGAACATTTTTGAGGATTTTGGTTTTCTGGGAAGAAGGGTTTTATTTCAAGTTTTTCCAGTAAACTTTGTTGTTGAAAGAATGAATCAGACCGATATTCATGTTAGACAAATCTCACAGTAGAGATATTGGTTTAATTATGCACTGCAAATTCAGATGCTTAACTGAATCTTTTGAGGTCCCTCTTCTCCTTCCTCAGCTCAAAAAGCCCCATCTTCCATGTCCCTAACACACAACTCCATTTCCATATTCTTAATGTTATACTCCAATTAGTTCACTTTCTTTGGTGATAGAGGTCACTCAAGTATGAAACTCTGCTGGACTGGAGTCAACTGATCTAGTCTCTTTTCTGGATCACTTTGCAAGACACACCTCCAAGAATACTTAGTCCTGCCATTAGTGCAGGAGATTGCACTAGATGACCTCACAAGGTCCCTTCCAGTCCTATGATTCTATGAATACCTGCCTTAACCCCAGAGATGCCTGGAATTCACAAGATATAAAAAGACATGTTGCCCTAGCAGGTTGTTAGACATGCTGAGACTCTCAGTTCCATTTAAGAAAGAAAAAACCTGTTAGGGGCCATGAGGAGGATGGGATGAACTTTTTCTAATTCCAAGTTATGGATGAGTCCTCACTTTTTTCCAAATCAGTTCACACTCTACAGTACATGAAGGAAAGGAGGGTCACAATGATGGAGAAAGGATACTAACTCCCCCAGAGTTTCTCAAGCCTGCTCTCTTCAAAGATGGCAATTTCCTCCTCCACTCAGTTCAGTAAATTTCTGCCAAGATTTAACTTGGATTCAGATGTGATATTAGGATCTTTATGCGAATGCTTGAAATTTTCTTTAAAACGTTGCCCACAGTCCAGCATAGACACATACCAGTAGCTGCTTGTAGAAGAATTCCTCAGATAATATTCGAGGTGTATTAGCAGATACATTGTGCTATGCCATCTTAATATTTTCAGTACTTCCACTGTTGTATGAATTAAATACAAATCTTAGCTACCAAATATAAATAGTTGTGTTAATTTTGTTTTTGTATGGATGAGTGTGTCCCTGTACTCTCATTTATTTGCCTAATATAGGTATTTCTAAAGCACCCCTCACTTTAATATCTTAGTGCCAAAACCCGTAGATATTTCTAATCCACCTATTGTACTAGCTGCATTCATTCTCCTCCAATCATGAGGAAATGCGGCCTAGATTTTCAAAAGTGTCTAATGATTTTGGATGCCTCAAGTTTTCAGTGCCCAACATCAGACAGCTTAAAGGGCTGTAAAATTCTGAAATAGTTGAACAACCATCCTCTGAAAAATAACACCCAGATCCTCAAAGCTAGTCAGTCTTCAATCTGAATTAGGCACCTAAATACTTTTGGGGACCTAGGCCAAAGACTCTCGAAGATGTCCCAATTTGGGGGCCCAGAAATTGAGGCACCTAAAAATCACTGGCCAATTTTAAAATTGAGGCCTTTATTTTTGCTAACAGCTGTTGGAACAGGGAGGTTAGACTGACAACACATTTAGCAATGTGCATAGCTTAATAAAGGAAGAGGTTTGATTTTATACTGTGGTTTTACAAACTCTCTCTCTCAACAGCCTACGGTAGACACATTACAGAGTTTACATATTTACCACTGGCAAAAATAATTACATTTTGTTTTGTACCTTCATACGCTGATACTATTTGTAGTCAACAAGATGATATAGAGGGAAGGCAGAGTGAGATGTACTGTGTGATAAAGTTAACAACAAAAGAGAGACTTCAATACAGGGCTTCTGTGAGTTTGCAGGATGTCATTTAGACAAATACGGGGTTGTGCAGTCCAGCTTTTTGAGGAAAGAGTGTTAAAGTTTAAATACGGTATTGTATATCCGTATAAGTTATTCTTGGAGCCAGATTCACTTTTTTCCTAAGGTAACATGTGAATGAAAAAATTGATAGCATTTTTATGAGGTTGCAGTATGTCAGTCACTGAATAAATATCTCATCCACAGAATTTTAATCCTCCTATCTACAGTTTGTAGGGATTGCAGTAATAATAGATATGTACGCCCTAAGCAGCAGCATCAACAAAGAGGCATATGTGCTTTGGCATCCAGTTGCATTAAATAAAATTTAGTCACTTTCCCTCCAATATGATGGTTAATATTTCATGCCAAAGGATATTGTTAAAAAGAAGAGTGAAATGGAATTTCACCCATGTATTTATTAGCAGTGAGCCTACACTAGAGGGGAAGTTGCATTTTAGAACTTGATCTGGATCCAGACATCATGCCTCAAGCCTCTCTATATAGCAGGCAAAACCAGAACAAATCCAATTGCCCTGAAGTTTTGGAGAAGACTGGATTTAGAACTGAATTTCTTGGCTGTGAACTGTTTCCAATACACATCAGTATGATTAAGCTTGTGTAAATATTACATATTGAGTAAGGTTGTGCAATTATGGCTCAGTGTCTCCTCTCTCCTCTGCTGCTCCTCCTTCTGATATGGCTTTGAGAGAGAAGTCCCTTCTTGCGTTGTACTTGGTGTCTCTGGTGTGTATTTATCTGGTAAGAAGCCAGCACTCTTCCGCTTCCAGGTTATAAGTAATGAAGTAGCAGAAGACAAATATATATGAATAAAAGGAAGAAATGTCTGGAGATGTTTCTGTTGCATTGAAATATCTTGGTTCCCCTAGAACACATTCAGCTACTGATAGGAAGATTTGAGTTTCTAACATTACTACAGATAAGAATGCTTGGTTTCTTGAATCCAGATTACTATTTTGAACTCTTGTTTTGGTACCTGTAACCTGCTCTCTGTATAAACATGGTGGACTGGATGGCATGGAATCATGCACTCCACCCACACATCCTAGTCCTTGTTTACCCCTGAGTTAGGATGGATTGCCTGCTGCCCTAAGCCTAACCTCCTTATCATATCTCAACCATGCTCAACCTCCAAATATAGCTTGTGCCTTGAAATGACATCCATATGCTTGAAGGGGACTCCTTGCTCTGGGGTCCCGTTTTGTATATTACACTTGTTCATGAAAGGCTGAATCCAATTCTCCAAAGTCCAAGCCATCTTTGATTGGAGTCAGTTTTAGGAAGCCACTTGAACTTGCATTTACTTAGCAACAAACTAATACAAAAGGACATATTGGTGAAAAAAAAAATCTGTTGTGAACAATAGGATTCTGTACTGAAATATATTGGGTTATCCTTCTGTGAAGCAAGTATACAATATAAAGACAGCGTCATATCATATAGTATTTTAATAGCTGTATTCCAAAGTGCTTTACCAATTACAATAGTGTAATCACTAAATTAAATAACAGATAATAGAAGAGATGAACTCCAATATTAAAAGGCACAGACAAGTGAGAAAAGCTGTTTTCCAATGAGATTTTAAAAGGGATGGTGAGTCAATGAGCTAGAGAGATTCAGAAAGGCTGTTCCAGATGGTAGGATCTTGAGAGGAAAAGGGTTTTACATTAGTGGCAAGATTATAAATTAAGACAGTGAGTCAACAGAGCAGAAAAGAGCACCAGAGAAAAAGAAAACAGTATGGTCCAATGGAGGGAGGGATTCTGGAGACTGAGTTGTATTCCCAGCTTTCAGAGACTTGCTGGGTGAACATGGGTAATCTCTCCACCTCCAGTTTCTCCTCCTCACACCCTTTGTTACT
Organism: Emys orbicularis; assembly: GCF_028017835.1. Taxonomy (NCBI): domain Eukaryota; kingdom Metazoa; phylum Chordata; order Testudines; family Emydidae; genus Emys; species Emys orbicularis. The sequence continues at coordinate 88,997,557 of NC_088691.1, forward strand.
TCTTTGGGGGAGGGAGGCAAACAGTGCATAGCACAGTGGGGCGCTCCCATCTCAGCTGGGTCCTCCCCTAGGCATTAAAATATAAACAAGGGCCATCCAGAGAAAATCCATTGGGAGAGGGGGTCTTTTGGAAGAAGGGCAATCTTGAACTGTAGAAGGGGAGATGTCAGATAAAAATCAACATAATCATGCTGCTTGTTAAGTATGAGAAGGAGGGGAGCAGGATTCTGCCTATTCTGGAGTAGGGAGAGCTAGAACCTGGGAAGGCCATAGAAGAGAATGAGGATAGAATTCCAGGAAAGAAAGAGTCAAGGTGCAGCGTACATGGACAACAAACTGAAATAGGAAGTTTCCTCTGAGAAAGAGATCAGGAGTGGAATTCAACATTTGTATGTCTTGGGGGTTTGGACTGATAAAGGGTGCAGACCTAAAATAAATGGCAAAACTATTTTCTTGTATTCAAACTTAGGTGGAAAGGACAGAACATCTTCCATTTCTACCCATATCTACATACAGAATCCAGTTGACTTCAATGGGAGTTGTCTGTATAATAACTGTAGGATTGCTTGCACATAAGGGTAGGCTTGGAAATGTTCCTTCTGAATCATATCTAGTATATGCAAACTACTAATGCAGGAAATCAACATATCGGTCATGTAAAAATTTCTTATCACATTAGTTTGGATTATGCCTGAGTTCCAGGGATAATAATTCAGCAGGCTTCTGTTTTATCCCCAAACCCCTTAGAAAAACACATTTATCACTAAATGTCTTGTTGCTTGGGAAAAATGTCTTCTAAATTGAGATTATTGATCATTATCACCTATGTAAAACTTTAGCACCATGTATGCAGGACAGCTATTACTCATACAGTAGCTGGGCCCACTAAAGCTATCTACATAATTGAATTAAATAAATTAAATAGTACTTACTCTGCATGTTGATTTTAACAACAATATCTTTAGGACTGTTGCAAGTGGAGTTCTGCAGACTTTTTTAAAAATATGGAATTTTAATTTAAAATCCTCAGTACTTATATCTAAAAAGTGTATGAACAGCAGGAAAAATGTGATAGAAACCATTACCCTGTTGCTTCAATCAAAGCCATTATTATATATTAAATTGGTATAATCTGATAAACGGAAAAGCGGAGTAACAAACTATACTCTGAGCCCCCCAAAAATAGAGAGTTTGATCAATTCAAAAAAAAGCGTGTGATTGTGGTTGACCCTATGTGGGTGTGCTGAAGGAAGGAAGGAGCACAGGTTACTATTTCCCTGCTTCTGTCCTACCACATAGAGGAAGTACACCTCTACCTTGATATAACGCTGTTCTCGGGAGCCCCAAAATCTTACCGCGTTATATTGAACTTGCTTTGATCCACCGGAGTGCGCAGCCCCGCCGCCCAGAGCACTGCTTTACCGCGTTATATCCGAATTCGTGTTATATTGGGTCGAGGTAGAGATGTATAATAAATAAATAAAACAAACATGTCCAGGGCTAGGTATTCAGATCTAGACAAAACAAATAACTGTTTGGTAGTCTGCGGTGATTTATCCCGTTCGTGTTCATTGAAATGGTAGTTAAGAAATAAGAAGGTTGCAACCTCATTTTAACAGAGTTGACTAGTTGGCCATTTCCAGGCATGTTGGGGACAATAATAATACATAACCTGCATGCCTTCAGTCGCACAGCATTCAAGCAGTTATCACAACCAACGCTTAGAAGAAAGCCAGTTCTTTTGTTTTTCTGGCAATTCTATTTTTAAAGAATTTATTAAGAGAGCTATTTGGAAAACTGAGGCCATGGTCCTATAGAAGCTTACTTTTACTCACATGAGTACTTCCACTGGTTTCAGTTATTTGGAAGGAAATACTCATCTTGGGTCGTTTTATTCACATGCCCATCTCTAAGATTTAGCCTTAAAGTGCATTATGAAGAATTAGAATTTAGTAGTCTAATAATTTTGAGCAAAAAATATTTAAGCTTCTAAAAATCAGATCCCTGAGAAATTAATTATAAACAGGGAAGGGAAATATCTGCTACATCTAGGAGGAAAACGAGGTTTATTAGTCATGAATACACACACACACACACTCCTTTCTATACATTATCCATTGATATTAAATACTCTATCAACAAAGACGTGGGCAACATTTTAAATTAAAGTTCCATTTATAAATGTTTATAATTTTTATTGAATGATAAGCAAAGCTACATCCTCAGTGACATAAAAGAAATGTTATCAAATGGTTATCAAATGGGACACAAAATTAGTGATGATTTTAAAGCAAGATACTGTAGGCATATTTTCACATTAAAATAAGGTTACAGCAGTGGACTGCGCATTTACTATCTGATGTTTGTGATTTTAAATTATGAAGAACATTTAAAAAGACATAACACTGCTGCTGTTTATTTATTTATTATGTATAATAAAATAAAAAAGGACAAATTCTCCTCCTGGATACATGTGCACATTTCCTGTTTACTTGAAAATCAAGACCATCTGTATTTGATGGCAGACTATAGTTCACTGTGCATTTGTGTTATAAAATATTGCTGACATGTTGGTCAATCTACTGTCGTCTTTTGTACAAAATATTCAAGGGATTTTCATTTCTCTAGACTTTGAAACCTCAGTCTCCTCTACGTAAGAGGGTTTGACAGCTTTGGAGAGACGCAAAGCAATAGAACTAGTGGAATCTTGAACTCAAGTTTCTCGAGCAGGCAATACATGATCACATCTTTTACTAGTTTAAAGCACCTATTGAACTCTTTTCCTTCTAATGGAAACTCCACCTTCTGCTCTACTGCTTCTCAGCAATTCATCACTAATTTTGTGTCCCATTTTTCCCTACCATCACATGTAAGCAGGACTAAAATTAAGAGTCAGTCACCATCTTTGCTGATCTTGTTAAGACTATCCACCCCCACAGTACCAGCTATTTTAATGAACTCATGCCTTTGTTTTAACTCCTCACTTCAAGAGGTTTTTTTTCCAGTGTCTGCTCCACTTCTTTGACATTCACTCCTCACTTCCTCCCAGTTTTCCCCTAACAATCTTTTTAGTTAAAATAGCCCTAGCTGAGTGAGTGACTACAGTGGTTTTATTCCATAACCACTTATACAAGTATTTAAAGAATTTTTTGTTTTTGTTTTACAGTTTGTAAGAAAAGATACATAAACAGATTTTTCTGCTGGATTTCACACACTTAGTGCAGACACAAAGAAATACCTTGCTAATTAGATATAGTGTATATGCTGTGTGTATGCTTATAGTTATATACTAAGCCAGCATTTTAGTGAATGAATATATCCAAATATGTATATTTGGAACAGTAACAGTATATTTTACATAATTCTAAAACAATTTATCATAGACTTGAAAGGATGGCCATTGAAGAAACAGTGCCATTAAAATATTTTTTCTTTGTATAAATCTTCTTGTTTCCCAAAATATAACCAAGCCCTTTTAAAAAAAGGATTTGTTCAAAAGTATTGATCTTAGCCATCTTTAATCTGGTAAACCCTTTAACCCAAAGGATCTCAAAACACTTTACAGTCTAGAGGTCAGCTCAGCCCTTCTGCTTTTGCCATGAGGAGGAAGAAAGTAGAATAGGAGCCAAAATTGTGTCTGAGGGATTGGCTCTCTCATTTACACATGCCTCTCCACCAGTCCTGCCAAAATCCCTGTACAAAATCTCTGCCCATTGAGTGCTCTGTTGGTTCTGATGGGAAATGGCTGTGTGGAATGGGAGGGGGGGGAGTTGGAAAGTTACAAATTCATCTCCCTGAAAACCTCAATAGGAGAGGGGCTGAGGGACCAAAGCACCAGCTGGAGATCCCTCTCCTGTAAGGTAATTCCCAGGTGGGGTAAAGACCCAGAATCAGGTAGCTGATTCTATGGCACCTGTTCCTGGCACAGTACTATTCCAAGGGCACCATCCTGGGTACTCCTGAGAATCTACCCCAAAAGTTACAGACACATACAAATTGATACCAAAGAAAAAATACTCACTCGCCCCCTCCCCCCGCCCCAAACATACACACACAACCCCAAACACACACACACACACACCCTACAAACTGGGACAGCTGCATTTCACACAGACTCAGATGTCCCGGCCTGTCTTTATCAGCATCTTACTGATTATTTTTCTCACTTCCAAAGTCTCATTTAGGCAACAGGGAAAACATAGAAATCATTTGTATTTCACTGAGGTACAAAACTGCAGAGCATCCCCATGCAGAGACACAGAATAGACCTCCACAGTTACTGAAAATATTAGATAGAAACAGTCAGATGTTTCTCAACTATTTTCTACACAGTATCAAGTGGAAATTTTAACAAAACCAAAGAAATAAAGAAGGAATTATATTATGGTGATAGACAAGCAGAATAAAGGAGGAGATTTCTATATATGTAACAAATTGTTTTAATGATAAAATCATAAACTCAAACCTATTTAGCTGGATTAGCTGTACCTTGTCCAAATCTCAGATTTTATAACAGAGTGGGTTTAAAATACTAGATTTGTCAAAGAGGAGGCTCACAGAAGACAAGATGTAAAAGATCCTTTTGGGGATTTTTTTTTCAATCTAATTTCAAATCAACTATCAAACTCTTGCTGCTTTTTTTGTATTGTGAGTAAACAGGACTCCAGTTTCAAAATTCAGGATGGGATAATACCATAGTTTATCAAATTAACCTCATAACACATTGATCCAATTATTTATATGACTAATTGTTAGGCCACAGAATTTGATATAGGATCAAAATAGGAACACAAACAGATGTGGTCTGTCACACTGAAGTGATTGAAGAAGGTTTCAGGAGAAATTTAGACTGTATATAGTTAGAAAGGGAATAAGAAATAGGGTAAAATTTTCACCTACATGATTAGGCACCTAAGTGATTTATCAAGACATAGCTTTTTAAAAGATGTATTATAACTCAAACAAGTCATGAGCTTGATGTGGAAAATTAATGGGTGAGGTTCCACGACCTGTCTTATCCAGTACGTCAGACCAGATGATCACACTGGACTTTGCCAGCTTTAAACTCTGTGAATTTAAGTTCCACAAACTTTCAATGGGACTTTGGGAAATTGTACCAAAAGAGCTATAGGGAAAGTGTTGCCTTGTGCTACTAAAACCTAGAATCTTATGTCCCAAACCTGCATTGAAAATTAATGTACCTACGTGTTTGTTTCTCTTTCTTTCTGTAGAAATGACCTTGCTATAGTTCTTTGAAGCATACTTCTCAACATTGCACTTAAAAATTGAAAGCTCTTCATAGCTTGCATAAGTAATCACACATGGAAGTGTTAGACTTTTTGTATTGTATTTACATGCTATAAGGTAAATCTTTACAAGTTTATCAGTATTCAGAGCATGCAAGGAATGCAGCAGTAGGAAGGCCACCTGTCAAGCTGAAAAAAGAACAAGAGCTATTGGAGAGAGGATTCTGCAAAGTGACATTTGCTAAAGTGACAAGATAGAAAGTGCGCTATATCTGCTTAAAATGAGGGCAGCACCGAAAGATCTTGGGGACATGAAACCTTCCAAAGACATTTGGTGGATCAAGGATTGAACTATATTGCCTATCTGAAGACAAACCATCCTTACTACCTGGAAATAGTTGCATTGAATAGACATCCCAACCCACCTTTGAATTTGGCTTCATCATGTCATATGCAAAATATTTTTAACTAGTTTAATTAACCATTTAACAAAATATAGTATTTTATTTACAGATAAAAATAAAAACACATTCAGTTAATGTTTTCTGTCTCCAATATACCCTTGATATATAGAACACATACTTCCTGGATATATCAGAGGGGTAGCCATGTTAGTCTGGATCTGTAAAAGCAGCAAAGAGTCCTGTGGCACCTTATAGACTAACAGATGTATTGGAGCATGAGCTTTCGTGGGTGAATACCCACTTCGTCGGAGTGGGTATTCTCCCACGAAAGCTCATGCTCCAATACGTCTGTTAGTCTATAAGGTGCCACAAGACTCTTTCCTGGATGTAGATTAGAAGCCAAGAATATTGACTCTCAGCTTGAAGATGATTTTATATATAAATCACACACACACACGGCAGGATATGGAAGTTTAAAATAGCATTGCAGGGAAATATTCAGAGATTTAAACATACTTTATGATAGAGGCTCAAAACAAATTCTCAAGACCAGGAAGCAGATGTAATCCAGCCGCAAGTCATCTGCTGATGTATGGCAGCCGCCTACTGGAACTTCTGTGCTATTACTGAACTCTGGGCTTCCCCCAGCTTTTTGGTGTGTATCGGGGTGAGGGGTGGGGTGAGGGAGAAATAGTGAAGCTTTGCTCTGCTACGCCAATCCTCCACTGGTGTTACTTGTCGCTACCTGGCAGGGCCTCTAAGCGGTGTTGGGGACTGAACTGTTCCTCAGAATCAGGGAACCAAAACCAAACAAAAGCTCTTTAATTTTTTAATTTGTTCTCTACCAGCTAAATAACAGAGAAAAACTGTTTTAATATATTGTCAGTCTACCTTCCCTCAGTTGCAGCTGCTGTAAATTCTCCAGCATAAAAAAGAAAAATATATATAGATGGATATGAACAGAGACAGTTTGTCCACTGGACTGGAACTCCGGAAACTTGGGTTCTGTTCCCTGCTATGCTATTGGATTGCTGTTTGACTTTGGACAAGTCACTTTACCCCTCAGGGCCTCTGTTTTCCCATCTTTAAAACAGGAATACTGAACAAAAGAAGTAGGTATTGCACACGTGTATTGCGATCTTCAGATTTAGAGTAAACGACATGTGTGTTTAAAATAAAGCTAATTTCAAATAACCTGAATTTGGAAACAAAACCAGTGGAGAGTATTCTTCATTGGTAATATTCAGCTGTAGCATTAATAATAATAATAATAATAATAATTTTTTATTGTCTGACATGCTGCTGGGGACAGGGCCGGCTCCAGCTTTTCTGCCACCCCAAGTGGCAAAAATAAATAAATAAACAAATAAATAAATAAGACGAGCAGTGGCACTTCGGCAGCAGCTCAACCACGCCGCTTCTTCCATGGCAGTTCGGTGGTGGGTCCTCCCTCTCTTCCTCTTCAGCAGCAATTCGGCGGCAGCTCAAAGAGGAAGAGAGGGAATGAGGGACCTGCCGCCGAATTTCCGCCGAAGACCCGGACGTGCCGCCCCGATACCGGACGGAGTGCCGCCCCTTTGAATTGGCCACCCCAAGCACCTGCTTGCTACGCTGGTGCCTGGAGCCGGCCCTGGCTGGGGATACCAAGAGTGGTGACCCATCTTTACCTCTCTGCCTCATCAAGCACGAGTTTTGCTGACGATTAGATTGTGTGTCAGCTCCCTGCCACACCAGTCTGTCCTACTCACCAGTAAACTCCTCAAGGCTCTCTTGACCTAAACCTTGCCTAGCAGGTAACAAGAAGTGAACTCCAGCCCCTGAGCTCCTCAGAGATATTTCTCTGCAATGCACAGCCCCTACCAGTGTGCAATTACAGAGATATTAAGTTCACTGCTCTGTTGGAGAGTGAGTACATCACATCTTATTAATTTAACTGGGGTAAATACACCCTTCCCTTCAAACACAGCACTGAATTGGTTTATAGTAAAAGTAAACAATCCATGCTTTGTTAATAAACTTAAGTGGGATCAAATAAGAGATAAAAGGTACAGCTAACCATCAATAAAAGATGAAAACACACACACACAAAATTTAGTCTAGTCCAATACAGTCTTTGTTCAACATAGTTTCTTTCACTCACAGTCTCCTTTCCAGACTTTTACTTGCTGTCCTGGCCAGGACCCATCAGAGAGCTCAGTTTGCTTGGTTTCTTTATCACTTCAAGTGAAGGATAAAGATGGAGTCTCTCTCTCTGATCCTTATATCCCCAATGGATGTTTTTGTCTTACAAGTCAAGAAGGCCTCCTGAAAATTCAGTCTCCTATGTCTCTTTGGGGTGCAGGTCTCATGTTAATTCTCTTTCTCTTGAGTTTAGGAACAGGATAATTCCCTCTGGTTTAGCCTGATAGCTTTGTTTACTGCCAGTATGTAAACTGAGGTACACGTTCCTTTATCTAGGACAGACCTGTTTATCATCTTTACTTAGGCTAGGCTGTCAGGTCTTAAACATGTTCTAGTAACATCATACAAAGGGAATTTATAACTTTACATCTAATGTTAACACATGTGGTTTACAAGGATATTAATAACTAGCAAGTTATTAGCTTTATGATACCTCACAAAGCATATATTGTACAATTCTTGCAGTAGTGTGTAGGGTGTGCATACAGGAATGCAGAGAATTTGTTCTCAATGCGAGTCTCTTTCCAGGCTCACACAGCACCAGTATTAGAGTTCACTTGTGAAACTGACAAAGGCTTTGAAAAAAAATTCTGCAAAGGTGTTGAATCTGCCACAATGCTGTCATGACAGTTGCTAGTACAACTCTGATTATTTATTTATTATTTGATTCTTAGAAACAAACATCCCATTGCCTGAGCCTGCAGATGCTTTCATATTAATACAATGATTTAAATAAAATATCATGCTGCCAGCAGTTAGTAGCAGCAAGAAGAAATCTCCTCTGATCTGCCAGTTTCCTCTGACTATAATAAAAACATAGCACCATATTATGCACCTAGGAAGAGATTGAGAGTCCACTGGAATCAATGGAAAGACTTTTGGACTTCAGTGGGCTCTGGATCAGGCTTTCAGGTACTACAGCTCTTATTTCCTCCCATGTAATCACCCAAGGAATACAGAAACAGTTCCTTCCCTATTGTTCCAGCAGAATGGCCCACAAAGCCCACTCTCAAACCTGACAAATGCCCAGGACTATCCATGAAGAGGCTCCATGGCTCAGCACCAGCTCTCGGCCCAGGCAGTATTTTCTTTTCCAGAGAGTCTCCATGGGGCTAGACAGAGAAGGGTGTGTGTTCCACCTATTTGTCCTCCCAGACCATACAATTTGCACACCGCGCCTTGTGCAGATCCTAGGCCAGCATTGCACCTCTGGCAGAGTTTGGTGGAAGAGACAACGGTATTGTAGAAGCAGATGGGGTATGATCCTAGCCACTGACTTCAGTGTCTCCTGATTCCTTACTTACACGTGTAAAATCAGAACTCAGCCTCCAAACCCAAAGAACCCATTGCTGAAAAATCCTAAAAACAAAAATAGCCATAAGTGAAAACCTAAGGCCCAGATTCTCATATTTAGGAGTCAGGCACCTAATACCTTTGAGGATCTGGACCTGAATAACTAGAAGAGCTTTGCACAATACCTTTAAATTTGGACTAAGTCGAACTAATAAAAGATGTAAATCCAACTTCTGCATTAAGGGCCCAATTTGCCTCTCATTTACATTAGTTTCCAATGTAACTCCATTGATTTCAACAGAATTACACCAGAGTAAAGGAGATCACAGTAAGGCCCATTCCCCTTCAAAGATACCATGGCCCAACAAAGCTATTTTTATAGACCTTCATTTAATGCAAGAGGTTATTAATTCACATTCCTAGCAAACAAGCAGTGCAATCTTCACAGCAGTCAAGAGCATGACTGATCATTCATGTAACCAAGAGACACATTATTTGATTTCATAATTATTAGATGGTTCTTATGTTCTATTCCCAACACTTTGAGTTCACTAACATGAAGGACAAAGTCCTCCCTATTCAACCAGTTATTTCAGTGCCCATCACCATTTGGTTTTATTGTACTGTGATTTCCTAGTTTCCCCTTGTACCTTTCCTTCAGTCAGAGCTTTCTGTAATGGTCAGATTGTGAGCTGTATTCCTGCCCACATAAGGGAATAAGGCTACTTGTATCATGGGTAGCAGGGAATAGGAGAAGCAGCCTCCATGTGGTTGGGAGTGGGAGGGTTGGAAAGTAGGTGGAGCCTTGACTCAGTACCCTCCCTCCCCCATGAAACCAGCTAGTGCAGCTCAGACAGCACAGGCTGATGTAATTTGTGCCAGATATAGAGCTGTAGCAGATTATTTCCTCCATGGAGGAAGGGAGGAGTCAGGGACTATACTGTGACTCTGAATATGGTCCCTCATGGAGCAGTGCTGTCCCTTACTCAGGGCTTGTGGCAAAGCCAAAGTCTAGCCCTACATTGGGGCATGGCTACACTGCCGAGTTAGAGCGCATTAAAGCAGCCCCATGTGCTCTAACTCATGATGCGTCCACACTGGCAAGGCACGTAGAGCACCCGGACTCCATGGCTAGAGCGCTTCTGGTACTCCACCTCGGCGAGTGGAATAACGTTTGATGTGCCCCGGCTGGAGCGCCACAATGCCAGTGTGGATGCCCTGGTCTGTTAATGTGCTCTGATCGGCCTCCAGAAGTGTCCCACAATGCCTGTTCTAGCCACTCTGGTCATCACTTTGAACTCTACTGCCCTGCCCTCAGGTGACCAACCGTCAGACCCACCCTTTAAATTCTCTGGGAATTTTGAAAATCCCCTTCCTGTTTGCTCAGCAAGGCATGGAGTGCTCTCAGTGAATCTTTCCAGGTGACCATGCCTCCACGCGCCAGGCGATCCCCAGTATGGAGCAATGGCGAGGTGCTGGACCTCATCAGTGTTTGTGGGGAGGAAGCTGCACAGTCCCAGCTGTGCTCCAGCTGTAGGAATTACGATATCTTCAGGCAGATATCAAGGGACATGATGGAAAGGGGCCATGACTGGGACGCAATGCAGGGTTAAAGTGAAGGAGCTGTGGAATGCCTACCGCAAAGCCCACGAGGCAAACCGCCGCTCCGGTGCTGCCCCTGCGACTTGCCGTTTCTACAAAGAGCTGGACGCGATACTTGGGGCGAACCCACCTCCTCTCTGAGGACCACCATGGACACTTCAGAGCCCAGTTCAACAAGGCAGGAGGAGAAGGAAGAAAGCGGGAGCGAGTGTGCTGAGAAGAAGGAAGACACCCTGGAATCCCTAGATGCATGCAGCCAGGAGCTGTTCTCAAGCCAGGAGGAAGGTAGCCAGTCGCAGCCGCCGGTGCTTGGGGAAGGACAAACACCAGAGGAGGTTCCCGGTAAGCAGCTTTTATTTTGGGAAGGAAGTTATTCGGTGCGGGCTCTTGGGGCGAGGAGGGTTAGGGCTGCATGCCCGCCTAGATGCAGAATAGGGCTTTGATGTGCTCTCTCACATCGCGGTAATCGGCCTCAGTGATCTCTTGAAAGGTCTCATCCAGAAGTTGGGCAATGCGCTTGCGCAGGTTTCTTTGGAGAGCCACTGGTCCTTGTCCCAGTCAGGTTAACATGTCCGCGCCACTCTGCCATGAGGGGCAGGGGAACCATTGCTGCACACAGGCAAGCTGCATATGGGCCAGGGCGGAAGCCGCATTGCAGTAGAAGACCCTCCCTTGGCTTCCCCGGTCACCCTCAGCAGCGAGATATCTTCCAGGACGAACTCCTGTGGAAAATGGGGGGACAGTGTTCAGTATGGGGCCCCCTGCAGCTGTTGGCTCTCCCCAAGGCACAGAAACCCAGAGGACAGTACGGCCATGAAACAATCAGTCTCCCTTGACCCTGTGCTTACTCACCATTTTGGGGCTCCTGTGGCTTGTGTGTGTTCGCTTTGGGATGGGCAAATTATGCTATTTTGTAGACTGTGCTTGCCCTTAAGTACGGGGGGAATAATTGCTCTGTCTGGTGTGAACAATGCTGCCTCTGTTAAGTGTTGCATTTTGCCTTTACAGATGCAACCTTGAGATCTCAGCCATCTGTGTTATCACCGGCCGAAAGACTGCAAAGAATTAGGAAGAGGCCACGTAGAAGCAAAGAAGACATGCTACATGAAGTAATGCAGCAGTCACTTAACGAGAATCTAAAAGCGCAGGAGTGGAGGGAGAGTGAAAGGAGGAGCCGCCAGCAGAATGAGGAGCGCCGGCACAAAAGCACAGAGCTCCAGCAGCAAAGCACGGATCGGCTGTTAAGCATCATGGAGTGCCAAGCGGACTGGATCCAGGCGCTTGTAGCCATGCAGGCGGAGCACTACTGTGCCCGCTCCCTCATCCCCCCCGCAGCCCTTGTCCCAAAACTCTTTCCCTTGTGCCCCCATGTCACCTCCAACCCACTTTCCCTAAAATCCAGGTTATCACCACCAGCTGCCTCCAACACCTGTAGCTTCACCACCCAGCCCTGAAAACTACAGCCCTTACCCACTGCACTCAACCCCCATCACCATGCATTATAGTCATCCTGAAGTGCAGCACTCATTGCACAGCACTCCAGACAGGAAGCTGAGTATGATAACAGGACATATGCAAATCTGTGATTGTACTGTTCCCCTCCCCTCCCCACCTCACCCTTTCTGTTTCACAAGCAGTTGTGTCTCCTTTCAATAAATGAATTTTCTTTTCAATAAATGGATTTTTTGGCTTTGAAAACATTCTTTATTATTGCATAAAGTAAAAGATACCTTAGCCCAGAAAAGCAATAGGCACTGCAAGTCAGCATAGCAAACACAGATTCCTACTAACATTGGAACCACTGCACTTCACCCCCGTGCAGGGCACCAGACATTACTGGTGGCTTTCAGCCTCAAATTGTTCCCTCAAGGCATCCCTAATCCTTGCAGCCCTGCACTGGGCCCCTCTAATAGCCCTGCTCTCTGGCTGTTCAAATTCAGCCTCCAGGTGTTGAACCTCTGAGTTCCATGCCTGAGTGAATCTTTCACCCTTCCCCTCACAAATGTTATGGAGGGTACAGCACGCGGATATAACCACAGGGATGTTGTCATCGGCCAGATCCAGCTTCCCATACAGAGAGCACCAGCGGCCTTTTAAACAGCCAAAAGTACACTCCACAGTCATTCTGCACCTGCTCAGCCTGTTGTTGAACCACTCCTTGCTGCTGTCAAGGCTCCCTGTGTAGGGTTTCATGAGCCACAGCATTAAAGGGTAAGTGGTGTCTCCAAGGATCACAATGGGCATTTCAACTTTCGCTACTGTGATCTTCTCGTCTGGGGAAAAAAGTCCCAGCTTGCAGCTTCCTGAACAGGCCAGTGTTCCGAAAGATGCGTGCCCCATGCACCTTTCCAGGTCAGCCTGAATTAATGTCAATAAAATGCCCATGGTGATCCACAAGCGCCTGGAGAACCATAGAGAAATTCCCCTTCTGATTAACATACTTGGAGGCTAGGTGGGCTGGTGCCAGAATTGGAATATGCATCCCATTTATCACCCCTCCGCAGTTAGGGAAACCCATTTGTGAAAAGCCAGCCACAATATCATGCACGTTACCCAGAGTCACGGTTCTTCTGAGCAAGATGCGATTAATGGCCCTGCAAACTTGCATCAACACGATTCCAACGGTCAACTTTCCCACTCCAAACAGGTTAGCAACTGATCGGTAGCTGTCTGGAGTTGCCAGCTTCCAGACTGCAATAGCCACCCGCTTCTCCACCATCAGGGCAGCTCTCAATCTCATGTCCTTGCACCTCAGGGTGGGGGCGAGTTCCTCACACAGTCCCATGAAAGTGGCTTTTCTCATCCAAAAGTTCTGCAGCCACTGCTCATCTTCCCAGACTTGCAAGACGATTTGATCCCACCACTCAGTGCTTGTTTCCCAAGCCTAAAAGTGGCGTTCCACGGTGGTGAGCATATCCATGAATGCCACAAGCAATCTCATGTCATATGTGTTACTCGAGTAGATATCATCGTTGGAGTCCTCGCTGTCAGTTTGGATCTTAAGGAGTAACTTGACTGCCAAACGTGATGTTCTGGTGAGACTCGTCAGCATATTCCTCAGCAGTTCGGGCTCCATTCCCACAGACCAAAAGGGAAGACAGAGCGCGCAGTACAAAAAATGTTGAAAGATAGCGCCAAATGTGGACGGAAGCACAGGGATTGCTGGGATGCAAACCGATGCATCATGGGGTGTTGGGACAGGACCCAGAATGCCCCGGACCCACTGCGCCTTCCCACAAGCCACAGTGCCAGAATGGGAAGAGGTGCTCTGTGGGGTAGCTGTCCATAATTCACTTCTCCCAATGCTGCTGCAAGTGCCGCAAATGTGGCCATGCCAGTGCGCTTGCAGCTGTCAATGTGGACAGACTGCAGTGCTTTCCCTACTGCACTCTACGAAGGCTGGTTTAACTCATTTGCAAGTGTAGCCATGCCCTTAGAAACACACAACTTGTTCAGAATGAAACTTTAAAATCTGCATGTCTTGAAATGAAACCCCAGACCCAAAACTCTAAAGCACTTTTGCCAAAAGCTTTGCTAAGGTTTGTGACTCTTTCCAGGAAACCTAGACCAACTCATAGGTTTGGAGATAAAACTATGTGCCATTCACATGCCTAGTGAAAGGAAGTGAAATCCTGTAGCTGGGATGTCTATTATATAATGCCTTTCAAGGAATGATATTTGTAGGCACATAAAATGTTTGCAACCAGCTGGAAGCACAACACTAATGTGTTGATAATTCTAATTCCATAGTCAAAAAATGAAACTTGTCCAATATAGAAAATGTAAAGCAAACTGAAACTGTATTATGACTGATTAACACAATCAGTATGAATATTCAATACAGACACCGGGGTCACTGTTGAGCTAGCACTTGCCTACCTCTCGCACACAGCCCTATCTAAAATATTTTGATTTTTGTCCCCTTATGCTTAAAATAGAAAAAAATGCAGTCTCTTGAATAACATTTACCAATAGACGTCATTCACTGGTAATACCAACCTGATGCATCCTGAAAAGAACTTTCCCAGAATAAAGAATTTAAATAAAAGGGGAGTATTTAAAATCACTTCAATATGTGGATTGTTTTTAAATAAGCCTCATTTCTTTACACAATGGTTAGAATCACTGGGGATATATCCTGAGTGTTTTAAATAAATTGTTCATTTATCTTGATCTTCTAGATTTATTAAAGTAATTACCAGTGTTATTTTAATAAAATTGCAGTCGCTCATTACTATTCTTCTGCCCAGAATTCCTTAACGCTAATATTAAATACTCTCCTAAGGATTTACAAGGTTAAAATAAATTGTAATAATTGTTTATTTATTACACTTGTAATACTTATAACAATTCCAGACTCTTAAATTTGTTGTTCATGTGCATTTCTTAATCTATTATTTATTTCTTATATTTGTGATAGCTACTGAATATTTTAACATACATATTATGGAAAAATGGCTACAGAAAATTGAAATTTCTTTAATTTTAATATCATTCCAATTTGCTTCATAGAATCAGAGCTCGCTGGATTGGATTTAAATGTAAAATTTTTTGTTTGGATTTTTTGCAATTTCGGCTCAATTTACATTATCAATTTATTGGTAGGGTGGTTTAAGTTGTTTTAAATTTTATTGTGTTACATGCAAAGGAAAAAAATAAACTGGTTTCTTTCTTCATGTTGTACATTTGCCACAGAACATATATTTAGAGTTTTATGTATGTCAGTTGAGCGTCAGGCCAGAATGATTTAAGGACTTCTCTACACTTTAGTTAGTTTGGATTATTTTTTCTTAAAGACATGAATTTAAAGGAGATTCGTTAAACTGCATTAAATCCCTGTGTGGACTCACTTATTCAGACTGAAGTAGCCTTAATTCAGATTACTTTAAATTTACTCTAGGCATCCAGCCGAACACTTCACAGTCAAGGGGGTAGATTTCCAGCAAAGCCCAATCATGTCTATAAGTACTGGAAAGCTCAACTTGGAATAGCTTTCCTCCAGACACCCACGTAATGTGATTTTAATGAGACTATGGAAATAAGGTTCAAAGGGATTTTCCCTGATTTAGCCATCTTGTCTTTAAATCCTCGTTTACCTTATTCTTCACAAAGGTTCAACGGCATTTTAACTTATAATAAAAAAATAATGTTAGGATCAGGCAAGATTTGCCAGTTTCTAAACCTGCAAAGGACTTTTTGGTAAGCAAATCTTCTAAAGAAAAGAATACCAAGGTCACCATACCCAGGAAAAACTAAGTGTCACATTACAAAAGGCAATTCCTCAAGGAAAGTTAGTCTGCAGTATATGGGGTCTTTTGAATATCAGGGATAGGTGACTCAGTTTGGAACCCCAGTGATAAGGTAAAGTTTAGTCTACATTCAAAACCTAAAAACACTAGCAGATGACCCAAGATTGTGGTGAGGGCAGCTGTGTGACTTTTAATCAGTATCCATCTATTTATAGCTCTCCTTCACTGTGCACCGGTCTTTCTTGTGGTGAGTGCATTGAAGCCAATAGGAGCTGGGAGTGTTCTGCATCTCACAGGATACAGCACTCAGCCCACCTACTCAAGTCAGAGCCCAGGTGTGTTTTTGTGAAGGACACAGTGAAACAATTACTTTTAAAACTGCCCTCTCTTTTCCTACTGGGCAGCAGTTGCCCAGAGCTCTTACTCATTCCAGAGCATGGTCTGGATGCTTGGCTTCATATTTTTCACTGTAAGATTCTTTTTAAAACTCAATTGTAAATGAAAGCCAGGGGAAAGTGGGGATAAGGTGTCTGAAGTTTCACTCAGAGTAATGCTCCAGAGGTGACTCTCTTCTTTGAAACTGCCCTCCTTTTGTCCGTTCATTTCTCAAGAAAACCACCAAGCCAATGCTATGAATTTCCCTGAGTGGCTTCTCAGATGGTGATACACACATGTAGATCAATAGAAAGTGCCTCAAAATCAAACCCATCAATTATATAAAATTCAACAGACATCAGATAAAACAAATTAAGAAACATTTCATAAACCATCACATGTCATGAAAAACAGTTACAAGAATTGGCTAGTACTTGATTCCAACTATGGGGAGGGGGAAAAGGAAGAAACAAACCACTAAGAAATCATGGTATTCAGGAGAGATTACTTTTCCAATGTTTCTTTATCTGGAGGAGTTAGTTCTGACCTGAGTGTCCATGCTAATTTTTAATCTTTTGCGGTGTATTCCTGTTTTGGGCCATTGGTGTTTGGGTGATTCATATATAAATACAAGAGCCTTCTGGAGGTAAACTGGAATTGGGCTCAGTTATACTGTTCATAGGACTAATTGTCAAAAATATGTCCTCTTTTGCGGAGAAAGAAAGCTTTCTGTAATGAAAAATGTGAGATTTCATCTGTTTGTGATTTTTTTCCTAGTACAGTAGGATGTGCAATGTACTCAAATCTACCTCAGGGTGGCTACTAGCTTTATGGAAGGATATTTTCAAAGTTTAACAGTAAACTAGTCGACCTTCATTCTGGAGAGTAATTTCAGATCTGTATCTGTAGTTTAATCTAAAATGGATGTACTCTAAAGTAACAGTTGGGCCAGGTAAAAGGTAGTTTATATTATCACATGCATTCATCCCTTCTGCCTACATAGAAGCCCTGGACTTTCTCCATGAGAAAGTTAGGTCTCTGCTTCTTTGTGTTTTAAATATTTCTTCAGAAGGAATAAAAAATTATAAACTATAAGCAGCAAATGAGATATAACCAACATCTTGTAGGAAAAAGCTAATGTCAAGCCATGGAAGTTAGAGTGGTAGAAGCTGCTTTCCAGAGATTCATGGTCTGGAAAGTGAATTAAAAGCTTACAAACTCTGCCAGTCTTAAGATCGATAGCAAGCTTCAGACTAGCACATGTAGCCAGATTTAGCCTAGCTCTATTAAGCTTTGGCCATAGTGGAATGTAATGACCACCACCAATTATGGAAATTCTTTCAGAAGGGGAAGGTTGTGTCAGTGATCCAGAAGGCAACATCACAGCCCAAAACATGAGTGGCACAGATCAAGGCTGGGGCTTTGGCACGTTAGCAAAGGGATGTACTGATTTAGTGTCAGTGGAGCTCCAATGTTGCTGTAAGTGTTTTGCCACCAACGAAAAACCCGAGGGGTAGGAGACAGAAGTACTAACGCCATCTCTGCCCCCTTTAGGGTGATCGCCCCACAAGAATCAGCTGTAACAGGAAGGTGACATTTACACTTCCTTGGCCAATCATGGCTGAAACTAGCTCATTTCTATGCATGGCCAAATCCTTAATTCCATTCCCTCACTCTGACAAATTTTGAGTGACTTTAGTGAAAATTTGCCATAGTAGACTGAGTAAACATTGAGTTAACAGGTAATTCTGAATACAGGAACAGTCAGTCTCAGCAATCTCCTGGGCCATTACAGGTTACAGACCCTGACATTTCCCCTAGATTTGTAAGCCAAGTCTCTAAGGGCACATCTACACTGGATCAGGGAGCAAATCTTCCAGTCCAGGTCCACGGACTCATGCTGACATGCTAAAAATAGCTGCATAGGTGGTGCTTCGACATTGCGGATTCAGAGCCCGAGCCACAGCATCCACACAGCTATTTTTAGAGCACTAGAATGAACCTCATTAACAAGAGGCTGTCGACCAGGTGGCCAGCTTGGTCCCAGATACAGTGTAGATATGTCCTGTGAGGTTTTGGTTTATTAATGATATTTTTAAAAAGAAATTAACTCAATTAGTAGAATATATTTATTTCTCAAAGCAAAACAGACCCATCCCTCATATGAACAGGTATGCAACTATTTCTATATTTCATAAATACTGACCAGGTCTGTGCCCTAGAACAGGAGGAATACAGTACCTCCTTATCCTGTGATGTGAGATTTGAGGACGATTCCAAATTGCATTACCCTTCTTTAAAAAGAAAAATAAGGGCAGCTTTTGGTATCTAAATGAACTCTACTGAGACATCTGAGTAGTTCTGCAGTGCATTCCCAGTATTATGTAGGTGTTCCATTAGACGATGTTACATCATTCTTCTATTAAAGACCCCATGTTTAGAGAAATGGTATGGTCTCATAGGTAAGGCACTGCATTGGGAGTCAGCAAAGGACTAGTATGACCTTTGTCAAGATGCTTAGGTCTAGATCCTCAAAGGTATTTAGGATCTAACTTCCACTGATGTCAGATAGAAGGTAGGAGCCTAAATGCCTTTGAGGATCAGGGCCCTAATCTCTGTGCCTATGTTATCCCTTTTACCCTTTGTCTGTCTTGTCTAGTCTATTTAGATTGTAAGTTCTTTGGGCCAGTATTTGCCTCTTACTATATGTATGTACAATGACTAGCACAATGGGCCCCAATCTTGGTGGAGTCTCCAGCCACAAATGTAATAAAAATAAATAATAAAGATGGAGAATGTAAGTGGTTAAGAAAATAAATCTTACAAGCTCATAGTAAAGTTAAAGCTACGTTTATATACTTAACCAGCAGCAGTTTATAGCAAATATCCAGTTCCAGCAAACTATCACTATGTACTGTATACTGCTTAATATTTAGAGCTTCTGGATTGTTTTTAGTTCTGCCCACATGCCAACTTAAATCTTAAAGAAAGCAATGAAAACTATTCGAGAGCTGGTTCAAAGCAATTCATTTGCAAGTTCTGTTTCTATGGTTAATTAAATAAGTTTCCATAGAATGCTTATGCAGTCAGTAATTTAACGGCCTGGAAGATTGCTTTTGTCCTGTGCTTTGTGTATTCTTCTTCTTCACACTTCTCTAGTCTTTCACAAGATTTATGTTTTGATGACATTCAGAACAGGAAGCCTTTTAATGAGACGATGCTGTTTTAATAAAAAAAATTCTGTATCTTGTGGAACTATTATTCGATACGTTATCTGTGAGGTTAAGTGGCTGTTTCAAAGTATTTTGCTCAATGCTCACACGTGGCCTAATCCACAGACTCCAATTTCAGGCTAGGCATCATGCTGGGCATTGAGTATTCCAACAGATGGTGTCAACAAATGACACTTCCATGGGGCAGCTCAGTAGCTACACTGCAGCCTGGGGAAGGTCTTTCTACCAAACAGCTGAAATACCTCAGACAGCCCTGCATCAGGGAGGGCAGGAGGATCCTCCACAATCCAAATCTTTGGCCCTTCCCCACTTCCCAAGGAGCCTTCATGGAGCTGAGCTCTAAGACAGGAGCATACATTCCTGCACAGCCTTCCCCTCCCTGTTATTTCACTAGGAGCAGGATTTGAGCCGTATCATCAAAATCAAATGATGGGGATTACTAAGGATGAAATCCTTATCTGTGCAATGCCCAAACAGGTTTGGGGTGGGGAGGATTAAATCTGTCCCCCACAGCCCATGAAGTAGCCACTAAGCTAGAGTAATACTGTCCATGGCCCATTAGGCTCCCCTGCATTAGTTTTTTGACCAGTGGATTTGCCTAGCCATGCTTCAAGAAATTCCCTCCCCAGACTGTCACAGGGTGCATTAGACCAATACTTAGCAGCATACAGAGAGCATCTGCACAGCTTGCCCCCTCCTCACATAAGAGGATCACATCAGTTCCACTGCATTTTGGGTCTTATGTACCCATGCATGGGATAAAGATTGGTGGACTTGTTCAGATAAAGTGCCTGTGTCAGTGTTATGCAGAATTTAAATCAACATGAGCCAACCCTTTTAAGGGCTTTGAAAAGGTTTCCATTTCTTTATTGTCCCATTTTCACAGTCTCGGTGCTTCCTACTTTCAGACAGAAGTGAAAGGAATGGGCGGGGGTGGGGAAGGGAGAGATCAGGAGAAGACACCACACAACCACACACTGTGGTTATTTCCACTACTTTTGCTTCTGGCCAAGATACAAATTTCATAAGAAATTTTGTCTGAAATGTCCAGCTTAATACTAAACCTCTTTGGTGTAAGATGGACCAGATAATCCTCAGAAAATTCTGAACCTTTTGGGGTTCACCCATTGCTAATTCTTCCCTGAATGCAGGTTAATGCTTTGAGTTAACAGTATTTTACTTTTCAGAAGAGACCTGAAAACTTTTCAGACTTCGTTACGGGGCTGTTTGTGTGAGGAGAGGGACTTACAAAAGGGAAAGCTTCTTTAAATATATATCCACAGTAGCCTAGAATTCAATTTTTGCAGGCCAAATTCAACACCCAGCAAATAATGGTATAAGTTACACAATGAGCTTGATTCTCCATTCACACGCTTATACTTGTGCAACTCCATTGGTTTTAGTGGAGCTAATTATGACTTAGAGTGAGAGAACGAAGTTCTTGAGACAGTGCTCCTTCCAGCAATGCTTCCTGTACTTAAAATGGAAAATATGAGAACTGCCAGTACTTAGAACCAGAACAAGCTATTTAAGGCCTCATTTCAGCAAGGTATTTAAACATGTGCATAATCAACTCGACATCAATGGTACTATTCATGTGCTTAAAGTTAGGCGGGGGCCTAAGAAGCTTGCTGAGTCAGGACCTAAGTGTTACACTGTACATAGGAATCAGGTTCAGTGGATGTGCCAAATGAGTAATTTATACCCAGGAGGCTGCTGCTCTGCCGCATCCTGGATCGTCAGTATGGAGGGGACAGCTGGTCTGTTTACCTCCAAACAATTGCTTTGGGAGTCAACATGACTGGCCCTTTCTCCACTAGTACCTCATTACCTTTTTAAAAACAAGTCATCCTTCCAGTCTCCCCCATTATCATTATGCATTTTCAATCCTGGTGGCTGCTTGTCATATTCAGGGATCCTATTTAGCTCATATTTTGAATTCCATACTTTAAGATTGGGGGGGAAAATTAAATGTGTGTCTGCTCCCTTTATGTACGTTAGATGGATTAAGATGACTGGGAGGCAGAGATGACTAGAATAAGAGGATTAGGGCGACTACAAGGCAAAGGGAATAACCAAATATATTCACAACTTTCTTCCTCTCAATTATCTGTGTGTAATCCTTTCCCCAAGAAACCCTCACATGATGATTATGTCTCTGCGTGTCTCTGTGTCTGTGTATCTATATATAGAGAGTCCCCAAATGAGGGAATGCCAGGTACTGAAAAGAGAACAGGAACCGATACAAGATCATTAAAATGGAGAGACACCAAAAAAGGACAACAGAAGCGGTGTGGGGGGGGGGAGAAACACGACTAGATTTGTGATCTTGTTTAGCTAGCTAGGAATTAGAGCTGGTTGGTGATTTCCTGCCAGATGTTTCTCATTGGAAAATGCCTATCAGTCTAAACTGAATTTGTTCATGTAATTCTGTGGGATGGCAAATCCACTGCCTTACTCCTAGCACTCTACTAGGAGCTTCAAGCCAACACACCTGTCGTTAATGTAACCCTTTTGATAACTTCTCCCTGCTTTTCTGTTCTTTCGTGTTGCTTTTGGAGCCAGGAGAATTTTTCTGAAAATCTTTGGTAATAAATTATGCCTAGTGCAGTACAATACTTAGTCTTTTTTTCCCTTTTGAGAACCAGATAGTATCTTTAGCCACTGAGGAAATAACTCAGCCATCTCAAACACAAGATAATTTTTGTTAAGCACGTTATTAAAGCTCAGTATTATTCAGCATAAAGAGTAAATCTGATTTTAGGTTTTAAAATAATTAGTATGGCAACCTTTACATTGATAATTATATTTTTAGAATCAGATACTGTAACTGGTAAATTAAACAAATACAGAATTATTTGTTCAAGTCCCCAATCTGACATAGGAAATAAAGCAGAGAATATCTGGTAACCTAAGGAGTCATTTTCTATGTTAAAAATAGTAGTGCAATGCCATCTACTTGTTAGTTTTGAATATTGCTAGCTGAGGAAACAAGAACTATCTAGCATTCCTCATAGATGCTGTAGCCTTTAAGAGTGCGTGTGTGTGTGATTCAGCTATGTCAAGACTTTAAATGAGAAATGATCAAATTAGCATGCATCTGGCATATTCAAAGCATCTCTTCCAAAAACCTACCCCAGTTCTCTCCCTGCCTGAGGTATTGCTTCCCAAAGGCCGGATTTCTGGAAATCATTTTAGAGAGTCAGTTTATTGGTACCTTCTGACACTTCAGTGTCATTCTAAAGAATTGAAAACCTTGGCCAGGAGTCGGATCCTGCTCCCACTGAAGTCATTGAATGTATTGCCATTTCTATGGGGGCAGAATCAGGCTCCAAGTTCAGAAATAGATTATGTACAAATTTACCCTATTGATTATAAGATGCACACTTAGATGCAAATAAAAAAAAATCAGACAAGTTTTCAAGGAGGACTGTTAAACAGCTGCATAGAGCATCAAAGGGATGTTATTCAAGTCAAGTGCAGATGAACCAGAGACTTAGTGTAAGAATCCCTCTTAACCCCCTTCCCATTATAAAATCCCACATCATAAAATACCTGCAGAGGGGAAACTGTTTACCAGGAAACAAAGGCAGGAGGGGGAAATAATGGTGATTTAGAATATTTGCTGCTGTTTCTCAAAGATCTAAGCTGACATTTGTTTATTTTCTAATTTTTCCCTCCATGTTGTGATGGTCTCCATGTGGGTCTCTCTCCATCAGTGGCCTGTAACAATTCTGTTTTGCTAGAGAAGTCTGTTTCCTGGAGCTGCAAAGACTGACATATCCAGTGAGTTTGAAATGTAGAACAATTCTTGTTTCCTAGAAAAATAATCCATTAGTGGGACTAAAAGCACTAGAAATGAGACATCTGATTATCTCCTGTACTAGTCAGATGCCACATCACTAACTTTTCAACACTTTTCTGCCCAAAGTCTTAACTCTCTTTTCACAAGGTTTGAAGTTCAGGCGGATTTGCTTTCTGAAAAATTATTTTATCAAGTTTTGTGGGTTCCTTAGGACCAACCCTAAAACAGCAAGTCCCCAAGAAGGATTTCCTATTCTGCAGATTACTCTGAAAATAAGAGAAAGCTGAAATAATAATACCAGGAAAGGATTATTTGTTACCAGTCTGTCTCATGGGAATAGCCAACTATATGCCCAAGGAACTGCAGAGTCCATTCTACCACCCAGGGGTGGGACTATGATTTTGATTCACTTTGTGAATAACTTCCCTGTGCCTCAGTTTATCAGTATTGCTAACTTGAAACATTTTTTTAAAAAATCATGAGTTAGACCCCCCTCCAGAAAAAAGTGTCGAGATTGGCTTAAGAATAGTACATTTTGGGTTATTTTTATTTGCCTTCTGATTTTTGAAGGTGTAGTATACAACGGGTGTGTGTGTCAAATTTTCCTAGTTTACTCTGCAACCAAGAGCACTAGCAACTTGCTTTTTAAAATAAAATGAAAGCTGATAATCTCGATTACAGAACTCTAAAAGTGAAGGATTCAGGAAAACCATCAGTTATTGCAAGACTTGTGATAAGATCCTGAAAGTTAGTGTCACTAATTTACCCATCTTAAATAGTTCATACAATGTTCTTAAGGCTTAACTAATTACCATTTGTAAAGGCATCATCTGAGCTGGTGGGCTAGCCAGAGGGACTCAGGTAAGCCAGTGGCTCCTGCGCACCCAGGGGGAGGGCATATAAACCCTGCCCCTCCATCCAGAGCCCCTCTCACACTCAAGTCAGTGAGCAGACAACCTTCTTTCCCAGCTCCTTTCCCAGATCCTCAGACAAGGGGAGGGTGGTGGTGTCCCAGCAAAGGGCTGCAACTGATGGCAGCCCTCAGGTAGGTAGAAACAAAGGAAGGAAGAAATGGTGACCCGCACTGTACATGTTATTGCTGGCTATTTCCCAGAGGAATCAATTGTAGCCTAGTTAATCCATATTCCTTGCAGCTTATCTTTCTTCCTGTATGCCTGGCACAACGGGTGAGAGCACATCTGAACCCATCAGGCTTTCAAACTGCAAGGCAAATTATCCCATTGTCAAAACTGGGAATGAGGTGTAGTCTCATTCAAATCCTGAGAGAGGGAAGCCCTACAGGCACATGTACACTTACTGGGCTGTTTTCAGTGAACTTCATTGATTGTACATACAAAAAAGCACCTACAATAGATCATTCTCTATGTTTTGTGCATGCAGAATGGATGCAGCTTCAAATTCTGCAGGTCCAGCTCAGTATAAACAATTAACATAACTGAAAGGGATATTCATAAAAGCAATTTATTTTTTGTAAAAATAAATCTGATTAAAACGCTATACAAAAGCAGGGTATTATTAAACAAACCATATACAAGTAACAGGATGTTAACAACTCCCACCCCCAAACTCTGATAATTATAGAGTGCCCAGAGTATGCTATGGACTTTTACATAGACGTAAGAACACAGTGTCCATGCCCCAGTGAGCTTACAGTCTAAACAACTAACATCAGAATGACTGACAGGGAAATATTAATATGATATTTTATTTAACGTGTCAGCCTGACACCCTCACTTCTGAATTAGTAGGAAGCCAGGCAATCTAGCATGCTAACTTTAATTCTTTTCCTTAGCTAACTTCTATGACTTATGATTTCTTAGTGCTCTACAATGGAAAGGGAATGAATGATGTGAAGTCACCAGACATTCTGATGCTCCATGGATGTGACCACTTGAATGCATGGTCATTCATGGGAGACATGAAGGCAATTGGTATTTTGGTAAGAACTCATTCCCTAATATCTTGTGTTTACTATCTGCTCAACTACTACACTATAACCAGAACCAGAATTAAGATCTTTGAGCTTTACATGGTTACAATTGCTATGGAAACGAGTCCCTTCATATCTTTGCATTTGGGTACATCTATCTTATTTTGTCTGCAGCTCTCAAGGAGGTAACCTGCTGTGGTATAACATAGGATAATAGGAAGAAATAAAACAGAAAGCTATGACAATTTAGACCAGATTTGAAATAGGAAAATTCCATGAAAGGTCAGCAGAACTGGAACTTGAAACAGCTCCCACTATTTATCCTTCTCTGTAATTGTTAGAGAGAGATTTTGTCTGTGTATTGGACTATCCTTATGTTTAGGAATGTTTAGAAATAGATATGTATAGGTTACCTTTCTGGTGAGCATTGTTTCACTTGAGCTTCCTCCAGTTGACGTTGGTGCAATCAGTGAAAGTAGGCAGGAAAATCTGATGGACAGACATGTGTGCTCAGTGCCAATTTAGAGCAGCAGGTAGGGATCATACTTATGTTGCACTTCATATTTTCAAAGCACTGTGCAAACATTAAGCCTCAACACCGCTTTCAGGCAGTAGCTGTTATCTCCATTTGGCAGCCGAAAAACTAAAACAGAGTTTACATGACTCACTCAAGAAGACCACACAGCAAGACAGTGATGGAGCTAGGATTAGAATTAGGGAGTTCCTGGCTCATAAGTCAAATAGACTGAACATGGGACTAACTACTGTACTTCTGTTCCCCTGCAATAACTACAGAAGCCTTCTCTCTCTTTTCCATGTCCCTTTCTCAGATAGCTGGTGGGGAAAAAAAAAAAGATCCACCACTGGGATATATTAGCATAACTTCATTGAGTCACTGAAGTCAATGTAGGTAGGCCTGTTTGGGCCAGCTGCTCAGCTGTTGTAAAGTATTTTAGTTTTATCTTAATTGCAGTGTGGAGTGGTCCTATACATACAGACACCCTGGTCATCTGCAGGGGCACAGCCAGGACTCCAGCACCAGAAGCACAAACCTCCATCTCCTTTACGTTAACAGGCTGTTACAATCACTATGGAAGCCACTACATGGAGACATGCACTAAGCGGATGTATTGCATAATGATAGCTGAACTCTGAAAGGTTTGGAACAGAGAAGCACCCAGAAGTGTGGCTGTTTATCCCAGGCTTCTGAGCCTCTTGGTTAATCTTAGGAAGAGCAGTCCCCTACCTGCAAGAATTTCAAGAGCTATTGCATGTGTATGAATTAAAAGATATAGTTTTGAGCCCTATATTGATTGCTGAGAGGCTCCTTTATTGTAGCTCTGGCTTTTACTAGAATATGAAATCAGGGTGCTCGTGCTTCACCAATATGAGAGCAAGAGGGCCCAGCTCCAGTTCGGAGCCGGGTCTCTCCCTCAGCCCCACCTGCCGCCCCCGCGCGCCTTCCCTGAAGAGTCCCACCTGACACCCCCGGGCAATTTAAAAGGGCCCGCGGCCCCCGCTGCCACCACCAGCAGCGCAACGGACTAAGACGGCTTCCTGCCCACCCGCCCACTCTGCTTCCGGAAGGATCATAAAAATGGCTGCTATGACCTTGTTTCTTGTAATGGTGTTTTCATGAGTTAGTATACATCAATATATAGGAATGCTTTAGGTTTCTCCCCACCCCTCCAGAGATCTATTTAAAAGTGGGAAAGTATCAATGCCATTGCAAGAAAAAAAAAACCCTGATATAAAGGAAATATTACAAAACATTGCTGAGCGTTGCTGGCATTGCCTTACAGTACTGCAAGTGCCGGATTTCCAAACTACCTTCTGAAACTGCATAGCTAAATTTTGTGGTGCATGCAGGACAGACTTTGTCCAGATGCACTTTGCATCTGTAATTCACATCATTTGATACAAATTTACAGAGTTCTAGAAACTGTTTGAAAACTTGACTGTCTCCAATCCTGTGTGCTATATTTAAAATTCAACACATTTACTTCATACCTGGCTGTTGAGTAACAGATTCAGGTAAGATAAAATCCACCCATTTTCTCCTAAACCTTGATCCATTTTTAGAGTCCCATATGGAGAGAGCTTTTTTATTTATTTATTTTTTGAGGATCTGAAATGCCTGAATTCTGCATTCCACTTGATACCAGAATCATAAGTGCCAAAATACCTCAGGAAGCTTTGTGGTAAGCTCTTATGATATTTCCAGCTGGAACACAAAAGGAAGTGCTGGTTATCTTATGAGAAACCGTGTTTTGTGAGATAACAACCAAATTCTGCACCTGGAGAGTTAGAATAAGCATCCAAACATCTGAATTCCAAATGTGCCTGAAGTCCAGGCCTTTGTACAAATTGATGCATGCAAGATGCCATGTAGAGGGTCAGATCATGGTGTTAAGCCTCTGTCCATGTTGGAGGAGTGAGGGGGCTGCACTGCAATGGGAGACATTGGAGGAATTCTAGCTGTCAGGAATTGAAGGACTCATACAGTTCCCTCCTTGCCTCCCTTTTCATTAGCTAGTTGAGCTAATCTAGGACAAGGTGCTCAGCTATCACAGTGATGGCTGCAACATAAGAACTAAAACAGAATACTTGCACTCCCAAGCAATATTTTCCCAGGACAGGGACACAACGACAGAGGAAGGCTCTATGCACCTGCTTCCTGCATTTACATAGGATCAGCCACATCCTAGCTTTAGGGTCTAATCTAGGGCCCTCCTCTTTGACCAAGAAAGGCTTCTTTGCAGTACAAATGGTGTAGTTTCCCTGTGACTGAAGCAGTGGACTGTAGTGTGTTCTCCTTCCACTGCAAGGAGTCCTGCTCTACACGAGTCCCTTACTTGGCAGTGTGCAGGGCTCAGGAGG
Organism: Emys orbicularis; assembly: GCF_028017835.1. Classification (NCBI taxonomy): domain Eukaryota; kingdom Metazoa; phylum Chordata; order Testudines; family Emydidae; genus Emys; species Emys orbicularis. The sequence goes on from NC_088691.1 coordinate 89,025,776, forward strand.
TGATCTCCAGAGGTGAACCAAAGATCCACAGTTCCTCCTGTACAAACCTCATTATATAAATTTCAGTCATTACTCTGGAGAGATTAGGCTGAAGTAGTTTCACTCCCTAGGGGGAGGGGGAGGAAGAACAAAGCCCTCCCTCTCCCCAACAGCACACAGCCTGCCTACTTGAACCATCCACTGGGGTCTGGAGTTGTCCCATACTATAAATTTGGAGGCAGAATTAGGTATGTATGCTGTGGGAACTAGATACAAATTACATTCTTTCTATGAATGGGCTACTGTAGCCCATTGATCAAGCTTGTGTGCTAAATTGTGTTGCCAGTCTTTATCATGGAATGAGACTATTGATTTTATTTATATATCATGGTGACTGTACCCAGAGCTATGAAGCAAAAACAGATGTCAGCCTTGAGTAGTGTATACTGCATCTGGAGCTGTTATTCTACAGAACTAGAGTGGAAAACTGAGTAGTTTTGGTTCTTGAAGATCAGTATAAAGTTTTTTTCAGTTTTAGCTTGTGTGTTCTCACCACCTGAGTTTTGGGTTTAAACACACAAAAACTCAAAATGAAAAACTCATTTCCCCATGATTTGCAGACCAAATTATAAACTGGATTTTGCCCTGACGTCCTCCATCAGGACTATTGTCCCCTTTTAGGCCTGCTGTGCTTGGTTACTAACACGCTCAGCCTACCACACTTCACTCACCCCCTCTGTAATAAAAGTCTTTGGGAATAGCTGTTGTCTTGATCCCCTTCTGTCTTCCAAAAGGAAGTCCACCTCCTCCACAAGCTGCTGAGATAATCAGACCACTAGCTCAGCCTCCTCACTTGGCAGTAGACAGACTCCTAGTCCTGCTGTTGGGCCCATTGCTGTCTGTCTTTCCCTTTGCATCATTCTGGTGCCAAGAGATATGACAGAATGCACTGGGGCACTACAAAAACCCAAACAGAAACAAGTGTTAAGAAACTGGTGTAATAAATTTGTTGAGTTTCATTGGCACTTGTCTTCATGGTGGTTTATACAATCACCCATGCAATTGACATTTGAATCTTATGTTACCCATCTTAATGTCCTTGACATCAGCCTTGGAGAGCTCTTTTCTCCATATCTCTTGATCTTAGGTAGGTAATGCTTGTATAACCCTTTCATTATTCAAGTATCAGAGGGGTAGTCGTGTTAGTCTGTCAGTCTAGTTAGAAAGGGACTCTTTGTCCCTTTCATTATTGTTACTCTAAGTTACCCCCCTCCCAATTTCTGATGTGCATTTACCTGTCTAGCCACAGTATGATGCACTTTCCACAATTTTCATTTTGAGTTATAATGCAACCTTCCATTAGCTATGAAATTGGTTCCACCCCTCCATCAGCCCATGCATTTTCCATCCCATCACTTTTTGTCCCTCCTTCTCAAGTCCACAAAGACATATTGGTCCCAACTCTAGTTCAAATGAAGCCAGTGAAACCATTCCAATGCTCCATGCTCTGGTCTAGTTATTTCATTGTAAAAACTGTAACCCTCTGCAGCCAGTGTTCGAAGAAGAAAAACAAACAAACAAACAAAAAACTACCTGACATGCTAGTCAGGTAGTTATAAATTTTGTTATTGTCATGCCTTCCAGAAGTGTAAAAAGCAATGAGACTAGCAGCTGCCAATTGTGACACAAGCATATAACAATAAACATTAGATGCAAAAGGATAGTCCAGTGGTGAGGGCCCTTGCTAAGGACCTGGAAAACTTAGGTTCAAGTCCCTCTTCTAACAGATTTTCTGTGTGACCTTCAGCAAGTCATTTAGCCTCTGTGACTTATTTCCCCATCCATAAAATGGGGATAATAGTGTTTCCCCACCTTACAGGGAGGTCAGGAGGATACGTGCATTAAGGACAGAGGTGCTCAGATATTATGGTAAAGGGGAACATGAATATGTAAGATAGAAAAGTCTGTCCTACTACAACTAAAACACCATCACATGGTCTAGTTCAGAAGTATAAATTACTTATGTTCAATGTAGTGTAGTTTCTTTCAACTTAAAAACAGAAAAGACCCTTAAATTGAAAAATATACTTTGTATGCATCACACAGAAACATCCACTCCTTGAATGGAGCTCTCAGGAGGAATGGATGGCCTAGAAGTTTGCTAATGGGATGTGGAGAGCCTCATCTCTAAGACAGTCAGTTGAATCCAGAACAGGTTGGTAGTGACTGAAAGTTATTTCTCTGAGATGGCTGTGATGCATAATGAAACAGCCTACCCACTGTAATTTCTGTTGAACAGATGTCCCTATCACAAAGAAACACTGCCACCATAAAAGGCATCTTTGATGGCACTCTCAGTAGAGACTCCAAGAACTGGGTGGGCAAAGATTTCTCAGGCCTAGTGCTCCCTCCAGCTCATCTTGTTAGGCGGGGGGGGGGGGGGGGGGGGGAGAATCTTCTTAGGTTGCTACTGCCTGTGCTGCACAGTACCTTCTCTACAAACAGAGGAATTCAGCCTCCTCCACAGCTGTCAGAGTCAGAATCCAGTACCCAAGCCTGACAAACCTGAATCAATGTCCTCATTTTGTCACATGCAGATACGTTATTTTTGTTTGAAGAAGTCCTTAAAGGACCTTCGTGCCTACTGTGTTTAGTTTTATAATCCATGATTACAAAATCCCAGCATTGGCTATGCTCTCTGATTTATGTACCACCCTCTCACTCATTCTCAACACATTCCATAGAAAGAACATTCCTCAAGCTCTAAGAATTTCTGATCTTGTCTCTGCTCTGTAAATTAAACCCTTGCCTGATTCATGAACTGTACAAAATCCTTTGAGTTTTTATTAAGTTTCCTTCCAGAGAGTACTATCAGAATACCTATTACTGCTTAATGTAATTAAACCTACCACCTCCACAAAGTGATAATCAAGTCTCATACAACAAAAGCACAAATCAAGAGATAAACATGAGAATTAGGAAGTGTCTAACAAATTGTATCGTCTGCAGCACACAACTAAATTCTTCTCCCTGGAAATAAAAATGTTTTTTCATCCTTGGAAGGTGATAGTGAATCTAGTGAATAGCAGGGACAGGCAAAGGTGAGTTCAAATTGTTCCAGTGAAACTGGATCCCCCAGGGGTCCATAAAGGCCAAGCCACCTTCCAAAACACACTTGAATCTTCTTCCATAATGGGGCCCTAGTCAGCTCTATAAATTCTCTCACTTTACCTTATCTGCATTCTTGAGTTCTAACTCAAGAATTTCACTTGATCTATCTCTGAGTTTCACAGAAATGATCTTACACATGCATTCTCTCTGCATTTTAGAAATAGTTAAAACTTTCACCTGTTAACACAGCCATTCCAAACCTCACAATTCATTCATGGAGAGTTTGAATCCTTAGTCAACTGGATTTCCATGCTCAGGCCCATGAAAAAAAAATCAGAAAAAAAAGTGAGTTTCTTGGAACATGCAAAGTTCATCCATGTTCCAAGTGAACAATCTACTACTCACACTTCTGAGCCTTCCTTAACTAATGAGGACATTGATTCAGGTTTGTCAGGCTTGGGTACTGGATTCTGATTCTGGGACAGAAAGTCATCCACTGGTTTTTAGTGCAACTATTATGGATGTGTTTGATGAAAACTCTGAAAGCATGGGCAAGATTTTGACTTTGACATTGACAAGGCAGATCTAGACTTTATTGGCCACAATTAATGGATTCTGTTCACTGCTTTTTAAATAAAAAGCAGTCCCATTGTTAATTTAGAACAAGACTTTTTAAACTTAAATGCAAAGGAAAGCAAATATTAAAATAGTTTGGTCAAAACATTTAGTGGAGAGTTACACCAGCAATCTTGGTCGATGTACAGTTAGACTCTTGCTTCCCTGTTCTGTTTCACTCTCCTAGCCAAATTTCCATCTTCCTTTGTGACCTGTAAAATTAGGTTTACAAACTTTTTCCAATTTAGAAAGCAAATATGCCAACATGAATGCTTGAAAGAATATGTGGAGTCAGTTGCTTGCTGGGTGGAACTTGCAGAACAGCTGGAAAAGGATTGTGCAATTGACAAAGGTATGCAAACCTGCTATCAGATGAAGGGCACATGGCACAATATTTTGTTTTGTCTTGTCTTTTGGATATTAGTGTCTATAGGTGAGGTGTTCAGGTTTGAGAAATTCAAATGAGAGATTAGACAATCCTCATAAGGGTAACTGAATTTATTTGAACTTCTTGCAAGGTAGGATAGTGTGGTGCAAGATCACATGGAAGATACTAAGATGCACTGAAAAGGTGATGTACTTATCAAACTGTATTCAGAATTCTCTATTATGTTTAATTGTACTCTAGGCCTCTTCTGAAGGGATTAAGGTGTTAAGGTATTTTGAGTTTTCAAGAGACTGAGCAAATGTTCTTGAAAGCATGGTAGATTAAATTGATATCCACACTAAAACAAGGGAGGATACTGCAAAGGTTATTTTAGAGAAGCTAAAAAAGATAGTTTAGATATGGCCGATTGCAGGGCACAAATTTCTGACAGAGATAACAGCCACAGAACACAAAATGGTGTTCAATATTGAATTCAGCAAATAAATTAGTACACATCTTTCATTCCATGTGCTGCCCACCCACCAATTCTTGTTGGAGAAGCTGCTGCAATGGTTGTTCTAAGGTATTTTATTAGTTGTTCAAGATTCTATAATCTGTTTTCCACTTCTACTAGTCATTGGGATGTGTTGAGGAAACAAAGCGTATTAGCATTGCATTCAAACTCCAGAGCATGATGAGAAGGTCACCAAGGATCAGGGCCGGCTCCAGGATTTTTGCCGCCCCGAGCAAAAAAAATTTTGGTCACCTCCCCTTTCTTTTTCATGCCCCCGGTCCCACCCCAATTCCACCCCCTCCGAACCCCTTCCCCAAATCCACAGCACTGCCTCCTCCCCCGGCGTGCTGCATTTCTCCCCCCCATTGCTTCCTGCGGGCCGCCCGTGACCTCCCGCCCTAGCTCACCTCTGCTTCGCCTGCTCCCCTGAACACGCTGCTGCTCTGCTTCTCCCCCCCCTCAGGCGAGGGAGGGGGGAGAAGCGGAGCAGCGGCGCGTTCAGGGGAGCAGGCGAAGCAGAGGTGAGCTAGGGTGGGGGGGGGTGCAGGAAGTAACGGGTGGGTAGAGGAACCACTCCCCGCTCCAGCTCACCTCCGCCGCCTCCCCCGAGCGCCCCGCTGCTTGGCTTCTCCTCCCTCCCAGCCGTGCTGCGCGAAACAGCTGTTTCGCACGCGGCAAGCCTGGGAGGGAGGGGGGAGAAGCGGAGCGGCGGCGGCGCGCTCAGGGGAGCAGGCGGAGGCAGAGCGGAAGCGAGCTGGGGCGGCAGGGGCACTTTTTCCCCATGCCCCGGAGTCGGCACCTATGATGGCCGGTGCCAGAATGTCGCCCCTAGAAATGTGCCGCCCCAAGCACCTGCTTGTTTTGCTGGTGCCTGGAGCCGGCCCTGCCAAGGATAGAGGCAATCCATCCACTTTGAAGTCAGGTTGAGAGTGTTCTTGACACTTTAGACAAGATGAAGGCTTAACATAATCTTACACCGGAACTCAGAGTCACAAGTGGATAACTTGCAAATGAGCATTTCAGAGTTTGTTTCTTGGTTTGGCAGAGATGTGGTATGCTCTCATTAAAAAATAATGTGAGCAAAAAATTGCAGAGTCCAAATTTTGACATTCAAATAGTTTGCAGTTTATTTGGTAGCTGTCAAGAGGCTTAATTGGAATTATGATCATCTGGGTTGATGGCATGTAAGGAACATGCTTCTTCAGAAGCTGAAACATTAGGAATATCCATGCAATACAAAGAGAAATACTCTCAAGGAGGAATGGAATGCAAGGCAAATTTTCAAAGGATGAAAGGTCATCAGATCCTGAAAAAAGTTTTTGAATGTGATGGTTTTCAACCCTGTCTTTGATAAAATATTAACACAATTGGATGATAGGACATAAGTATAATCGAATTTGAGAAACGTTTGCATCTTTGAGGGCAAGAAAATGAAAAAAGTCTCAACAACCAGGACCCAAAGGGGCATGCTCAAAAGTTTGAGCTCTCTGCCAGCTTTTCCAAGTGAATCTTTAAGGATGGTTGGAAATGAAGGTGCCCATTGATTTCCTTAGCTACATTCACAAAAGGTCTTTAGATCAGAGATTCCCGAGAACAAACAGCACTGCTGCTAAGGAAAGGCTAAAAGAAATCAAGACTGATCTAAGAATTTCCATGGGGCAGGAAAGTTTGTGACCTGACAGTTCCTTCCATAGAGAACTCAGAAGTAAGGTGGATAGACTGGGATGAGCTAATTAGATTGCTTCAGAGAAGGCTAGGAAGGTCCCTTTGTAAGAGTGATTGCAATGTTTTATTTGTGGTGCACAGGGGGAAAAACTAGATTTAAGTCTTTAAACCAGGACTGGAACAGTTGGCATGGCACTGGTGGATCAGGTACTCAACTGGTACCCAGAAGAACCAGGTTCCACTCCCAGCTCTGCCATCAACCTAATGCGTCACCTTGGGCAAGTCTCCTCTACCACCCCCCTCCCCCCCAATATATTTTCTAAATTGTAGGCTCTTCAATTTAGGGACTGTTAGTATGGATTTGTTCTTAACACAATGTGACCTCAGTCTCTGTTGGGGGCACCTCTTGGTACTTCAAATAAATAATAGTATTTCCTATGCCACTTAGCTGCTGCTGCTTAACTTGATCTTTGTTTGGTCTTTCAATTCCTTTAACACTATTTAAGAACCTCTCTAGAACGATCATAAAAATCTCTCTCCATACATAATGCATGAATGAATACACTGTAGGATAAATGTGTGATAAAGACAGTTATCACACCTCTCAATTACAGATTCACCTGCTTGCATGGTGCACAATCAATGATTTGTTAATGCACTAATTGCTGGGTAAGAGACTTCTAAGTTGAAAATATTCATTGGTTTCCTCATGTAAATTCTTCCCAATATTATGGGGTTTGGGTGTCCTTACAATGATTCCTAGTAGGACCTCTTAAAACTGGCTGGTTCCTTTATTTTAAAAAATCAGAACTGCAGAAACAAAATAAATAGTCTTAGATAAGCAGCTAAATTTGCCTGAGGCAAACCATCCATTCCCCAAAATGACTAAAATAGCCAAGACAACTAGCCAAGACAACCAGGTTAAGATAAACCTATACTGAGTTACAATATTGTTCTTATAAAATATTGAAACAAACATAGCTAAACTGCTACCGTTTCAGGCAGTCCAGTCAAGTTGCTTGTCTGGGGACCTGCTACAGGACTTTTAGAAGTGGGCAAATACTTAAAAAACAAACCAAACCACAACAACCCTCAACATTAATTTGAATGAAAACCATTAATTCATTGTGACACTATACATGACATTACATTTGTTTTCTGGGACTATTCATACAAATCATTTTTTGTTCACAAGAATGTGCATGAGAAGTGAAAGTCTCACATAATTGTGCAAATTTGTGTTCATAGGAAGCATCAAACTAGATGTGTTACCACTAGACTCCACAAAGATTGAATAGTGGAAAAAGTCAAAACAAATATTTCACAAACACATTGGCTGAAATAAGTGAAATTGTTTGCAGTTGTATACAAATGACAAATTCCTTAAAAAAGGGAGGGGGGAAACCAGTTGTCCTATAATTCACAAACAAAAAATAAATTAGTTACTTGCTTAAAATAGTGTGGCAATCTTTAGACAAAAAATATGGTTTAAATTTACTGTTGCAAAACATTTAGATACTGAGTGAACTGATTTAGTTTGTAATTGGGGAGGAAAATGCTAAAAGCTCATAAATGTTTTATACATTTCCAGTATAACTTTACACAAAAATATTTTAATATAAATTTACAACAGTGAACATACTAGGTCTTGTTTTTGCCCATTTGATATCTGAAAGATAAATCGCCTGTCTATATTTCTGCAATATTTGAAAGTCAAACTTTCTTACATTTTTCTTTTCTATTCATTGTCTGAATTTTAAAGAAAAACCCACACAATATAAGCCACAGGAGCAGAACCTGAACAATTTTCTTGTTATACTAACATCAGGAGCTTTATTTTAAATTGGCACATATATTTTTAAAGACAGAAGCATCATACTTTATCATCATCATTGGTCTTCAACCTCAAAAAGATGCATTTGTCACCAAAAACCCCAAGACAAGACACCACTAGAACTTTTGCATTGGAAATGTTCTAGTAGTGAATTTAAGTCGTACCCTTTGCGCAAGAAGAGATGATTATGAAGCTTTGAAATAATGATGAGCAAACTGGGCTAGTTTGGATACAAGATCAAACCACAACAAATCACTTTAATGGTATGAAGAAATTCTGGATAAAATGAGGGCTGTGGGGTGAACCTTATTGTGTTGAACTGTGGGAGGTAGATGGGTTGTGGGGCCTGGTGTTGGGCTTTAAAGGATGAGTAAGGTCTAGAGAAGTTTAAGCTCTTGGGATCTGATTTTCCACTGCCTTGAATCTTGTGTAGTCATTAGTGCCTGTGAAAGTGCTAATCCTCCACTTATTTAATCAATTTTACATACACTTTACTCATTTGCACTTTTGCAAAGTGAGTGTAAACAAGGTTCAAGGAAATGGAAAATCAGGACCATGAAATACAATAACTTTGGTTATCTTTATCCACCTGTACCTTTCTACCAATTAAGATCAAACTGGGGGGCAAAAGGAAAAAGTTTTTAAAGATGCTAACAAAGTAGTACAAGTGTTTTATAACCTCATTATTCCATTTCTGATGTAAATACACTACAATAAGATTGTGACAACAATCTTGTGTGATACCCAAGTAAGTGTGGGTTTAAGATAAGTTGGGCCAAATCATCCTCTCATTTACACCAATAACTTAGCTGACCTCAATGGAGTACCATCTGATTTCCCACCTGTGTTAGTGGGAAAAGAATTGGGGTGAAGTCCTGGTTCCAATGAAGTTAATATTAAAATTCCTCATGGTCTTCAGTGGGGCTAGGATTTCACCCAGGATTATGAGGTGATCAGCACCTTCACTGTTTCAGTGATTTAGATGCTCAGCATTCACATGATGGCCTGATCTAAAAAGCCCATTGAAGATAATGGAAGAAAGACTGATCTCAGTGGGCTTTGGATCAGTTTCTTAATGAGGGAGAGCTGAAGAGGTATAATCCCATATCTTTTCAGGCAGTTCTTTATGAGGATTTACTGGTTAATGATTCTTTTCCACATTGCAAAGTACCACAGCTTCAGGCAGGGCAATAAAAACATCATGCATTTAATATCCCCCTGCTGCAGCAGGTGAATCCACTGCAGGGGAAAGGTGGTGGAGAAGGAAAAAAAGCTCCTCTCTTTAAATCAGTCCAGCTGCCAACAGAACTTTTTTATTGTAGAAAGCATTTTTTAATTTTCCTCTTCTCCTCCCACAGGAATTTCTGCATAATCCCTCATTTTTCCAGCCTGCATTAGATCTTACAGCTTGTAGAACACAGAGAGACTCAAGGCCACTGATACAATCAGTGAATATTCAGTGTATTCATTGCTCCATTTGTGAGTCCCATTTGGCTGCTTGAAAAATAAGTGGAAATGAACAACAGTGAAAAAAAAGTTACACATGAATTAAAGGGGGATTCCTTTCTATTATTTTTGCATTTCAGAGGGGGGGAAATGAGGCTGCTTCACTTCAGACATGATGCCTTTTGCCTCAAGATTTAAAGAAAATGCATAATTTACATTAAATCCAAACCCCATATTAAAGTTAGTGAAATGAGAATTAAAGCTTTTAACATCACACAGCAGTGAGAATATGTTCTTATTCTTAGAGCAGAATTCTTTTGAATAAGTGCCCTTGGTTCCTGACCTTCTCTGAAAAGTTTGCAGTAGCAAAAAGTAGGGGAGTTGCTGCCTTTTTGTTTGTGGCAAAAATAGCACTTTTTGCAAACTTGTCAAAGTCCAGGCTCTTTCGACCAAGGCCTGAAGGAGATTATAAGTAAAACAGGAATTAACCTGGCACATCATAACCATCCCCATGGGAAGATCGCCTCACATCATTCTAGTGACATACATGCCCATGGTGTGGAGTGAGGATGCCCCAACCACCAGACTACAGAGTCATCCGCAGGCTTTCCCTGTTCCAATTCATTGTCATTATGAATGGTACTCTGCATTACCACTATGAATGACAATGAATAGACATTGGAAAAAGGTTTTTTTTTGTCACAAAACATACATTGTGGGATGTATAGGCCAGGGTCTTAGACAGCAGTAAATGAAGACCAAGACCTAGCCAGAGGTCAAGACAGAAAAATGTTATTTTCAACATGGAGATAGGAAGGTTTTTAGAGGAATGCCACAAAAATGGAGGTTGGTTCTTGTGAGGTGCTTAAGCAAATAAACCCAATTAGTCAGGAAGGGGCTGCAGGCAGGGCATTTCCAGTGAACAGTTTCAGATCTGGAACTTGCTTCCAAAATTAGCCTGCAAGGGCTTGAATTTGCTGCAAAGCATATCCTCTTTTCATGGCAGAGAGAGAGAGAGAGTGTGTGTGTGTGCACGCGCGCATGCATAGATAGGTGAGGGAGAAAATCTTGTGTTTGGGAGTTTCATGCTTTAGAGATTAGAACATGCAAAAAAAATAGCCATTGTGTAAATACACATTTTAAAATAAACTAAAAGGCTGAGAGCCTTTCAGATGATATTCACAGGCTATATTAAACTAGGAATCAATGTTTTCAGAGCTTTTACTGCAAAGAAAAAGGACAGAAGAATAAAATGATGACATGGAGTAATTAAACCTGGGGAGAAGATAGCAAAATAAGATTCATCTTGGAAATACACAAGCTAATACAGTTATGTGTTCAAATATTTGTACACTTAGCATGTTTCCCCACTTAGCAAAACTATACATTTTTAGCACTTTTAATCTCTCCACAAAAATTAATCCCTTCAAACCTCTAACGATCTACTTATTCCTTGCTGAACTCCCTCCAATTTTCACTTTCTCAGGTAATGAGGTGACCACAGATGAATGCAACATTCCAGATATGGTCACACCAAAGCCATATCAAAAGGGTTTAATACCTATCTTCTGTGTTGCATGATGCCTATGCATATGCAGCTCAAAACAGTATTATCTTTTTTGCTGTCATAGGACACTCCGAACACCCCAGTCTCTTTCAAAGCACTCATGTTTACCATTGAATATTTGGGTTTCAGATAATTGCTTGCATTGTTTTAAGGTGAGTCTCATTTCTGCACAATTCCTCCACCCCTTTCTTCACCTTCAGCAGAACCTTACTCTGCCCCTACTCCTACTGAAATCAATGGCTCTATCTGTGAAATAGATACTTCAATGTCAGCAAAAACTCAAATCTTTATTCTGGCGATAGTGAACATCTCTGGGTATTGATTTTGTTTTTCTTTGCACTAACTCAAGTTGTTCTGGGACAAGGGTGGGCAAAAGGCCACATCTGGGTGGGGAAAATAGTATGCAGGGCCAGGGCAGAGGTGTTTGGATGCGGGTGTGGTGTGCAGGAGGGGGCTCAGGGCAGGGGGTTGGGGTGCAGGAGGGGTGCAGCAGGGATCTGAGGGCAGGGGGTTGGGGTGCAGGACGAGTGCGGGGTATACGATGGGGCTCAGGGCAGGAAGTTGGGATGCAGGAGGGGTGTGAGGTGCAGGCAGGGGGCTCAGGGCAGGGAGTTGGGAGTGAAGTGTAGGAGGGGTTCAGGCCCCGGCCTGGTGCCGCTTACCTAAAGTGGCTCTGAGGTGGCAGCGGCACGCACCTGGGCCAGGGCAGGCTCCCTGCACGCCTGCTCTGTCCCCTGCCTCGTGCCGTTCGAGAAAGCGCTGCGGCCCCTGGGGGAGGGGGGCCGGAGGGCTCCGCGTGCACTGCCCTTGCCATGCCTCCAGGTACCTCCCCTGAAGCTCCCATTGGCTGCGGTTCCCCGTTCCCGGCCAATGGGAGCTGCGGGGGGCGGTGCCTGGAGGCAAGGGCAACGCATGGAGCCCTCTACCCCCCTGCCCGGGGGCCGCAGGGACGTGGTGCCAGCCGCTTCTGAGAGCGGTGCGGGGCCCACAGCACCACGGGCGGCAATTCCGGCCTGCAGGCGGTAGTTTGCCCACCCCTGTCCTGGGAAGAAAAAAAAGACTAGAGGGGAGGTCAGGCTAACCATCTTGGATTTGTTTCTTTGTAGATGTTGGGAATACCACGTTAGTTTTAATGGTGAGCATTTGGGTTTTGTATTTATAAATGGGCTATGCTACCAATTCACAATCTGCCTGAGGAAGAGCTGGTGCTCAGCTGTAGTGCCTCAGTAGTCATCCCAGGAAATCCTCCTGTGGAATAGAAGAACTGTAGCAGTTCCTACAAACATCCTCCTCTCTTGTGCCAACTTCCAGTGCAGTGGACATGGGAAACAAGACATTGCCAGCAGGATCCCTACCAGTGATCTCCTGTTGCCAGAGGAGCCCTTTGAGCCATAGGCAGCTAGGTATATAATAGAGCAGCCCACGGCAGCTTTAATTTATGCAGATGAGCTACCCTGAACCTAGCACCCTCCTCCTGTGTTGCTCCAGACATGGCTTAGATCAGGGGCAGGCAAACTTTTTGCCCTGAGAGCCGCATTAGGTTTCGTAAACTGTATGGAGGGCTGGTTAGGGGAGGGGGGGTGGAGGGCCCACCCGCAATCTCCCCCCCCCCCCCCCGGGACTCCAGTCCCATCCAACCTCCCCTGTTCCCTGATGGCCTCTCTAGGACTCCTGCCCCATCCACACACCCCTGCTCCCTGAACCCCTGCCCCTACTTCCCCCTGATGGCCCATCCAATCCCCCCCTCCTTCCTGACTGCCCCCCGGGACCCCTGCCCCCATTTAACACCCTATTTCCCCCCCCCCGACCACCATCCACACCCCTGCCCCCTGACCACTACTCCGAACTCCCCTGCCCTCTATCCAACCCCCCCAGCTCCCTTCCCCCTTACCGCACTGCCTAGAGCGCCAGTGGCTGGCGGCGCTACAGCTGCGCCACCCGGCTGGAGCTGGGCCACGCTGCTGCCCCCACCACGCAGCGCAGAGCACCGAGTCAGGCCGGGCTCTGCAGCGGCGCTGCCCCAGGAGCTCGCCGCCCCACCACCCAGAGCATTGTGCCGGCAGAGCAAACAAGCTGAGGCTGCGGGCGAGAGGGAACAGCGGGGGGAGGGGCCGGGGGCTAGCCTCCCAGGCCAGGAGCTCAGGGGCTGGGCAGGACGGCCCAGCGGGCCGGATGTGGCCCGCGGGCTGTAGTTTGCCCACCCCTGGCTTAGATGAAGCCCATGATCAGGGATTCTATCTACATATAGAGGGAGGACTTCAGTGTTCAAGAAAGTCAGCCCTAAACTTTTTTAAAATTAAGAAAGAGAATCATGAGAATTCACTGCTTGCTAAAGTGCCATTTAAAAAAAAAAAAATGGCAAGACTCAGGAGCCCTAATCTTTCGCCTTCCTGTGCTTCCCCTCAAAAGAAACTAATATTTTGGATGTGACCACAAAGTCTAAAGTAGAACACCATTGCCATCATACTTTTCATTGTGAACAGCGCTGAACCACTCAGCAATAATCTCTTATGTAACTGCTATATTCATCAAGAGATAAAGACAACGTCAAGTCCGAGAATAACCCTGACAATAAAATTGCTGCACCACACTATTATTAGGACTACAATCAGTCAAATACTGAAAGATTTTTAAAGGAATATGGGGATTTGTATTTTGTCAGCGGTATACTGATGATGCCAATTCAATCATATGTTGGGATTTTAAGTTTCGAGGTAAAGTAGTTGCTCTTGTTCTTTCATCCATTCTAGCTTAACAGTTATTAGCACTGATAAGAAGAGGTTCCCTTTTCCTGTGAGATACCACCCCTGATTATTTGGGGGAAATTCACGCTGTGCAAAGAACTAGCACATTGTCCACCACTTAAAACCACGTCAGGCCTTATTTTGAGATCTCTAAACAACTCTGCTAGAGCCACTTTGTTCTCTTTGACATCAAGCAGTGACCATTTGTGGGGGAAGGATTTTTGTTATCGACTATAATTACTATGAATTATTCTGAAGGCACTAGCAACAACTAGAATTGAATGTACTTGAATACTGTGTCTCACACATACAGCAAAGGTCAAATTCTGCCCTCTAGTGCTAATGCTCAGCTCCCAGCTAATACAGTGGGATCTGCATGCACTCATATGGATGACAATCACCCGTATGCAGAGGGCACCACTTACATCCTCTGATTAGGGATTAAGTGGTAGTTAAATGGAAAGTAAGTGATGCAAAGCCAGCACAGTGGTGAATTCCAGGTGTCTGAATGCAGATCTTGTCTACAAATACCTTATTTCTTACTTATTTGGCCGGGGTGGGCGAAGGCGGCAAGACCTAGGTGACAGCATTAAAATGAGTGCAGGAAAATTGGAGCAAATAATTGGATATATAGAAATCAAAGTTATTTCATCAGTGTGTGCATAGTTTTATAATTCTGGTCTGCATATGCACAAATGTAGCTGGGGTATTTTGTAAGTTAGTAAGAAATTGGTTTGAAAAACAGTTATAAAGTATGGACTTGACTTTTATGTGGTGTCACATGAATGAAAGTAAGATAGATGGGCGTGTTGGGGAGAGAAGGGATAACATTTTAGTTTTATGGAACAGATGAAGGTATTTATGTGATGCATTCATTTTTACCAGTAGGAGGGGCAATTTTTACTATTTAGACGCCCCCTAGGCTGGGGGGTAATGCAGAAGTGCATCCTCACCACGGGGTGCCAGGAGAGGAATTGCATCACAGGACAGTAGACAATCCTTCACTAAGGCCCTTGGAGCACTGGTGATGTTGCAGCCTTCTTCCAGGTCTGCAATATGTAAATTCCAGGGGCCTGCATGCTATTGAGGAACATTAAGCCATTGCCTCACTTCCTCCCCACCCATCTTGGGCAGAGTGTGTGTGTGTCTGTTTCTTGTAAGAGTGTTTGAGGTGAAGGCTCCCCACACCTTCCTGCCCCACTGAGAGGGTCAGTTATCATCTGGCTCTACATCTGTAAGCAACTCAGTTTTCCCAGCACAGAGTTCTGTTTTGCCGATTGTCTTCTTTAAGAGTTGGCAGTATTGGCATGAGCCCGGATCCTTGCACTGGCTCAGTGCAAGTCAAACTTTGCATCCACATGGAGCCCCATTGAAATCAATGCAGCTCAACACAGGTGCAAGGGGTTAGCTGCATGGAGCCAATTGCAAAACTGGCTTAGATCCTGATATCCCCATTGTCAGGTCTGTGTTTGTTTGCAGGAAGGTGTAGAATAGTTCAGTGTATCAATATCAAGAGAATGATGGGTCTACCTCTTCAGGGTGACCAGATGTCCTGATTTTATAAGGACGGTCCCGATATTTGGGGCTTTTTTTTAAAATGGGCTCCTATTACTCCCCACCCCCTGTCCCAATTTTTCACACTTGCTATCTGGTCACCCTAACCTCTTCCCACTGTACAAGGCAAACTGTTGATAAACCATGTGACTGGAGAGTGCATAAGAAAAAGTGGGACAACTTTGCAGATGACATATTTTTATTCTTTAATTCAACTGAGCAAGTATAAATACTAGGAATGTGTATTTTCATGAAGTCTTGGATTCTCTATTATACTTTTATAGCCTCCACTTCATTATCATCTCTATGCTTGGTTGCAAATTGGATTAAAATTATACAAATAAAGAGACCAATATACAATAATTCACAAATACAGAAGCTTGTGCAACAGTCACATGAGATTAATGTGTTTCGCTTGCTTGCTCCTTCCTTTTACCCCTGATAAAATTAAGCCTTAAAATTCATCTAAAAGGCCACATCAAGAATCTAACTTAACCCCATGAAAACAAGTACATTCTGAAGCAACTCCGAATTTGATTAGAAACTGTTTCTTCTCACTCTCCTCCTGTCTAGGGGTCTGGAGCATGTGTTCAGAGAAGCTTTTTCTTTGTTTTCCATTGATTGTATATTTAGACACCATATTTTGCCACTATCCTTTCAAATCCTAGTTTTCTAACTAATTTGCACATAGAGTGAAAGCCTGGCCTGACTGAAGTCAATGAGAGTCAAGAGATTCTCGAAAGCACCTCAGTGATTTAGCAGTCAATGCTCCTTGCACTTTTGCAAGTTCCATCCATCCCATACTGACCCAAATAGCCATTGAAAAATTCAGATCAGGCCCATCATGCCAATTTTTTTCACCTCTTCATAAAATCATGGAACTTAGAAATGGAAGACACCTAAGAGGGGCCATAACCAAAGCCTGCCAGGCCTAGCACTAAATAGAAGTGCAATGGAGAAGAATCCTCCCTACTCAGAATACAGAGCATCGGTTCATCCACACACACAGAGGCTGATGCAGCCCAATGGATTTGGCCCCCAAAATCCATTTGGAGTAAAGACCCATAGTCCCCTCTCTCCCTTCCATTTACAGCTAATGTTTCTGACATTACTTTCTTCAGAGGCTAAAAAGGAGGATGAAAGTAAGTCCAAATGAAAGGTTAATGCTGTGACAGGAGAAAAAGGTACCATTAGCAAGCACATGGGGTTGAAGTTAATTAGCTCACACTACACAAATGGCTTTAGCCTGAGAGATCAGTATGTGAACTAGAAACATTTAACTGATTCTCATGTTCAGGCCAAACACAACAGCACTCAGTTTCTAATGCAAGAGAGGAATATTCCATTTCTAAGCCACTGAGCTAAATAAAACGGGTCACTCGTTCTGTTTTAATAATGGACTAAATACATGACTAACCCCTGCCACAATGATTGCAGACAATTTGGTCATGAAGTTACTCATAGAAATTCCTTACATAAAATTCAAGTTAGGCAGGGAAGTTAAATGGACCTCATATAGGGTGGCTAATTTCCCTCCCACCCCAGATTTGCATGTGGAAAGGAGGAGTCAGCCACCTCAGCAGTAGTGATGCTCTTTTTTCATCATCCAGAAGATGCCTAAAACCAGAGCTGAAAGTGCCCAACCCTTCCACTTTAGATCAACCTCCTCTCCTTAAATTGAACACCCAGATCCCACAGTGGGTGATGACATTGGTACTTAGGCACATACATGTTGCAGGTATTGTTTCCCAAGAGTGGTAGCTGGGCACCCTATTTAAACAACTGCACTTTGGAAATTGGACTTTTAATAGAAATCTTTATTTGCTTTATTGAGAGCAAAGCTTTATTTATGGAGCACAAGAGAATCGCTCACTTGTTTCGTATTTGCAGAGGCATGACATTGCTTGCAGTGTCATTGTAACTCTGAAACTTGAAAAATGGATTAAGTCTAAAGTTTTTCAAATATACTAAAAAAGCCATTTAGATGAGTGTGACATTACAGAACAGAATACCAAATAAACTAGACAGACTAAAGAAGATTAGGACTTTCAGTATAAACATTATCCCAAATGGTGATTAGAACAGTTTTACTATTGCCATAGCAACAGTAACAAACCAGATTATCCTTGCTGGAAATTAATATTAATGTAATATTACTATTTAATCCAGAAACTCACTGGTGCATGTGGAAAGAGGAGAATTCGCCAAGAACGACTTACTCCAATTATTCCTCTTTTTATACGTGGGCACTGAAATGTGTTCCTTTAACATTTATTTAAACACTTAGACCCCAAGTCTTAGGGTCTGATTTTCAGAAACGCTGAGCACTTGCAGCTCTAGAAGATTTCAATTGGAGTTCAACCCTTCTGCAAACCAGGCCTTTATTCTTCTCCCAAAATATATGTTTAAAAGAGTGGACTGAGTATTTCTCTCAGTTTCATGTGAACCTGCATGACTTGTTTCATGCAGACCACATGAATCAAACTCTGCAAGAGGCATTCATTCCCAAGGGCAGCAAACCTACCCCTACAGTTCTTCCAGAGATCCGAGTTCTTTATTAGCCCTAATTTCCAAGAACCACCACCAGCTACTTGTAGTACCTATATAGCAGTGAAGATTAATGAGCCTGAGATTTCCATTTTGGCTGGCTAAGCCATCCCTCTCCTACTTCACAACCTAGTTTGTCTCTGCTATTTAAGTACATTTGAACAACAGTTGAGCTCACTTGGCCCAGAACTGTCTCATTTGTAACCTGATTATCTATTCAACTTCACTCTTATAGTTGCAGCATTTACTCCATGGCTGTGGTGCTACCAAAAGCCTTAGGATATCAGAAGCAACCCTGAGGGGCAGAAAACCAAAAAAGACTGGAGTTTCATGACAAAGAGCCGAGGTTAAACAAGTATACCCCACTTTTCTCACCAAGATCATTCCACTTGTCTACATCCAAACCTTCCCCACTCCCCCCAAGGCTATGGTATACTCCCACAATCGCCTCAATTCTGTATGGTTTTAAGGAGAGAGGGCCCACTCTGCACCCCATTCCTCCCCCAAACCCACCAAGCCTCCTTGAATCAGAAGGAGGATAAGTCTGCTGTCTCCACTTCCTTCACTGAGGCAGGGGCAGAGACATCCCACACATACTACCTCAGTAAAGATTATGAAGCATCTCCAGCCCTTTGCTCACTTCAGAAGCCATTGTCAAGGGAGAGTTTCTGTACTCCTACTGCAATAGTGGAGTGGAAGCACTCTACTCCCAGAAAAACCCTAATTGGATTAGGTAAGTGGCAGCACTTCCCAGGCAAAGCCTTGAAGAGCTCCTCATAAGAAGCATTGTCATCTGATGCCCAGCCCAAGGTTCTAATAAAATATTAAGGGCTCAGTGGCAGGGCTCCAGATTAGAGCAGAAATTTTATGAGGTATAAAGTTAAGGTGGTGTCTTCAGGCCCCTCTCAGTGGCAGATGGGAGGAGTACGTGCTGGGATAGCAGGGAAAGTAGGATTATGCAGACAGCATTAGCTCATTCTTTATACAGCAGCACAAGCATGCACAGCACATGCATTTTTTTACTGGATGTCAACCCCTGTCCTGAAGAGCTTTCATTCTAAATACAGATGTTATAAAAGGTAAGCATGTTGAGACATGGTATTAGAGGAGAGAAGCACAAAAGTTACAATGGTATGATCGAGTGGTTGCATTCTTTAGTACGGCACATATCTTTCTAACTAATGGTTATAGACTAAAGTAGCTTATTAATATATGTGGTGTGGGTTTCTGAGGGAGTTGAAGAGTACCAACTAACAGAGGCTCAGAGCCCATTCTTAAGCCTAGACCAAACACCATAAAACCTACAGAACCTGCACCCACTCTTATTCTGGGTGGTTTCTGAATTCTTTGAAGTCTTTCTGTCAAGGATTATGTCCTAAGGTCACACACTTGGGGTGAAAGCAGGCACCTCACTTATGTCATAGCAGCGGTCTTGTGGTATGGGTGGAGGACGCCTGACGTACTCCTTGTCAAGTCCACATGCTTCCACGAGGATATAAAACAATCCAAACAAAACCAAAAATAGTTCCCAGGCCCATGAGGGACCAGGCCACCTCCTTCCAACAGAGGGGAAAGCAGTCTTTCAGGGTCTACAGGAAATCTGATCAACTCCCTTCTAGTACAGCTAAAGGCCAAGAGTTACTCCTAGGGCTTTCTACAAAAACAAGACTAACCAATCATCTTTTTAGAGGACTCAGACTAGCCCTATTCTCAAGCTATTCCTCAGCAAGTAACCCACTGCGCCAGTCAGGGAACTCAAGCGCTGCTTGTTTCAGAATGCCAACCAGCTGCTCTGAGCTCCTGCCTTTTAAGGGCTTGCCACCCAGATGTGGGAGGCTGGGCCTGATAGAGACCACAGGAGTTCTTTCACCCCTTCTTGATTGGTGGAGTTATCATCTGCCCCAGCACACTTGCACATATCCCTAATATACACAGTTTGGATTTGATTGGAAATACACATTTCTATCAGGTCTAATTCTTTAAATAAATAAAAAAAAAAAAAAAAAGTAAGGGGGAGATTTTCAAAGTCACATGTAGCAGTGATCAGACAGTGATTTGGACACAGTGATCATCCCAGCCAGTCCCCTCTAGGTCATCTTAGTTCAGACTGACAGTAAACATGAGCCATATTTGCAGCACTGATAGAGATTGGCCACAGTGGGTCAATCCTCTCCATGTCAGTTATTACATGACTTACTTCACCACCTCCCTGCCAGAGTGTAGCTGGGCCTGTAGCCTCTTAACTGTCCAAGCTTCCTTCTGTCCATCCCATTCCCACTCCCATGCGGCAGTTGGCGTCTTCCCTCGTGTGCTGAGGCAGATAACTGGGGCGTTAAGTCACGTGCTCTCTCAGAATGTGAGCATGGCAGTGTAATGTTAACTGGATGGGGGTCAGTCTTGCATAAAGGCGAGCACTCCTTCCAGCTCAGCCCCGCTGAGGGATCCCCCATTCCCAGACTTGCCCACAGAAGGAAAGGGGACGCTGTGATTGGTGGTGGTCCCCATGGGCTCTCCCTATACACTCTTAGTATATCTAACAGAAAGCCTTTGCGAAAGATTGCATTTTAATAAACATTGCTTAACTTTTCTGTGTCTAAAGTGGTGTTTTGACAGTTTGAAGAAAAAAAATGTTAGGCACCTAAATGCCATGTGAGTCTTTGAAAATTTCCCCCTAATTGTTTAAATGGCTTTCACTGCAGGTTTTAATTCAGGAACTTTGTCCTCTCTGTTGAACTGGGTTTGTTTCTGTCCCATGGTTTTCAGTGTTCCTGAAGAGCTATTAACTAGCTGTCAGCTACTTATGCAAATTAGGTGAACAGACAGTGAGGGTTTGCAGCAGCTAGTAGAAAAGCATCCTACTGCACCATTTAATTCTGCTGTGTCCTATAGTCTGTGGAAGCAGAATTAAAAGCAGGGTAAAGTACTTATGAAGTAGTAAATCTTTCCAGTTTTAACTGTTTGTTCTTCCTTCCTTCCTCTATTTACAACTAATAAAGAGACTATTTCTCCAATATTTCCATCCCAAGAGGCTGCACAGTTGTCAAATTCACAACCATGTACAGTGCCTGAAAACTTCCCTTTCTGTTACCAATAAGCCAAAAAGAATTCTCTTTCCATAAATATTTTTCCTTTGACACGAAAATCTTCAGTTGTTGAAATAGTTATAATCACATTTCAATTCCTTATTGGTCCCTTTGAAATCTGTAATGTTTTTGTTTGATACAGTCTGTTAAAAATGAGTTTAACTCAGAGGGCCTAATCCTGATCCCACTTGTGTTGGTGTAAATTAGGAGTAAGGCAGTAGATTTCAGTAGAATTACACTGGCAGGGCCGGCTCTAGGAAGTGCGGGGCCCAATTTGAACATTTTTGGTGGGGCCCCTGCAGGGATGACTAAAAAAAAAAAAACCACATATCTTCACGATCTGGCGACTTCAACAGCTGAGTTAAGGGAAAGTGGGTGGGTCAACTTTTGTGGCCTGCATCATGCGGGAGGTCAGACTAGATGACCATATTGGTCCCGTCTGACCTTAAAGTCTATGAGTCTATAAAAAAAAAGCCTTTCATTTCTTAGCAACCGGTTCCCTATAAAAAGTTCTGATTTAAGGGATGTGCCACAGTATGTATTTTTTGTACCAATAGGGTTACCATACGTCCGTATTTTCCCGGGAGGAATTTTTAAATTTAAAATTTAAAAATTCCTCCCGGACGGCGATTTAAGAACCAAAAAGCCTGACATATCCGGGAAAATACGGATGTATGTTAACCCTACCTAAAGTTTTTTTTTTAAAAGATGGGCCTGAACTAGAAATGAGCTCCGTTTCACATGTGTGGGTCCCCGTCACTCCCTGGGGGTGTGCTAGGGTGACCAGATGTTCCAATTTTATAGGGACAGACCCGATTGTTGGGTCTTTTTCTTATATAGGATCCTATTACCCCCCACCTCCGTCCTGATTTTTCACACTTGCTGTCTGGTCACCCTAGGATGTGCACATGTGTGGGTCCCAGCAGCTCCCTGCCCCCCTCATTGAAGCAGGTGTGCAGGGTTACTGTCCTGGGAACTGCAGGGCACCAATGGACATGGGGCTGGCTGGAGGCAGGGCAGGGGCTGACTGGAGGTAGGGTCTGGCTGCAGGCAGGGCAAGGGGTGCGGGGCTGGCTGGAGATGGGGGGTGTGGGGTGGGCTGGCTTCAGGCAGGGCCGCAGAGGGGTGCGGCAGGGGTTGCAGGGCTGGAGACAGAGGAGTGCGGGACTGGCTGGCTTCAGGCAGGGGGGTGCGGCAGGGGTTGGCTGCAGGCAGGGCAGGGGGTGCAGGGCTGGTGCGGGCAGGGGTGTGTGGGGGGCTGGCTGGCTTCGGGCAGGGCCGCAGGGGGTGCGGCAGGGGCTGGCTGTGGGCGGGGGGGCAGGGCTGGTTTCAGGCAGCGGCAGGGCAGGGGGGGCGGGGCTGGTGAGGGCAGGGAGTGAGGCAGGGGCTGGCTGCAGGCAGAGCAGGGGGTGCGGGGCTGGCTGGAGACAGGGCAGGCGGTGCAGGGCTGGCTGGAGACAGGCTGGCTGTGTGCAGGGGGTGCGGGGCTGGTGCGGGCAGGGGGTGCAGCAGGGGCTGGCTGCGGGCAGGGGGTGAGGGTACGGGGGTACAGCCCACCCTGTACGGTAAGTGCCCCCTCCTCCTCCCTCCCCCACCAGGGTAGCAGCAGCAGCCCGGGGCTCGGGGGCTATTTAAAGGGCCCGGGGCTCCCCTGCTTCCATCGCCCCGGCCCTGTAAATAGCCACCAGAGCCCTGGGGACGCGGCGGGGCTCCAGCGGCTATTTAAAGGGCCGGAGCGGTAGAACCAACGGGAGCCCCGGACTTTTTAAATAGCCCCCAGAGTCCCGCAGCCCTACCGCAGGGCTCCAGTAGTGGGGCTCTGGTGGCGATTTAAAGGGCCTGGGGCTCCAGCACCTGCTGGGAGCCCCAGGCCCTTTTAATTGCCCCCTGGGGAAGCCGGGCCACCCCGGTACGGCGCACCGGCTCTTGCCAGTACGCGGTACCGGGGCTTGGGCGTGGGGCCCTCTTAGGGGCGGGGCCTGATTCAGGGGAATTGGCCTAAAGCCGGCCCTGTACACTGGTATAAAACCAGTGCGTGTGAACCAAGAAACAGGGATTTCAAGCCTCTTAGTTTATCTGTTCAGTTTGGGACAGATTTTCACGAGTATTTACATGCCTAAATATGCTGATATGTCCCTTAAAAATTCCACTAGCTGCCTAAGCAAATTAGGGGCCTAAATCCTAACCTGTTGGTTGCTTTTGAAAATACCACTAGGCCCCTATCTACATATTTGGGCACTTAAATACTTTTGCAAACCTGGCCTTTTATTCCCAGCTGTATTTTTGTATTAAATGTTAACCCTCACAAGAGCAGCTACTCTCATATTTCTATCCTCTTAGGGCTGAATTTTACAACAGTATCTGAATCAGAACTAAAAAAATAAGTCCTTTCCAAGTCTGGATTTAAATAGGACTCAAAACAAGTCAAGATATCTTCAGATCTGTGGATTTAAAATCGAAACCCCACACACATACACTGAAATGTGAAGTGTTTCAGATTCAAGCTCCCAGTTTTGTCTTCTCTCTGTAAATGACTAAATTTGAGAAATCTATGCCTATTAGCTCTCCAAAGTGAAGAATTTCAGCAAATCACAGCTCAAGATAACATTGAACTTTTACATCACAATAACCCTGATATCTGAGAGAAACTAGAGGCAAAACTTCCAGCCACCCACCAGTCTGTTTCTACATACAAATGAGCATCTGCGTGCATAGATTGCTCATCCAACTACACTTTGCAAACATAGCTCTGCAATTTGCATATGCAAATTTAGGGCTTTTCACATTCAAATAAAAGCACCTGCAAGCATCTTTGAAAATGTTGCTTTGCTTTTGTTTAATCAGATCAGTCCTTATCAATGCATGTCACATTTTTCAGCAGCTATTCCTCAAGCCCTTATTGTTTTCATCCCTGCCCTCAGACAATTAGTCATTGACTCAGATCATCTGCTAAAGTGGCATGAACAGACAATGGGAAGTCCAAGAAAGACGATGCATTGAACTTACAAACACTCACAAGACAAAGAACATTTTTTAAATGTTGTAGTTTGTTGCATCTTCTTTTCTCTTGCAGAATAGGACTGAGCATTATAGATGGAACAAGAGGAAACTAATGATTTACTAATCTACTTGTTGCTTGATACACTCCAAACCCATAAACATTGTCCTTTAAATGGCAGCTTGTATCGTCTACCAGGTCCCTATCCAGCTGCCATGTCCTCAAACTTTCATAAACATTCTTGCAGGTGCAAACACTTGTGTACAACCTTGGAATAATCTAGCAGTTGCACACTTGAGTGGGTATTAAACTATATAAAAGGCACACACAAGTCGTAGACCATTTGTAGACAATTCCCGCTGGAAGCACAGATGTAAGTATGTCCAAACGAATTCTGAGTACACTAGGGGAGGCTGCCAATTGAAAATTTGCTCTCTAATCTGAGAAAATAGAATAGCTGCTTAGCAATAAGATGCTTCAGGAGGAAATACTATTCTAATTTCTAGCCTGAGGCAGTAAGTTTCACTGAATAGCTTCTACTTTGTCTAACCTCTGAACTCTCTTAAAAGTAAGGAATATTTGTCAGAAACAAGAAGGAATGGAGATTTACCGCTCTGCATTCACAAAATGTATCTCAGAGAGATGTTCAGGAGCTTTACCTTTCTTAGGCAACTTTTACATAAGTATTCTGTCTCTAATAAGGAAGGACTAATACACTCGAATAAGTATTTCTTGTATTCAGATTTTACCCTGGAACTGAATCTCTGAAAGGGGTCCCAGTTGTGTCAGCATCTGATACATTTTCGGGTGGAGGTACTATAACATTTCAAGATAATGCAGTTAGACCACAGGATTGCTGATAGTAATCTTCATGCTGAGTATCTGAACTTAGAATTAGTGAATGTCAAAAAGCAGCAGCATGGCAGGTGCCATTAGTAGTGGCATCAGAAGATAGGGTGCAAGGTTGAGTGTTGATACTGATGGTTTTGAAAGCCTGGGAAGAGAGAGAAAGGCTCAGAAGATTGGGGGGCGGGGGGAGGGGGAAGAGGAAAGACCTGAGAAGAAAGATTTAAGAGCATTATATAGAGATGCTTGGAGGCAGATAGGGTTGGTGGTGCATATGATGTAGAGATACTGATTAGATTTCTTATTGTGTTTATTAATTTATTTCATGTAGCTCGATAAGCAGCAATCAAATTTGGGTCACTGCCAATTTGGACAGGATTTGAACCAGTGATTTAGAGGTATAACCCACCATATATTTCAGAGTGGTAGCCATGTTAGTCTGTATCAACAAAAAGAACGAGTACTTGTGGCACCTTAGAGACTAACATTTATTTGAGCATAAACTTTCATGGGCTAAAACCCACTTCATTGGATGCATGCAGTGGAAAATACAGTAATATTATCCAGTATCCATGCACCAACCTGTCCTCTTTAGAATCTGTGTTTGAAACGAGGCAGTTTGCACTTGGTTTCCAGATCACTCGTGATTACAGAAGTGTAGTTTTGTTAGTCCAGGAGACAAAGAAAAAGAAAAACAAAAGCAAATCTGTGGGTGGGAAAGGATGAGTGAGAGAACAAACCACACGTGACAGATGTTAGTCATATTGCTTAATGCACTACTGGAAGGTGCTCAGATACTATGATGATGAGGGTGATATAAGAACGTTTATAGAATAGAAACATTTGTTGGACCAATAAAAGGACAAGCTTTTGAGACTCACATCAGTTTGCCTTTCAAACTGATGATGTGGGCCAGTGATCCAGAATATTGCCATCTCTCATTCCAATAGCAGATTGGGGCAGTGAGCTAAGACTGTCTGACAGGTAATGATTCCTGAAGAGATGTAGGATTTGTTTTGCTATCAATATGCACTAGTAAATAGCCAAGTACAAGGAGACAAGACCAAATCCTATAAAGTACACTATGGACAAGCCGATTCACTATTGGCCTGCCACCTCACGGGCGGGTGTGGTGTATTTCCACTCTAGCACCCTTGCTAACAGTCACTCAGGTCCTGCAATGGACTCTGTTCTCACACCTTGTTCTCACAGCTTGACTATCTGGCAAAGTTATGTTTTAATTCCACAAGTACCACAAAGTCCAAATGTCCCCAAAACAAACACACACACCTACCCCAAGTTATGTTGGGCTTGTACGCCTCTTCTTCGAGTCCAGTAGGGGAACCCCATCCTACCCTCTGTTCTGCATTCTGCCCCAGGTCCCCTGTATTAGGCAGCTAGGTCTGCTCCTTGAGATGCACTGCTGCTTCCCTGGGGCTCTTCGTACCTCTGAGCACCATGTTTTTCTTCCCTGAAGCCTGTGCTCAACACAGCTGATCCTCTGGTTCTCAGACCTCTGGCTTCTCCCAAGGTCCTCCTGACTCCATCTTTCTCTCCTGGAATGCCACTCCTTCAGGCCTGCCTTTCTGTGCCTGGCCCCATTCTATCCCTGTGGCCTTCTTCCATCTGCCTTCACCAGGCCATTTCCAGAGAGAAGGAACTCCCTACTGCCTCTCTCCTGGGTTTCTCTGTCTTTGGTCCTTCTCCTGGACATTCCCTGTATCTTTCACTTCCTTATTTTATGAAGTTGACCCAGCTGCTCCCCAGCTGGGTCTAATAAATCAAGCCTGATACATCCTCCAAGTGCAGCAAGGTAGAATAATTGAGCTCTCGAACCCCTGAAATACTTTAGTTCACCTGTATGGTGTAAACACCTCAGGACATGCATCTCTTCAGGTGAGTTAAGCATTCAACACCTTTCAGGATCAGGTCCCTAATTCCACAGATGGATTCTGGTCACTACATAAGGCAGCATAAATCAATCGACTCAGGCCTCTTGGGAGCTGAGTGCCTTCAACTCCCATTGAAATTGATGGAAGTCAAGAGTTCTCAGCATTATGCAGGATGGTGCTCAATCCAAATAAATCATGAGTGGATTTTGAGTTTCTCACTAAAACCCCATTGCTTGACTTTGCTCATGTTCTTTTCTAGGTAAGGTTTGAATGTCTCTATTGGGAGCATTTTCTGTTTACTTTCCACATGACAACAATTTATGATAATTGATGTGATGCCATGTTATGACATCAATATTAATAGCATCACATCAATAATAAGATGGCTCTATTTTTCCTGACCTGTGGAAGTTTTCAGAAACTACATCATATATGGCTATTATTTTCTGAAGAATATAGCTCACTTCAAAAATACTAGGATAGTGTACAGGAAAACAGAACAACTCACATACATCAAAAAGTACTGCGAAACAGGACAGTCTTAAATCTAATCTTAAAAAGGTAGAGCCAGATTCTGTTCTGTTCCACACATGCAGCCTAGTTGAAGCCAGAGGTCTTGCACATATGTAAACATGAGCAAAAAAATGTGCAACTGAGGGCTCCGTGAGTGACTCACTGAACTGAACCTGAAACTGCACAGGATTCCTTCAAAAAGGTACCCAGATTACATATTTAGAAATAGTGCAAGGCCTGAGTGGTGCCACAAGAAGATTGCAATCTGGAAGGAGCACTCCTTGGAGAGACAAATAGAAATTAAGGGCAGTATTCTGTCCCTGGTTTCCACAGGAATCAGAGGGTCTGTGCGCTGCAGATTAAGACCTCAGTAGGAAGTGAAGTTGAGTGAGCCAGAACTCCTGTTGGTGTCCCCTACCTACGTGGACTAGGGTGGAGCATGTGTGTAAAGGTATAGCCTGCCTTCCCCCTCTCCCTCCTTATCTCCTTTCTGAATGGTAGCACACCCATGGGATCAACAGAGAGATTGTGCACCCCCAGGTCCTACACCATTGCAACCAATAGAAGATTTGCCATTGATTTGAGTGTGAACAGGATCATGCCCCAGCAGAGTACAGGCCAGGCTCTGTGCAAGGATAAAAAGAGTAGAGCTCCTTGCAACCTGCTCCACTCTCATTCAATGGCCCCTGCAGGAACTGGCCAGGATCTGGACTTAAATATAATGGAGCTGTAGAGAAATTTAAATAAATAGAGCTAATTTCATACCTGGGACAACAATTCTATTGAATTCAGTGGAGTTACACTTCAAATGAATTTGGCTTAAAAACTATTATTTTAAAACCAACCCAAAGACTAATGGGGATAGCGGGTCAAAGAAACCAGGGAGAAATTACAACTGTTTTCCCATTGTCCAAATTCAAAATGTTGTTGAAAAATGTAACAAAACGTCGCATATTTCAAACATTTTGACCACCCCCCTCTATGAATGGGCAACCAGTGCGAATAACAATGAATGTAAGCATCAAAAATGCCTCTCTCCCCCTCCAGCTTCAGAGGTGAGGAAGCTTTATCTGGCCTAGCAGTGCAAAGAAAACCCTACACCTCTTTTAGGATTGCCATCCCATAGCCCTTGTTGGCACTCAGCCTCCTTGTGGGCTTGAAGAAGGGAGATGGAGGCTAACTTGGCTGGTAGGCTTATATTGTGCTGTTCTGTCCAGCTGATGGTTCCTGCATATCAAGGTAGGGCTTTTAAGCCCTTTCTCCTTGGCTGAAGGTGCCATTCTGCCCTGGGAAGTGAAGCTTCTCCCTCTTGGGATAGGAATAGAACCAGATTATTGGATCTTGCTGTGAGCATCCTGGGAGGCTAGGAAGGAGTTTTTAATTAAAAATTGACCTGGGAAGGGTGTGTTTTTTTACACTTTCCTTTTGGCAGCCCAGGGAGCCAGTGAATAGGTTATGTTGCAAAAAATCATTTTGTCACAACTTGGCAGATGCCTAGTGCAGGTATTTATTTAATAGGGCGTCCCTGCTATACCAGAATTGAAGTGGATTAGGAAAAGGTGTATCCTAAAAAAAAATAGGTGGGAAACGTGTCTGAGGTTCCTAATACATAGAAACATAGGACTGGAAGGGGCCTCTTGGGTCATCATGGGCAACCCCTTCATAGATTCCCATTCATAGACTTATTGAACTGTATCTTAAAACTAGTTAGGATGTTTTCCCCTACAACTCCTATTGGGAGGCTGTTCCAGAACCTCACACCTCTGGTGGTTAGACACTTTCTTCTAATTTCCAGTCTAAATATATTCATGGTCAGTTTATACCCATTTGTTCTTGTGCCAACTTTGTCTTTTAGGCTAAATAACTCTTCTCGCTCGCTGGTCTTTAATCCCTTGATGTATTTATAGAAAGTGATCCTATCCTCTCTCAGGCTTTATCTGGTCCAGAGAGGAGACAACGCCATATTTTCCACCCCCTTAACCTTCATACAAAGCAAGGGCAGTGGGCTCCCAGCAACTACGCTGGGATCAGGTTAATGGGAATGAGGACCATAGCCCTCACCTAAGTGTGACAGGGTGGTGGGGGCCTAATCGCAGCCCTCCACCCATTGGCATGGATTATGGAAGGAATGATGACCTACACTGGTTGAATTATTGCACAGTAGTTCCTGACAGGTTACTTATAGTTGTGGCATAGTTGAAGCATATGCCTGATGTTTTGTCTTTCTTCCTATTATGAATGGAACAATTATATAAAAGTATTCTGAAGTCTATTCTGTGACTAATGAGTCCAGATCAGGATTTAGTGAGGGCATTACAAGCTGTTTTGTTCAATCTGGAACAGTTAAAGAAAAGTACAACGTATGCCAACACAGCAAAATCTGCATACAGACTAGCCTTTACAAGCAAGCTTGAATCCAGCTAGTGGGGGTAACAACAGCAGTGAAGACAGCACAGCACAGGTAGTACAAGCCCAGTACTCGTCTCACTAGCCCACTCTGAAGCCTGCACTGTCCTATCTCCACTGCTATTGTTAACCATGCTTACTGGATTCAAGCTAACTCAGGTAGGGTATGGCCTGCACAGTTTTTGCTGTGTAGACATACCCTTCATTTGTGTCTTGAAGCCTTGAAAAGGCTTCTATTTGTTGTTACAGTGTTGTCCTGTCTTTTATCTACCATGTGGAAGTACTACCTACAAATGCTTTTAGAACTAACTTCTTGCAGCAACAGGAAAGGCTGGGAAGCTTGGCTAACAATTTCCAGTAGCCCACATATGAAACATGGACTAATGTTTTAGCTCAGGAATTCTCAACAAATTTCATACTGTAAGCCACAAATTACTGGGAAAATTTCCTTTTGGAGAACCTCCTCTTTTATTCATGCTCTTATAACAATCCAGTGGCATCCAGAGCAATTTCCTTACATAGAAAACTATAATGTCTTTTTAGTTGTCTCTAATGCAACATGACAGCTCAAATCAAGGAAAAGGAAACAGTAAAGCTAGAGGTGACCAATAGGAGCTGGGGCTAAAAAATCTTGTCCCAAGTGATTGGTGATGGAGGGCTTTTTGTTTGTTTTTTGAAAAAAATGCAGATTTGGTGACATTGCCACATTTTGTGAATTCATGCTGGCTTCAGCAAATTGCTTGTTTTACAAAAAATCAAAATGTTTCATTTTTGACATTTTCAAAACAAAATATTTCAGGATTTTTCAGTTCCACATTATTTTGTTTGGGAATTTTCCATAATGTTATTAGATATCTTCAAAACTGTTTTAAAAATGTTTCATTTTGGGCTGAACAAAAAACATTTCAATCAACCTAAAATGAAATTTTCTTAAAAACTTTTGAATTTACCAAAATGTTTTAAAAAATTCAGTTCCAGTTTAACTATTTTTATTCATTTATTTTTCAGAGCTGCCAACAAATTGAAAAACCCATTATTAATTCAGTTCTAGTGTGACCAATCCATTTTCTCCATTTCACCATCAACTGCTCCATGAACCCTTAGTGGCCAACAGACCACAGATTAGCAGTCACTGGTTTAGGAGATGGAGGAATGGTTAATTTTTAAGAGGTACCAAATAAGCAATAGTGACATGACCTAGATAAGGATCCAGAGTAAAACGAAAGAGACAAATACTGCTGAAACAAGTGTTGGAAGCTATCAAACGGTACTGATATCAACAAGATGTGGCCCAAAACGAACCTACAGACAGACAGTCTCCATTAACAATACTCAATGCTTGCACTCTTAAAATCAAAAAGATATAAGACAACCACACATAGAAAGCCTGTTAGACAATCAGTAATATGGTTACTAACTTCAGTAAAGAAAATCTGAAAGGAACAGTAGCGTGGAGATTTTCAAAGAAGCTTGAGGAAATTAGTCACTCAAGCTATACATTTTTAAATGCTTTAAGCACACAAGATTCTGATAGATGCCTAGTGGAATTTTCAAAAGTGCTTTCAAAATCTGCCCCATCCTCCCATTGAATTTCAGTGGGAGTTGGGCACCTAAACCCTTTGAAAATTCCCAGACTAGATCAGAGTATAGAGGATAATGAAACTCATGTGACTAGAGCAGAATGGAAAACAGAAATAAATTGTGGACTTATTCCAACAAAGAACATTTTCTGTCATTAATTTTCCATCTGTAATTTTAGAGAAAGCAGAAAATGTCTAAGCTTCCTCTACACATGGCTTGTTCAGTTCCTCATGAAGCTGCACAGGGGTAACCAACATTGATCTGCTTGACCTTTACAAACCCTTTACTATTATTTCCCGGGTTTTAGAATTTCTTATTTCTTCTTCTAAAATATACATATTGCTTGGAATAGAAAAATTCCTGTGGTAGTTCAGTTACTGTGATAATTGTGGGTGAACGCTGACATAATAGCAACCACTTTAATCATAATAAGAATAAGTGAAGGACATGCATTGGGCTACAGCAACATTTCAGCAATATGCATATGTTATACAGCAGCTATTACTGCTATACACATGTTCATATATACATATAAGGCTAGATTTACAAATGATGCCTGTAATGTAGTATAGGTTCAACTGTAGAAATGTGACAGATACACAGTAATGTATGCAATTGTATTGTACATATAATCTCAAATATGATTGTTATGTTTGGTAGCTCTGTCATATTTACTTTAGAGTAGAACCAAATATTTCTCACTTCCTGACTACTTCATACAAAAAAACCCAAACAAACAACCCTCCCTCCCCCAAACACACACCCTAAACACTAAAAATAGTTACAGTGTTAAGAAAACAAGGTGAGCATCTATTATAGTATATCAGAATTCATAAAGGTCAGCCACATTTTGGAAACATGTAGACTTCAGAAAAAAAAACACAAGGTCACTTTTAGCAAATCCGAAAACTATTGTATTGCATGTTGATTACTGACAGAAGACAAAGCCATCTGGTATGTAAACTCAACCTCAGCAGATGCAATGCATTTGGAAAGTGAAGCATTCATTTTTATTGTGAACTAAAATTAGATCTAAAGTGTGCTCAAAAGCATAACTAAAACAGATTGTCCCTTCTAGCACTCATGTTGCAGACATTAATAAGGCCTGTATTTGCTGATTCTATGTTCAGACCTTTGATCTGCTTATTATCCCTGTCAAGCTATTAAATGGAAAACATCTTTCCTTCAACCAAATATAACTCCAAGCAATCATCTAAATGGTTCTCTTAAATTTGTTAGCTGTTCAAAGTTGCCAGTTTCTTAAGAAATTATGTTTTACCTTTAAAATCGTGCACTATGAAAATTCACCTTTCTAGTCACTTCTAAATCTTTAAAATAAAGAAAAAGAAAAAGTAAACAGATAGAAATGTTTGAGAGAGGCTCACTTTGATACGTCACATATTGTAATGGCCACTGTTCTTTGAACAGTAATATCACATTTGCTCTGCTATAGTAATGGTGGTGTCCAACTAAATTTTTGTTCTAAGTTAATATTTTGCATGCTAGCTAGTTCATTGTAAATTAGGCCATTTATCTCTAGAGAGTTGGGTTAAATTCAGTGTAAGTGGGCACAATTGTACTGAGTAAGCAGAGTTGTACTAACTTATGCCAGTGGTGAGTTTGGTCTTGGATTCAAATAATGGCAATTTGGAAAGGAAAAAAAAATGCTGATCTCACCTAAGACCTTTGCAGTTATTTGTGATCAAAGTCACCATGCAGTTTTGCTCATTCTTATTTTCTGAACTGAATTATCTCAAAATTAGAATGCTCAGCACCTCATAGGATTAAGCACAGTGTCTCCACCATTCTCCTGCTCCAAATCTTACCTCCCGGACTGCTCCTTTTTCACACCACTTTCTCTTAAGCCAACTGTGACGAGGCTTTTAGGCTTTATCCTTAACAGTTTTTTTTTTAACTGTCTTTCCCCCTTGACACCTCACTTCCTAGTTCCCAGTATCTATGCAGACAATACTGAAATCCCCATCACCATTAACCTCCTCTCCATTTTTTTTTTAAATCTCCTTTGTAATTTTCTCAGGGCCACCCGGGGGGGGGGGGGGGGGGCAAGTGGGGCAATTTCTCCCAGGCCCTGGGCCCCTCAGGGGCCCCCACAAGAATATAGTATTCTATAGTATTGAAACTTTTTTTTATGGAAGGGGCCCCTGAAATTGCTTTGCCCCAGGACCCCTGAATCCTCTGGGTGGCCCTGAATTTTCTTACCTTGACTCTGGCGGCTTCTACTTAGATCAAAAATTTCCTACTTCAGAATTATTCAAAGTCTTAAGTCATTCTTCTGGGTCCTGTTTTTCCTATTTGACTCCATTATCTGTCTCCTTGATACTGAACTTAAATGTGCTCCCAAGGGCAGAAATCTGGGGATCATCCATGATTCCAGATTTTCATTTACCTCCCACATCTCTCAACATACCTGGAATATATCCAGAACACATCCTACCTTGACCCCACTTTTCGGGGGGGGGGGGGAAAGAGAGCGAGAAAAAACTTTATTCATACCTTGTTTGCTCCACTTCCAGTCTTGACTGCTGCAGTTCCCTCTTACTTTGTTCCTAAATCCCAAGTCTCTGGCAGTCAGTCTACTCTTCACAGCATATGATTGATGCTCACTATAAAGCATTATGTATAGGCCCCACAGTGTTCCTACACCCTGCCTCAGGAAAGGAGCAGTGAAGGTAGGTCTTGCCTAGAGAGATCTCGTGGAAGCAGTCAATCAGAGCCCAACAGGCTCAGATAAACTGGAGGACCTTAGTAGTTCATTTCCTTGCTAAGACCAGAGGGACAAGGCAGAGTAGGGTAGGGTGCTTCTCACTGGCCAAAGATGTTTGAGGGATAACTAAAGTTTGGTTCTGGCTGTTTGTTTGCTTAAGCTGGGAGAGAGAGGACCTAAGAATTTTAACCCTAAGGTAAGGGGTGAAGATAAAGAAGCCAGGTGGGAAGAGGCCCAGGGAAGTAGCAGCAACAACTTGAAGTGAACAGTATGTGGCTGTTTATGAGGTCTCTGGGTGAACCTGAAGTACTTGGTGGGCCCAGGTTCACCTACAGGCCACAAGTAAAGTAGCGTAAATCTCACAAAGGGGAAGCCCAAACAAAAGATTATATTTAAAGGGGTCCCGAGCCAGGACTGAAGTGTCTAGTAAGGGCAAATAGACTATTTGTTTATCAGACTGTTTAATACCCTGGAAGGGGTTATTTAGACTTTGTGACTTGGCCAGAGGGCCAAGCCATGGAAGAGCCACCAATGGTGGCCTGCTGGGGAGAGAAAGGAATTGCAGGACCACACCAAGCTGCTAGGAGGTGCTCAAGAGGCAAATGCCCCCATTACAAAGGCACTATGTGACTATAAATGCATTGCATGTCACCAGAAATCTTCCTTGGAAACACAGCTTTATTTTGTACAGCTGGGGGAAATTATTATATTAGCCTTGTTTAACTTCCCTCACTGTTTCATCCCTAGACACAGCAGATTCATACCAGCAGCTTTTACGAGCATTACACTTGCTTTACATTGGCTTTTAACCAGCTTGATTCTGGTGCCAAATTAGGAACATTAAACATCTCCTGGTTTTGCTTTGTTTACAGAGTCAGTGTTATAGCAGCAACTATCAAAAGTCAACTCCACTCCAGTTCTAGGGATGGTTCCAGAGTAGGAGGAGACGACATTCTGGAAGCCTAACTATCGCAAAGGGCAACAGAGACATGCAATCATCTCTCAGAAATTTACTGCCTGTCATCTGATATTGCTTAATTATAGCTCCTGGGTGGTTAAACCAGTGAAGCAGTCTGACTGGCTATATATTGCAAAGTACTTCATAAGTTTCCTCAAAAACAGCTCATGCATGCTCATTTTCTGTTATTGGCTCCTTTCAAACATGTATATTTTCAGTGTTAGAAACTCTTTGGTAATTAGGTTTTGTCGGTTTTGACTACAGAGGAGGGAGTACATAGTGCAGTTTACTGAGATCTGGTGTCCATTATCAATTCAAATCAGAAAGCTGTCACAGGTATATGAGCCATAATGGAACATTGCATTGTCCAGATTGTAAACTCCTCGATTCCACTGGCGAGCAGATATTTGTATGAGTAGTCCCATTGAACTACTCACCTCTACGTGTAATAGGCTCAGAATCTGGCCCGTACAATAACCAAGGATATTCATTAAATAAACAATTTATATTCAGTCTGCATGTGTAAATAATGTTCAATATACTTTCTCTTTCCATGGACTTTGACAGAATGTCTGTATGGGAGGCCCCTTTCACATTATAAATCTGCACAAAATAAAAGCACCTGTATATAAAATAGAAACCCATGATGAAACAACAAACTTTGTTTTGCTTCAATATATCAAACTTCAATGAATTCAAAACCCCTCTCACAATGTTATAAGAAACCACTAAAAAAATTAAGTAAGTGGCAGAAGAAGGTCCACTGGTGATGGTGCATATCCGCATTAGTGACACATTTTCAGGGGATACCTCACAGATTATAGACAACTTCAGGAAACTCTAAAGGCTGATGAAGGAGAGGAATGTCCAAATTATCTTCCTGGAGATCCTTCCTGTCCCACAAGTGAAGGAAGTTTCTGGAAGTGTCCTACAGGCAAGTAAATGGTGTAAGGTAGAGGGTTACGGTTTTGTGGAACATTGTACAATTTGAAAGACCTCCATCTCAGTAGAAAGGGAACCAATCTCCTTGGGGACAAGCTAGCAATGCTAGTCAGGAGGGGTTAAACTAACAACAGAAAGGGAAGGGGAAGAAAGGAACAAAGAGTGCTCATTTAGCACAAAGATCAAGAAACTGAGAACAGAATTAATCAAGGCAACAAAGGACAAGAACAGAAGAAATT
This sequence comes from Emys orbicularis, assembly GCF_028017835.1. Taxonomy (NCBI): domain Eukaryota; kingdom Metazoa; phylum Chordata; order Testudines; family Emydidae; genus Emys; species Emys orbicularis. The sequence goes on from NC_088691.1 coordinate 89,061,902, forward strand.
TTACTTGTCTATGGTAGGAGCCTGAGTAAAAACAGAAGTACATGAAATTGCTCATTTTGAGAAAAAAAAAATCTACCTAATTGGTTTTACTGAAACCTGATGGGAAGCTTCACATGATTGGAATGTTAAGATTAAAGGTTTTAACCTATTTAAGAAAGGCCAAGTGAACAAAAGGGGAAGGGCCTGGCATTCTGTCAAAAGTAGCATTACCTATTTCTGAGCCACTGATAAAAAACAGAAGTAAATAATTGTGAATGCTTATGGATCAGTGTTCTAACCAGGGCTTAAATTCTAGAGTATTTCCCAGATCCTCCCACCCCCCACCCAACATACTATAAAAACTCCAGGGGGGGTTGAAAATATTTACTGGAGCTCTACTCTGGACAGCTCTGGCTGAATTTAAGCTCTGGTTCTAACAGATGAAGTACTGGTAGGGGTCTGCTACAGAAAATAGATGTCACTAGAGAACAGGATAACCAGCTCCTTGAGCACCTATCTATAATGTGCTCTTAACAAATTGAAAAAACAGCTTTGTCATATGGGGGACTTCAATCTGAATGATATATGCTGGAGGTGTCATACTGCCAATGCTAAAAACACATCCTTTGAATTTCTAAAGTTTAGAGAAGACAAAAGCTCCTAACTCAAAATGTGACATTCGCCAGGGAATTTTATATTAGACCTTATCTTGACAGATAAAAGAAACTGATCACAGAATTTTAAATTAATTGTACCTTAGATACAAGTGACCAGAACATGGTTATATTTGTAAGTGCAAACAGACTAGAGTCCAAACAAGTAAAATATATTTATACATATATACTTGGTGCTTTAAATGAATCATTTTCATAAAGCCAAAAACAATTGAGCCAGATCAATTGGGGGAAAGAATTTAAATAGACAAAATGTGAGTAATTGGAATCTGTTTAAGAACACTTTATTAAATGCCCAAAATAAGCCAACCTGACTTAGAGGGAAACAGAAAGCAGAGATTATATAAATAACAAATGGAAGAAAGAGAAAGTTGATAGCTTCTGATTTATGTCCTTTACTAGGAACTGTAGAAAATTAAAAGGGGAAGCAAACGGATAACAGAAGTAATCTGTGGCTTGCAGAGTTAAAGGATAATAACGAGGAGTTTTTAAAATACATTAGAAACAAAAGGAATCCTAACAATGATATTGGTCCATTACTAGACGGAAATAGTAGAACTGTCAATGCAGATAAGGCACATGTGTTGAATAAATACTTCTGTATTTGGTGGGGGGCAGGGGAAGAGAATGTAATATGATATACTTTTCATTTCAACATTAACTAAGGTGTGTGCTAAATAGCAGCTACTAAGGCTAGACATTTTTAAAAATCAGCAAGTTATCCAGGCCTGAATCCATGAGTTTCCAAGCAGCTGGCCAAGATGCTCTCTGAATCAATATTGCTAATCAACAACTCTTTGTACACTGGGGAAACTCCAGAAGCCTGAAAGAAAACTAATGTTATACCAATATTTTAAAAGGGTAAACCTGACAACTATGGTAATTATAGGCCTGTCAGCCTGACATACATTCTGGGCAAGATAATGGAGCTACTGAGAGGCGACTCAATTAATAAAGAATTAAAGGAGAGTAATATAATGCCAGTCGATATGTGTTTATGGAAAATAGGTCTTGTCAAATTAACTTCATATTTTTAAATGAGATTATAAATTCAGATGATAAAGGTAATAGTGTTGATGTAATATACTTCTGTGAGGCATTTGACTTGGTACTGCATAACAGTTGGATTAAGAAATGACTAGAACAATACAAAGTCAATATGGCACACATTAAACGGATTAAAAACTGGCTAAGTGACAGGTCTGAAAATGTAATTGTATTCAGAGAATCTTCATTGAGCAGTTGTGTTTCTAGTGGGGTCCCACAGGGATCACCTCATGCTCCCTCTCCCCCTCTCCCCCAACATGCTAAGATTTTTTATCAGTGACCTGGAAGAAAACAAAATCATTACTGATAAAACATGCAGATGACAAAGATTAAGGGAGGACAAGGACAAGACACTGTACAGAATGATCTGGACCTCCTGGTAAACTGATCTCAAGCAAATAATGTGTTTTTGATGCAGCCAAAACTAAAGTCATACTTCAAGAAACAAAGAACTTAGGCTGTCCTTACAGGATGGGGACAGCAGAGACTATGAAAGACTTGGTGGGGAGGTCTTGATGGATAATCAGCTGAACATGAACTAGCAATGCAACATGGTGACAAAAAAGGCTAATGTAATTTTTGGCTGTATAAACAGGTGCATCTTGAGGAATAGAGAGGTTGTATTACCTCTGTATTTGGCCTTGGTACAATGGATAGTGGAATAAAGTGTCCAGTGCAATTGTGGTATCCACAGTTCAAGAAAGCTGTTGATAAAATGAAGCAGGTTCAGAGAAGATCCAAAAGAATTATTTAAAAATTGGGAAACATACCCGACCATGAAAAACAGATTGAACTCTGAGTCTCCCTTAACAAAGAGAAGGTTAAAAGTTGACTTGATCAGAGTAGAAGGACCTACATGGGGAGCAGAAATCTAGTAGCAGATGACTATTCAATCTAGCAAAGAGTTAACCTGATCCAATGGCTGGAGGCTGACGCTAGACAAATTCAGATGAGAAGTAAGGTTCAAGTTTGTAAAAGTGAGAGTAATTAACCATTGGACCAAGTTGCTATGGATGGTGATGGATTTTTTTTAACTCAATATTGAATGTTTTTCTTAAAGTTATGCTGGAGTTCAAACAGGAATTGATTCAGGTCTGTATTGTACATGAGGTCAGACCAGATAGTCCTAGTGTTCTCTTCTGGGCTCATAATCTACTAAATTATTATTTTTTTAAACTAAGTCAATTTGGTCAGACAAGCCACATTTCTAGATTCAGTGGGTCCATCATATTAAGAGTATCTAGGTGCGCTAGACACATCTCTGATATCCCTCCGATACTGCAGCATGGAAGAGACAAAGTGTTGCAAGAGTTTTCAAACACATGCAACTTTACAGAGAATTCTCTCTTTACCCTTATATAAAAGGTACAACATTCTGCAGTAATAATCAAAAACTCTGCAAACAATATGATTCATGATAGCATTTTGAATCATTTAGGAAGCCTACTTTAGTGCTCCCAGTTAACAAGGTCCTGATCCAACACACATTGAATACAAATGGAGTCTTATCAACTTGAATGGGCTTTGGATCAGGCCGTAAGTCCTCATGCAGAAAACTCTTCAATTACAGGTTACTCTGCAGTCCCCAGCTGTACAGTTGCACTGTTGATCAGTAGTTAGAAAGTGCTATAGAGTTGGCAAACATATGTCCTCCCACCCAGAACCAGAGTATCATAGAGAGACAGCCAGGCAATATTTTTCAAGTAGCTCAGAAAGTAAGTAATTGGTGGAGGAAAGGAATAACACCCTCCCAGATTCCAGTTACACAAACTAGCCATGATTAGGGGGCTGGAGTAAATGACTTATGAGTAGAGGCTGAGGGAACTGGGATTATTTAGTCTGCAGAAGAGAAGAATGAGGGGGGATTTGATAGCTGCTTTCAACTACCTGAAAGGGAGTTCCAAAGAGGATGAATCTAGACTTTTCTCAGTGGTACCAGATGACCGAACAAGGAGCAATGGTCTCAAGTTGCAGTGGGGGAGGTTTAGGTTGGATATTAGGAAAACACTTTTTCACTAGGAGGGTGGTGAAGCACTGGAATGGGTTACCTAGGGAGCTGGTGGAATCTCCTTATTGGTTTTTGAGGTCAGGCTTGACAAAGCCTTGGCTGGGATGATTTAGTTGGGGATTGGTCCTGCTTTGAGCAGGGGGTTGGACTAGATGACCTCCTATGGTCCCTTCCAACCCTGATATTCTATGATTCTAGGAATATGCTGTTAGCCTTCTTGGCAACAAGGGCACACTGTTGACTCATATCCAGCTTCTCATCCACTGTAATTCCCAGGTCCTTTTCTGCAGAACTGCCTCTTAGCCAGTCGGTCCCCAGCCTGTAGCAGTGCATGGGATTTTTTTTTTTTTTTATAATGGAGATATCCTATCTCCTAGAACTGGAAGGGACCTTGAAAGGTCATCGAATCCAGCCCCCTGCCTTCACTAGCAGGACCAAGTACTGATTTGCCCCAGATCCCTAAGTGGCCCCCTCAAGGATTGAACTCACAACCCTGGGTTTAGCAGGCCAATGCTCAAACCACTGAGCTATCCCTCCCCCCGGATTCTTCCGTCCTAAGTGCAGGACTCTGCACTTGTCCTTGTTGAACCTCAGATTTATTTTGGCCCAATCCTCCAATTTGTCTAGGTCACTCTGGACCCTACCCCTATCTTCCAGCATATCTACCTCTCCCATCAGCTTAGTGTCATCCGCGAACTTGCCGAGGGTGCAATCCATCCCATCATCCAGATCATTAATGAAGATGTTGAACAAAACCAGCCCCAAGACCGACCCCTGGGACACCCCGCTTGATACCGGCTGCTAACTAGACATCGAGCCATTGATCATTACCCTTTGAGCCTGACTATCTAGCCAGCTTTCTATCTACCTTACAGTCAATTCATCCAATCCATACTTTAACTTGCTGGTAAGAATACCATGGGAGATCGTATCAAAAGCTTTGCTATAGTCAAGATATATCACATCTACCACTTTCCCCATATCTACAGCGCTAGTTATCTCATCATAGAAGGCAATCAGGTTGGTCAGGCATGACCTGCCCTTGGTGAATCCATGTTGATTATTCCTGATCACCTACCTCCCCTCCAAGTGCTTCAAAATGGATTCCTTGAGGACCTGCTCCATGATTTTTTCCCAGGGACTGAGGTGAGGCTGACCAGTCGGTAGTTCCCTGGATTCTCCTTACCTTTCTTAAAGATGGGCACTATATTTCCCCTTTTCCAATAGTCTTGGACCTCCCCAAATCACCACGAGTTTTCAAAGATAATGGCCAATGGCTCTGCAATCACATCAGCCAACTCCCTCAGCACCCTCGGATGCATTAGATCCGGACCCATGGACTTGTGCATGTCCAGCTTTTCTAAATAGTCCTTTCACCACTGAGGGCTGCTCACCTCCTCCCCATTCTGTGTTGCCCAGGGCAGCAGTCTCAGAGCTGACCTTGTTTGTGAATACCAAGGCAAAAAAATCATTGAGTACTTCAGCTTTTTCCATATCATCGGTCACTAGGTTGCCTCCCCCATTCTGTAAGGGTTCTGTTGATTGTGTCTAGTTTGCATATCAATTCCAGCTCAGCAGTCTCTCGTTGGAGTCTGTTTTTGAAGTTTTTCTGTTTTAAGATAGCCACCCGCAGGTCTGTCATAGAATGGCCAGACAGGTTAAAGTGTTCTCCCACTGGTTTTTGAGTATTATGATAACCTATGATACTTTAACCTGTCTGGCCATTCTATGACAGACCTGCGGGTGGCTATCTTAAAACAGAAAAACTTCAAAAACAGACTCCAACAAGAGACTGCTGAGCTGGAATTGATATGCAAACTAGACACAATCAACACAGGATTAAATAAAGACTGGGAATGGCTGAGCCATTACAAACATTGAATCTATCTCCCCTTGTAAGTATTTTCACACTTGCTTCTTATCAAACTGTCTGTACTGAGCCATCTTGATTATCACTTCAAAAGTTTTTTTTCTCTTACTTAATTGGCCTCTCAGAGTTGGTAAGACAACTCCCACCTGTTCATGCTCTCTGTATGTGTGTGTATATATATCTCCTCAATATAGGTTTCACTCTATATGCATCCAAAGAAGTGGGTTGTAGCCCACGAAAGCTTATGCTCTAATAAATTTGTTAGTCTCTAAGGTGCCACAAGTACTCCTGTTCTTTTTGTGAATCCATCTTGATTTTCCCTTCCTAGGGAGGGATGCTGGGGCAACAAGCTTATAGATGAGACCAGTCATTCAGAATGAAATTGCATTTGTCTGCAGGACCAGCTAAGCAACAGGGGAGATCTGTTCTTTAGCTTCCCCATCTCCCTCCCTCTCCTCCATACTCTCTGGCAGGATGTGTCGGTCGGGTTTTTGTGTTCATTATATATTGTTTAATGCATCTCAGTAGTGAGTGGTGAACTCAGGGTTCTCGAACTGTTTCAGTCTTTAACCCCTTAACAATCTCACACACACCCACACACAGGAAGCCTTCTTTCTTGAAGTTTCCCCTGCCCCCCAACCCTCATCACAGGAATAGCAAAAGATACAAAACCAGCTCTGCTTAACCACTCTCTCCAAAGCTACTGTTAAGTCAATGTCCCCAGTCAAACAGGAGACAGGGAAATAGGAACAGCTACCTTTATTTCCCCCCCCCCCCCCATGGTCTGATAGTAGGTAGGTGATGACGGGTGTCAGTTGTAGCTCTTTCCTCAAGAAAGCAGACTCCTTGCTTCATCAGAGGTCAGGTTCAAAGGGTGGGTCAGAGTTAAAGTCCAGTTATTGGATGAAGTTTCATTCTTTTTCTTGGTAGCAGGAGCCAGCTGAAATGACTTCAGGTAAGCAGACAAACATCTAAGGCAGGACTGCTTTTAAACCAATGAAACACCATGGTATGGGGTTCTACTAGCTTTAAATCCCAATTAACCTGTAATCTGGAGTGGAAAATAAAGAAAAGGACAGATGCAGAACAAAAACCAAAAGTGATAAAAGCAAAGAATCACTTTCCCCTGTTAGGTACCTCTGGAATTTATAGTCCCTGAGTTCATGAAGAATTATCTTGACTGTCCAGAGTAGTCCTGACCAGATTTTTCAGTAGTCTTTTAAGCCAAATAATCTTTGCTCATAAACAGAAAGAACCTTGGGCACACCAACAAGTATCCATTCCTTAAAACAAAATTCCCAAACATGTAATTGAGTTCTCCTTAGAATGTCTTTAGCTAAGTGATTTAAGGCAACTTTCTAGAGTTCCATAGTAACAGTTCACAACCTATAGTTCTTAAATCCATTACAGTCTCTCTGATGGAGAGACCATGTCAGTTGGTTCCATTTTTGTGACAGGTCTGCCTGTCTCCTTTTTGTCTTTGTCCTTTTACTCATCTTTTATTTGAAGGCTAGGAGAACAATCTTGGGGAAATTTATTTTTTCCTGTCCCATTCTTAGCATATGCACAAAGTGCCTCAGGTAGGACGTGACCAGGATCCATCACCAAATTTGGTCCGCTGGTTGGCTCATTAGCTTCCCCGGCCCGGGCCAGATACCGACGGGGAGTGCAATGTGAATTCTGATCCATGACCCCCTCTTGTCCCGTGATTATATTTATCTAGCCCATGCTGTGAAAGTTGCATTGTTGAAATTGCTAGGAAAACCATCTTCCTCAACAGGAGCTGCAGCACTTGCTTTTATCCAATCACTTTTATTGCTTTATCCAATCACTGTCAACGTAGGTGCCCAAGAAAGACGTCAGGCTTCCTTCATGGAGAACTGCACTTCAGTGAACTTGTATTCGGATTATACATTTAGAGGATTTAGACTTCAATTAAATGAGAATCAGCTAGAGTTAAAACAACATTTGAGTTGAAGTTGTTCTGTAAATCTAAAAGTGAAGGCCTCTGTCCAGGAAAGATATTGTTGTGTTCAGTTAAATACCATTTAAAACAAAATAGCAATGAATCTGACACGTTATGAAGCCAATGTCTTTGCTGATTATTATAGTCTCATTCTGACATCAGCTTTTTCTGAATATAGAAGAGAAGTAGTAAAGATTTATGTGAACGTGCATTTTGTGCTGACAGCATCCTATTTCATTAAACAGTACTATTATCTCATGTTGCCCTTTCCATGACTCCCAAGTTTATCTTAATGTGTTTTTAGATTTGCAAGTGAAAGGAATTTCGATAAAACTATACTGGAATGCTCAACTTGCCATGGTAGAATATCCTCTGACTTGTTTTTAATTTATCAAATCATGCTCCAATGAGTTCTTTTAGTAAGAGTCTGTTGCTGTATTCCTATCAAGGTGCTACGTTAAGTTGATATGTTCCAATCCAAACTCCCCAAATAGTTTAAACTGATAGAAAATTAACTAAAGACATTTTAAATTCAAAACATTATAGCATTTTTAGATGGTTGACACCAAGTCTGAGAAATGAGAAATCTCAGAACTTCAACTTTTTTAGAACCAAATTCAGTGATGCTTTTTTGATATTATGAATATTCATAAGAGGTGAACACATAATGCATGGCACCACTTAGGCACAGTCCTGCGCTGGGGGGAGAGGGGTAGTGAGGAGCTGCATAATTCCAGATGGAGTACTGGAGGCATTCTGCATGGGTTTCAGTAGTGCATAGACAAGCACATAAATGGTTACACCCTTCTAGGAGCTACAGTATACACCCATCACCACCTGGGTCACCCAGTTCCACTGGCCAGTGTGAAAGAATGGAGTCATGGTTCTTCATAATCTCCTTCCCCCACCCCTTTTAAAGCATCATGAGCCCTTGGGCTTGGGGGAGTAATTGAGAGCACAAAGTCTGTGCTACCCTGAGTGCAAGAACTGCAATTTTGCCAGGCCCTTAAGCAGACTGCACAAAGTGTGAAGGAAGTTCTTTATGCCCCTTCCCATACTGCTCTCCTAGTCAGGATCTAGCAGAGGTTGTCTGCAAACTCTTCCCAATTTCCATTATATTTTATATTTTCACTCTGATTAGACAATGAACATTTCATTGTGCATATTCAGTGCTCAATATTCCAACTCCAACCTCCTTCCTTAGTTGTGACTGGCAATGGAAGTCATAGGGTGTTCTCTTCTCCCAGACTGCACGAATCATAATCAGGAGGTGGGTCTAAAGAAACTACTATGTATTTGAATCTGGTCACAGATAAAGTGAAATTACATGAGTCCAAGAGAAAAATAAAGGTTTGAAAAATAGAAAGGCCCCATGGTTTTCATAGATGGTCAAAAAGTACAAGCTCGTACATCGTACAAAAGGGAAGTTCAAATACATTTCTACTTATTTAAATCCTCTGAAGACTGTTGGATTTTCAATCCACCTTTTAGCTACAGCATACACGAAGAAAATTATATGCCAAGTATTCAGATATGACATATGAAAGAGTTCTTAAGGGTAGTCATGCCTTCTATGTTTAAGACCTGCCAGACTTTTGTAAGCTATGTGTTTAGTAAGGGAACTGTTCAGTTTTTCCTAAACTGCAGCCAAAATAATCCTACCAGCTAGAAACAAGAGAAATGTGTTGTCCTGACCAATTGTCAACATCCACTACTAATAAAACTAAAGTAAGGGATAATACAATATATTCAATTACAATTAAATTCCAGTGTTTTCTTCCCAACAATCAGAATCTTTCAATTTTGGGCCAATTCCTCGACCCAGGAATCAGAAGATTCTACTGTCCCACAAGCCCTGCAACATATTTCCAACAATAACTCAAAATCATTTCCTGTAGTCTATTTGGAATGAGGTAGAAATGACCCAAGACTTTGCATTGAGCAAACAAACACCATTTTTACAATGTTCTAAAAACAGAAAGCTAAATCCTACCAGGACAGAAAATACAGAGGTCTCTTTGTCAGGCAAAAAACAAAACTATTAGTATGTTTGTTCAGCAATTAGTAAAGTGTATATTTTAGCTAATATACCTTCAGTAGTACTGATCAGAAAGAAACTCCCACTTAGAGAGAAGTCTTAATACTGCTGTGTTAGTCTGCAAAACAGAGTTTGATAAAAAGAATGAGATGTTAGGAAAATGTGTTTTATTATAAAGTTGTTCAGCTGTTGCAAATGAAGTGATAGAGTTGCATAATATCACATTCAGTCCAGAGGCTAAAACCATTGAAATGGACTGGTAAAAACAGTGTGGGGACAAAAGAAAAGGTAAACCAAAATAATGTAAATTTTTTACTATCTTTGCCATAAAGTGCTACCTGTGACAGAGAGTGGCCTGTTAAAAGATATTTAGTAGTATCAGATTTGAAAGTAAGTGGCAAAAATGTCAGTTTTACACTAGAAAGAACTGATTCTCTTTCAGGCAATATTGGAGATTTGCATGGTACCGGCTATGAACTGCTTTGAACTGAGCTGCAAATAATATTTTCTTCCATGCCCACACTGAGCTACATTAACTGCTCTCTTGTCTGCAGATGGAGCATCCGGGATCATCATATAGTTCAAATAAACATCAGATAGAATCAGATCTCAGAAGGGTTTGCACATTTCTAGTGCAAATATCTCTAGGAATGTAATATGATTCTACCCTTCAGTCATAGGGTATGTTACAGCCACCAGGGGCTATCTAATTTAAAACTACTGTTTCCTGCCCCTGAATTAAACCCTATTATAATAACCCTCACTATCATTATACCACTCTCTTTCCCCAAATCCCTGACCCCATGTTAGGATTTCTGAGTACATATGGTGGTTACAAACAAACAAGAAAAGCCCTCAAATTCTTGGGCATCTCCTTTTAACTTCACGGCCATCCACCCACTGCACTTTGAGAATTATAGAAATATATATCTTCAACAGTTATAATTCTGATAATACAATATAGAAGTCTGACAGTGTTACCATTATATTTAGGTAAAGCATATCTACCTACCTCAACTGCAAGGCAGTAGGCATCCTTATTTGCATATAGGAACTTCATGCTTTGTGAATATCCCCAAATTTCCAAAAAGAACCTAAAACATGAGGGTGAATTATCCTCCATGACATTGTTTGTCCACTCAACTTTTTTTCTCCCTCAGGCCCCACAACATAGCCACCTCCGCAGCTGGAGAAGGTTGGACAGAACTCCTGCAGAGTCAGTCAGTACCATTCTGGGTGCTGGCCAGGTGTCATTAACTGTGACCAAGTTGCTCCATTCCCCTGGTTTCTAGTGTACTGCCTCTTCAGTGCTTCCATCTCCTGCCAACTGAAAGGAACAGGGACCAACCTCAGGACTTAATCTCTGATGCCCATATGGTTACACAACACACCAGGACTAACCCTGCAGAATAATCTTTTTAAAGGAATATATGGCATGATGATAAAGCAAAATATATGGGGTTCCAATGCACAGTGCCACAGAATGCACCAGCTGTTAAGACTATTATAGAGTAATTTGCCTGAACTAAACAGGTGAGTGAATTTCACACACAGTACTAGATGATGGAAATGAAATTTATATCTCAGTGTAAATAGACAGTAATTCTGTTTTCCTTAACAATAAAACACCGTACATTCAGAAAGTCTGCAGCAGTCAATTGCAAACATCAGTGAAGCCCCTCTTGAGAGAGCAGAGTACCAACAAAGTGTCCAATGCAGGAATATTCAAAGGACAGCAATCGGTAACAGCTGCAGAGAATGTAATGAGTTTGGACCACATAATTAAAACCAAAAGTCATTACCATCTCAATGGCTGTGCAATGACTCATGTTAAAAACAATTGATGGCTTGAGTCCAGTCCCTAACAACCAGGTGTTCACAGCACTAAAACTACCAACACAATTGGCATCATTGCCATTACTGTCTTGCCAGACAAGCCAAGGACTGGGTGAAAATGGAAGCTTTTAACTCCTACACGTGATCTGTCCAGGTTAGGGTTGAGGCATATTGGTAGAGTATCATGTGCCTGTGTTGCAATTGCATAGATGAAGAGAGGACTTTGTTGTCTTGTGCTATCACTTTGTTTTTGTAACCCTGGATCCAGGGGATGATCACTTGCCGATATGAGTGGTCCCACTGAAGTTTGCACTTGTATGACACTTGCACTTTCAATCGTATTTCCACTAGTGTGTGCATTTTACTATGTTCAGAAGCGTTTGAAGTGAATTTAGTTGTGCTGCACAGCAACAATCTAGTTTTTGTGTTTTGTTTTGTTGTAAATGCTGTGTAACCTTTTGATTTATGTCTTCCCAATCACTACTTTCAAATAAGGAATAAAACCAAACTGAATGCTTTAAGGTTTGATCCTCCAAGGAGGTTACAGATAATTTATTAGAGGACTGAATGACATGAAAAATTAAAGACTTCATTTAAAATAAAGCAAACATGCATTGCAATATAACCATACACTGCATTGATATTCACATTGTAAGTTGAAATGATGCATCCAGGTGTGATCAGTCCCTGGATGGGAAGAAAGGGTCTAACCTTTTTGTTACAGTACCTTAATGGTGTATGGCAGTGCCTAATCTAAAATTAGTATGCTACCCTTTTTATAATCATTACAATAACATCCCATCATTAGTTAGTATTAATCCTGCCTTTTACCATATCTATATTTCTGCTACCATAATTAAAATCCCTTCTAAAGCCATACTGCTATTTCATATTAAACTCACCTTTAACATCTGAATAAATGCCATAACAATAATTATTAATACAGATAGCATTTTCTACAACATTAAAGCTAAGAACACTTGTAAAAACTAGTTAGGACCAAGAAATGTATACAATACTAGGTTTTATGCCCTAACTTTTCTCTGAATTGTCTCACTTCACTTTATTCACATCTTACCAGGCCTCGCTTGATTACTGGCAAGCCTATTTTTAGGAAACTGTTTTTTTAGGCCTAATTGTGTTTCAATACATTTTTACATAACATAAGCAAGTATCATTTTTATAGGGTACACTACACACTAAATCTTTCTGTTGCTAATTTAGCATCCTTGAGAAGTTTAAGTAGTTGGTGCATCTGCTAGATTGTTCCTTTAGATATGGCCTTGGATATTGGTGTGTAAGCTGCCCCAGCCCAGGAGTCGCACCAGGAAGGTGTGTTGTCACTAGGAAGTTGTCCACTCAAGGTTCTGTAAGTGGGGGCAGAGGCATGGCTCTCCTTCCCCACCCATCTTTGCAGCCTCCCAGCCCACTTGGTCATGGAAGTAATATTAAGATACCTCCCCTCCTCCCTGTGCCCAGAGGTGCAATCCAAATAGATGGCCACATGGTGTGGGGGAGGCAGGTGGAGGTCTGACACCTCTTTGCCCTCCTCCCCACACCCTGTTTCCACACCCCAATACATGAGATGAGGGCTAGAAGGAGCTCTTAATTTTCATTGTAACCCTCAATGCATTGTGACAAGGTGGGTGAGGTAACATCTTCTATTGAATTAACTTCACCCACCTTGTCTCTCTAATATCCTGGGACCAGCACGGCTACAACAACCCTCCAAACTGAATTCATTGTCAGTTTTAGATGGTTCACATTTACTGATGGACAAGAAATTCAAGGGATACAACATACTATGTTGTGTGCCATTAATTTGCATTTTGTTGCTCAAACTGAAGTTGTCTGGATAAATAAAGAAAATCAATAGTTAACTGATCTTTTGGAGTCTTTGAAATATTATGTCTTTTAAGCAAGAAGTGTGAATTAAAGAAGGCAGCTCATTTCCTTGTGTGTATATATATTGTTTAGCTCAACTCCATGAAATAATATAGATTAAGGCTTATCTTTTACCAGTTGAAAAACTGTGATTGCAATTTACCACAGCTGCAGATACATACTCTGAAATATTTTTTCATATGGCTGCACAGTGACAGGTTTTGAAAGGATGAGTAAGATTACCCAGATTGTTCCAGTCCTTGTTTTCTTCCCGGAATGCATTTAATAGTGTCTTACAATTTTCTATGCCAAATTTATACACCAAACATTACATTTAAAAATAAAAATTAGTAGAACCATATACACACACACACACCCCCAATCTGTATAGAATATTAGGTGAAAGAAGCCCCAGTGTCTGAAAAGGCCATGTGAACTTCCACAAATTTCCAAGGATCACTTCTTGCATTCCTTGCGTACTGCAGGCTCTCACTGAAATCAGCCTTGGATGCTCAGGGGTCACATGACTAGATACAAATGTTTCCTGAGTTGTCTGAGAAGTTTCATATCACGATTTAGGGCTCATCCACTTAGCAAGTTAGAGCATGGGAAGCCAGGGTGTGAATCTACAGTGCACTAACTTACCATGCACTCATTGGCCATCATACAGCATGCATTACGGAACTTTTAATGCACTGCAGCAGGGTCCAGATGGCCAATGAGTGTGTGGCAAGCTAGGGCGCTGTAGATTCACACACTGGTTTACTTCATGTTAACTTGCTGTGTTGGCAAGCCCTTATTTTATCTTGTCTAGTCTACCCAGTCCTAAAAGCACAGTGGAAAAGTGGGTATTTTTCCCTGAACTGCAGCAGCCTCTCACCACCACACCATTCTTTAAAAAGAGAATTAATGTAGAGTTAAGTCTTAGAGAAGTAAAGTGAACAACAGACCTTAACCCCTCACCCCAAAAGAAAATATTTTACTGAGTGGATTAACCATAGCAGGGATTCATCTTGGCCAATTTTGTTTCCTAAAAGGACACAGCCAGTCACTGAATAACAATATTCCAGATGGCTCAAAAAAGTACAGCATCTTTTTCAACAGAAAGTTCATCTCACTCCAAAAGGCAGACAAGTGGTTTTGATGGACATGTATGTCTTCATGAAATGTGTCAAAACCTACAAGAGGAAGAAGAAGAAGAGCAATCTCATTTACAAAGAAATTTGAGCTGGCAATGCAATTTGGAAGAATGAGGAAACATATAATCGACAAGACTAGTAATTAGAATTGATTTATTGCCTTCCCTTATTAAGCCTATTATTAAAAAAGGAGTAGTAAGAAAAAGGAAATATTCATATTAAAAACTCAGTTGTCTAAATCTTTTGTTTCTACAGAAGCTTCAAAACAACTGGTAGAATAGAATCAGGCCATATTTAGCTTCATTTGTTAACATAAAATCTGTTATAAAATTAGTCAGTTCAAGCAAAATCTGAAGAACTAAACTTTAATCTGGAGTGAAACTGTGATAGGATATCATTGTGTCTGCTTTAATTTTCAATGGTACCAAAGAAAAATGTTCCCAACACTGATTGTGCAGCTCAAGACATGTTACCTAAAATACATAAGCCTTCCTGACAGACCCAGTATAAAGTATTCAAAAGAACATATGTCCTATATTCAAAAGTGACTTAGGCCCAAATCCTCAAAGGTATTTAGGCACTTAACACTTATTTGGACATCTAATTCCCATTGAAATCTATAAGTGCCTAAATACCTTTGAGGATCTGGACCGAAGTCACTTCTGAAAAGTGAACTTGGATTCTTAAGGCACTTAGGTACTTTTGTCAGTTTTACCCAGAGTACTACAGTGTGTTGACTACACTCAACTCCCACTGGAATCAAATGAGAATTGAGGATGTTTAGCATCCTGCAGGAACAGGCCTATAATTTACTAGAAGTACAATTATTCCATTTCCTTATAATACAAGGAATCAATTAATGGTGTACGTATATTTCAGTAACACACACATATGTAAAGTAACTCTTCTACCTACAGCAAATAGCTTTTGCCAAGTCAGTAAAAGGGACTGCTGATGAGAGAGCCATGTCCTACTCATGTCTTCTGATCGGATTACACAGCCTTGGAGACTTTCAGTTCTTAAAACTACCCCAGTGTAGTTGATTTAAATTTGCTCCTCCCCCACCTAACTGATTCATACACCATAATTATTTACAGTTTCAGGTTCTTCTCAGTTCTCTGCCAAGGAGAGAGAGGGAAGAGATCTCCCTACCCAGAGATCCTTCTTGGTTCTGGCTCTGCTAGCCTGCCTTTCTGCCCCCACCCTTTACTTCCTTCTTATATCTCCTGCATTAATGGGCCAATCTGCTTGTTAGTCCTCTCCCCCATTTTAATCCACTAATTAGGTCCCATACGGTCCATCCTGGGGGAATTAATTGGTGTTTGGATACCAGAATGTTGATTCTAGGGTGACCAGATAGCAAGTGTGAAAAAATCTAGACACTTTGGCGGGAGGGGTGGTATAGTTGCCTGTGTAAGACAAAGCCCCTAATATTGGGACATCTGGTCACCCTAGTTGGTTCCCACCATTGTCACATTATCCAGGTGTGTGTTATCTAATCATTGTTTCTCATGTGTGGGATTTTCAAAGAAGCCTGTATAGATTAGGTACCCAATTCCTATCAAAAGCCACGTGAGTGTTTAACTCCCTTATGCTCCTTTGAAAACCCCAGCCATTGTTTGCAGCACAGATTATGGAACAACATTGGTTGTTGGGCTGGAACTACTGTGAGCCTCAGGCCAGGTCTACACTAACCCCCTAATTCGAACTACGTGAATAACTGAAGCTGAAGTACGAAGTACCTGAGTTCGAACTTACCTCGGTCCACACGCGGCAGGCAGGCTCCCCCATCGACTCCGCGGTACTCCTCTCATCTAGCTAGAGTACCGCAGTCGACGGCGAGCACTTCCTGGTTCGACTTATCGCGTCCAGACAAGACGCGATAAGTCGAACCCAGAAGTTCGATCGCTCGCCGCCGAACTACCGGGTAAGTGTAGACCTACCCTCAGAAGCTCAGGATGAGAGCTCTTTAACTGGGAGAGCTGGAGGAGAGTATGGAACACAAGGTCTTTGTTTATTGATGAATGATTGGCCTTGCCCTCTAGCAGCTAGCTCAGAAATAAGGACCATACTGCTGCCAGATATTATAGGAATTGTGAGAAGCATGTATACTTGGAACTAAAGGACCAGAATTAAAGGACCCGGCTCAAGTGCTCATGTGTTATTTAACTAGTAATTGTGTCTGTTGTTTGCAGCACATAAAAGGATCATCACTTATGAACCACTTGTTTTATTCCCCACAGTACTGAGCTAGCCCAACCTTGTTCAGCTTATGACATCTAATGAGATCACATTTTGAGGATTTGTTCTGCAGTTGCTGTAAAACATCCATGGACTGATTTACCAGAGTGTTTCTCTAGTTTATGCCAGTGTAATTCCATTGATTTCAACGGAAGCAGGTCTATAGTTATTTTTTCCAGCCAAGCTTCCCCAGACAGTTCTGTTTATCTCCTGTCACTTTAAGTGCAGATATTTTTTATACTTTCTCATTGGAGGTATCTTTCCTTTCTGAATGGTATGACAGTAGTACAGCCATTTGTTCTATATAGATAGAGAGAGAGAGAGAGAGAGAGAGGACAAAACTTGTTGAATACACACACACACAAATATTATATATTACACACACACATATACACACCATCATAAAGATTTTTGCCTTAGGTTGTGTTACTAGATTTTCATTTGAACAATAAATGCTGACTTTCCAAGCTTTCCTCTTTGTCTTGAGTTCTCTCAGTACTATTTCTTTATTATCAATCACTCCCTACAGGCCAATAAGAACTCCATCAGTAATGGTAGCAATAACAATCAGAGAACACACACATTCTCCACAATTCTAATCCTGGTTAGAATGATCTCCAGAAAACAAAATAAATGGATGGAGAGTCAGATCACTTAAGATATGGACTTAGAAACCTTACTTTAATTTATGAAAATGTGGGCTTAAGTATTTAAACAAAACAAGAAGTTATCATAAATTGACCAAATTCTACACTCTTAAAACCTTGCAGTCCCATTGGCTTCAATGGCAGCAGAATTTCTCTCAAAAGTCTTCAAATACACTGAGGCCAAGTGTTGCTTTGGATAAATAAATAATGTTTAGCACTCTTACCAAACTGGATAAGAAGTCTGTTCTTATTACCAGAATTTAAATCAAGGGCATCTGGTTCCTATAATCTGTGCACTTTATCTATGGCAGAATTTAATTATGTAATCCAAAACACAATGAATCCAAGGGAAAGATTACCTGTGATTTCAGCTACTTTGGAGCAGCTTCTTGATGCATTGATTGGTCATAATTTGGTTTTATATGTAGATCTCTTATTCAGCCCATAGATTGCAGTCTATCATATCAGCAGCTCTTTTATACTGCTCATTGCCCAGTATTTAAACTCTAATTTAAAAATAAACTAGTCTCTAATTTTTTTAATTGCAGAAATAGTCTTGAATACTTGAACTGAGTGTAAAGGAAGCAGTGATATCTGCCTGTGGTTGCAGTGTTTGAAGCAATAGCTCTGAGAGGTCTGATCTGCCCCATTCATCTCACATACCACTGATTACTTTTTAAATATTAGCTATTTCACTACCCAAATCATGTCAGAAAAGAAAGGGATGATTGCATTATGATGATATGCATAATCTACTGTGAGAAATCTCATTTTGGCACCAGCTCAGAGTAGGCTTGGGAGATACCACCATTTATTCCCTCCACTCAAGAAGGAGCTAAGTGCAAGATGTCTAGCAGAGCCCACTGAAGTATCAAAGGTCCCTCAAAGGGGAGGGAAACACAGGAAGCCAAACAGAACATATGATCCTGACCAAGGGACGCTAAGTACAAGCCGGCAGAAGTGCATTTGGAACGCTGATGGGGAGCCAAGACCATAGAGCCCAAAGTCCATGCATGACTATACATTGAACATTTCATATGGGCGGAGGAGATTATTTTTGTAGGTGGAGTTTAGAGAAAAAGTGGTATTCTTCGAATCTGCTCCCTGCTTATGTTTTTTAAAGGAAGACCTACATAAAATGAAGGGATATAGATAATTTATAATGGAAAATATTATGAAACATGACCAACAACTGTCTCAAAACAGTGCCTTGAGAGATCTTGAGAGATGAGAGCAACGCCTGAAGTATTTACATAAAGTAGGGATTAATGTAACTGTTAGTTCCAGATAAACTGTACCATGATCCAGCTTCAGATGGTGTACAGAATCTCTACCTACATCAAAATCTTCAATCAGATATGGAAATACAGTCAGTATTGTCTCCCGTTTAAAAAACAAACTAAAACATAGCAGTAGATACTAGTAAGAAAATAAAGCTTCAGTAATAAAATATTCATGCCTAAAATTATATTGTCATCATGGGAAAGAAAATTAGAGGGAGACAATGGTTCATAAGAAAGATTGATATACAATTATTGTATGTGTGTTTCAATATAAAATAGAATTTTGCAGCAATGTTTAAGGCAAAAGGAGTATGATTTATTTTGACAAGTTACAAGTAACATGCAGTTCTAAGTCACCATTTGTTGCTTTTAAACAATACCACTGTCAGTTGTATGTGCATACAGTAACGAGTGGCAAGAAGTCTGCTCCCACTCATGTGAATTTGACAAGTGAATGTATATTTCAATAAAGGAGGTTGTGGCCCTTTGCATGTCTTTGTGGTGGGGAAAGAGGAGGAAAAGTTGTCAATGCATTGGTGTAGGCTTGCAAGTTTCCACTCAGTAACAGAAGAAATTTGAATATTCCCAGTTTTCATCCAGATGTTGATTCTGTAAATTAAAGTTAGAACAGACTTCTTTTCACCATGGATGTTCCAGCACTATGGGAATAACCATCCATTTCTTCATTTCTGTTAGCATTCACTGCAGTTGATAATGAATGTAGGCTTCTTGATTGGTGCCTCAGCCATCTTTTCCACAAACTCTGTTGCAGAGTTGTAGTGCTCACATACCAAAGTAAGGAGAGCATCTGTAGTAGAGAGCCAGACTGTATTTTTGAAGAAGTCAGGAAATTCCATGAAGCTCCCTTTGTAGAGTTTCTGTGACATTTCTCTCTTGGGGTCAAGTTGTTTGGCCCCCTCCCCCCTTAAAAAAAAATCTTGTCCTGCCCACAAATCCATGATACTGGGGCTTCACAGTGTGCACAGGCACCTCTGTGTGGAGTCCCTGTGCCTCCAGATCAGCTCTGGCTACACTGCAACTCTGCCCAGGTCCCTGGAAACATGTTTCCATTCAGAGACCTCTGTTAAGGGGTGATCTCATTGTGAGGAGAACTTCATTGGAAAATTAACATGTAGCCTGCTCCCATGAAAGTCAATATGACAGAACTCCCATTGAGTAGAGTCTATAGCCTCTGGCTTTCCTGTCTAGTTTCCATTGGTTGCTTTGGGATGTCAGGAGGATGTACAGGGCCCATGGCCTAGACTTTTGTCCATGAAGGTAGGCTAACACAAGTGGAAAGCCTCCATATGATGTATTTTCCCCCTTTTTCCCTCTGTCCCCATTTTCTCCACAGTCTCTCTCTCTCTCTCTCTGTTTTCCACCTCTCTTTGACCTTGTTTTTCAATAGATGGGAGGGAATGTTAAATAGCATAATGCATAAGGTTAGGATGTCAGGATCTACAAGTTTCATTCCCAACCCTGCCACCTATTTGCTTTGTAATGTTGCTGCTCTCTCTGTAACTCACTTTTTTTTTTTATTATTAAAAACACACAAATGGAAAAAGGGGGCGGCCTTTTGGAGACTAAGTTAATGTTTATAAAATAGCTTTTTCTCTTTGGACACAAGGCACTGGAGAAGCACAAAGTATTGTTATTTCAGTTACTATCTGAATCAGAGACAGTAGCTTCGCTTTGAAGATAAACATTGCATTGTCCAACAGAATGAGAGAGACTGACCCCATGTTTAGTGATTGGTTACATGGCCATGAAAAGAAAAATTACGAACAAAACACACACAATGAACTTCACCTCCATGCAGAGCTAATTGGTAAACATTTAAATCTGTCTCATCATAATATTGCATGAACCACGATACAGATCAAAGGTTCCATAACGGGTGGCTGTGTGTAGACAATGGAGCAAAGGGCTGCTATCTCAATAAAACAAATGAACCAGGGCTGCTATCTCAATAAAACAAATGTATGCTATCAGGCCTTGCTATACAGCACAGCTTTATATTCTACTTTATCTGCTCTGTTCCAGATGCCGTTATGATTTTCAGCATTGTCTTGGTGTTATTTCTACTTTTGTGAGAACTTCATATTTTTAACAATTACCAATAAAACCAAACTTTATGTAACTGCTCTATAGTACATGCCAGTAATATTTATTTGTATAACACACTTTAGACCCCGGTATGGCTTATATTTTAATAAAGGTTATTACAAAGAAATACCACTCAACCCAACAGGTCATTTTACAAGAGGACAAGTATATTGTCTGAACAAATATCTTTTTGGAGTTTTATAGCAGACATATATATTTTGAATTAGGGCAGGCATGTTGTATTAGATTCATTGGTAACTGGTATTGCTCAAGAATATCATGTATATTGACAATGGATTAGACTCTGCCCCTCTATTGCTCATCTGAACAGTGAGGTAAAAAAGGAATAAGGTTCCCTCGCTACCTTCTTGCTCAGCCTGATCTTAGATCTGAGGCAGAGTGTAAGCCCTGATCTCAGGATACTCCCTGCAGCAAGAAAAGGGATAGAGAGAGAGTGGCAAGGAGTGGAAAAAACCTTCTCTTCTTTTCCTATTCACAAGATCCATGGGACAGGCACAAAGGGGAAGCAATTTGCACCCTTTCAAAGGCTGCAGTAGCTTAGGAACAGATTTTTAAATGTACTTAGGCACCTAAAGATGCAGATACATAGGCACGGGAACTAGTGGTGTGTAGGGTGCTGCAGTACCTGCAGGTTTTATGTGGGGTCCTGGCTGCTGGCCCCGCACCCAGGCTCTGCCCCTGGCCTCACATGTGGGGTCCCAGCCCTGCACCTGAGGCTCTGCTTCTGGCCCCCTGCACATGGGGTCCCAGCTGCTGGCTCTGCTCCCAGCCCCACACGCGTGCTCCAGGCCCCGCATCTGGGGCCTAAGGTTGCCAAACTTGGTTGGATGCATTCCTGAAGATTTCATCACATGACAATCTAATTCCTGGAGAGTCCAGGCCAATCCTGGAGGGCTGCCGCCCACTTCCAGCTGTGGCCCCAGCCGCTGGCCCCCTTACTGCGTCCAGGTCCTCCCCTCCCGGAGACACATCCCTGCTCCCAGCCCCAGCTCTGGGGGCGGGGGTGCATGGACGGGGTAAGGGAGCTGGCTTTCAGCACCCCCACTATTAAAAGTGTTCCAGCGCCACTATGCAGATAGGTGCTTTTGAAAATCCTACTAGACACCTACACCCAGATTCTCAAAATGTATTTAGGGGTCTAACATTCTTTGATTTCAATTGACAGAATCAATTTATTCTTTCTTCAGATATCTAGTTTGGCCCTACTTTCTCCACAGAACATGAAGAGAGAAAAACAGGGAGTGTGATTGAGTTACATGCTGCTTCTTGATCAAGTCTGATCCTTGAAGCTGAATCTAGCCAATAATGGCAAACCCTTCGATCAGTAAGTGCAGGAGCAAGACCACGTTGTTGAAACAACAGTGTTCCAACTCCCCAAAGCCCTAAGTAGAAATGAAATATAACTCTCTTACGAGATGGAGTTGATTTTTCCCCCCACTTAGAATAAGTGAGCTCTCATTTCAGTTTTTTGACACTAACAAATGTACTAGCATATATTTGGCTGCACACAGTATTAGGGGGGTTTCTGCTTTTTACATATGAAAGATAAGCAGAACAGCAACACAATTTTGAAGGTTTTTCTTCTCAGTGTAATTTGCATTTTTGCAGTTATGCAAAAAAAAAAAAAAAAAAAAAAAAAGCAGAGCCAAAACACAGACAAAAATATGGAAGCTTGCAGGCACATACACAATAGCGTGCACGAACATTGGACTCCGATGAGCCAGGATCGGATTCCTAAAAATCAGGCCCATAAAACCACTGCAGTAGAACATCATTGCAGGGTCAGAGTTACCTCGTTTTAAAATAAATCTCTTGAATTTCACTTTGACGTTTATACAGCAACATAAAACCTGACCCTGTAACAATGCCTCTTCCAGTCATTCTCAAACTTTTTCATAGTGTGAACCATATTTTAATGCAGAGATTGTTAAGTGTGCCACCTGCTCTCACCAGGGCCAGCTCCAGGGTTTTTGCCGCTCCAAGCGGGGGCGGGGGGGGGAGAAGCCCCAATCATGATCGGCGGCAGCTCCACCGCACCGCTTTCTTCTTCAGCGGTAGGTCCTTCCCTCCAAGAGGAACCGAGGAACCCGCCGCCGAATTGCCGCCCCTTCCCCTTGGCCGCCCCAAGCACCTGCTTGCTGAGTTGGTGCCTGGAGCCGGCCCTGGCTCTGGCTCTCACACTCAGAACCAGGCTGATCACATTCCCCTCCCACTTGCAATCCCATAATAATCTTTTGGCAACTACAGTAAATATGAACATGGGACAGTACCTCAAGGGAAGCATTAGACCTGTCTTTTAATATCATTACGGAGGAGAAGCCAGCACCATGTGACCTTCCAGCTCTCCCCAGACCGCCAGGAAGTTCTGTGGACCAGCAGTTCACGGTCAAATCTGCTCCTCCTTCTGTGATCTTAAAGGTCCTGAAGAGGAGGAGCAGAATGCTGAGACCCTATGAAGGCAGCCACACCACTTGTGTATCGTGGAGCTGGGTTCAGTGCACTCCAGTATGGCAGAGGAGTGGGGAGGGACTCTACCAATCTTAGAATCCAATGGCCATTGCCCTCATGGAGCTGGTGTACATACGCACACTGCAGCAGCACCACCAAGCACAGTGGAAGAAAATGGATTCCTCCCCTTAGTTGTCAGGGAAGTCCCCCAACACTGTGCCTTGCAATAAGAATTTGGCCCTTCGTTAGCAGTGTAAAATAAAATGAGAATATGGACTCTAAAATGTACATCCTAGTAAGGCTTTATATGAATATAGCTTAACTATGTCTAATTTAAATAAAGGAGTAGATAGTTAACTTTCACTTGACTTCATACAGTGATTCAGCAAATACATATTCTTATCAATTATATGTTAATTCCAAAGAAAAAAGATCCAAAAGTAATTAACAGATAGTTTTTCTCTGATTATGTAGACAAAAATAACTCTGCATTTGCCTATAATTGCTTCTAGATAATATTTACCCTATACTAACGTGGTCCAAGTACTAGAAGTACTATTTTAAAAGTAGTTTGATGGTTCTCAATTAGCATTTCTCCTGTCCCAGTATCTAAAATACACGTTTAAAAAAAAATGCAAGGCACTGTCATACAATGCAGTCAAGAGCATTTGCATTTATTTTCTTTTGGTGGGGTGTTTTGCCCTCTTAAAACATTGAAGATGCTGCACATTTATTGCAGATTTACTTCTATCGCATATATAAAAAGCTGTCAATATATGACCTTTAGTTTTCTTCAGAGTATAGAGTTATTGTTTACATAACAGTTTTGATACAGAACAGTCTACATTTGCACTTAAAATCCTTTCTTTAACGTGTGTAAAATGAAGGATAGAGAGTTGAGCTGCTGAGCCAATGAGGATTAGGTGGATAAATATCTGCCATTTTGTACAGCTTACATAGAACCAAGAGAGAAATGGCCTGGAAGTTGTTTCATACACAAATGTACCTCTCTGAACTTCATATTAGCCATC
Organism: Emys orbicularis; assembly: GCF_028017835.1. Lineage (NCBI taxonomy): Eukaryota > Metazoa > Chordata > Testudines > Emydidae > Emys > Emys orbicularis. The sequence goes on from NC_088691.1 coordinate 89,086,120, forward strand.
TGTAAAATTGTATACTAAATCCTTGTCCTAAGGCTTATGAGGTTTAATTAAGAAAATGTACCATAGAAATATAAGTTTAGAAACTCAAGTAACCAGTAAAAGTGACTAATAAATAGTACTAAATAGCATTCATGGTATTTTTTGTATGTTTATGTACATGTAGCTTTATAATAGCAAAAGTAAAGCTCAAACACTCTAAATGTAAAGGGCCAGATCCTCAACTGGTGTAAAGTGGCATAGTACCCTCCATTTTGATGGGGCTAGCCCAATTCACACCACATAAGGATCTGGCTCCTAGAAGTGAGTAATGTTTGGAGACAGATTATGTGTAGTACTTCCAGAAACTGAGGTGCAAGTATCTCATTCTTACAACTTTTTTTAAGGATGGGGGTTACTGTTGTTTTAATATTCCATTTACCGTTTCTTAACTATGCATCTGTAATTTGGTAGCAGAGCACGGATGTTTTATAAATTGAACTCTGAGGTGAAACCGGTTCTGATGTTTGTTGAATTTATGTTAATTAAAGTGTTTATGAAAAGTTTAAATGCATTAGCACCCTGCACAGTTAGTTAACATAATCATATGAGACACAACTGTCTTTGTCTAAGACATTTTTAAGAATTTACATACCATATGCCTGACAATAAAGCAGCTGATCATTGGAAAGAACTACCATGCGAGTACTCCAACACGAACAGGCTACAAGCCATCACTGTCAAACTGACTTTTCTCCTGAGAAGCTAGGTATTGGTGGTCCAATACGGATTCCCTATTCTTGACAAATTACTGTGGTTTTATCCGTTCTTTTTTTTAAATGGGAGCTCTATTCTCAGAGCCATAATCTGAATCAGTCATATTTCTTCTGCAGATTGCAATTATATTTCTAAACTATGCTTTGAGAGTCCAGCAAAGGGGAAAAAATTGTGAACTTTCAATGAACAAAATTGCCAGAACATACAGAGGCTGTCACAATTTTCTCTTCTTGCTAATAGAAATAATTACCCATCCCAAAGATAACCAGCACAAAACCACCATCAAATAAGATTAATAGCTCTTTGCTCCTGTCAGAGTCAACCCACATGTGCTGATAGTGCAGGGTGGGGAGCAGAGTGAGCATACTCAGTGCAAGCCAAGCAGCAACTCTGGGGGGCGGGGGGCACATGACCCCAAATTTTCCCCCCTCACCCCATGTGTCACCTCTGCCTCATGTGTAAAGCTCTTTGGGATCTACAGAAGAAAGATGGAATACCAAGTATCCTTTGTCACTTTGATCAGTGTTGCCATATAAGTGGCTGTCCCTGCTATAATTATAGAAGTCCCATGTTCGTAAGCCTGAAGGTGCCAGCAGGGCCATTCTAAACATCCCGGTCCCACCTCATCTCAGCAAGAAGACCTTCTCAACAACTCTGTCTACTAACATGGCCCAGCGCTCATACCACTACCAACTATACCCACTATCAGCTACCCCCAACTCACCCGCAGTATATTTGTTGAGAAGGGAAAAACAGTAGAATACCCACCAACCTCCCACTCACTACTGGCAACCACTCAGCCTTCACCATCATATTGCTGAGAGGAAAGCCCTCCAAAATTCCCTTGAACTGAAAAACGATGTTTAATCATGAAGATCTCCGGATGCTGGATTTGTACCTGTATCCCAGAGCAACTCAGGCCCCACAGCATTATGAAATCCTGCACCAGGAGAGGTGCTGCTATGCTAAATGCACTACCTTGCAGCAAGCCCAGCAGCAGGTTGGGAGCAGAAGCATTGCTAACAGCTTAGTGTTGCTATCTCCAGAGGTCCATATTAGCAGATGGGAGAGCAGTTGGCTCAGAGTTACCATGATTATAATCACTTTCTCTTGTTAATCACTACTCACAGACTTGCAGTAATACCAACATAATCACTGGACATTATAATATTCTTCTGGACTACACATCAAAATTTTAATATTCAGAGACTTTGGGGGCTGTAAAGTCTGCAGCCATGAACCCAGAATTGTTTTAAGCCATACTTGTGAAAGATAATCTCGGCCTCTGTCCTTTCTCTTTCAGAAATAGCCTTGAAAAGGTAAACTAGCCACTAGGAGTGATTTCTAAAATAATCACAGTTTATTAATGGTTCTGCCTAGAGCTGCCCAAGATTAGCCTAACAGGCCCATGAAATCCATGGGCATGTTTCTCTCAGCCTACAGGAAACCCCAGAGCAATTCTCATCTCTGCTGGGTAGAATGATGCCCTGGCTGCCAAAGAGTGCTAAAACCTTCACAAGCTTTCTGACAGCTGTCAATTATCTGAGTGCAGGATTCTGTTTCTTTACAAGAGCTGAGGGCATCACAAACATCCAACAGTGTTTTAAGCACTCACAATATGATCAGCTCTTGAAGGTGAGAAAAGTAAGTGTTATTTTCAAAGTTTATTTCAGAAAGAATTAATATTAATTGAAATCAACCAGGTTTAATCTGAACTTTAATGTGATGAGCTTGGCCCGTTTTCTTTGATTGGGGAATCTCAAACACCAGAATTGTCTGAAAGTGTATATTTTAAGTTCACCATTAACTGTAAAAACAAGACAAGACAACTTTTTAAGATGCATTTTTAGGCAATTAGAGCTCTTTGAAAAATGAGATCTTTATAAATCAAAATTGGGAAAAAAAATTGTCAAATTCACATTTAAAGTTTTTCAATCAACTCTAATAATGAAGGGCTGTTATAAACATACCAGCTTTAAATAAAGCAACGCTCGAACCATGTATCTGAATTTCTACTCCAATTTTTTTTTTTTTTGGATGGACTGGTGACCAACCTAAGCCATTGATCATTTGGGTTTTGCAAGAGAAAACCCATACTGAGGAGGTTTTGCAAAGCAAAATCTAGTTCTTGGGTATTGTCCCTCTAGCGAGGGATCAAACAAAACCCATTTATCTAACCCTCCAAAAAATGGCTGTTTGGATGAAATGTGACCTGGATATCAAGTCACTTCTGTTTCTGCAAATCTCAATCCCAGTAGCAAAGGGTTTGCAAAACTCAAGTCACTTCCTAATTTTTCCCAGCTCCTAGAACAGAACGCAAACATTGTTATACGTCATATCGCAAACGAACCTTGCAGTTGAACAGTACAAAGTGGAACTGCTCCCACAAATGACCAAAAACTATCTCCAGCCCAATCCTTCAAGGTACTGAATGCTCTCAACTTGCACTGACACCAGTGGGAGTTGTCAGCGCTCTGTACCAGCTTCAGATCTTTCAGAATTTAAATTCAAAGCTAATCAGGAAATAGTAATTTTTATTGCAACTTGCAATAAATAAAAAAAAAAGAAGAAAAAAAAAAAAGAAAGAAACGGCACCTGCTTCAACCCTTCAGCTAGCAAGGGCGAAAATTTTCTTATCTGGACTGCACCCTAGTTCTATTCGATGTACACTCCCCTTTGCGTGATTTTTAGCTCTATCAATAAGAGCTCTTCAAAGCAGTCAGTAGGTAATGCTGGGCTGGTCTACACTAGGGCAGCTTAAATACATAGCTCAGGTCAGTGAAGTTTCATGCCCTATATGGTGTAATTAAGCCAACCTAAACCCGAGCGTAGACACCAAGTCAATGGAAGTCTGTTGCCCTACCTATCGCCTCTTGGAGAAGAATTCCTCCCATTGCTGTAGTGAGTGTCTCCACTACAGCAGCACAGTAGCAACACTACAGCTGTACCACTAGAGCATTTCTAGTACAGATGTACCCAATCACTGCAGCAGATCTGTTGGTCAGTTTGCTGCTTGCAGCTGTGTTCTCTCTTTCTAGAGCAATTAAAGGAATTGGTGGGGTTATTTCCAGCCAAGATATAACAAGAAGTCTCACAGTTCTAAACCACCCAGGTTCTCAGGTTGCTTTTTAATCCTGTAACTTTGATAATGCTGCCACCCTGAGTTCTGAAGACATAAATGACATGCTGACAGCTGTTGTCTGGGAGGACAATGAAAATTGACAGATTTAGCCAAGTATGAAGCATGATAAATTGTAGCAAAGCAAAAAGAAAGGCAGTGCTGCGCTCAATTCAGAAGTGAGCTGACATTTGCTAGAAAACTTATGGGAATTCTTCAGACAGTCTACAAGACGTGTTAAATGTTACTTGCATTAAAACAAATCAGATATTGATTGCAAAATCATTTGCTTTTAATGAAGACTGAGGAATAATAATATAAAAAACCCATAAGAATCACTCATGGTTTCAGTCTTCCAAGTATATTGTGCCTTGCTTGCATTTTAAACATGCAAGAGAACCTCATAAAATGCATATAATATGGGACATGATGACATTAGCAAATTCCCTGTATCCTTTCAGACCTTTGCTCTGCTTTGGGTTCATTTGCATCCCATTGAGCTGATTTTCTTCCTTCCTTTTCAAAGACCTGATGAGAAGTAAAATTCTCAGAAGCTTGTCCATTTTACACAACTGAAGGGATCACCTACAAGTATTTTTTTCTGTTTCTTTTTTTTACTATTATACTGGAACATTCACAGCTTATACTCAGAAAGCATGTTTTTATAGAGCAGTAGTGGGCAACTGCGGTCCATCAGGGTAATCCACTGGTGGGCCACCAGACCAATTTGTTTACATTTGCACGGCCGCCCTTAGCTCCCAGTGGCAGCGGTTCGCTGTTCCTGGCCAATGGGAGCTGCGGGAAGCGGTGGCCCAGCCTGCTCTGCTTCCTGCAGCTCCCATTGGCCAGGAACGGCGAACCACAGCCACTGGGAGTTGCGGGTGGCCGTGCAAAGGTAAACAAATGGTTTGGTGGCCCGCCAGTGGATTACCCTGATGGGCTGCGTGCGGCCCGTGGGCCACAGGTTGTGCTCCTGCCAACAAAGCCGCGTTCACTCCGCCACTTGCATTGGCAAAACTTTTGTATTTCGCGGGGGGGGGTGGGGGGAGCTTTAAGTACCCATGAAAGTCAAAAGTTTTGTCAACAACTTCGCAGTATAGACAAGCCCTTAACTGACAAGCAAATCACAACTCGTAAAAGCTTAGACTTCTCTCCCCTGTATGTAAGTTGCATATGGAAGAATCAAACATCCCACACCCTGATTTCCTTAACAAGCTGCTTTGCTTGTATTAAATACAAGGCTCACGGTGCCTTTTGTTCAGTGATGTGATGCAGCACAGGGCTAGTCTACCTTGGCAACGCTAAAGCGCTGCCATGGCAGCACTTTAACATGCCTTGTGTGGTCGTGGTGCAGCGCTGGGAAAGAGCTCTCCCAGCACTCTCTCTCAAAAAAAAAAAAACCACACACACACACACACACACACACACACACACACACACACACCCCTCCAGCGCTGGGGCACTGTTTACACTGGCGCTTTACAGCGCTGAAACTTGCTGCGCTCAGGGGGGTGTTTTTTCACACCCCTGAGCAAGAAAGTTGCAGCGCTGTAAATTGCCAGTGTAGACAAACCCATATATTTGAGTAGTTTCTAGAGCAAACAAAGGAGTTCCCCAATCAATATATACCAGAAAATGCACTCACTGTCTCTCATTCTCTTTAAACAGAATTCTGTGCAGAACTTCAAACAAAGATGAAACTTGTTTGCAGCTGAATTTAGGCATTTATAGCTTTGTATCGCTCACTCACCCTCAGCACTTGATACTATGACCATTAAAGTCAATAGCCACTCCCACTGAACCCAAAATGCAGAAGGAATTAACACTTAGGTTATTGGATTAACCACGCTGTACAAAACATCTAACAGCCCGGCTCTTGTGAAGCGTCAGGGTGATATAGCTCCTTCAGAAGCCATTTCATACAAAAGTGCTGGCCAAAGGCTAGTGTTAATACAACAACAAGCCACCTTCAGAAATATTGTTTCCTGCAGTTTAGTTAGACTAGAGAGGTTTTGGACAGGTAGGGAAAAATTAGGTATTAAATGATTTACTACCTTAGTGCAAGATTGTAACTTTAAGTCATTCCCTGTGTGAAAGGGGGGCAGGAAGAGAAGCTCTACCTTCACTCTCACTCTTTAGAGACTAACAGTACAGTCTGTGCTGGACCCCCAGTCCTTGTGCCCCAAAAGATGAAGGATCAAAAATTATTGCTGGCCACTGTACATGGGCACAGAAATGTTAGGAGTATGCGCCTTGCATCCTGCCCCTGTAGTGTAGCAATTGTGTGTGTATACACAGACTTTAAGAAGGATGGTCTTGTGGTTAAGTCACTGGACTGAGATTCAGGAGATTGCTTCAATTTTTGGTCCTGCCACAGACTGCATGTGACCTTGGGCAATCCTCTGTCCCTCATTTGTATAATGGGAATTGTCTAGCTTGAGTTTTTAAGACTATAAATTATTCAAGAGAGAGTCTTGCTATGAATTTGTACAGTGCCTCACACAATGGAGCCCTGATCCTGGTGGAGATCTTTCAGTGCTACTCTAATAGCAATTCTCCTAAAATAATAAAGACGTTGCCCTCTTGCAGCAGCTTGCCCACAGAAAAGTATGAGTTCTACTACGATGATTAGCTGAAGTAGTAAAAGCCTGTGATTTTGGAGAGGAGAGAGTAGGTTTCTAATCCTGGCTCCCCATACAGTGCATGGGTTGAGATGGATAGGGGATTAATAGTGTCAGTCGCCCATGCGACTTTATGCACTCCTTCACTCCAAGGCTAGGCACAATCTAATTAGCCCTTATAAGCACTCACATCCAAACAGTGAGCCTGTACAATCGAGGGTTTTCATGCCATACCCAGAGGTGCCATCTCACAAGTACCTTTTTATTCCCCTTCTGACCTGGTTATACAGTTTTCAGAGTAGCAGCCGTATTAGTCTGTATCCGCAAAAAGAACAGGAGTACTTGTGGCACCTTAGAGACTAACAAATTTATTAGAGCATAAGCTTTCGTGGGCTACAACCCACTTCTTTGGATGCATATAGAGTGAAACCTATATTGAGGAGATATATATACACACACATACAGAGAGCATGAACAGGTGGGAGTTGTCTTACCAACTCTGAGAGGCCAATTAAGTAAGAGAAAAAAAACTTTTGAAGTGATAATCAAGATGGCTCAGTACAGACAGTTTGATAAGAAGCAAGTGTGAAAATACTTACAAGGGGAGATAGATTCAATGTTTGTAATGGCTCAGCCATTCCCAGTCTTTATTTAATCCTGTGTTGATTGTGTCTAGTTTGCATATCAATTCCAGCTCAGCAGTCTCTCGTTGGAGTCTGTTTTTGAAGTTTTTCTGTTTTAAGATAGCCACCCGCAGGTCTGTCATAGAATGGCCAGACAGGTTAAAGTGTTCTCCCACTGGTTTTTGAGTATTATGATTCCTGATGTCAGATTTGTGTCCATTAATTCTTTTGCGTAGAGACTGTCCGGTTTGGCCAATGTACATGGCAGAGGGGCATTGCTGGCACATGATGGCATATATCACATTGGTAGATGTGCAGGTGAACGAGCCCCTGATGGTATGGCTGATGTGATTAGGCCCTATGATGATGTCACTTGAATAGATATGTGGACAGAGTTGGCATCGGGCTTTGTTACAAGGATAGGTTCCTGGGTCAGTGTTTTTGTTCAGTGATGTGTGGTTGCTGGTGAGTATTTGCTTTAGGTTGGGGGGTTGTCTGTAAGCGAGGACAGGTCTGTCTCCCAAGATCTGTGAGAGTAAAGGATCATCTTTCAGGATAGGTTGTAGATCTCTGATGATGCGCTGGAGAGGTTTTAGTTGGGGGCTGAAGGTGACAGCTAGTGGTGTTCTGTTATTTTCTTTGTTAGCCCTGTCTTGTAGGAGGTGACTTCTGGGTACTCGTCTGGCTCTGTCAATCTGTTTTTTCACTTCAGCAGGTGGGTATCGTAGTTTTAAGAATGCTTGATAGAGATCTTGTAGGTGCTTGTCTCTATCTGAGGGATTGGAGCAAATGCGGTTATATCTTAGAGCTTGGCTGTAGACAATGGATCGTGTGGTGTGTCCTGGATGGAAGCTAGAGGCATGTAGGTAAGTGTAGCGGTCAGTAGGTTTCCGGTATAGGGTGGTATTTATGTGACCATCGCTTATTATACAGTGTATATCTTATCCAGAGAGAGAATGTGCGTCATCCAAAAACATTAAAAATTGGAGCTGTTGAATTGAATCGGAGAGGTGATGCAGTTTGCTCCATCCTATCCCACTCCTGGGCATTTCCATTGCAAAGAGTGCCAATTACAGCATAAGAAGCGCTATATTTAATTAGAGGTGATGCTTTACTAAACTAAGCAAGTGACCTCTAAAAATTCAGATGAGACCAAACACATTTTATTGTAACCTGGAATCCAGGTAAAAAACACTATTCTTAATTTCCAGGCCTATCCTTTCCTAATTAGGTCCAGAAAAAGTTCAAAATAAGTTCTTCTCTTTTATTGTTTTTAAAATAAACTAGGGACAAACTTTTCATACATCAGTGTTTAACGTCAGGTAGCTACCTTATTTAGGTACCTCAATGAGTAGCCTGATTTACATAGGCCCTGACCCTCAGAAATGGTATGGAGCAAGTCAGACTATGCAGATTTAGGCACCTAACATCACCTATATAGTCAAACATTTTGGCCCAGTTCTTTTCTTACTTTGATCATCCCTTGATCCAAATTATCACAGTGTTCCATGCTCTGCTTGTTAATTATGTATAGCTCCAAAATCCATTCCATAGCTTTTGATCCATGTGCAAATTCAGCATGTTCTAGCTAAGCAATAAAGTACCTAAGTCTGATCAGAATCTGGCAAAACAAAGAAAGCTTAATCTAGGACTGCAGCACATATCCATTCAAGCAGTCCCTCAGAGCTGAAGATATTGGACAAGAACACGTAAATAGACATGGGTTGCAGGAATACAGGATGCTCAGAGGAAGGTGCAGGTATCTGCCAAATACCAAACTGTAATACTAGGAGTCTTTCTGAAGCAGCAAGGGCTTGTTAGAAGATAGACTTCTGAGAGGCAGCACCCCTGGGAGTAAAGTGGCAGCCAACTGTAGTGTTTTGAATCTGACAGGGAATTCATGTAATTTAATGGGGAGAATATGAAATAATGAGGGTTACTCAGGCTGGGAAAGGGGTTACTCAGGGTTCAGAGAGGCTTTTGCAAACACAAACGAGGCTTCCCCAAGTGTATGCAGGGATTTCCTCCTCTCACAGATGGAATGGGAGATGGCAGTGGGGATTCAATTAGTCTCACAGGACACTGTCAATTCCTGTGTTTCTCCCTCAAGATTCCTACTCCTCTGTTCAGCTGATAGCAACAAAAACAGAAGCCTGGTAATCTACTTTCTTTATTCAATAGTTACAGAAATAAAATGTGTAGGTTTTAAGTGATTCACAGCTATATCTATCTCTTTTGGTAGTATTAAGAAAATATAAAGTAATACAGCCAGGTATGTTTATGCTGGGTCCCTTATGTACCCGACTACAAGGTTAGACCAGGGGAAAAAAAAAAAAAAAGTCTCATGATTGACTTGAACAGGATTATTCAGCATGCAAAACAGGATACAAATAAATACAATATTTCCTTACCTGGGACACACTAAGAACATTCTTGTGTGTTCAATTGCCATCAAACTTGCTGTTTCCCATACTGTAGATAGCAATTCCAAGTTACACTGCCATGCTGGGGACTAATACAAAATAGGATATTTGCCATCATGCAATAGTCTTAGAAGCAAACCTAGGCTACTACTCTAATACTGAGGTTTGCCATAATTTTTTTGACTAGTGTGCAGGCCAGAGGGCTCCTAAGTGAGTCAGAGACAATGCAGACGCTCAAACAGAGCCGGGCAAGCAGAAAAACAAAATAAACAAAACTGTTCAGCAAACATTTCATCAAATGCAAGAGATGTCACATTCTTTATTCACTTTCCGCAAACAATTGTGTAAATGTAGATTCATGTACATGATTGAGGGAAGCTTGCATTTGTGCAGATACTACCATGTGACACTCATGGTACTCCTGCGAGCTTCCAAAGTTCTATTTGTTGGGTTGGAAGGGATGGTGGTCAGAGGTGGGAAATGATGAGAGAAAGCCAATAATTAAAATAACCTATCATTAGTGTAAAAACAAAACACTAGTCACCACCCAGCACCATAGACACTGTAGCCAATGATTTTAGTTTAGTATCCATTTATTGTGTGATGTTATGATTAAGCAATAGGTTATACCACATATATTCATTGCATGTTAAGCAGAGTTAATTTGTACGACTATAAAAGTAGAAGATTGATCAGTATTTATAGGAAGTATGTAGTAGACATAAGTGAGACAAGCTGAAACGCAAGAACCTGTAGGTTGAGGCCTGCAAGACTTTAGCTTAGCTATTTTAGGCCTTGGAGACAAGAAATGATGGTGTAAGTCACTGACCGAGAAATAACCAGAAAGATTATGGAAAAAGAGGTACCGAGTGGTAATATTGCAAAAGTATAGCTGGGACGATTAAATTTAAATTATAAAATGCTGTAACAACTAATATGGTCTCCAGCATGTGCCTTAACTGCAAGATAAAGGTGGCACATCAATATTAATGAGAACCTACACAGCCTATAGGGTCCCTTGTGTTTCTAGGGGACACAGATCAGTAAGAAAGAGAGAGTTGACACTTTCATGTACATGCGCAGAATGTAGGTATAGACCGGATCACAGTACAAAAAAGGGTGCCCAGAGCAAGAAAATTGAGCTTTCTATGGGAAACTCCAGCAGGAACCACTCCCATATTGATGATCAATCCATGAGAGGGACAACTGACTAACGCCATTTAGGAGGATGTGAGTATGTCTGTAGGTATAACTGGTACTGATCTTTAAGAATTGTATATGCTGTGACATTTATAAAACTTTGTTGATAACTTTAATAAAGCTGCTAAAATATAGATGCTCTTGTAATTGTATGTGTTATTTGAATATGGTTTCATGTGTTCCTATGGGCTCTAGAGACAGAACAAACAGAGATAACTCCGTTGAACTTGAGACTGTAGCCACCACAGCTGAACCCATTGGTGTATAATTAACATTAAATAGAATAAAAGGCTACAACACAAATGGAACCCTGGCATCTCGAGGGCCAGTGTAGAGGTCTATCCACTAGGCAACATTGTCTTTTTTCCTCGACCTACATCCTACAAAGCCTTAGGTGCATGCTTAGTTTTAGGTACAGTGAGTAGTCCCATTACTGCACTTCTCAGTGCGTCTGTTTCTCCTTATACCCTTTGTCTGCCATTACAGTACCTAGACAATAGGCCCCTAGGCCCTACTGGACTACAAATGATCAGTAACACATTTTGATATGATTCTGTATCTTACTCTTGGGGGAAAAAATTCTCAATCATGCTCTGTAATAAATCCTCTATAGGAAATGAAATTTTGCCACACACAAGAGCTTAATTATTCAAAGAATTTAGTGCCCTTATGATTAAAGTGTTTAATTGCTGCTTATACAGTCATGGACAAGTACCCTTCCGTCTGGCCACAAGAGTTTTTTGATGCACAAAATGCCCAAGTTACCCTACCAAAAAAAAAAAAAAAAAAAAAAAGGTGTAGGATATTTCTTATTATTTTGTTTAAACCCCAAAGAGCTGTGCTTTCCCTAGGGGACTGAAGGTAAAGTGAAACTGCCTAAGCTCACACACTTACAGTAGTTAATTTCATACTGTGGGCAGAACTGCAAATGAGGAACATGTTCTGAGTCCAGCAGTACTTGCCATCACTTTCCTCTTTTGAAGATAGTGTTGCTGAGTTCAAAGGAGAGGAAGAAAGAAGAGAGCGGGAAAGGAAAGAGCTGAGGGAGCTGGGCAGTGGGAGGGAAGAGGCAGAAACATACACAGAATGATAGCTAACGTTGCAGATAGGCTATCCGGTATAGATGAAATAAAAACACCCACAAACCTACCTCAAAAACTTAAAGACCTGTGTATTCCATAACTGTTGCATTTGCCTCACTTTGCAATTCTGGGATCTTTCCAAGACAAAAGCAAAAGTAGTGATGAAGTCCATGTGATAAACTATTCTTGTAAAGTTTCCTGCCCAACTGTATCTACCCAAGAGGCTTGGATCTTTCAATTAGCTACGGGTAAACTGCTGAATTTTGAGTGCTTAGCTGTGTCTCACTTGAACGCTGAGCCTCAGGGTCACAAATCAATACTTGAGATGTTGATCACTATAGTGGTCCCTATGGTACTAAAGTGGATGGATGAATTATATACATACTAGGGCTTGGGGAAGAGGTTTCAGTGCCTCTCGATCTGAAACCAAATTTTGGTCTCAGTCCTGCAAATCTTTATTCACATGAGTAGCCCTAATCCAGCCAGGAGGTCTGACCTCACTGACACCAGTTTAAATCAGGAGTAACTCCACTGAAGTCAGAGTGGCACTGGTCTAAGATCAGAATCAGGTCAATTAACTTCAAAGGGGCTACTGGTTTATGGCGTATATGTAAGGTCCTTTTAGTAGTGGCACCTTACCCTACTGCTCCTTCCAGGTGAGCTCTTTCTTATCAGAATGGACAGGCTTCCTGTGGAAGGACCAATTAACATTGCTACCTTTTCATTTTTAATGCCTCAAAGGATAGGTCTAGACTGCAATCATGTGGTATGATTGCAGCTTGAGCAGGTGTACCCGAGTTTGCTCAGGTACCGGCGCTATGAAGTCATAGTGGCATGCACTTCAGCATGGGCTACCCCTGAAAGTTCCTGGTGGGCTTGTACAGCTTGCACAGAAGCTTACAACGTGACAGTTTTACAGCTCTAGTACCCAAGCTAATGTTAATCTAAGTAGGTCGTGTAGGTCTACTCGAGCTGCAATCTTTCCCAGTGTTTGCAGTGTAGAAATACCCTAAGCCACACAAAGGATGAGGGAGGGAACAGGTTGGGGAAAAATGCAACAAGCAGAGAGGATAAAATAAGATGAGCTAAGGGCCTTGAAATTCATAAAGCTGCCTTTGCTTCATGGTCTTCAATTTAGCTATCAACAGATTTATTAGCGCCTTGTTATTGTTTTTTTCTATTGCCATGGTAACTGTTAGGCAGACAAAAGGAAGGAAACACCAAAAGAAAGGAAATCAGGCATAGAACAGATGGCTTATTTTTATTTAACAATACAATTTATTGTCCAGATAAAAATTCATTTCTCCTTGGCTCAAATGAAAATCAACAATTTGGAAGATTTTTGAGGTAACTCGTAATGAAACTGAAATATTGACTTATTGTACAGGAATGATTTTACTGCGTGAGAGATCAATTGGAAGTTAGTTCTGAACTCCAAGCCAGGGGTAGCCTGTTGTTGCACTGGAACAAATCCGAAGGCACATGGTGACTGACAGTCACCTCCCTAGGTGCCCCTGCCCCACTCTACAGGAGGAAGTACTCTGTCAGGCACAGCCCTCTCCCCCTAGGCTGCTGGCAAGCTGTGCTCTATCCACTCACTGCCCTGACCTGCACACTCCCAACACACATGCATGAGAGGGGCATGGCAGCCCTACAAGGGCGGGCATCCTCCCACTCTGCTACCTGCGATCTAGATGGCCAGAGCAAGGAAGTAAGGTGCCTTTTCAAACATTGATATTGTTAAAACTGAAGAATTATTTTTAATATAATGGATTTTTAAAAAACAAACAAAGATGCTTTTTGATCCTGCAAAACCCCAACTGTCTGGATTCCAGTTAACTGAAGCTGTTATCCCAAGATCAGATATGTCTTCTGAAATCTGTAGCTTGGGTTAGCCAGGGTGGTGGGAAATAAAGGGAAGTTGCTGTACTGGCTGGATTCCCCAATGCCAGATATTTGACAAAGAAGATAATACTTTGCATGCAAAGACATTTCAATGCATGAAGTCATACCTGGCTTGATTTTTATGTGGCTAAATACTCCATTGACCCAACAGCTTCCCCAGGCCATGAAACTCTGGATTCCTGATGTTTCAAGTGTCTTCCAAGATATTTGGATAATCAAGTTTTTACTGTATCTTAATACCTGAGATAATACCTAACAAGTATACAAATGGGTTGGGTATTGGGGAAATGTATCTAACCTAAGTGGCAGAAAGTCCACCATTTGAGTCTCAATAATGCAGTGTTAGGATTAATCCTGCATCTGCAGGGAAAGGAACAAGATCTTTTCTGGGTCTCATTTCTCTGAAACTATGACTCAGCTGTGCCAGTTTTACCATCATCATTTTTGTTTGGATAATTCCAAATCCATCTTCCTCATCCCCACCCCACAAAGTTCTTCCCCCAGTTCTCCCAAGCTGTTAAAAAGAAAAAAAATCTAATAGTAAATATGACTGGATAACATGGTAACTATCCAGCAACAGATGTTAAATATACTGACTCAAAAAGTGGATTACTGGGTGAGAACAATCATGATACCCCTGGTATAAACATCCTGGCATGACTCAGAATTGTTTGGCTACTATTACTTCCTGTTACACACCCACACCCCATAGTGCTTCTGGGAGGGAGGGGGGAATAATTCTAAGTAAAGATAGTTCTTTTCTCTTTTTGCACTTGCCTTTGCTGAAGTTAAAAAATAATTTAAAAAAGTAACTTCTTCCTATAAAGAGTCATCATTTCTCCTTTCATGTTACAATTCCTGAAGTTCTGATGACCTTCTCAGGGTCACACTGCATATCGCACCATACATACCTAAGGTAGTTCAGAAATTGTATTATAGTGAAAGCAACTGAAAGGAATTAGGATGCATTTTTGCTTCAGTGGCTGCAATAGACATAAAGGGAATCTTCTGAATGCTGTATACTTCATACTTTCCAGCTTTGATTTGTTTCACATCTTAGAATTTCTACAGAGAAGTCAGCCAAAATAAAAATGACAGTTCTTAAATTTTACATTACAGTTCTGTTAGATTTAAGGTTTGTCCTTTATTTTTGTGGCAGGAAAATAAAAGGGATAACATGCAGGAGAATTCTCTATATTATCAGGAGTATACTTGTGAGCTGGTTTTTATAGCACTGGGCTCGATGGCTGTTATATTCATCCCTCGAAGCAGAGCACACTAAATTCCGTAATGAGAGAAACTGCGGTTTTAAATAGTTTTAAGGTCACTGAATTGAAACCTACAGGCTGCAAATTTTGCTCAAAATCTCATCCTGGCAATATCATGCAGCAGTGATGGCATGCGTTATTTGATATGGATGCCTCAAGTGACTAAGACATAGCACACCTTCAGTATTGTTTAAATGCCAACCACAACTTTAATTGCTTAAATAAGCAGCAATAACCGTAAAGGGTTAGAGCATAAGCACCTGAATACCCAGCAGTATCCCAATCCAGGGGTTATGCATCATTGGCCATATAGTAAAATCAAAAAGCCACCAAACAAGGGGAAATATCTTTAGCCCTACCAGTCCAATCCTTGGGACTCAGACTATTGCCAGAGCCCCCAATCCACTCTTACCTTGTGGAAGAGATGAAAGGTTCTTCAGTCTATACCAAGACTTGAAGTCAACACCATGCCCTGCATGAGGTCCCGAAGAAAGATTTTTTTCTGTACTGGGGTTTGGTGACACACTGGCCTCTGCTATTACAAAAGTTTCCCCTCAATACTCATAATATATCAATATAGAAATAAAACACCACATCAAATCTCCAAGGTGCCTTAGGGAAAGCAAAAAAACCCCTCTGTGCATGACAATCTACTGTGGGTTAAATTCTTCCCAGTTTGAACAGGAGATCAGCTGATAGTCCTTGAGTGCTTTGGCTCACATTCCACAAAACCAGTGACCATGAACAAGCCACATCAATTAAATAGATAGGGGGAGCAAGTGGGAAGAAAAACACAGAGCCAACCTGAGTGCCCTGCCATAGTGCTTGCATAAACAATGCATCCTCTTGGGAGTAGGGGTGAGGATCAATAGTAGTCCGGTTGCACCAGGCCACAGAGGATTGTGGTTAAAGTTGTCCTATTAGGACTCCTTTCTCCCTGAAGGGGAAAGAATGCAGAGAGAAGGGTTCCCTTCCTCTTGGCATCAAGGGTATCTATTCCCCTGTCAGTCTCATTAAAGCCCCACCCCTATGGGCAATATTACCAAGTTATCCCTTCCAGTCAGTCAACAGAATGACATTTGATTGATGCGAACAAACTGAAAATTGCCTGGAAAAAGAGCTAAACATGTAAAATTGCAAGCAATATGCAAATAACTAAATCAAGTCATCAAATATTAAATGTATACTGGTACAGATTATGAAAAACAGGCAAGATTCTTTTCTTAGTTACCTCATTCAAACTCCAGATTAATGCCACCAAAGTCAATGGAGTTGTTCCTGATTTACCCTGGTGTAACAGAGCAGGATTTAGCCCTGTTTGTTTTTAATTCTTTACAGCAGTGTTTCCCAAATTTGGGACGCTGCTTGTGTAGGGAAAGCCCTTGGCGGGCCGGGCCGGTTTGTTTACCTGCCGCATTCACAGGTCCGGCCAATCACGGCTCCCACTGGCTGCGGTTCACTGCTCCAGGCCCATGGGAGCTGCTGGAAGCAGCGCGGGCCAAGGGATGTACTGGCCGCCACTTCCAGCAGCTCCCATTGGCCTGGAGCAGCGAACCACAGCCAGTGGGAGCCGCGATCGGCCGAACCCGTGGACGCAGCAGGTAAGCAAACCAGCCCGGCCCACCAGGGGCTTTCCCTACACAAACGGCATCCCAAGTTTGGGAAACATTGCTTTACAGTATTCCAACATTGGGACATCAGATGTTTTACCATACACCAAAGTGTCTTACAGTGATCTTGTTTTACCAGGGGAAGGCCCATACTTTCTAGCAATAATCTTCCAAGGTAACAGTAAGGTTGAGGAAAGTATGTAGGCCTTTGCAGAAAGCCAATACAAATAGCTCTGATAACCCAGACCTTCCCTCTTCTGAATTAGTCTGACTTGCTTGAGAATTTTTCTTTCCTTTTCCTCATACTGCCTAAAACGTAGCTATAGCTCTAATCATGAGCCATGATCCTGCTACTAACACTAAGTCTTCAACTGATCAATCTTTCTACCCCCCACACTGTTGCATTTGACACCAGAAACCCATGATTCCCTTCCCCACTAGATATATAAAAAAAGCTATTTTTGAGAAGAAATGGGTGAAAATTTCAGCAAGACAAGAACTAGCAACCCATCTCCTCCACAGCTTCTAGTTCTTCTTTAAACTGCCTTTCCTTGCTGCTGCTCAGAGTGGTTCAATACACATACCAACCACCCATGTCCCTTCCTCCCCCACCAGATCACTTATTAGAAGAGATCAATTCAGAATCGGAAGGTCAGTTAAAAAAAAAAAAATTTACTAGCCACCATCTCATCCTATTCCCAGGCAACAGTAGCTCTATAGTAAATTGGTTTATGGCAGGTTTTCTGCCATTTTGCACATTCTGATATTCATATTAGACATAGTTATTAATTCTGTAGTTGGAAGTCCAAATACCCATTCCCCAAATAAGTGCTTGTATATGAAACAAACATCAGTTATTTTTTATATTTCTGAAAGTAAGCACTAATCAGATAAAAATTGTTAATCAACTTTTAATTGCATCAAATTAAAGAAGTTTCACAGCTGAGTTATAAATCCCTGAAAATAAAGAGTTATTTAATGGACATGCTAGCTGGCCCTTAATTACAGTTGTGTAGTGGTATTACTAGAGACAATTCACTCAAAGTTTTCAATATGGCCAGTTTACCCAAGCTTAAATTCAGTAAATAGGAACTTGTCACTTCAGGTAACAGTTTGAAGCCAATATGTCAAACATAATTTATACATATACAAGTTTTTAAAATGAAATACCTCTTTTGCTTTTCTAGGTTTTGGAAACCTTTGTTTGTATCACTTAAAATAATGTGGAATAAACAGAAAACAAATAAGCTCAAAGAACTATTCTGCCCATATGTTAGAAGGGTAGACTCACTGCAGGTGCACCCCCTTGTGGGCGTGGTGAAGCAGGCTTTCCTCCTTAACGCCCCCTGCCAAAAATCACTCTGGTCCTGGGGTGGTCTGCCTGTTCTCAAAACTCAACCCTCTATCCAGATAACTAAAGTCTCTCCCATTTAGAGGTACTAGCATCCCAAAGGGACAGCACCCCACATGATGCTAGTCTTCACTTCAGTCAAACAGCTTCTGCCTCTTCAGGGCTCCTCTTCCATTCCACTTTTCTGTGGCCCCAGGGCTTCTCCCTGGAGCCTTTCAGTGAAACTCAAAAGTGAAACAAAAACCACAGCAAAAGCAACTGCTGCCCCTCTCCCTCATACCTAAACTTTTAATCCATCCTGGGTCATCCCCAGCACTCCATTCCCCATAAAACATGGATTCTAGTCTTGCCCTTAGTTCGGAGTCTCAACCCTATCTACCCTGTTTGTTTGTGGGTTGGCTTTCTCTCAGGCCCACTTCAGGAGTTTCCTTACCTCTGCTACCTCCCAACAGGGCCATGAGATAAACTCCCTCCTCTGTTCTCTACTATCAAGGAAGGAACTACAGAATTCCTTCTGTTCCCACATACTCCTTCTAATTTGTGCTTGCTTTCTTTATAGAAATCACCCAGTGCCTTCTCGAACTAGGCTTCATCTTTAATTAAGCCTGGCTCACCATCCAGGTGCAGACAACTAGCATAATTGGTCTCAGGCCGACCTTAACCCTTTCAATGGCATCATGCCATATAAAGAGCAAACATTTTCTGTCCACATGACTTTATTTTAGAGTAAGAGAAATCCACAAAAGAAGAAATAAAAGGAGACACTCCAGGAGAGAGCATAGTGTGTCCCCCCTTTGAAACATACTGCACCAGAACTGAAAGCAAGATGACAGCTACCTAATTCCAGAAATGGAAAAGGTGCTATCCACAGAAAACTAATTATATAGCTACAGTACACACAATATCCAGAAGAGGAAGGACAGAATGAAACTACCAACCATCTAGATGCCCAGGAGTATCATCTTCAGCATGTCCTTAACTATTTGAGGAATACGTAATGCAGTAGGAACATTGAACAGAGTGTATGGGCAGAATCACCTGTAAATTGCTGATATTCCAGGGGAATGTTAACGTTGATGAGAATATCTCTGCATTCCACCATCAAGTGGGATACTCTGCTCATCAGTGCACTATGATTGTTTAGAATCATGCATGTTATAAGTTAAATGAATGAAAAAAATAGGTCAAATCCACTCTAGTGTCTTGGTCTTTGAGTAGAAATATCAGTACTACCCACTCATCCTTGCTGGAAGGCAATATTACTATGGAAAACTTTCCAAAATAGTGGAGGCCACATATAGGTTGTAAGTACAATGATGCTTTGAAGACTGGTTGTTGCTGGCAAGAAATCTTAGTAAACTGTGGTTTGCATTGGGAACAGCTGTCACGATGACCAGCTTAACTCACAGTTAGGATAGTTATTGCCAGAAAATAGCGCTAGCATCACATGACATCACTTTTCACAGTGGGTATGAAAAAAAAATTGTTGCCCAGACATTTTAAGTTATTTAGGTGTTGGTCTGGTCAGCATAGCAAAGGTAAAGCTCCATATTTTCAAAGTATTTAAGCATGTGGAAATGAAGATAGGCACCTAGTAGGATTTTAAAATATGCCTAGGCACTTTTTAAAATCCCGTTAGGTGTCTCTCTGTATTTTTAGGCACCCAAATACCTTGGAAAATCTGTCCCTATGTGATTTAGATTAACAAGATCCATTTGCAAAAGTGACATAGGCACATAGGAGCCTAAGTCAATGGGAGTTAGGCACCTTAAAACTCTTGTTTTTTAAGCTTAAGTTAGGTGTTGCAACGCTGAGCGGAGAAACACCAAAATAACTTTACAAATCTAGGTCCCAATGACTGCACAATCCTGTGTTACAGCCATCCCAACTCTTTTCTTGCTAATTAATGATGATTTCACCAATTTTAGATTATGGATCCCTGAAAGAAATCAAGAAGGAAGTGGACTGGAGGAGAGAGTATCTACAAAAATAACTTGGTTAGTGTCAATGGTGGAAAAGCAGTTACAGAACAAGAGCTGTACGTGATTGTTCAATGGAGTTTAAATAAAATATAAAGTTTGCTTGAGTTTGCCAGTGGTTTTTTTGAATATTACTAAATCTAACAAGAGCATCCTGAAGCCTAAAGATAAATGAAAGACACTGAAGTGACAGGCTGAAATATTCATAATTAACTCTTTAGCCAACAAATTTGGCCCATTTTAGCTGGTCACAAAACACCTGTACCAAGGATGTGTCTTAGAATTTATTCACTATTCATAACTGTTATGACATCAAAGCCTTCCCCATTATTGCTTCCTGCAATGTGCAATATGATTCACTATTTAAGCTGTTTGATTTGTCACCTAATTCACATGGCATTGTTTCTGCACCATGACTGGAAAACTGTTTCATACAGAGAGGTCATGTGTAGAAAAAAATATATCTTTTGGTCTTTGATTTTCAGAGGGAGAAAGTGACCTGCAGAAAAAAAGCCCTTTAAGTGGGAGAGGAAAGGAGAGAGTAAAAATGAACAAAAAAAAAAAAAAGTGTGTACATTGTGCCAGACCATAACCAGACTTACGACACTGTAGGCCACTTTAAAACTCATTCTGTTCTTCCTTACACAAAAAAGATTATATTTGACTCTATATGGATCTCAGAATAAATACCTGAGCTCCTGACTGACTAAGTGAGAAAGCCAGAAGTTACTTTTATTCCGTCTAGTAGACTTTATATTCAAATTTTCCCTTTGATTGTTGAAGACTGTTATTTTGACACCAAATAATTGCTTGTGTAGGTACATGGATAATGCTATTTAAAAGGTTCTGGCTAGCTCCTTTTCCTGGCTCATTTAATTGTCTGAAGTCTCGGGCTAGGAAGATTTGGGGAGCCATGTAAAACTACCTTGTTTCATATAATCTACTAGGGCTGTCAATTAATTCAAGTGATTAACACAAAACAAATTAACTAGATTAAAATCAGTCACAATTAATCACAGTTTTAAATCACACTGTAAAGAATAATAGAATACCACTGTACATTTATTATAAATATTTTTGGATGTTTTTCTACATTTTCAAATATATTTCAATTACAACACAGAATACAAAGTGTACAGTACTCACTTAACAGTGAGATTAAAAAAAACAGTCGTGATTAATTGCAGTTTTAATCATTTGCCAGCCCTAATATCAGTGGAGTACATTGATTGACTCCTCTGGTTTCCATTTTTCTTTTCTCATACTGTAATTCAATATGGGCATTACCACACATGCTCAGTGCTCACAAATCCTTGTCTGTCTCATTTTATTTACTGCATTAGTGCCAGATTTTTTGCACAGGGATTTAGAGAACCCATGCCTTACTGCTGGACTGTTACATCCCACCTATACAAGCTCATCTGTAATTCATACGTGGGGCGAGGGACGTACTGGCCGCTGCTTCCAGCAGCTCCCATTGGCCTGGAGCAGCAAACCCCGGCCACTGGGAGCCGCGATCGGCCAAACCTGCGGACGCGGCAGGTAAACAACCCGGCCCGGCCTGCCGGGGGCTTTCCCTGCACAAGTGGCAGAACAAGTTTGAGACCCACTGCTCCAGAGGAAGAAGTTGCAAGAAACTCTAAAAGTAGGCAGATGTGGGATAATCTCCCACTCATAAAAGGTTTCACCTAACACTTAGAAATTGGTTAAAGCCCTGAAGCATGAGGGTTTTATAGCTCATCCAAAATTCTAATTACAGTATTCAGTCTTACAACTCTGGATATTCCTATTATCCATGTAAAGATCCTGATTGAGGTGTGTGGTAACTGGTAGAGTGGATTTCAAAAGGTGCTCAGTGCTGGCCTTGCTCCTCTCCCATTAAACGCAGAGGTAAAACTCCCATTGATTTCAGAGGAAGCAGAGTTAGGTTAATGCCGCGTACTTTGGAAAATCCCACCTTCAACGTAAATCTCTTGTTGTGAGCTTTGATGGATCATGCCCCATCACCGCAGCTTTGCAGTCCTATTAAGATGCTATAGTTTAGTCATACTGGTGTATTTTAGCTAAGCAGCAGACACATACATGCTTAAATGGACTTCAAACTGGATGGTATTTATTCATATTTTCAAATGAAACTTGTGAAAGAAACTTTTGCAGGTAGTTATGTTCTAATATTGTTCTGTGGTAGGCTTCTGAGCATTATGCTCAGTCTTAGGGATTTATTGTAAGAAACAATATTGTTAATTATATATATCCTACATAATGCAAGAGGAATTAGCCAGTGAATCTCTGCAAATGCCATATTTAAAAACCATTCTTGTCTTATATGGAGGCAAATGTTCAGCAGACATTAACAGATTTATCATAGACTTTTCAGAGTTTCCTGAAAAGGCCAGTGAAAGTTACATCCTCAAATGATTAATATAGCCCTTCAGATTTTCATCAGAGTTTACTTTGCTATGGCTAGATTCAAAACCCTTTTTGTATATTACCAGACCACATACCAGCATAGTAACAAGACTAGATAAATACAGGGTTGTTTTGTTGCCGCTTTACTAAAAACAAATTATAAACAAGGATTTTACATTTAGATGATCTGTTTTCAACATGGACAAATTCATTATCTTCACAATATGCTCCAAATTTAAGTGCATTCACCAGAGAGTAAAAGAAAAGCAAACACTCACTGCCAAACAAGTGTTTGTTTTTTGTCTTCATTATCATGTTTACAATGTAAGACACTTGTTCACATTGAGAGATGTAAGATCAAGGGCAAAGCTCTTTTTCCCCCTTGTGGGGGGATTCATTCGTATTCTCTGCCATGATAATTGATGTTAAGACCTACCAAATGTTGCTTGTATTTGCAAAGTGAACCTATGTAAAGAAAATAGATTGCTACATACAGATGAAAAAGTGAGATAAAATTATATGCTCTCTCTGTGGACTTTTGAGCTATGGTGGCATATAAGCAGAGTGATTATCGGTGTTTCAATGTAAAAAAACTGATGCTGTGAGAGATGTCAATATTTAATGAAAAAAGAAATATACTTTGAAGATAAAGAGTCCCTTTTTCCATTCAGCCTTCCATTGTGTGCTCATTTGTGCCCCATTAGGGCCAGATCCAGACAGGTGCTGAGCACCTGCAGTTTCCCTTTGGGTTCAAAGGGCGCTGAGGGCACACAGCTAGAGCAAACACTTGTTAGTGGTACAGGCAGGGATAAGGAGCAGAATAGCACGTGTCGTTCCAGCAGAGGTAAGTGCTTTATTAAAGACTCCCTGGAAGTGACCCAGAGAGTCGGCAGCGATTTCGGGGTTTAGAAAGACCTGCAACTACTCTTAGCACATGTGACAGGAAGCATAGACCCAACCAGAGAACCCAGCTTTTGACCATGTGGACCAAAGTCTCTGCTCCAGAAAAAAATTTGTATACAGGTCATTTGAAAATATTTTGTATTTTATTGAAATTCAGAGACGGATCTAAAAACAATAACACCCCCCCCCTCCCTTTTGGCGGGGGGGGGGGGGCGCGGCGGCTATTCTGTTTCTAGCAGATGCAGAGAAGAAAATCATTCATGGATAGTAAAATTCAGGTCCCAGTCAGCATATATACATTGAATGAATGCTAACTTCTGTCAGGTCCAATGGTTCTGGAAAGCATTGGCTATATGAAGAGAACAAAACCTAGAGTGAACGGAATGGTTTTAATCAAGAAACCTGAAGATGACGACTTTGTTCTGAATGAGGGCAGTTCTCTCCTAGGAGGCTTGTTTTTATGGCTTATTTTACATAGGAAGCACAATACTCCCAGTTTTGATTTCTTCCTACAAAACACTTTTGGTTCCCTGAAATAAATCATCTGAAATAAAAATTTAAACATCAGACTGAACAGAGATCACCACATTTTATAAGTGCTTTCCTTTGGGATAGAGGCTTCAGTGCAAAAAACTGCAAAGAGAAAAAACCCACACACACTATTTTTATTATGCTTTTTTATATAATTTTTTTTTTGGAGGGGGGAAGTGATTATATTAAATGCAACTTGCAGGTATGGTTTCCTCACTTCCTAGAGAAAAACAAATCAGCACCAACATCATATTCTGCGTCTTTGAATGGCCCACAGCTACATTTTAAATTATTTAGAGTATCCCATGAAGAAGGAATATGACTGGCAGTGTGGGGAATTGTATAGCCCAGTGACTGATGTACAGCACCTTTCACCTCTAAGATCATGAATTCAAAACCACCCCAGGTTGGTGGTGACAGAGCAATCACCATCTGATGTCTGTTTGGTGATGTGTCGGACAAGAGTCAGAAATTGGAGTCCAGTTCCTTAGTAGTGTCTAAATGGGAAAAAAGCACTATTGCATAAATGGTGTCATGTCTACAGAAAGATCCAAGTTGCACTCCTGGATCTTCACCATTGCTCATTAGGGACAAGATTCTGGGGTGCATCCAAGCTACACATCATGGGAAATGGGGGCATTAAGACATCTTTATTCCCCACACCCAAAAAGTTTTGGTGCTCTCCAATCCTGGGGACTGTGCACACCACCACAAGCTCAGCATCCTCAAAACTGCACTATTTTATGCCCAGGTGCTTATGAACCCAAGGACCATTGTGGCAGTTATAGGTTGCCAGGGAATAGATGCTCCAGCCATAGCGCTTTTCCTTCAAATATTCCTCCTGAGCCGGAGGCTAGTAGAAGGTGGTGTAGGACTCACTGCAGTGGCCTTACACTCCCAGAAAGACCCTGTATACTAGGAGAGATCCTCTGATTCCTGGCTAAGCAGGCTTTAAGGATGCCAGAGTAATGAAAAGTTACTTTAACAAACCATGGATCTTAGTTCTCCCAGGTTCCCCTTCTTGAATTTTGAGGGCAGTAGAAAGAGTGATTCATTGTAAGAAAAGTCACTGAAAGAGGTAAGTTTTGAGGAAGGACCTGAAAAGGGGACAGAAGCTGCATGGCACACAGGGTCATGAAGAATTTTCCAGGCCTACGGAGAAGCACAAGAGAAGGCCAGGAGGGAGTGAGGGAAGGAGGAAGGAAAGAAAGGAGGACAACCCAGTAGACATTAATAGGGGCAGAGTGCATGGACAGGAAGGTAGCAGTGGTAACAGTCCTCTTATTATTCAAGGCACAAATATGTACCATGGGGCTTTTTAGTTAAAACCTAATCTACCCCTTACCCTCCCTACTCTTCCTGTCTTGGTTGAAGCACATCTAACAAAGGCCAGTTTTGAATACAGGTTGGCCAAGGAGGATGGTCTTTGGTTTTTCAAGCTTTGTCTTTTGCAAATTCCAGAAGAGGAAGAGGAAGAGGGCAGGTAGGATTTCATCATATCTCAGTTGTGTTGGAGGGGAGTGATGTGTGGATAGAAGGTTTTTAGTTTTTGTCTTATTTCTACTGTGGTCAAAATGGTGTAGGCTAATTTTGCTTTTGCAGAGGTTACTGTCAGAGTTCAGGGTAGAGGATCTCAGGTTAAAGAATTCTCTTTTGAACCATCTCTTTTTTTAAGCCAAGAAAAGGATGTTTTATTGGAGATTAACAAACCCAGACTGTCATCTCCCATCACATAATGCATTTCAGTGCTCCATGAATGCCAAACCTTCCTCTTTGCACCATTAGCAGACCCATCTGTTGGGCTTCAGTATCATTCTCCTATTAAAATGTTTCATGTCCATCTCCCTTGATAACACAGTTGTCTCTATATTTTTATAGCTAGCTAACACAAAGATTCAATTATACAATGAATGTGCTATTAAATTAACATTCTGTATGCTACCTTCCTTAGCATGAGATTCCAGCTTGGCAGCTGTTCATTTCACATTTCCTTTAGTACTGCTTACCGGTGAACATAACTATGGTGGAAGAGATAGCCACTTACTGAACTTCACCATCAGTAGACCCCTGCAAATCTGTGGGTATCTGTGGATATCCACTGAACATTTTTGCGGATCACAGCTCGGATGCAGATACAAATTTTGTATCCACACAGGGCTCTACAGCGCACACTCACCCAAACAGAGCAGCTGTCACCCAGCCTGCAGGCTCCAGCTTGGCTCTCTGAATCATGCAGCAGCAGGCTGGGCATTCTGGGAGTTGCTTGGAGGGAGGAGATAAATGGCTCACTCCCTTCTGGGAGTTGCAAAGCACCATTTTGAAGGTGTGGTTGTTCTTTAAATGAGCAGGAAGCAACGGCTGCCTGCATTAGAGCCACCGCAACTGCGTAGGGGTGTCTGAGCCCCTCACAGGGAGGGTGGCACTGCATAGAAGGTCCCAGAATTGTAGACTCCCTGCCCTGAGTGGGGAAGAAGGTATGGCAGGGGTGGAGTGGGTGGCAGGGCAGGTCGTCTCTGGGGAGAAGTGCTGTTGAGGGAGTGATTGGGGGCTTGCCAAAGCCCTCAGTCACTCCTGCGCAGTAACCTGTTGAGCTGTTTAGAGCCCTGCAAATCCACGAATAGCTGCGGATAGCCGCAGACAATTTTTGCGAATCGTGAATCGGATGCAGATATACCTTTTTGTATCCATGCAGGGCTCTAACCATCCCTATAGGTTGCTATCCTCTTATCATGAGTAATAAGTCACCACACTCCTCTTATTCCAAAACTCATTCTTTGCACTAGCTGTTTAAGGAATAGACAATGGTTTCAAACATGTTACCCCATGGTTCACGTGTAAGAGTAGCAATGCTTTCCTTCTAAATTTAGTGCAACCTAATGGCAAATTAAGACCATAAGACTATAGTAGCATTAAAGATGGTTCCTACATATGGCTTTAAAATTGCTGCAAACAAGTATCTGCTGTATAGGCAACACCTTGTAAGAGCAACCACCACTTACAAGTAACATTTCCTCTGGGTACACTTTCTCTACTGTGAATTGTCAAACTCCCCATAACAGCAACAGCCATTTAGGAGCAACATAGCAAAAGGGAACCGATATGTTGCTACTAATGAACATCTACTGCATATAATTAGAAACATCCTTAGTACGGGATCAGGTAAGGCTATCCAGAAACATTTCACTGTTTTCAAAAAGGACATAAGTTGGTCTCTAATGTGATCATTGCCTCCTAGCAAGAAAAATAAATGCCCTTCACCTTTGTTATAAATAAATTATAATAGCAATTACATCACTATCAATTATGTTGCATTTTCCATTGTTGTGAGCTGCCTTCAGCAAATAGTTTTCTATATGTAGATCATTCAGATATGAACAGCTAATGGATTTAATCACCTGCTGATCTTCTAAAACACTACTTCATTGTGTACCTTGCAGAGTACTCAGGAACAGAAAAGGTACCATTAAAAACTTGGGAAAAACTAATCTGAAAATCAGAATAATCCAAAAGTAGTGGCTCACATTAATGCAAATTAGAAAAAGTAAAAGCTATATGGGTCTTGCTCAGATTGTAATTGAAATAAATGAAGACACCAGCTGTAGGTCAGCAGAATTTTTTTTTTTTTTTTTTTTTTTTTTTTTTAAATAGAAACCGTCTGCTTCCATCTCAGTGCTTATAGAAGATTTATGGTGGACTATTCTTTCTGTGCAAATCCACACAGGATATCACCATGACAAAATACTATAAGCAGAGGATGCTCCCACCAAGTATTGCTTGCAATGAGGGACAGTTGGGAGGTACGTTGTTGTCATGGCCAATAAATGGATTATTCTTGAGAATAAGGATTATTCATTAATCCAGTGATTATGGCACTGGCTTAAGGAAACTTGGATTCAAGACCCTGTTCTGCCACAGCCTTGCAGTGTAACCTTGAACAAGTCACTTAGTCTCTGTCTCAGTTCTCCATCTGTAAAATGGGGGTGATAGCATTTCCCTACTTCATAATGGTGTTGTGAGAATGAATACGTGAAAAACTGGAAGGTACTTGGATACCTTGATAATGGGGTGCAATACAAGTACCTATGAAGACAAGATGAAAGTTCTGTCTGAACCTTTTCTGCTCAAGAGCTGACTGGATCAGCAATCAGGGCTGCCCGGGGGGGGGGAGGGACAAATGGGGCAATTTGCCCCAGGCCCAGCAGGGGCCCCCCACGAGAATATAGTATTCCAACTTTTTTTTAATGGAAGGGGCCCCCAAAAATTGCTTTGCCCCAGGCCCCCTGAATCCTCTGGGCGGCCCTGTCAGCAATGCTCTTGCCTCACAGAAACAGATAAGAAATAAATTTTTAAAAGTGTATAATTTGAAAGGTACAGAGAAAGGCAAGTCAAAGAAAGACAGTACAGGATCAGTGCAAATGTGTGCAGTGAAAACTACATGCCAGCTGTCAGCATTTCTACATTTTACTTCTTTGATTCAGAAAGAAGTACTCGCCACCTCTGTAAAAGATTTAAAAGTTATCATTGCAATTGGCAGCATGGGTTTGAACTGCAAATGAACCTAACAGATAAAATACTAGCTCCCATACAGAGAGATCAACCTACGCCACTTCACTGAATACTAAATAATCAAAGCAAAAAGTGTCGAACTTTGTAATAAGACAGCCCAGTCAAAAGACAGAGAAAAGTATTACCCACAACCCTAATTCTCTGTCTAACCTCAGTATGCATTAGGAATACAATTTTAAAAAGCCCTAAGTCAGTTAGGGCTGAAAGTCAATAGGACTTAGCAGCCTAAGTGCCTAAGGTTCAGATCTTGCCTAAACACTTCTGAAGACTGAAATCAAAGGGAATTAAGCACCTAAATACCTTTGAGGATCTGGAGAAAAAAGAAAACAAAATCACTTTTGAAAATGGGACTTGGATGCTTTTGAAAATTTTAATCAGTGGCTCCCTAAGTAGAGCGGATAGGGAAATGTCCACTGGAATGGTTTTCCTTTGGAAAATACGGATTTGGAAAAATTGGAGTCTTCCATGCCTAGTTTCCTATCAGCTCACCCACTTCCCTGGCTCCCCAAGGAGCCTTGGGAGGTGGGACTGGCACTTTTCAAAAATCAAAATTTATGTTCTTCTGAAATAATTTTTTTAGAAAGTGTCCCTCATGTGGACAATTCTGAAATTCAAAAAAAATTCCAGTTTAGAATCGTGGGGGATGGGAATTTGCCATGGAGGAAAATTCTGGTTCTCATACAGTTCTACACCTAAATCATTTAGTTGACTTTGAAAATGTTGCCCTATATCCACAATTTAAAATAGCTCTCAAACTACAAAGCCCAGTTATCTTTTTTCTTTATGTTTTTACATTGCCTCGCTCAATAGGTGTTGCATTTGCCACAACAATTATAAATATGACACTAGCCATTAAAATGTGCAAAAGTGAAACGAGGAACAAAACTAAATCGGAAGGGGAGAGAGAGAAATGTTGAGGGATTATTTAATATATGCAGTTTTCTAAATAACTTATAAAAATATATCCATAAGGGTTATTATAATCTCATTACCATGATGAATTCAAACTGGAACATGACTTAGGGTGACCAGAGGTCCCGATTTTATAGGGACAGTCCAGATTTTTGGGTCTCTCTTATATAGGCTCCTATTACCCCCCACCCCCGTTCCGATTTTTCACACTTGCTATCTGGTCATCCTAGAACATGTGCAGAGAAGGGCTACTAGGGCTGGAATGGAGGGCCTATCTTATGAGAGAAGGCTGGAGGAGCTTGGCTTGTTTAGCTTAGGGGAAAAAAAAAAAAAAAAAAAAAAAAAAAAAAAAAAAAGCAGGGGCTGAGTGGGGATATGATTTCTCTCTATAAATACACCAAGGAGGGTGAAGAGCTATTTCAGCTAAAGGACAATGCCGGCACAAGAACAAATGAGTATAAGCTGGCCATGAACAACTTCTGATGGTTAGCCTTTTTTTTTTTTTTTTTCCCTTCACTCTTCAGACTGGAAATTTGAAATTCTAGAACTGCCTCTCAATAGGAGTTGTAGGGACCAACAACTTAATTCATTTTGAGAGAGAGCTGGACAAACTTATGAGTGCAATTGTATGACAGGGTTCCTTGAAGGCTGGGGTCAGCAGTCTTGGGGCTCACTTCTAGTTTTTGTCTCTCCCACCATCATTGCGCTGTGCACACAAGCGCTTATGTCGGTGTAATGATGTCGCTCAAGGGAGTGGTTTATTCACACCCCTGAGTGACATAAGTTATGCTAACATAGGCTGTAATGTAGACATAGCCTTAGGCTTGGCACATTTGATTTTTTACTATAAGTTTGATATTATTCATCAATATTTTAAGCATTTTTCCTATTTTTATCTATATAAAGTTTCATACTGGTGCAAAATTATGGGGTTTAAATTTTTATTGATTTAAAATTTCACAATTGTGGGAAATTTAGCAGGTCAGACAATTTCTTAATGACAATAATGCTGCGATCCAAAAAGTTAATTTTTATAATCATTAAAATACAAATTGTAATCATGTCAAAATATACAAAGTAAATAGCCTCAAATTCAAATCTTATAAATTTCCAAACATAGTTTTTCTTACTCTTCCTATTTGTAAAAATTTAATTACCAATGAAAATATTGTTTTATAGGTTTATGTGGGTGCAGTGAAGTCAACATTTGTTGACATTTACTGATAAAAATGTAATCCTTCTACACCTAAATCTGATGCAGTGTTGAAATTGCCTGTACAATATTTACTGAGCTAAAGATTTGCACCCAATTGGTTTTTTCTCTCTTGGGTAAACTTTAGAATGTCTTTGGGTCAATGTCTCAAGAGAACACCACATGCTTGTATTCATCTACAGTGTAAGACTTCAATTAGGCGTCTTTATTTTCATTGTTTCTGGGTAAAATTGAACAGGAAACATATGGAAGCTTCTCTTGGAAAAAAAAAATCTAGCATTAGAAATTATTCTTCATATAGCTGTTGACATCTTCCTCAGATTCAGGCAAATTCATCCCTGGTTTTAGTCATCCCTGGGCTTATTCCAGGGAAGAATTTGGTCCGTTATCTTTTAAACAAGCTTTATCCAATGCATCATTCTGAAGATCAAGAAAAGAAAATACTTTGTTATGAAATATAGAGTTACCCTGCGGAACTCACTGAGACAGGATGTTGATGTAATCCTTGCAATAGCACTGGCAAGGAAATTATAACAACTATCAAGCCTTATGCTTTAGGGGATAAATGCCTTTCCATCTGGGGTGAGAAAGAAATTTCCTCTACAATAGTGTTTTACTGCTCATTTTTTATGTGCATATAGGTAGAGAAGAGCCCAACATGCAAAGTTTGAATACAAATCCAAAAAGTTTGGTTAGGGCCAACTCTAGCCTAATTTTATGCCTCTCTCTGAAGCTTCTAGACTCCGCCATGTTCAGAGACAGAATACTAAATTGATCAGAACTTTGAGTCAGTTCCAATGTACCAATTGTGTCCTTCTAAAATATCCCAAAGAATAAAATTAGTAGTTAAAAAAAAAAAAAAAATAGACAAATACCAAAAGTTCTATGTTCGATGACATTTTTACTGAAATTTTTCAATTTAAAGATTTGTTTTTTCCACCTGCTCTAAAAAAATAGTCCTGTTTGTTTCCTGCTATAAATCCCACTTTACAGTACTCTGTTACCCTTATCATTTATCTGTAGATATGCAATGATAAATTAGGATTCCAAAAAGCAATATTAGTAAATGAGTTCTGGCCAATATTTTTATTCTGATAGTAAACTACCAAGGCACTACATGCAACAGCACAGGTAGCATGGATATAACTGCAATTCACCCACTAAGACATTGCAACTGTGTGACCATGTAACAGTTTAAATTAAAGATAATTTAGGTGCACACTTTAAAATACATCCACCTATATTACTTATATAAGACATGGAGTACTCCAGTATATATTGCTGCTATAAAAGATACTCTGTTTCAACAGTACACGGTTTAAAATTAGTTATTTCAGCACAGTCCTCTGCAACACTGCTTCACTTACTGAATTCCATTTAAGACACTGGGCCAAAGATGCCTTGGGGCATCGGTAGATGAAGTTCCACCTATTTGCACCAGAGAGGAATTTGGCCATCTGCATCCACTTTGGTTTAAGATTCATTTCTTATGTATCTTTTATGAGTCATTTAAAAGAGGATTCCAATTGAAGGTCATCTTCATCTCTATCCAGTGAATGGGCTGTTAGGTAAAATATCTTTCTTTAATTTGGCAAGATCTGAAAATAAAGTAGCACTTCACTGAAGCCTTGGAATACATTAGGTTATATAATGGGTCATCAGAAGATGTTCAGATGCAAGTTATACATTCAACCTCTAACTCCAGCTTCAATTTGGGAGGTGGGGGAGGCCATGATACTGTACAGTGCATTGATCCTTTGTTCTTTCATCTTATCTCAATGCTGTACTTTTCATATTAACACCAATAATATTTGCACTTCAAATTGGTTTTTAATCAGTGACCTTCTTTATAGAAACTCCCCCTCCTCCCCTCCCAAATCTTTAGTTGCTCTAATGGAAACTTTAATGCAAAAGCCACCACACACACACACACACGAATTGTAGTGCATGGACATAAACAAAGAGCCTTGCCTTAAGTAACACCTACAGAACTCCTTACCACAATGTTCCTAGGTTTATTACATTTCCTGCTGC
This sequence comes from Emys orbicularis, assembly GCF_028017835.1. NCBI lineage: Eukaryota > Metazoa > Chordata > Testudines > Emydidae > Emys > Emys orbicularis. The sequence continues at coordinate 89,118,621 of NC_088691.1, forward strand.
AAACTAGCTGGTAGCTGTTGAGGACCAAGAATTCAATAACCTCTCCACATTTCCTTTTCTTTATGATAAAGGATTACAACTTAAATTTAAAAACAATGTATATAAAAACAACAATTCAAAATAAACTTAAAATGCCATAAAACTATTTACACTATGTCCCCTTATCAATTGCATTTAAATAGTCCTGAGCAGTATTATAAAATACAGTCTTTGATAGGTCTGAACAGTCTTCCAGATCATGTTCTCACTTGTGTGGAATTTGTGCATGAAATCCCTGTAGAGCAGGCTAACTTAAGAACATAAGAACGGCCATACTGGGTCAGACCAAAGGTCCATCTAGCCCAGTATCCTGTCATCTGACAGTGGCCAATGCCAGGTGCCCCAGAGGGAATGGACAGAATAGGTAATCGTCAAGTGATCCATCCCATCGCCCATTCCCAGCTTCTGGCAAACAGAGGCTAGGGTCACCATCCTTGCCAATAGCTATTGACTGCTGCTGCACATTGAGTGGATGTTTTCAGATAACTATCCACAATGACTCCAAGATCTCTTTCTTGAGTGGTAACAACTAATATAGACCCCATCATTTCATATGTATAGTTGGGATTGTGTTTTCCAATGTGCATTACTTTGCATTTATCAACACTGAATTTCATCTGCCATTTTGTTGCCGAGTCACCCAGTTTTGAGATTTTTTCCAGCTCTTCGCAGTCTGTCTGGAACTTAACTATCTTGAGTAGTTTTGTATCATCTGCAAATTTTGCCACCTCACTGTTTACCCCTTTTTCCAGATCGTTTATGAATATGTTAACTAGGACTGGGCCTAGTACAGACCCTTGGGGGACACCACTATTTACCTCTCTCCATTCTGAGAGCTGACCATTTATTCCTACCCTTTGTTTCCTATCTTTTAACCAGTTACCGATCCATGAGAGAACCTTCCCTCTTATCCCATGACTGCTTACTTTGCTTAAGAGCCTTTGGTGAAGGACCTTGTCAATGGCTTTCTGAAAAATCTAAATACACTATATCCACTGGATCCCTCTTGTCCACATGCTTGTTGACCCCCTCAGAGAATTCTACTAGATTGTAAAGGGAAATCATGCCTCACCAAAAACCATGTTGACTCTTCCCCAACAAATTATGTTCATCTAGGTGTTTGACAATTTTGGGTTTTTTTTTTACTATACTTTCAACCAGTTTGCCCAGTACTGAAGTCAGGCTTACCAGCCTATAATTGCCAGGGTCACCTCTGGAACCCTTTTTAAAAAATTGGTGTCACATTAGCAATCCTCCAGTCATTTGGTACAGAAGCGGATTTAAACAGTTACAGATGACAGTTAGTAGTCCTGCAATTTCACATTTGAGTTCCCTCAGAACTCTTGGGTGAATACCATCTGGTCCTGGTGACTTATTACTGTTTAGTTTATCAATTTGTTCGAAAACCTCCTCTAGTGACACATCAATCTGGGACAGTTCCTCAGATTTGTCACATACAAAAATTATTAATAAAGGCAGCTCAGGTTTGGGAATCTCCCTCACATCCTCAGCCATGAAGACCAATACAAATAATTCATTTAGTTTCTCCACAATAGCCTTATCATCCGTGAGTGCTCCTTTAGCATCTTGATCATCCAGTGGCCCCACTGGTTGGTTAGCAGGCTTCCTGCTTCTGACGTACTTAAAAATGTTTGCTATTACTTTTTGAATCTTTGGCTAGATGTTCAATTTTTACACTTCATTTGCCAGAGTTTATGCTCCTTTCTGTTTTCCTCTGTAGGATTTAACTTCCACTTTTTAAAAGGATGCCTTTTTGCCCCTCACTGCTTCTGTTACTTTGTTGTTTAGCCATGGTGGCTCTTTTTTGGTTCTCTATGTTTTTTAATTTGGGGTATACATTTAAGTTAAGCCTCTATTATGGTGTCTTTAAAAAGTTTTATGCCGGTTGCAGGGATTTTACTTCTGGTGCTGTCCCTTTTAATTTGTTTAACTAACCTCATTTTTGTGTAGTTCCCTTTTCTGAAATTAAAGGCTACAGAGTTGGGCCGCTGTGGTGTTTTCCCCACCACAGGGATGTTATAATTAAATTATATTATGGTCACTATTATCAAGCGGTCCAGCTATATTCACCTCTTGGATGTGATCCTGTGCTCCATTTAGGAGTAAATCAAGAATTGCCTCTCCCCTTCAGGGTTCCAGGACTAGATGCTCCAAGAAGCAGTTGTTTAAGGTGTCAAGAAACTTTATCTCTGCATCCCATCCTGAGGTGACATGTACCCAGTCAATATGGGGATAGTTGAAATCCCCCATTATTATGGAGTTTTTTTTATTTTAATAGCCTCTCTAATCTCCCTGAGCATTTCGCTGGAAGTTTACTCCTTTGACCCCACCCTGGTTGGCAGAATTGAGTCAGCTTCTGACAAGTCTCATCTTTTAGTTATTAGACTTCAGCAAATTAGAGATATTTGACAAATGCTGGAATTGCTGCCAGAACAAGAGCAATGTAGACTGACATCTCTCTAAAGTCTTTTCTTCCATTGGTGGCTGTTTAACTGGGGCCCTAGATAAATCATCTGCTGCTCTGAGTGCTTTATAATGTGTTCAATGCTGAAAGGAAAAAAAAATTGCATAAACCATAGCTGAAATCTTTGAATATTAAGTGGAAGATCATTCAGTACTTTTGAACCCAATAATGCACTTAAGGGCTTGTGATGTGTTTCTGTGATAAAACTCAAGCCAAACAGAAGGGCCCCGTGAAAGGCTCAAAGCGTAAGTGATTGTTAGAGCTTCCTTTTCCACTTGAGCATACAGCTATTTGGTTTTTGTGAGGCTTCTTGATACGAATGCCACATGTCTCATCTGCTTCTAGCTGCTTTTGAAGACGTGGCCACTGCTACTGTTGTTGGCTAGATTACCTAATATTATGCCAAAATAGGTAGAGATGTCAGTAGTTCTTTTGTTTTATTAAATACTGTATATTTTTGTGTGTTCCTCTGGATCCACATATTGTGACCAGTCAGAGATCGCTTAAGGGTTTTGTTAGATGAGCCAAATTTGGTAAGAATTTTCCAGAATGGTTTGTCATGCCCAGGAATCTTCTCACAGGAGAAATATCTTTGGGTAAGATATGCAATACCTTCAGTATATCAGAATCTTAAATTCCCTGTTTGGAATTATGTCTTACAAATTTTATCTGCTCCTTTCCAAATTCTTATTTAGAATGAAACCAGCTTGTTGGATGTGTCTCAAAATCGCATGTAGTTGCTGGTTTTCATTTTTATGTCTGACATATACCAAGACATCACCTGCATAGCAAAGGATGCTAGGCAAACCTGACATGATCTGATAGATCCAAATGGAACATCTTCAGCACCAGAATATTTCCAGAAGAAATACCATTGAAACAGTAAATTCCAAGGTGGCTGATGGATTTAGTTAATGGTATAGATTCTTTAGCAAGGGAGATTTTCCAGAAGCCTGCTATAGTATCTGACTTTGAGAAAACTGGTTTCTGATCATTGATCTAATGTCTGGTCAACTGCAGGAAGCATTTTTTTCCCCTGCACACACACTTTATTAAGTTGTTTCAGGTCCACACAAATCTTAACTTGCTATTGGACTTTGATCCTACAACCAACCCTGCAGTGTCAGTGATTTCTTATCTTGAATTTTCCTTAGTTCTTCTTTGACTTTCCCTAGCAAGGGTATAGCAATGTGGCATGAGGCTGAGAGAGCAAAGGGAGATGCTGCTGGCAACGGTTTTATTTTGGTTTTCCCTGTTTTCTTAGTCCTGTGAAGGTGTGGGGCTACATCTCCTGTACAGTTTGCTTTTTGCCATTAATGCATTCCAGGTTCTCTACTAACTGTAGTTCTCATATTGCTGGCAATCCTAGATGGGGTGTTGTCAGTCCTTGTATTACATATATTAATGTAATTGTCGAAGAATTTTCCATGCTCTCTCTAATTTCCCAAGAAACTGACTACAAACATCCAACATAGTGTTACTAGGCCCATGCAGACTTTTTTGAATTGCAGTGACTGCTGACCCAGTATCCTCTTTAAATTTAAGGGTTTTGACCATAGATTTGCTTGTTTATCCAGGTGTTATCTGTTCTATTGAAGATATAGTGCCTAGAAGTATGGTCTCATTGTCATCTGATAACTCTGCCTCTTGGATTGTTTCCACTGCTCTTGATGGCTTGCATGCTATCACAAAATGTTCCATTTTATGGAATCTATTACATTCTGCATTTTTTGCTGATCACACACTGTTGCCAGCTGTGGCTTGGTGTCTTGCCAAATTTTCTTCAGCTTTTCCATGCTTCCCTCCTATTTAGGTTCGGTGGTCTCCCACTCTCTAGTTGTGCACTGTTATGTTGTAAATTTGGTCCAACTGACATTTCATATTTGCATCTTCTTTACTGGGTCAATATCACCTGATTTAGTTATAAGCTAGGTTTCTTCTATGCAAGTCACATACTGTTTCTTTCTCACTTGTGCAAGTGTGAGATCTGGGTCTAACTAAACCTGTGTTGATAAATTATCCCATCACATTAGTTCTTTAGTATTCCATATTTGTAATATTCAGAAAGACTATAAACTGCAGTAATAGTCTCAGCCTTGTTCCTGGCCCTTCCTATTAAATTTTGGCTATTTCATATGCAATATGTTTACTGATGAAATTGGCATCAAAAGCCTCTTTCACTTTGGTGTATTCTTGCTTTTCCTCCAACAAGGGGTAGGGCACATAGGAGGTCATCAGCAGAATTACCATGGCAATTATCAGGGCATTTATGTGTATTCCAGTGCTTTCTCTTTTAAACCAGAAGCCATCCAGAATCTCTCAGATCAATGCATCCAGCAAGACCAGCTGCTTACAATTCAACTTCTTTAACAGAACCATTTGTGCTGTGAGCACCATTCCTCTATAGAGACAGGGCTCTGCCTCCCTCCTACTGCAGCTTTCACAGGCCACTTCCCTGATTTTCCAGTCTCTCTCCACTCTGGCAGTCTAAGCACAAAATAAAAGAAAGTTGCTGCAGCTATTTCACCATCACCCAGACCCAACAGAGAGAAAGAAAGGGAGGGGGGGAGAAAATAGAGCTGCTGGTAGTGTACCACAGGTACTACAGACGTACCACATCTGTGAATATAAAGAGTGTTGAATAAAAGTATTGATTTCTTTGAGGTTTGACATTACAGAACTTACATACTTCTCTATTTTAACTGCATAAACCAGATTGTATGCTAAGATGCAGTATGAATAAGTGGATAAAAAGTCAAAGCGAAATACCCGAGCATAGTTTTCTTACTCCTTATGTACTGTGTTTACTAAGATACTGGTGGGCTATAAGGTCTGCACATATTATACATCTACCATATCTGATTTATTCAGTCCATTTACTACCAATAAACCTAAGTGAGAAATGGGACATTTTATTTTTCATTCTGCTGTTGCTGAAGTGTACATTTCACATTGGATAAGTAGTGATTATGAGTAATGACTTTAAAAAAATATATCCTCAAAAGATAGTCAGTGAGGTAATTTTCATATCTTCTGTTTAGAATATGGTAGCATAAAAGGTAATGATTCTGCAAGGTGCAAAGTGCCCTCAACATTCAGTGGAGTAAACAGGATTTATGGCTCCCAGCAACTTGATAATGGTGTAGAACCGCAAGCAAAAGACCCAATCCAAAGCCCACTGAAGTCAATTAAAATCTTTCCATTAATGTCAATTACTTCAGTCATGAGTCATTGACATGACCCCAGTAGCAAGTTAAGAAAACACCAATGATCCATTTTCAATTAGTGCAGTACATCACGGGAATCGAGATAGAGTTGTAATTGATTCAACTTTTGAAGCAGGTAACAAAACCCAGATTGGTTATCCAGAGCTAGTGTAGTACCTGCCATGCTAATATAGGTTGAGGGAGAGAGTATGGCCAATAAATGAGAATATGATAAATACGTTATGATGCTCCTTTGCCATTTTGGTCTGCAATTTTATGTACTCTATTTATCTATAAGGATGCATGTACTGAATCATGTCCAAGATAAGATTACCACAGGATGCTATTGTTCAAACTGCCACTAATGTCATGGCTAGAACCCTGGCATGGAATGTATATTAATGTAGTTGTTACTGAAAATATGATGGGAAAAATCTGATACTAAAAGCATTAGAGTAGTAACAAATGAGTGGGTTTGTTGTCATGGGTGATATTGTTTCCTGCAGCGTGAGATAAGGAAGCAGTTTCTATTATTCTGCAGCAGGTGAGCATCATCTTGGTGATAGTACAGATAAAAAGCCTTTAAAGATATTCACTTACAATGAGTAAGTTGCAGTGAAGGTCAAGTGTAACAGGGGTTTAGTTCTATTCCTTGCAGTTTAAATTTTCATTATGATATTGTCACCAGTTCCCTAAAACTGATTATTCTTATGGCAATGCCAAGGTATCTGCTTGTTTGTTTTGGGATGGAGGGAGAAATAAGTGAACACAATATTCTCCAATACTGCCTAATTTTGGAGTGTATCAGCAATTGAAGCGGGACATTTTTCACTGGCTTCAACACCTGCTCAACTAGAAATCTGATCTTCGTGCTAAAGACAGAACATAACTTTGCTGACCTTTTGTTCATTTATGCAATGGATCACTTGGGAAGCAATCAAAAATTAACCATCATTTCACCAGCCATGGAAAACTTGCCTCTTCTTGACCATTTGTATCCTCCTGTGCAAAGTTTAATTTCTTCAGTGAAAAAGAAACCATGTCCAGTTAGTGTGATCCATTGCAACAGTGTTTCCCATAGAAGGACATCAATACGTTGTTCCTTTTTAAATATAGACACATACACACAGTAACACGGAGTCATTTCCACAAGGTCTTGTGTACCATGTTTCAGGCTGCAATTGTGGCATTTAGGTGAGCTGGGTATATACAGCTGAATGTATTTCTATTTCTATGTAGGCATTTACAGGAACACTGTCACCACAGTATCTGAGCACTTCACAAATATTAAATAACTTGCCCTCACAACAGCCCCGTGAAGAAGGGAAGTGCTATTGTCCCCATTTTAGAAATTAAGGGGTAGATTTTTTTCTGTGCCTTTGAAAGTGTCCCCTGTGGTAACTTAGTCAAGGTGTCAGCCTCTGTCCCATGCAGACAAAGACATAGTCCGGTAAACTGGTACTGCTATCCAAAGACATTGGATGCCATAGCCCAAGTTATAGATTATAAATTATTGATATGAATATCACAATAATGTCCAAGACCTCCATTCTGCTAGGCAGTGCAGAAAAACCAGCCCCAATCCTGTGATGAATCCCATCTACATGGAGTCCCGTTGATTTCAACAGGGCTCCAGGTTGCCGCAAGTTTCTGTGGCGCTCATTGCAGGATTGGGGCAACAGAACAAACTTTGGCCAATAAGGTAAGCAGAGATGCAACAGCGGATGGAAAAAACAATTGATGCAGGCGAAAGGAAAGAGTGAAGAACACAGTAATAAGAACACATGTTAACTTACACCAGCTATGTGCATAACTTGGTGGATTTGAGTTGAGATTAGGTTGGGTTTTTAGTTAGAAGATATAAATAACTCACATGAGAGAAGCAACAGAGTCCTGTGGCACCTTTAAGACTAACAGATGTATTGGAGCATAAGCTTTCATGGTGAATACCCACTTCGTCAGACGCTGTGTCTGACGAAGTGGGTATTCACCATGAAAGCTTATGCTCCAATACATCTGTTAGTCTTAAAGGTGCCACAGGACTCTGTTGCTTTTTACAGATCCAGACTAACACGGCTACCCCTCTGACACTTCACATGAGAGAGATTTTGTAAATTTGGGCTTTGCTAGGTTGCAGGTAAGTGTAAAATGGCTTTCAGGTGTACAGGACTGAACTGACACCCCCCCCCCCCCCAAGTGGCTATCACTTTTTTTTTTTTTTTTTTTTTTTTAAAACAGTATAGACTTTGTTGATTAAAACATTTAAAACATTTTCTGAGAGGCTACAATTCAGTTGTTATCCAGTTACTTCTGATAATAAACTTACTTCCCAAGGGCTAGATTGAGATATTTGAACATTGCCCATAGGTATGTAGTTTTACAAGGTCATCAGATACCACAGTGATAGGTTCAATAAAAGAACGAGAAGAGAATAGAAGTTTGATTAGGTATGGCTAAACCGCAGGGAATTTGAGGTTTTGTAAACTTGTCAAACTACTGGTGTGAGGTGGAGAGGGGGTTGACAAAAAACACCCACTGTCGTTTGTTTTACAGGACTCATTTAAATGCACATTTTTTTAACACGAATCAAGAAAAAAATATCTATGACAAGATATGTTTCTAATTGTGGTGGGGCCCCTTGTTAAAATTTTTGACAGCACACTTAAGGGAGCATTGGGATGATTTCCATGCCTCTGATAGAAGTCCTCCTTCTATATTGTTTTCTCTGAACCTGCTCCCCTGGGAGAGGCGCCCCAGAAACGTACACAAAACTAATGCATGATCCTATTTCAAAGCTTCCTTCAAACTCTCCTCTTCCAGGATGCCTACAAAACACTTGAAAATGGTTGGACAGCTAGTGTGTCAAGACTAATGCTCAACATGCTGACCAATATGGTCTCTGTTTTTATACTCTTTAGAGTACATACCATCTTTTAGGCTCTGTACAAACAGAACAAGTGCAATGGGGTCCTGGTCCCTGACAGGGTCCTGGGTGCTATGGTATAAAACAAATAATAATTTCTATACCCACCATCCCTACCAGATATCCCCAGGACTCAAAAATATTTCTGAAGAGCAAACGGTCTGTCTTTTGAGAGAACCAGATTGCACTAAGTGTCAGCTGTTTACAAAAAACTGTTCCCACGTCTCCAAATTATACAGTCTGTACCATGTTATCAGTGTATGCTCAATATAATTTTCTGGTACAAAGTCATAGCATTTGATGCAAATGCTTTTAATAACTTTTTCGACAATTGATGCCCTATATATTGTTCATGGTCATGAAAAAAAACAAAAAACCTTTGTTTAGAAAAGGAAGAAAATGATCAGATTTCTCAGACCTTAGCACCTCCTCACTGTAAGCACACCCACTCGTGGTACATGGATTTGTTACAGAATAAAGGAGAGATTTTTTTAAAGCAAACTGGCCCTGTAATTTTCTCACAACTTCTTTATATCCAATAACTATCAAACCAGTATATTTTTTTTAAAACAAGCACAAGGTTTTGGATCTGGTGATCCTGATTTTCTCCTCATTTATACTGCTATGAAACAGGAGTAACTCCTGACAAATCAGACTCTAGATCTGATTTTAATAGTACCTTAAAACTAGAGCCTTGTGCCCATTGTACTCAGATTTATGTAATGATCCTGTATAGGACAAGTAGTTCTGCAAAAATTAATAGCCCGAGTTTCCTGGAGTATCAATTTAAGAGCAGACCCAATATTAGCTAAATAACAGGGAAAGAACTACAGAAAAATATGAGGGATGGGCTCCTGTCACAAAAAGTTTAGATGGATCCAGGCTTACCCAGCAGAGCTTGTTCAAGCCTACAGTTTTGATTTAGCCTATCTGAACTGAATGTTAATTGAGACAATTGCATGGAAACAAGATAATTGTATTTAAGAGTTCATCTGGTTCTCGGGCTTATTCCTCCCTCGAGTCAATTTTATTTTGTGACATTCCCAATGGTGACTACAGAAATTATCACAATGTCACATACAGGCAAGGAGTAAGCAACAGGATCAGGGTAATGTCTAAGGAACGAGGGCTCCATTTAGATGCAAATAACCCTAGTAATTAAAATAAGGAAAGGGAAAACATGACAAGCAAATGATTCCTATAGAATCAAAGCAATAAGTAACAAGGACTTTGAGTACCCAATTTCTGGAGTGAGGACTGCATGTCACCAGTGCAAGGTTTTTGACATTGATGACACTAGCATCTCTTGAGAGCGGTCCCGAGTAGAGGATTAAGAGCCAAATTGATCCAGTGGAAGTATATCTTTTTAGTCTAGTACAGAGAATGAGATGCTTAATGTTTACTAGATTTATGAGCTCAGTTGAATACCATCTTTGGATATAATCTACAGCCCTCTAAACAACTGTTATGGCAAAGTCTAAACTAGATTCCATTGGCTAGCAATAAACTTTCTGTGAAGTTTGCTCTGGTTCAACAATTAACTGCTCACATATGCATGGTACAACTATTTTTCCTCATTCCCCTAGAATTATCTGATTGGAACATTCTGATCACTATAGTGAACATGTCAGGTTCCCATAGCGTGGCCACGTTTTGGTAGGTGAATTCACCCTTTTTTTGTGTATATTGACAACATTTATATTTGCTACTTCATAGACTTGAGCCCAATAAGCTGAAATTGTACTAGTATTTTCTGCTCATCAGAATATATTTCTGATCTTCAGTAGCCAGGCAGCAAAGTGGCTTCCTCGCACCTGGGAAGTTATATCCATTAACACCTAGAATCTAATTTTCAAACATAATTTACAAAAAGCATCACAAGTTCTGCAGGCCAGGGGAAATACAGAGCAGTGAAGCAAGCCATGGGACCTTCATGTATGAAACAGTTTGATGGCAACTTTATCATCACCAACTTTTATTTTAATAATTTTGTAAAATCTTTATGTATAAAGCTAAGTCTTTAATAAAATTGCACAAGAGTAAGACCTTTTGTTCCTCATTACTGCTTCACCTCTCACTGTGGGGAGCGCTACTACCCATCTATAGCCAATTTTTGGGAAAGGGGAAGCCTGATCCATTAACACACAGTTCCCTCCTGAGCCCCCAAAAGGCAGTTTGCTACACCCAAACACAAAACTGACAGCTTTCTAAATTCCATACAGGGAGTCAATTTTTTTACTTATGTATATTAATGCTCCTTGACTATCACCTCAACAGGAAACCCATTCTGCCTTTTAACATTAATGTCTGTATAAAATAACTTCTTTAACATGTGAGTGGATAGAAATCATTTGTATTGTCAAAACAATGAGGACAGAAATGGCCAAATACTCTCTCTCCCCCAAAAGAGAGTTTCTAGCCAACAAGGATTGTACTCCGAACAGTCACTGTAGCATAGCAATTTCTTAGTTAGATGGCACTAATTCATACTAACTCCCACAGTTAGAGTTAAAATACCAAATTTTGATCAAATGTCAAAAGAACTCAATTCAGATCCAGGGTTTGGGATTGACACATTGTAAAAATAAAAAGAAACCATTTGCAAAAATGTAATCCCAGTCTTATTTCTACCTCAAAGTTTGGATCCAGTACTTTGCACCCACTTCTACAGCCCAAGGTAACTCACATCACCACTGGTGCAGGCTTTTTCCAAACAATATTTCAGCACTTTTGCCTCCATCCAGAAACCAGACATGCAGAGAAATGTGTAGTATGTGCGTGTGTGTATACACAAACACACACAGAGTAACTCCTCACTTTATTACATTATGTTCCTGAAAAATGCAACTTTAAGTGAAACTATATTAAGCAAATCCAATTTCCCCATAAGAATGAATGTAAAAGGGGGGGGGGGAAGGGAGAAAGAGGGCGGTTAGGTGCCAGGGAATTTTTTTTTTTTTTTTTTTTTTTTTTTGGGGCTATACAGTACTATAGTTGGGAGGTGCCCCTGCCTTACTCCACACAGGCACAGCTCACTGGCACTGGAGACAAGGAGGCAGGCAAGGAGGCTGAAGGTGCTGTAGGCTAGGAGAAGCATGTTGCACAGCAGCAGTGGCAGCTTCCCCTACTCTGCAAGCACCAGGGGTGGGGGGGCTCAACCCTTGGCCCACCCACTCCACCCCTTCTCCCAAGCCCCCACTCTTAACCTGCCTCTTCTTCCCCCCTCCTGCCCCATTACTCCGCACACCGCATCCTCGCTCCTCCCGCCCGCAGCAATCAACTGGTTTGTGGTGTTCAGGAGGCAGGGAAGGGAGGGGGAGCCCATGCGCCAAGGCCTAGCTCCTCCCCCATCCCTCCTGAATGCTGCAAGCCAGCTGATTGCCATGGGCAGGAGGCGGGGGAAGGCGCTGATCCGCGGGGTCTGTCAGCAGGCGGGAGGCTCACAGGGGGACAAAGCAGCTGTGGACAAAGCAGGCAAACAAAGGACATTATAGCGAAGCATTGCACAACTTTAAATGGAGCATGTTCTGTAGTTGAGCAGGGATGTAAGATCGAAACAACGTTAGGTGAGAGGATGTTAAGTGGGGAGTTACTGTACATAAAAATACACACAGACACAATCTTAACCTTTAAATGTCTATGACCCGGTTCTCTGCAGAGGCATCTGCCAATCTGTGAGGTAAAATTAATGTATTTTGTGAGTGAGGAGATACAAACTACTCTCTCCGGGAATCTTCACTTTTGTTTTTTCTTGTTTTGTTGTTTCATTTAACCTAAAATGTCATTCAGACTGAACACGTATGCTTGCTTTTTGTATCTAGAAAAAGAATGAAAAAACAACAAGACAAAGCAAACCATCTATATTCCAACATCCAAAATAGGTATGAGTAGATTTGGGAGGAAGAGTTCATGTGGGGAGTTCTTAATTTATGTGAGCTAATCATCTCTAGTACTATCACAAGCTTTTCGAAAGAGACATTTGAACAAGTCCAGAAGTGCTGAACCTGCATTCTACCCCAAAACAGAGAACATCATACTCATTTATCATTTAGGGCAACATAATGAGAGCAGCTGGGAATGCCATTCTGGCAATTTGCTTAGGATGATGTACTGCAAAATGAGAGTCATACCTAGGATACATTACCCTTATAAGAATGCACGAAGACCAAGGGTTAGCTGGTGTATAAGTCATTTATGATGACATATGGATTACAGTGCTGGTTACCAAGTAGATGGTTTGGTTGCATTAGCTTTCTGATGAAAAATAACTCTTCCAGAATAGGCTGTTCATTTGTGAGATCCATAGAGAAATGCGACATTTGCCAAAGCAATTAGTTTGCATTCAAAAATATGTCAATTACCAGGCAGACATTTATGTGGAAATGACTAGAGCTGGCTAAATTATTTTTTGTGAATAATTTATCCACTGAATTTAGCACTTTTTTCCTGTTTGTGAATTATCCATGAACAAACTGGTTTCTGTAGATCTATTTGTTATTGGTAATTGTCTGCTGAACAATTCATGTAAATATATTTCAGCTTGTGGGCTGCCCACAAGCTGTTCACTTCTGCTGTTTACTACTTGTGGCATGTAAATGGGTCACCTCCAGTAAGTCACCTTATTCTTTCTGCTCCCTGATTGTACATGGACAAGAATTCATTTATTAGTTCCTTGTTATTCATCACTCTCCTATTTCACTTATTCAAATACCTTTTTTTTGCATGCAAAAGTGGGCAGTCACACAGAAAGCAGCTAGTCCCCTAACATTCACTTGTGTGTTTATGAATAGAGAATAAAATGGGTCAAGAACACAAGCTGTTTGGAGTCTGAACAAATTACTTCATCTTATTTTACATCTGTATTTCACAGCCAAAAGCATGGTAGGCCCCTCACAGTGCCCATAAAAAAAGCCACAGTCTATGCCAGAAAAGTTTACAGTCTAGCTTGATCGGATACAAAAGGAGGGGGAGCAAAATGACAAGGATGAGGAGGGTGAGGCTAAGAAGAGCTGCAGGAGTCAGCGGGTGTGCACCCAGGGGGAAGCAGAGGATTTATTTTCTTCATACAAAAAAATGCAATCTCTGGTGACCCTTCCATGTAGGTGTCATGGCAAAAGTGGCTCTTGGGGAAGAGCTTGAATGGGGAGACACCTGATGCATTTCCTGAGCTCATGTATTTCCTAAGCAGGAGGCAGCAGGGAAAAAAGTTCAGAGACCATTATGGGAGAAGCACACAACTGGAGTTTCATACCTTCCATCACTGGCAGAGGGGATGGAAGAGCAGGCAATAAAGTAAGGCTACACATGCACCACATACCACTGGTGGCAGAGGGTTGTGTACGTGTAGCTAGACATGCCTGCGAGAAGCACACCACAAACCACACTGCCGTGTGTAGCTACATGTGTCAGTGAAACACTCTGGGAGAGGGGAGGCATTGGGGAAGAGGCTTCTTCAGCTCTCCACTGCTGGAGCCTTCCACTGTGGTGATGAACAGCTCTGGTAGAGGGAGGCACCAGTGACAGGCTGGGACTGCCAGAGCCTTTTCCTGCTGCAGGGAAAGGCTCCAGCAGTAGGACATTTCAGTGTAGATAGGGAGGCACAGCATGGGTGAGTAAAGAGCACATAGGGTATGTTCTCGAGTACATCTTTACTCCACTTTCCTAAGCAGGGTCTCACCATCTACACTGCTATGTTTTACCTATGCAATGGGGAGTGTTCCTATATCTACTTTACATGGTGCTGAAAGAAGGGTGCAGTGTAAACACACGCTAAGATAGGATGGGCTGAGGGAGAGTAGAAAGAGGTGAAATTATGTGAGGGCTTGAAAGCAAAGACAAGAAGTTGAAATGTAATGATGGGGAAGCCAGAGGGATTGACAAAGAGGAAGGAAGGATTGAAAACAGTATTTGCCCAACTCGGATAATGATAATGCAGGGAAGAGAGGGTGTAGCAAAACCTCATTGTCCCAGAGCACCCCTTTATGACACAGTGAGGTACTGCAGCAGCTTTGCCTCAGGTTTCCCTGGGTATTGTCACAACTCTGACCAGCCACCAACACCTTACAGGCTGCTTCAATTACTTAGCCCTCTGGCTAAGTCACATTTAGCCTCACCTCCTTCCAGGGTATCGAAATCCAAAGTAAACAAAGCCAGATCTTTGCCCCAGTCTCAAACAGAGTCCAGCCCCTTCTTCCCCAAGGGTCTGTCTTCTCTCCTGTAATTCAAGCATTCCTCTGTCCACCTACTGGGCTCCACTTTTACCTTTCCATCTCTCCCCTCAGTCCCACCTGAGCTCCTTTTGGTTGCTCCTTGCTCTTGCCTGAGCAGCTACTCCAAGGCCTTCCTAGCTGGAGCCTTCCAAATGTCCTTGCCTACCTTGTGCTTTCCCTCAGCTCCTCGCAGGTGCCACACTATGGGGCTGGACCTGCACCATTGAAACCAATGGGGTTTTTATGACTGACTCCAATAGAAGCAAGAGCAGGCTCTGTATACAGTGTCTCATTGGTTGGATGGTGATACTATTAATAGTTTCTACCAATGAGACTAATAAAATAACACCAGCATTCTGGTTATGTGATACAGGGCTAAAAAAGTAGTAATTGAATCGCCTAAAAGAGACAGTCTTTTTACCACCTTTGTAGCTTACAAAGGTGTAATCAAGGAAAGGCCCTTTTTTCAAAGACAATTTGCATTCAGAGTGACAATTTGTATGCCAAGTTTCAGCATGATGCAAATTAAGTGGACTGAATTATGAACTCCTGAATAACTGGGTATACAGTGGAAATGGCAATGAATACTTAGTTACAGCATCATAAAAATGAGACTATAAATACCAGACATTGAAAACGCAAAAAAGGAACGAGTCTGATATGGACTATAACTTTGGTTTGCTATAATGTCACCATACTTCATTAAGGGGTGACTATTTTTTTTTTTTTTAAACATAAAAGTATAATGCTGCCCTAATTGCTTTTACAATTGCTAGCTAACTTGAGAGAGTACAAATCATTATGATGATCAGGAAAGGGAGCATTGCTTAATGGTCTTAATCACCTGGCTCCCAGACAAGGCGAGCCATACACTTGTGCCTTGTTCTAGTGACGTTATGGGATTGTACTGAAAACAAGTTGACAAGATTTGTAGCAATGTAATGTGACTGGGAGTTTTCCAGAACAGCCTGCAAATTAGAGTCATTAAGTATCAATTCTTTCCAAATCCAAGGTTTAGTTCTTGCCTTAGTCATTGCGTACCTTCACTTCTTCCAGAGGTTATTCATTCTTTACCTGTAAAATGCTAACTATTTTTGTCTTCCCCATGTTTAAAAATACCCTGTTAAGAGAAAAGTTAACAATGCATTGTATATGGATTCTTGGCACAAATAAAGATAATTAGTCTCTCACATAGATCTATAGTCTATATGCTGCAACGTTCTTTTTCCTTCAGAGAATACATAGAACCCTCTGTTAATTGTCTTTGGTTCCTTAGTAATAGTCTCTTTAAAAAAAAAAAAAAACCCACCACTTGAATTGTTAACTCTCAAGGCCCTGAATGTGGCTGTTTCAGGAGGAGGAGAAGTTGATGGACTCAGTTATCTTTGATGCGATTCGGTTTATTGACAGAGAATGCATAAACCCGTTTCCCTGAACACAGCAGGAATCTAACAGGAGACTGTTTCTTTGCTCACAGTTCCAAGCCCCTTTTTTGTTAGCTTTTTCTCAGGGCTCGGCTATCAGTTCTTCAGTAGTTTCCTGCAGTGTCTTTCTGCCTCTTCTTCATAGGAAGACATACCTTCCCAGAACATTACCCAGTGAAACCCCTTTGCCCACATGTGACTGTGTTTTGGTAAGTGACATGCGCTTGTGTTTGGGGTGGAGGTTGCTATTGTTTCAGTTATCTATGTCGATAAAGAAAATTAATCATTTCTTACATGTATCCCAAGTGAAGGCTATCTGTTATACTCCCTGGTTTTAATGGAGTTAAACACAACTCATAATGTTTAGCATACATTGAAATTAGTTATTTTCCATTATTTTAGTGTTTTGAAGGGGAGGAGGGGAAGTCAACCTGTATCAATTAATATTTATAAATGTGCCACATGCTAATGTGTTCAGGGTCATTTTCATGTATTCCGTGTTTCATTATTATAACAATGTAGGGCCCCAAGGGAAACAGCCTAGAGCAGGGGTTCTCAACCTTTTTCTTTCTTAACGCCTCCCCAACATGCTATAAAAACTCCATGGCCCACTTTTGCCCAAGAACTGGTTTTCTACATACAAAAAACAGGGCCAGCATTAAGGGGTAGCAAGCAGGGCAATTGCCTGGGGCCCCACACCACGGGGGGCTCCGCAAAGCTACATTGCTCAGGCTTCTGCTGCAGCCCCAGAGGTTTCTGTCCCATGCAGTGGGGCTTCAGCTTTCTGCCCTGGGCCCAGTGAGTCTAATGCTGGCCCTGCTTGGCAGCCCCCCCAAAACCTGCTCGTAGCCTCCCATGGGGCCCTGGTTGAGAACTACTGGCCTAGAGTATCATTAAATGCTCCAGAAACATATGTCAGGAATGCCACTTGGTTTAGAATTTGGTTCAGTCTTTAAGAGGAGAATTGACAGCCATTTGAGTTAAATGCCAAGGTCACACAATGAGTGACAAAGCCAAGTCTAGACCCTAGGTTTTCTGAAATCCACTTTCCCCTCAGAAAGCTTCCCTCCAACCATCACATCCTGGGAAGGAAGTTTGTTCAATTGCAGAATAGGCTACCTCAGAACCAGTAGGATTCTGGCCTTCATATTGGCTTTGGGGCCCTTTCCATCCCTAAAAATGCTGCTCCATTCCAAGGGTTCCTCTAGCTAATGCTGCCTATGGGAGTCCCTACTATTGCCTTCAGAGGGTTCCTCAGTGAGGAATGTATCCAGATACCGCATCAACTAATTCTCTGGCAATTTTTCCGTTGGTGTCTCGTGAAAAGGGTGGTAATCATGCCCTGTCCCAATCCATCCACTCACCAGCTTCTGATCTCTTAGCCCCTAAACCCCCACCACACACAGGATGGGAGAGGTCCCCAGAGCAGTTTCCCCCAAACTTGGGATGCCGCTTGTTTAGGGAAAGCCCCTGGCGGGCCGGGCCGGTTTGTTTACCTGCCACGTCCACAGGTCTGGCCACAGGTCTCCCAGTAGCTGCGGTTCGCTGCTCCAGGCCAATGGGAGCTGCTGGAAGTGGCAGTGAACCATGGCCAGTGGGAGCCGCGATCCGCCGGACCTGTGGACACGGCAGGTAAACAAACCTGCCCGGCCCGCCAGGGGCTTTCCCTACACAAGCGGCATCCTAAGTTTGGGAAACGCTGTCCTAGATATCAAAACACATAAGAATTTCTAACAGGAATTAAAAGAGCATTGGGAAAATTCTAGTAACTGGAACCATACTGAAGCAGACCCTGTAAAAACATCTGCTCTTAGCTTTCATGTTAAATGGTGGTGGGTTTTTTGTTGTTTTCTAGATCACTGCAGAGGACAGCAGTGGTAGTAGTCAATGTAATTTATCTAAATCTTTAGAAAGCTAATTTCTGTGCCTGAGCAGAGAATTAAAAAGAGTAAATGTGAAGAGAATTTTTAATATTCTAGGTTTATGATCAGGTATTGAGGCAACTGATGGGTAGTCACACATTCACAATCACTGCCATCATTAAATGAAATGGCATCCTGCCGTGCAAAGGGACAAAATTCAGTTTCCAATGTGCATAGAACTAATGTGAAAACTAGAAGCTGTGGTCACGTATGAAGACTCCTCTTGCAAGTCTTATTACTTACTAAATATGAAACAGAGCCAAAGACTTACCTTAAGCCTGCAAGAAGTACTTTATGTACTAGGGTTACCTCATTTATGCTGTCAGTGGCACTCAGTACAAGCTGAGATATGTAGTCGGTATCAATGCCTTCATAATAAGGAGGCCCTCATGAATGACAGAGGACAAAGCTGTTTCACATAACTTGCAATTTGTAATTAATATTTTTCAACTTTTCGTCCCAGTATGGAATGCACACGTGGCCAGGGGAAAGCTGCCCCCTTGGTTTATGCTGTACCTTTCTGGGCAACCAATCATGCACAAAGCTGGCCTCCTCCCTTCTTGAAGCCCATGAGGAGACTGAGTGCCCATGACGATGGAAGGAAACAAGTGGGGAAAGAGGGTAAAGTGGCCGAAGGTTTTCTTCACAGTGCTGATGGGGGGGGGGGGGGAACCTCCCCCACCTCTGAGTCTAGAGCATTTTGGCTTCTTGGAGATTCTTTTCCAAAGATAGCCTGAAGCTTAAGGGAAATTAAAACTCACCACAAGAAGAAGAAGATTCTTGGAGTTGTTCTTCAAGTATTTTGTATCAATATGGCACCTAGGACAACATTCAAATGCCTTAAATTAGGTATCTAAGTTCATATCTATATAAATGGCCTTATTTTCAGGGTTCCTAAGAACCCACTGTCAGTGGAAACTGGCCATATGGCTTATTGTCATCTATAGCACCTTCTGCCAATCACATATTAGTTGTGTCTATAACACGCTTATATCACCTACTAATTTGTTAACCTTTATAAGCTATTTGTAAATGTACCCTTAACATGAAGCGTGACATTTTTCTGTGAACTTCATTTCAAGCCAAAACTTGCCACTTTTCCTTTTCACATGAGGCTCTTTGTAAAATACTTTCAAAATTTCTCAGCTTTCTAAAACCACTGTCCACTTTCCCTATGTAATAGCTTTAACAGCTTTCTTTTTTAAAGAAAAACAATTTGAGAAGTGAAATGAATGCAATACCAAATGGTGTGATCCTATGACCTATGTTCAAAGAAGCATAAAATTATCTGCATTTGAAGGTTGATTAGATTTGACTCTAATGCTGGTACTGTATGTTAAAATATTTTTTCCCTCTGCAATGACAGGATATATAGTGGGGGGGGGGGGGGGGGGGAAAAAAAAAAAAAAAAGATGCCAGAGAAATGATGTGAACATTTGTAATTGTACAACATTTTAGTTAATTATTCTTCCAATTTACCAATGACCTAAATAAGTCACTAATTAAATAGTTTTGCACTATCAGCTTACCCAGTTTCATTATTGGCATCGTGCCTGTTTGTTATAGGGGGCTCGAAAACCATTAAGCACTTTTGCTTAAATGGGTGTTATGAAACTGGTGGAGATTACACTTCAGCCATGTACTGAAAGCCATAACAGAGCCCATAACTGGCTGCTCAGAGATGCTGAGCCCAATGCCACTCAGTTTATTCCAGCTTCCCCTGTTACCCAAGAAGCCTGAGATTTTAAACTTAACCAGATAGCACTTCCTGTCCTGGGCAAGAGACACAGACTGGGAACAATCCTAATATATCATCCAGAAGGAGTTTGAGGAGTTTAGAACAGGATTATTTGCAATAGCAGGAGACTGGACTTCAAGACCCAAGAGATCCCTTCCAGTTTTACACTCAGATTTTAGGTCAGAAGGGACTATCTAGTCCAGGGGTCAGCAACCTCTGGCACACGGCTCACCAGGGTAAGCACCCTGGCGGGCCGGGCCAGTTTGTTTACCTGCCGTGTTGGCAGGTTCAGCCGATCGCAGCTCCCACTGGCTGTGGTTTGCCGTTCCAGGCCAATGGGGGTGGCGGGAAGCCACGACCAGCACATCCCTCGCCTGCGTTGCTTTCTGCGGCCCCCATTGGCCTGGGATGGTGAACTGTGGCCAGTGGGAGCCGCGATCAGCCGAACCTGCTTACCCTGGCAAGCCGCGTGCCAGAGGTTGCCGACCCCTGATCTAGTCTGACCTCCTTCACCCATTCACTGCTGTAATAGAACTTAACCTCTGGCTGAGTTACTGAAGTCTTCAAAACCATAGTTTAAAGATTTCAAGTTACAGAGAATTCACCCTTTACAATAGTTTACATCTGCAAGTGACCTGTGCCACTTTCTGCAAAGGGGAAAAAAAAAAAAAAAAAAAAAGACACACAGGGTCTCTGCCAATCTGATGGGGAATGGAGGGCAGCATGCTTTCCCAATCCCAAATATGGTGATCAGTTGGACTCTGAGCATCTGGGCAAGACCCACCAGGCAGCTACCTCAGAAAGAATTTTCTGTAGTAACTCAGAGCCCTCCCCATCTAGTGTCCTGTCTCTGGCCATTGGGGATTTTTGCTACTGACAGTCGCTGATGAGCCACATACCATTGTAGGCAGTCCCATCATACCATTCCCTCCATAAACGTATCAAGCTCATTTTTTTTGCCCCCACTACTCCCCTTGGAAGGCTGTTGCGGAACTTCACTCCTCTGATGGTTAGAAACCGTCACCTAATTTTGAGCCTAAACTTGTTGATGGCCAGTTTACATCCATTTGTTCTTGTGTCCACATTGGCACTTAACTCCTCTCCCTCCCTGGTATTAGTCCCTCTGATATATTTATAGAGAGCAATCATATCTCCCCTCAGCCTTCTTTTGGTTAGTTATGTTCCTATGATTCACAGAAGCAATAACTGATTGCAACAGTTCTATCAAACATCCTTATTACTGAACAATTTGTGGTTTCTTTTCTCAAGGCAAAAATAAGTGTAAAGAGCAATTTACTTAGTTAGACCATTACTTATGTGAGAGAAACTCACAGCTGGCTGCCCACAGCCCTGATTAGAACACTCCAGCATTACTTGGAAGGCACTTAAGTTACCTGACTTTCTATTGTCACATGCCCAGTTGATTCCACATTCTATTATCTTTTCTTACAGGGATTAAAAAGGAAAAAAAAAAGTCACTCATGGCATAAGGTAAAGTCCAGAGGAAAAGCTCCCCCAGCCAAAACAAGAACAAAAAACCATCTGTATTCAGCTTAGCCTTCAGACCTTAACCCTCTTCTGGGAAATGTCACTCATCTCAGTGCTACAATTCCTTATGTTCCACACAAACTTTTATTATCGAAAATTATTTACAACATCATAGATGAGTTATAAACAAGAGGAAGGAAGCCCATAGCATTTTGATGTTCCAGTAATAATTATTGTGTGTGTCCCTCCTTTGGCTCTCACCTGCCAAAGCCCATGCATAGGCATGTTGACAGGTGTGCTTCAAATTCATTTTAAAAATTGTCAAATAAAATCCCATTTTCAAAAACCTCACACTTATGAGGCAAGTTACAGCTTCAAGGAAATGCAACCTTTCTAGTTATGCCTCCCAAGGTGTGCGGTGTCCTGCTGTGAGGTGAGGGATAGAGTCATTGGGCCTACAGTCTTTCTATATATATGGTAATCTAAACAGGGGAACTATTGGTCACTGTACTCTCTCCCCATTTTCATTTATTTCATCTCTTCCTATTGAGCTATTATTGGGTCACCCGCTTCCTTCTGAAAGTTCTCTGACAGCTCCCACCAGGAGGCCAGTTATTGGCAAGGTAAGAGAGCCTGGAGGCCGTGCATCTGTTCAGGGACTGACAGGTTGGTACAGCGAGTTAAGAAGCCTATGAATCTGTAGCATTTGGCTTAGCCCACACAAATAAAAAAATCACTACTTTGCCTTACATTTCACAGTACTGGGTCATGCGGTGCTACCTGTTACTCACAGTGAGTTGATCTTAATTCCTTGAGCAGCCTTCCTGATTTCAACTGGCATGCACACAGAGTAAGCCAGTACAGAGTGTAGGATAGTCTGACCCCAGAATAGTTTCAAAACCAATTCTGCCTCTCTTTTACCCCTTCTAAGAAAAGGGTCTGATGGGGGAAAACTGTAGGTGTTCAATTTTGTCCTGTAGGGATACTTCCAGAACTTTCTGGTATTTCTATTGTCTCTGCCAATCAAAATTCACCCAATCCTGAAGCCTTTATTCACCTGAGCCCAGGTTGTAGGATCAAACTCACTATTTTACTCACTCATGAGAATGTATTCGCTCCATGAGCCAGATCCTCAGCTGGTGTAAATCAATATCACTCAATGCTACATCAGCTGGGATCTGGCCCCATTTAAAAAAAAAAATCAAATCCCTTTACAAAAGAAATACATTAACGGCTGAAAATACTATGATGTTGTATAGTGTTAGCACAGCATTTGGGTATGTTAAGAAAAAAATTACATATTGTATACCATAGGATTTAAGCCAAATGGTGTATATCAAGAAAATATAGAATTTTACATGAATGGCCAAGTGGCTGGAAAACAAAGTGCAACACAGCAGCAGTGAACCAAAAGACAAAGGATTTAATGCTTGGAAATTAAAAATAAAAATAATAATAAAAAAAAACTGAACAAAATGCAGCAAATTGTGAATATCTGTCAAAAAAGTACATTCACTAGACTACAGCCTAGGACTACATCTAAATCCACAGCCTTACTGTTTGCATGGTAGGTGCAGAAAAGAAGCTCTCCATCTTCCCTTCCCACACCATGCATATTAGCAGAAGGCAAGACGTAATCCTTAATGTGCTAAGATTGAACACAAATCCGGTTCTGGTCACTGTGCTGGGATATCCATGTGAATCTGCAGGAAACACTTCAAGGGGGTGGAATTAACCCACCCCTGCTAACTGAAGGAAGCAAGGTTCTGGCCCACAAATTTCATAGATCACTAAGATCCCGGTCAGTCTTGATCAGGGGTCTCAAACATACAGCCCGCGGGCCGCATGGCGCACTGTGTCCCTGATCCTCTGCCTATCTCCAGGCACTTAGCACTTTCCAGGAGGGAGGGGGAGGAGCGGGGAGCCGCACGCTCAGGGGAGGAGATAGAGAAGAGACAGGGCAAGGGTGGGGATTTGGGGAAGGGGTGGGAAGAGGCGGGGCAGGGGCAGGGCCTCATGGAAGGGTTGGAGTGGGGGCGGGGCCGTGGGGAGGCTTTTGTACCTTTATATGAAAAGGTGTTATTGATGCAGCCCTCGGGCCAATGTACTAGTCCTCATGTGGCCCTCGTGGTGATTTGAGTTTGAGATCCCTGGTCTTGATCATCTGCTGGGAAGCACAGGGTCATCTGCATGCAAGTGTTTTGCCTTAACAGCTCTGACCTGACCCACAGCAAATCTATCCCCACTCCTTAGCACAATTCCTCGATTTTCCTACTGCTAATGAGAAGCACTTATGTACATATGAATTATCTAGAATAAAAGTGTTTCATTTTGCATCCAAAGAAATCAGATAGTCACATGATCACTTACATCTGTGTAAGATTCTATGAAAATAGAAAAATTTTGGGTAGAAGAGTCTTCATGAATGAGGAAATCACTCAAACATATTTTTACCACAGATATAAACAGCTCTACATAGGAGGAATATAATGCAACATTTTGGCTATACTCCAACAGCTGCTAGTATTACAGAGATGGGGTATGTTATCTAACTTATATATGTTTAAAGTAAGACTTCTTGAGCTCAAATTATATTAAGTTCTTTGTCAAGCAAACAAGCTAAACAAAATATTTTAAAATCTACAGATTATAGAGCCCGTCTCATTAAAAAAAAAAAAAAAATCAACCCTAGAACCTGTGAAATCATACATCCTGTAACTAACTACAGCTTTCTGAGTCAAGGCACATGAAAAACATTATGAAGATAATTATTCCAAAAATAAAACCAGAATTCTGATTTGATTATTCTATTTACAGCTAAGACTATTTCTAAACAGTTATTCACCTTTCTTAAAATTTTATACAGCAAAATTTTATTCACTGTTTAGATTGCATACAGTGGGATACATACATAGTCAGCCACCACAATATTTACTTAATCTGACTAGAAAGATACGTATCTATTTTCCATTATTCTCAGATGTTACAAATAATTCAGTTAATAAGACTAATCCAGTGATTTTATAATCACCAATAAATGAGAAAAAAAGAGAGACTAAGAACTTTGTTCAAAAGGAGAAAACAATGAATATGAAGAACCTTGTCTCAGTAGTTTATTGAAGTGACCAGTGTAATGTGCTAGCAATATTGGACTATTTGCTGTTGTGTGCATGGTATTCAGCACAGAACTCTTGAAATGAGCCTCAAAGACATTGTGAGTAAGCATTTTCTTATTTTGTCACTGAAGAAACCAATTACAACAGCTATAAGAAATATAATTGCATGAAATCTTATTAAATGAATATTAATACTCCAACAGAGCATAATAGAATTTTATTTCCAAGTTTTGCCACATTTCGTTGTTGGATGATCACTGCACAGCAATATATTATGTGAAGTGTCCTGGAGAATTAAAAAACACTACAAGTCAAAACGTTAATTAAAATATGCTGTACTTTGTAAAAATGATACTATACTGGAATGGTAGTTTACAGTAGAGGGAATAGATATTGTGAAGAACACTGCTTGGATGTTTCCTTTCCCAGAGCTAAGAATTTAATGACAGGGAAGCATTCTACCCATGGTGTAGCCACAATTCCAAATTCTGCCCACAAACCCCAAATAACCACTGCAAGCTGAAAAATATCAAAGTTGTGATGAAAATTTGTTGAAATTTCAACTTCTAACAAAAAAGACTGAACAAAGTTAATATGAAACTTTTCAGTTATCTCCAAAAATAACTAGATGTTGCTGCTAAACTGATCAAAAGTAAAAAACTTGTAATCTGGACATAATTTCAGAGTTAACATCCCATTGAGATGAATGCTGAACACTTCTCTTTCCATGTCTAAACTCTGACATTTTGTCTACATTAGTGATTTTTTTTCTCCCCTAAATTCCTGATGGGGGTTATTTGTAGTTCAGATGGTCTAGTAGTCGCAACATTTGGATCCACAGTTTAGACCAGTCATCAGCATTTAACACACTACATCACATCCTGCTCACAGCAGCCACAATCGACACAAAGCTTAACGCACCAGTGACAGCCAAATAATCCTTCTAGGTTTTCCCAACATTGCTAACAATAATGGATCTAAAATAGTATTAGCAGTGTTGGGAGCACAATTGTAGACAAAGCTAGATGGCACAACATGAGTCCCAATCTAGAGAATTATCTTCACAATGGTAAGGACTACCAATTTAACACTTAAGACAAAAAAGTCTTCCTGTAATTAAAAGTAGCAACACTACCATAAAAGTGCAGGATACCACTATAAACTGGGCCAATATGTCTCTTACATGGTCAGACTTTGCCAATAAAAGAAGGGTATTTTCAGGTGATTTATTTCCAAGCTCCCATATTCCCTTACCATCCCTGATGGTCCAGAAACTGAACTACTACAGACCCTTTTAAACAATTATGACATTTCTTTATTAAAACTGATAAATGAGTGGTGATAGTAATTTCCCCAACTGAAAACTAAATGTAGAAGAATTAAATGGCTCTAAGAAGCTCAGAATTAGAGTTCCTCCATTCTCACTGAGGTGATTAGCATCCTGAAAAGAAGAATGATTCATATCATAATTTAGGATGAACATAATAGCTCTACAATGGCACTGCAGCACAGCATGGCCACTTACTGAGCACCTCCCTCCACCCCAAGGGCAGGGGTCACTTTACAGGCATCCTGCTCAATCTGTCTCCTCCTAAGCACTCCAGACTGCAATGGGAGATCATGGCTCTTCTGTGGCTGGTTTAATACCAAATACAATTCACTCAGACCTCAGAATTCTTAATCACAACATAATCCCACAATCCTTGAGTCCCCAACATAAAATCCAAATCATAATTCAACAATTCATACTTAGCTCTTGTCCTTCAGCCATATGGAGAGCTCATTTTGTCAGTCTGCTCCACCTGAAGCTGCTAGTTCCCAGACCTTTCAGACTAGAGCTCACTCCTCCAGCTCTGTTTCCTTCTCTTATCAGTGACTCTTGATTCCTAAGCTACCCTCTCTTACTGCCAGGCTTGCTACCTTTAGCAATCACCATTTTCTCACCCTTACCCATTTCAGCTGCCTTTTATATGGATCACCTGATTCCTCTTATGTGAGGCTCATCCTGTAATCAGGGCTGGCTTAGCCCCCAGGCTCTGCAGCCCACAGATAAGCCACCCTGTGACAGGCACAACTGCACCACACAAGTGAGAGTGGAGGAGAACACAAACCTGTCAATATGATTTGGGGATTGGAGGGCAACACTGGAAGCAGGATGTCATTTACAGTATACTTCATTCTCCTCCTTGGACCTGTGGAATCCCTTTATCAGAGTTTGGGATCTATGGATCAAAAGGGGACAGGCTAATGTGGGAGAGGGACGGACATGGGCAAAGGCTGCTTTCTATAGCATCATTCCCTTTCTGAAACACATAGAACAACCCAGGATAAATTAATGTGAGCCAAAGATCCACCTCTGGGAACCATATAAGTCTAAAATTGCCTTTATACAATTGCGCTCTAGGGAGGAAATACACCCCCTGCAAAAAAATGTATTCTATGGAGCAAGTAGAAACAAATTTGGCTGAAGAGAAAGAACCAGGTGCAGAATGAGGGAACTCTTCATCATATTGCCTCAAAAGAAAAAACAGTAAAAATAAAAATCACTCCTCAAATAGCATCTAACTCATTGCCTTCTAAAGAGCTTTCAGGCACTGTGTATGAAAGTGCTATGTAAAGGTAAATCCTATTCTCTTCTTGCAGTATAAATATTAGAGAGAGAGAGAATACATTAAAACATATTGGATAGTGTTGACCTTTTGGTGTTTTGCCAGCTTGTGAATACGGCAAAAGCTTGCTAAGCTGTTCCTCCCTCTGTTCTTTAATTCCTTAGCATATCCCTCTTCCACTCATGGCAGTGAGAAGGAACCTTCTCACTGAAAATGCATGCCTGTCCTTTTATTCAAGGGTTCTCAAACTTTTCCATAGAATGGACCATTACTTCATATATATTCATGTAGACCACATAGAAATAAATCAATAAATAGGTTTTTGTTTACTATGCTCACAGAATATATAAAAAATACCTGAGTGCTTTTATGGGAACTTCCCCAAACATTTCACTAAAAGAACAGGAGTACTTGTGGCACCTTAGAGACTAACAAATTTATTAGAGCATAAGCTTTCGTGGGCTACAACCCACTTCTTCGGATGCATATGCTTATTAGAGCTTATGCTCTAATAAATTTGTTAGTCTCTAAGGTGCCACAAGTACTCCTGTTCTTTTTGCGGATACAGACTAACACAGCTGCTACTCTGAAACATTTCACTGGTGGTCTGAGACCCAGTGTAGAATCATAGATTTTGAAGCCAGAATGGACTGCTATGATAATCTAGTCTGACCGCTTGTATAATACAAGCCAAAGATTTCTGCATCAGGTCCATAACTTCCATTTGATATAGACAGACATGTACCTTTGAGAAACTGTAGCCTATAAAAAAGAGAAAATTCTGAGA
This sequence comes from Emys orbicularis, assembly GCF_028017835.1. Taxonomy (NCBI): domain Eukaryota; kingdom Metazoa; phylum Chordata; order Testudines; family Emydidae; genus Emys; species Emys orbicularis. Next base: position 89,146,567 of record NC_088691.1, read on the forward strand.
CAGTCATAAGGAAGGTTAAGAATGGAGCAACTACTTCACTCTATTCATGGCAGTTGTGAACACATATTCATATTTCAACTTCTAAAACCCAGACGATATATATTCCCCAGGAGTTTAGGTGCTGATATAAGATACAATACAATTCTGATTCCATAAAATGGGCTGCCCATCTTGCCCCCTAAAGAAAGATACATGCCCTCCCATCACAGCTATTCATGTCACTAAACCTCTCCTAGCTACAGCCATGACAAGTTTATTCTGGGCCTTACCGCAATCTCATCAAAGTCAAAGGGAGTCTTTCTATTGACTTCAGTGGGCTTTGGATCTAGCCACTCTGTTTATTAGACTAAAGGTTTGCTGGTTTATTATTTCAGGGTAAAACATCACTGCATTATCTTGTAATAATCAAGCTATTAATGTGTGACAAAATCTCAGCTTCCTGTGATTTTTTTGTATATTGTTTTATTATGAGCAACGTTATGTGTATTCAGCTTTAGTTTCTGAATTTACAACTGCCTCATAAAAACACCTGATTTATTAACATTGTTAGTAGCTGCAGCATACACTGCTCATACAGTGAATTTCGGACTCTTGTTCCTATATGGCAATTGCTGATTGCTAACGTTAGCCATAATGGCTTTTGAAGTGTATTCAGAAAGTTGGATAAAAACTGTTATTATTTTCAGCCTACACCTGCAGTACTTAGCAGTGCACTCATGCCACCTATTGGCAAATTGCTTATGAGTCACTAGCATTCCTGTTGGGCCAAGCAAAACGTTTTAGCTATGAAGAATTGTATGGTCTGTGTTCAAAATGGAGAATAATTATGGAGGGGGGAGGTAATAAACTTTCATTTGCATGAGTTTAATTTCTATTGCATTTAAGGGAATTTTACCCTTGTGCTGTGGTCAAGAGAGTAAATAAATAAAGTGAATAACTTGTTTGGAATAAAATATCTGATATGACAACTGGATGGAGTAACAGCTACTTCCGCTACACCCAATCCAGTATTGTTAACAAGTACTTGGGAAGAGTTACTTTTACAATCATTGCTATATTGTCAAACCTACTTTCATATATGGTGAGCAGGTATTCATGTAGGTCAGTGGTTCCCAAACTTGTTCTGCCGCTTGTGCGCGGGCCGAGGGACGTACTGGCCGCTGCTTCCAGCAGCTCCCGTTGGCCTGGAGCAGCGAACCGCGGCCAGTGGGAGCCGCGATCGGCCGAACCTGCGGACATGGCAGGTAAACAAACTGGCCCAGCCTGCCAGGGGCTTTCCCTGCACAAGCGGCGGAACAAGTTTGGGAACCACTGATGTAGGTAGTGGTACTCTATCTGGCCAAATGAAGAAAAATGAGCAGCACTTGGAAGATTTTGCCAGCTAGCTAAATGAGATCACTTGGAGTGACACCCTTAACACAAGGAATTCTTAGCATGTTTGAGGAGGACTAAAACACTCAGACACAGCACTTTAGGGAACAGTGGATCAAACTCTCATCTCAATTATATTACATGAGCATAAGGCCTGGCGGGGTTCGCCATTAAGATATGCCAGATGCAATTGAGATCAGAATTTTAGCTTGTGATTTTGAGGCGAGCAGAGAGTAAATACTAGCTAAAGGTAAATACTAGCTAGAGCTGGCTGTCGTTCAAAAATCAAAATAAAAAAAATCATTGTGGAAAATTTTAATTTTGACACATTTTTGGCTTATTGACTGGCTTTGGGGTGGTCAAAGTTTTCAGTTTTTGAAACTGTTCACTGAAATTTTAAAAAATATAAAGAAACATTTTGCTGCTTTTCAACCAATTCAGTTTTGAACACAGCTGCTTTCTGTACTCCTACGAGTTTTAAGATTTGTTCTTGACAGTGTATTTTGCTATTGCTGCCATTTAAATTGCTGTTCAAAAGTATAAATACTTGTAAGTAAAATAAATTAGTACCTGCTTTATTCATTTCCCCCCAGATAAATGTCTACTCATACTTGCAGTCCATTCTTCCTCAGCCACCCAGAAACCATAATACAGGTGAGAGAATTTGAGCTACTGCCAATGAAACTTGCAGTTTTATTGTTGGTTTCCTGTGGTGTGCTAATAAATAACACTTGAAGTATACACAGTGCCTTTCATCTGAAGAGAACAAAGTGTTTTACAATAGTTATTTGTTACCCTATGAGGTAGATATTAGTATTCTGATTTTACTTATGGGGAAAGCAAGTCAATGAGCAGTTTTTGTTTTTTCCCATGTCACTGAGTCAGCCTGTCATCTCCCACTGAGGGACTGAGAATCCTGGCTCCTCATTGGCCCAGCAAATTATCTATATAAATAACTCCATCCAAAGCTCCCCGTGGCTTTGCTAGGTGTTTCTAGTCTAATCTGTCCCCACTCCAGACCCTAAGCAGTCTGGGAAACGGTGTCTGGAGGTTCTGGAGCCATTGTTGCTATATTCCAGAGGGTAGGATCCCCAAAGGGTCAGTTCAGTGTTCCAGGCTCTGGCTCTCTTCGTTGTGAGCAATGTAATGGTTTATCGTTGTCAGAGCTGGGAGTAAAACACAGGAATACTCTTTGATATTCATCCCTGTGCTCTAACCAATAAACTCCAATTCTTTTCATAGCTGTATCTTTAAGATGAAAAAAAAAAAAAAAAAAAAAAAGCACAGCAGGTGTTCAATGCTAATTGAAATGGGAGTCCAAACTCCACCACTTGCCTGTAATTGGATGGATTGCAAAATGTCTGTTCCAAAAATTAGCAGAAGCCACTGAGAAGACAAATGTGCCACAGTATAGTCCAGTGTTTCTAATGCACCACAGTCCTTCTCATTCAAATGCTAGTCTCTTTACTTCCTCATAAGTCAAAGGGTCAGATCCCCAGCTGGTGTAAGTCAGTAGAGCTATGCTGAGCTTACATCCGCTGAGGATCTGGCCCAAAATACTTAAATTATTTCAGAAAGTTATCATGGAATCTGGTTGCTTAAAATCATTGTGATGAGTTTTTCAGGCTTAACAGGTTTTGTTCTCTGGATTCAGTAATATGTACCTTCTTACCATAGTTCCCGGTAGAACAATCTGTATTGTTAAGGAGTGTTTAACAAAGTGTTTAAGGAGTGTTTCTGCTAAAATGACCATAAACAAAGCTATAGGAGTTGTTTGTTGTAGATAGCAGAACATCTTCTAATTTTCATTACAAAATCTGACCACTGAGACGACAGGGATATCTTGTAATTCCCAGTCGTTAGTACACAGATGTGATGTACTCATAAGTGTGTCTTTTTTTAAGGTTTTCTGGTCAATAGCTCAGATATCAGGGATGTGTCAAGTATTGCTTTGTGATTGCTGTTTAAGTGTTCATTTCTGTTGAAAACTGGAGCAATGTTGGAATAAACCCCATGGTCGTAATTCCCTGTCAGTTCTTTTCTTTGCTGATGGAAACATTTCAGCACCCCCTACTTGTCATAGTCACCCTTTAACTGCATCATAGAAACAAAGGTTACTAGTAAAGGAAAGTTCAGCCTTTGGACTAAATCTCAGTGGAAATGTACAGATATAGCAAATGTAATGAGTACTGTCACACAAGAATCCTTTGTAAAATTTCCCACTCAACACTAACTTTCAGCATATCGGAAATGTCACATTCACAATTTCATCTGTGAGTCTGAAGATAAGAAGATACCGTTATTCGGGACCCATAGCAGTTTGCTGCTTGCCAGTAATTTAATCCACCACTTCAGCAAATCTGGAGCAGTGAGCTGTTTGACAGAGTTTTGAACTGTGGCAATTATGGCCCTCCAAGTTATGAGCTCATTGCCATTTGGTCCTTAGTTTTGCAGTGCCTTGTGAGCTTAATATTCTTTATTGGGCTAAAAGTGAAGAGAGAGGCAGAAATTGGACCACTGACTAAGCCACCCAGATGTCATCATTCAAACTATTGGCAGTGTGAGAGCCCAATGGAGCTCTGAGACTAGGTTCAGGGTGAAATTAGCATGGTTAAGATGTCATTCGGAGCAGGAATTCCTTTGGTAGCAAGTTAGTTGAAGGTCTGGCAAGTCAATAAGGGGAATTTGGACTGAAATCCAGTCCACAGGGTTTTTATTTGATGAGATCATGGAAAGAAGAGTTCAGAGTATAATTTTGGACAAAATAAAAGTGCTGCACTTTTAAATCCTTTTTTCCTTCTGGTAGATGGATGGAGAGAGAGAGAGAGAGAGAGAGAGAGAGAGAGAGAGAGAGAAACCAAATAAGGAACTACAAGACACTTATCTAAATGTCATTAATTTTCAAAAGGAAAATGATCTTGCCGCATTTCCCCAACAGGGAAGTCCTTTATAACTTGACTAAAATCCTTTGGATACCTTCAAAAGTCCTTTCTAGGACTACCTGCTATTGTCCTTTTTGGCCACAGTCACCATCTTTCTGAGTGAGGAAACATATGGAGGGGAATTTCTTCAGTATGTATTAAAGTTGCTTCAACCATTGGTCTGATGTTCAGTGGTGTGAGGCATTTCCTGCTCCCAGGCCTGAATAAACTGCTTTTCCAGCCATCCTCAAAAGGGAGCAGTAAATAGTGTTTGAGGATCCAACTTGTGAATTTATATTTATAAAGAACACGCCATCACACGATAATGCCACTGTCACTTTTTTGACATCAGAGAACATTACTGGTACCTGGCTGGCCTATGCATGCAAATGATAGTTTGTCTTTGTTTAACTAGGAAATTAGATGCATTTAAGGTAAGTAAGATGTAGTGGATCTTTTCAGACACATCATGCTCCCTTTGGTCTCAGTAAAAGTGCTTGCTCAATACACAAAAATGTACTAATATTAATGTTTTGTACTTATATAGTGTAATTAATCTGAGAATCTCAAAGAGCTTTACATGTAATCATTAAGTCTCACAACAGCTTCTGTGAGAGAGGCAAGCATTTTATAAGTGGATAAAGTGATGTGTTAAGATTACACTCAGAATGAGTGATTGAAGCAAAGTAGAATTAATTAATTATTTGCTCCAATCAGTCAACATATATCTCTCTGTTCTTGGACTGCCTTAGGGAAATGTATGTATCTATACACATACTCACCACACATTTTCTTTTTCTTTGCTACAGTATGTATCAAATTCAGTCTCATCTCCTCAGCCTGCTACCATAGGCTTTAGAACAAATCTTCTTCTCAACCATAAGTAGATATCAAGAGCAACAACAGATGTGGACTTATGGGAGTGATATCTGCAATGTTAAAGCAGCAGCCAGTAAGAGCCCTCCTCTGATACCCAGGTGTAGGGGATGATGTAGAAAGACACACACACAGTGAGATTTGTGACCATGGGCTGAAGGTCTGGATCAAGACTTGAGGGTGTTCACCCAGTACAAGAACTCATGTGTGACTTAATTAATGGTACTCACTAATGGCTGATGTGGAGTGTGTAGGGCTTTGCACTCCTTTTCACAGGGTGAATATCACCCTTAATGTATAGTGAATATAAGCAATATCATAACAATGCTCCTAGCAGTTTTCAAAATAGTTTTTTGGAGAACCTTCATTATTTAAAATCAAGGAGGCCCATATAAAATTGTCTCTGTGATAATTATCAGCAATTATTCATAATGCACTCCCTCATGCTAGCAAATTCACTGATTTAGATCCCTTTATTGGGGTTAAGACAAGTGATATTATAGTTCCTGTAAAGACACTGTACAGTACTTTACCATACTGATATGACTAGAACTTTGAATTTATCATTGTATTTTCCTCTCAATTATGACTAGAACTTTGAGTTTATCATTGTACTTTTCCCCCAGTTGGAAAGAAAGGTACATGTATGAGATATAAAATGTTCACTTATTTCCATTCCATGTCAACGTGGAGAAGCATAGCTAACTACAGATCTACTCACTCAAGCAATCATTGCCCCAGCAAGTTCATAAATCAAAGTTAATTAAGCTGAAGCATCATTTTTGATGGGACTGAAATTTGCACATATATATTTAATAACGAATAATTGTAGGTCATTGCTTTATCAGAAAAGACATGTACCATTCTTTTAATTAATTCTATTAATCTTTCTGGAAAATACTAAACTAAGGTTATACATGCCAATTAAAATTAATTTTGTATGGAGGATTTTAAACTGCAATAATTGTATCCTTTTAAAAAGTAACAGTAATCAAAGCTTGTATGTTTTTGATCAAATGCACACTGCACGGTGTTGTGTTCTGCCTTGGATAAAATGCTGTTTGTAGAAAATGGAAATTTACTCTTTCTTGCAGTCACCAATGCTAATAACATACTGAATTTCATCCATTTCTGTTCTCTGAGATAGACTTGACTAAAAAAAACCCACTTATGCTTAAGTCATATTGATTTTTACTTGATTTAATGCAGTGTTTCCCTAACGGTGGATCATGGGAAGGGTCTAGATGGGTCATAGAGCCAGTGCAGAGAGTAGGACCTGGGCAGAGGGTGGTGGCTGGAGAGCCTGCCCAGCACTCACTCCACAGTGGCAGCTCCTGTCCCACAACGGTAGGCCTGGCTTCCTGCTCCAGGCATTGCAACCGGTGCACAAAGTTTGTCCCAGCCACCCCCTATCGGGTCGCAAAGCCCAGTGCAGGGATCCAGGCCCAGCACTGCAGGACAGCAGCTGCCCGTGCAAGGTAAGTGTGGTGCGGGCTCATTCTCCAATACACACATACACCCTGGGGCCACCCCTCTGCACTGGTCCAGGATTGGGATTGCAGTACTAGGTTTGAGGCTGCTGCTCTGGGTGGTTGGTGCCCCCTCGGTGGGGCAAGGAGGAAGAGGCAATAGCAGAGGAGGAGAAAAATGCTAGCCCAGGGATCGGCAACCTTTGGCACGCAGCTCGTCAGTGAAATCTGCTGGCAGGCTGGGACGGTTTGTTTACCTGCAGCATCTGCAGGTTTAGTCGATCACAGATCCCACTGGCCGCGGTTCACCGTTCCAAGCCAATGGGGGCTGCGGGAAGATGAAACAGAATTTTATGTTCATATGGGGTGGACAGGAATGATACAAAAAGGATAGGAGGGTATAAGCAGAACCTTTTTAAAGGTTGCTGCTCTCCCTCAACAATAACAGTAGTAAATGTTACACTATGTACACACACAAATAGATAATTGTCTTAATGGTCTAAACCTCAGTCCTGGAGTAATTCCATTTATTTCAGTGGATATACACTAGGGATAAATTTGACTAGGTATCTTTTAAGCCAATAGTAGAAAAAACTGCAAGTAGTATGAAAATTGCCCAAATACAAAGATATAGAGGTGGTTATGAAGGGGGCTTTTATCACACTCTGTATGGGTAGCTTCTTATGATGTGCACCTGGCAACGAGCTTAGCTACACTATAGAGGATTCCCAGTTTCAAAACTACCTCTATATCTTTATATTAAGGAAAATCTCAGCTGAGGGAATGTAGCTATGTGCTTTAATGGTTTTGAAAGCCTGCTATAAAACCTGTTTATTCCACAGGTATCTAAGTAGAGTTTAAATGAAAGAGGAAAGAAATCCTCTGAGATAAATATAGACATACACTGCAGTCAAAGTTAAATATATTCTTGTAAGAGTCTGTCAGCCAACTCGCACCTTTGACCCAGGGAAACGCTGGAGCATCTGATATCGGCTGTCTAAAAGACAGCAAATAGAGTTGTTGACTCCCCTCCATGTGATACCTGAGCTCTCCTGTTGAGGAATCCAGGAGCCTATCCAAAGCCGGAGAGGACAATGGAGTTAAAAAATCAGAGGGCATCTGCAAGTTACAGGATAAATAATTTGAAGAAATGGAATTGGGGGCAAGGGAATGGAAGGGATCTGGCTGGTTAAGAGAAGGAAGATTTACACTGGGAAGTGGGGAAGAGAGGAAGGAGAAGTGAGATAATGGATAAGAATCCAAACCAAACTGAACCTCCAAATCTTTTGAAGCTTCCCATCCTTATTGTAAGTACCTGTCAGATGGAGCACACAGAGTAGGATAATATCTCAGAGCATACTCTCTAATCATGCTTAGACCCAAATTATGTCTCCATCTGTCATGAGACCATTCCATTTTTTAGCAGCACATTTCTTCTGTCCACAGAGAATATGAGGAAAAAGTCATTTCAAGTCATTCTGTTTGGAGATGGAGCCCTCAACGCAGGTTGGTATGTGCATAAACCTTGGGTCATATCCGGAGCAGTCTACAGCACTTACAAGTGCCATTGACTTTCAGTAGGAATTGCATCTGCTCAGCACTTCTAATGATGTCGCCCTTTATTTGCTAATGAATTAGGGCCAATTCCTGCAATCGCACACTTAGCGTTATTCACGTGCTGAATGTATATAGAGAACTGTGCCCTTAATTAGCAGCATTCTAGGTAGAATATCATAATTTAATCTTGTTTAATTATTTGCACTTTAATAAAGCATTCAGACCACCTGAAAGATTTCTTTCATGAGGGGGCTTTTTATATAAAGTGCTTGGGGAAAGAGGGCAGATTGAATTTAAAAAGAAAAATAATCAGCTGGTGGGTATGAAGAGTTGAACCTACGAACAATATTCTTCCTTACTCACGCCAGGGCTTTATAGGGTTGTGAGATGGAACCATTCACCTGAACCCTTGGGGACATTTTATTTACATACATAGGCAGGAGTACTATCTGGTCCACAACCTGTTTGATTCTTCCTTCATTCTGCTAGTCTGGTTTGAACCTTGCAGACAGCTAATGCATGCTAAAGTGAAACTTAAAGCTATAAAATGAGAAGGGAGAGAATTCTAATAGACCTGTACGTACAAGCCATAAAGTATTGCCAATGACAAATGTATGTTCTAGAGCCCAGAAGGGACAATTCTAAATAGATGAGCTTCAATTTAATTTTAAAAGGGACAAGGGTATCCATAAATTTTACAACTCTTAGGGGAAGTTCCACCATAAAGTGCCTGCCCCAAAATGTTTGAACTGTATGTTGTGGAATATGCAGAATTACCAATATTTACAGACCACTGCTTTTCCCATGTATTAAAAATCAAACTTTATCTTATTAATATTTATATTTTGGTAGTGCCCTTTTAGGGATCAAGGCCCACTATGCTAAGCACTGTACAAACAAAAAGAAGATGATCCCCTCCCCAAGGAGGTTACAAAATAAGTAGGACCAACAATAATATTTCAAGCTGAGATTTTCATAGAAGACTAAGAGAGTTAGGCACCCAACTCCCATTGAAATATAATTCCAGCCTCATTCTTTAGATAACTCATTTTTGAAAAATGTAATAGTCCTCAGTTGTTGTGATTCCACAGAAGGATGGTACATGCAAATAGATTTGCACATTACTGGTATATCAGAGACATTTGTCAAGTTCAAAAGCTTTCAGACACTGTATCAAAAACTGTACCACTACACAGATAACAGGTTGTAATACTTGTTTATTGCTTTCCACAAAGATCCTCATGAAAGTAAGATATCATTCTCATTAGCTTAGCCTGCTGAGTCAAAGTTGAAATAAACAAACATAAATAAACACAAAAAACAAAATGGAGGTTATGACTCAGCACAAAATTATAGACTAGATCTTCTGCTAATGTAACTCCACGGACTACTGATTACCTGACTCTATTATTATAAAACATGTATGTAAGACCGTAAATTTACATAGTACTTTACAGAACATAGGTCCAGGGCTGGATTAACGCAGGGGCTTTAGGGGTTCCAGCCCAGGGCCTCGGGCTAAGGGGGACCCACGCAAAAATAAATCCATACTTATATACAATTCAGTGGTCACCAACTCGTCGATAGCGATCGACTGGTCAATCCTGGAGCCTCTGCCAGTCGATCGCGATCTCTGGGCTGCTAAAAGTTCAGCACGCAGCAGGGCTCAGGCAGGCTGCCTGCATGCCATGGCCCCATGCCACTTCCGGAACCGGCCATCTGCTGGCACGTCTCTGCAGCCCCTGGTAGGGGGGAAGGAGGCTCTGCATGCTGCCCCCTCCCCCACCACCATTCCTGCAGCTCCCATTGGCTGGGAACCAGGGGTGCGCAGAGACATGCTAGCAGCCAGCCACTTCTGGGAGCAGCATGGGGCTATGGCAGGCAGGCAGCCTGCCTGAGCCCTGCTGCACCGCCGTCCAGAAGCCGCCTGTGGTCAGCACCTCCCAGTCAGAGGCTGCACCCCACACCCCCTCCTGCACCTCAACCCCCTGCCCCAGGTCAGAATCCCCTCCTGTACCAAACTCCCTCCCAGCGCCCACACCCCTCAACCTCTCCTGCACCTTAACACTCTGCTCCAGCCTGGAGCCCCCTCCTGCTGCCAAACTCCCTCCCAGAAAGAAACTAATATAACAGCTGTTCTAAGGTAAGAAGTAGGCTATTTTGAATTAACTTAAGTATATTGTACTTGTTTTAAAACTGACATGTAACCACAGAACGGCTTTATGTTAATTAAAAGGCAAGTTTAGTATAGCGGTAATAGCCTCGATACCATAGTTGTGATCATTTTGTTTTACATTAGGAAAAAGCCTTGTATACAAGGGCCCCACAAAATCTAATAGCCCCGGGCCCACAGAAGAGTTAATTCGGCCCTACATAGGTCAGACATGTTTCTTGTCCCAAAGGTTTTACAGTCTAAGCATATTCTTGAATTGTTTGATTGTATAAAACAAGAATAAATTGTTGCAAAAAATAACCAAAATATTATCCCTGTGACTTCTGAACTTCTCCACAATGAAAAGTCTTGAATACTGAATAATAAATTATAAATACTAATATCTTAACTTAGTATAAATGCATAAATTAAAAGCATACATAATTTAAATATCATAGATCAGATCCTTAGCTGATGTAAACTGGGATAGCTTCTTTGAAATCAAATTTCCTGATTCCTTGCCCCATTTTTCAGATAGTTATGGAGTGGGTTTTGAAAAAAAATCCAAATCTTTGAAAAATGACTGCCAACTCTGATTCAACTCTCTCCTCTTGCTGGTGGGAGGAAGAGTGACTTTTCAGCCAAAAATTGTCAGTTTATCCACCCACTCTCTTCTCATAACATTAAAGACTGCCTGGAGGGGGGGGGGAGAGGAACAAGCTACAACCAAAGAGTATACAGTGATCACAAATAAACTGTACAGCAATAAATACAGCATAAGAAATATTAACAAGATACTTCTCTGGAAAATGAAAGAGCTTCACTGTTAAAGCTCTCTGAATTTCCTAGCCTTGAGCAGGAAGCTCACAAAGAAGATGGTCTCCAAAAATCCTTTATGGAAAAGACCTAGAGAAATTAATTAATAGAAAATGATAATCTTTCTATAGTTTTTTTTAACCTTATAGTATTAATAATGAGTTATATCCCAGTTATAGAATCCTATAAAGTGATTCTCAAAAAACATAGAATATAGGTTTTCAAAGTAATTTGTGTAGATCCCTAGTGATTTCCTCCCCATTACATCTGAGATGGTGTTTTCTTAAAGTTGGGAAAGACTTGGGAGAGAAACTTTTTAAAGTCACTCATCCTCAGATCACCTGGCTGAATGGCAGTAGAGCTTATCTGACATTTGGGTCTGGAAGAAAAAGTTGTTATGTCTCTTCTATTGCATGCCAGTGCTTTGCAATAATGCACAGAACATTGATTCAAGTGAAAAGGAAGTTTATTTTTATCTTTATCAGTAAGTGTTTATTTTAGTGGAGATTAGTGCTTCCTTATCTTCTGCCTTTTATTAGATAATTAATTTTATGTGGCTACTTTACTGGAATTAAATGGTACATTTCTCATGCCACTATTACTTCCATTTCACTGAATCTACACCTCTCCTCTATAGCTTGAGCAGCCATTAATTCACCCCACCCGAAAGAACAATTGCAGGATTTTCTCCTTTCTTGTTGCCTACCATTAATTTCACTGAAATGTTTTGGTTTTGGCAGCCCGCAGAGTCTTGCTTGGTGGTAACTGTATGGAGTCTAATTTGTTCATTACTTCTTTCCTCTTCAAATGCTGCTTCCTGCCTTTAGCATCTATTTTCAGTTCCTGATTTTAGTCCCTGATCCTTGATTTTTATTAATGATGCCTATAATTTCTGTGTAAGAAGTGGAGGTTTGCTCAAATTATATCCCAGCAGTGCTTGCTGTTTCTTTCTCCCTTTTATTAATCTGGAGGATGTGTTCTTTCTGAACACACACACGTATCATAGAAAGGATTACATACTACGGTTACAATGGCCTTAAAAGTATCTAGGGAAATAAATTACATAGATTACAGAGAGTGAAGTAGGTAGGATGGATGGATAATACCTTTGACTATGTAGATATTTTTCCAATTTAAAAATAGTTTGTTCTAATATGACAGTGTGTAAAGAGATCAATGATTCTCTCTGCTCTTCTGCTAAGCTTTTATTATTTACTACTATGAAATTATTCTTCAATAGCCTTGTTTTATTAAGCTTTTGTATATAACTCAGTGAAGAGTCACAAATGTTTTGAATCAATTCAATAGCTATAATTTTACTAAGTATAGAATGGCACAATTTAAAAAAATAAAAACTATGGGGCAGATCCTCTGTATGTGTAATTGGCATTGCTCCACTGACACCACCGGTGCTATGCTGATCTACATCAGGGGAGGCTCTGGTCCTACACACATAATTATGGCCCTGACTCAGGAAAACACGTAAGCATGTATTTAAGTTGATCTGTATTCGGGAAATCATTTAAGCATATGTGGAAGTGTTTTCCTGGATCAGGGTCTATTAACTATAAACTATATGGCAGATACAGTTGACAGAGCAAATAAAGTAATACCAAGAGGCTGGATCCTGCTCGTATTGCAGTCAGTGGTATTTAGAGAAGAGGAAATAATTGACTTTTTGGATTGGTAACTGTCCTGAAAAATTAAAAAATTAAAATAAAAATTTGGGTTGGCTCCAAAATGGAAATTTTCCAGTTTTCTCTCACCAAAATGAAAAAGTAAAGATGTTTTGTTTTGCATCAACTGAAAATGTTCTGGTTTGAAACAAAACATTTTGCTCAACCCAAAAAGAATATTTTGGGGGATTGAGTTTTGTTTGGTTTTGGTTTTCTTTGAAATAAAACTATCTAAATTTCTATACAAAAACACTGCTTCAAAATGAAAAATTGAAACGTTGTTTTGAGAATATCAGAACAAATGGATTTCACTTTCTTTTTCCCCATTTTTTTGGGCCAAAATTTGCCAAATTCAACCCAAATTCAGTAACAGTTTCAGTCAACCCAAAACTGCATTTTTGGGGAAAATAAACTATTTGTCTGAAAAATTTCTCCCAGTTGTAATGGCAATGGAGATTTGCCATTGATTTAAAGGGCACAAGATACAACCTATATTTGCATGTTAATTTAACTGACAATGAATTGCAGTATTTCATATCCTTTTATTGAATTAAAGAATATACATGATTGTATGAATGAATAATAGTAATTAGCTTTCATATAGCACTTTCCATTCAAGGAACTCAAAGAACTTTGCAAAAGAAGGTAAGAATCAACACCATTCTTCAGTTAATTGAATGAATATTAAGTAAATTTTACTAATATATATCCCCAGCTATTTGTGACTATAGAAGAGCAAATCTTTAGCACTCTCTAAGCTAGTACTCTCTAAAATCTTGGATTGGATGATAAGACATTTCACATTCCCTTTGAAGAAAATATAGAATTTGTTTAGTCTGAGAGCATAACATCTGATGTCATACAAAGATAATAATATTCTTTTAATCTCAGTGGCATTTCTTTATTTTTTTTCCCCACTAATGTGACTTAGAAACAAAACTGGCTTAAAAGCAAACTAAGACACGTCTCAAAAATTACTTTGATAATGCTAATATGCCCTTTAAAATTGAGGCCAGCTGGGAAATTGAAAGGGTGACAAGTGGAACCAGCTTGTTATAGGCTGGCATGATACCAGTCATTGGCATGGCCTAAATGACAGTAACAGTATCTGGAAAGTGGTTGATAAGCAAATCCTGTTATAATGCTGTGCTAGTTTCTTTCTTAAATTACATCGTATATGATTTTATTTGTGCTGTTTCTTGATTTTCTGACAAATTAATTTTTTACTGAAATGCTCTTGTGCTTAAACAAATGCATGAGAGGTGGCTTTCAGCAGTTCTTTGGCAAAAGGAAAATCTAATGTATACTGAATTAATTTGATCACTCAGGGGAGCTCTTTCAAGGGCCCCTTCAGTTCAGAAGACTAAAATCCATGATAACAATTTACAGTGGAATTTTCAAAGGTGTTAAGGGAATTAAGAGCCTAAGACCAAGGTCCTAAAAGATATTTAGGCACCTAGCTCTGCATTGGATCTGAACCTAAATCTCTTTGATGTCTTTGAAAATTCCACCCTTAAGTGTAACCAGAGCAACCCCAGAAGAAGGATTCTGAAGAAGGGCTCAGTCTTCATAAGACAATGGAAAGGGAAGAGTTACGGTAACAAAAGGAGATGTTCCGTGCAGAATTACAGCATTACAATCCTATTCTTGCCTGCATTGTTTTTGGAGAAAGAAAAGGAGGCACATGGTAAGCTAAAGATCAGCATGACTGAGAAATGGAAAAAAAGATTATTTAAAATATAGACTGAGCCATAGGCACCGACGCTGTGGGTTCTCTGGGGCTCAAGCACTCACCAAAAAAATAGGGTGTGCCCAGAACGCGCAGGACCAGATTAATCTTTTGTGGGCCCCAGTACCTGGACCGTGGCCCTGCCCCCTGCTCCGCCCATGCTCCACCCTGAGGTTCCGCCCCCACTCAGCCTTTCCCTCCGCTCAGCCCTGCCCCCACTTGGCTTCTTCCCCCCAAGGCTCCGCCTGGGCTCTGCCCTGAGGCACTGCCCCCCGCTCAGCCTCTTCCCTTTGAGGCCCCTCCCAGTGCTCGGGGGAGGAAGTGGAGAGGAGCACACACCAGCAAAAGCAAAAATCAGCGCCTGTGGACTGAGCTTAATTTTACTACCATGAGTAGTCTTATTGATTGCAACACTGAAGATGACTTTGCATTTTAATTTAAAAGACCCCCTAGTTTCTACTTTAGACCAACATTTTCATGACTACCCACTAGTTTTGAGTCCCTAGTGCCCAGCTTGAGAAAATAAACTTTCTATATAAAGCACATTGGGTTCCTGATAAGGGAAACGCTATGCAGGAGCATAGTAGGGAATAAAGCCCCAATCCAGCAAATCATGTCAATAGGACTACTCAAGTGTTTGGATCATGGACTAAGTCCACAGCCCAAGCAGAAGTGGGTATTCTTTACACTTTTAGTTAATTCCCTTTTCTGTGTTTTCAAGTGGAAGACTGTCACCTTAATTTTTTTTCTCAACTACAAATGTTTCCTCTGACTTT
The DNA here is from genome assembly GCF_028017835.1 of Emys orbicularis. Lineage (NCBI taxonomy): Eukaryota > Metazoa > Chordata > Testudines > Emydidae > Emys > Emys orbicularis. The sequence goes on from NC_088691.1 coordinate 89,161,910, forward strand.
AATTAAGCTGTCCTGTGGTTCAGACATTTCATGAGCTTGGCATGGCTGTCGCAACTCTGTCACAAGAGGGTCATAATATCCATCCTGTTGCTGGCATTTATATTCATGCTGAATAAATTCAGTCCCTGACATCTAAGCTTTTCACAGGCTTTTTCTGCTGTAAAATCATCTTATTATGCTGTCAATAAAATGCTAAAGAAGAGATTACCTGAAAATGAATCCATAGCATTTGTCCCTTCTCACCACTCAACATGTTAGCTAGTGGCAGCGTGAAAGAATCAGAAAAAGAACAAACAGAAATTAAATTGGTAAACCACGTCAAATACCCCATAATATATCTCCAGGAGCAACTCTCAGGTTTTTAATTCACCTTAATGGTGCAATAAAAGACTTGCAAGCTAGATGAGCTACTTTTGTATAGATATATGCGCACACACACAAAAATATATGGCCTGAGATGTTGAGCTATTCAAATACTTCTATGGCCAACATTAAGTGGTATGTAAGCAGCCCATAATCATTCATGAATTTCTCCTCACACAGCCTTGTAAAGTAGTGAAATATTACCCCATTTTACAGAAGCACGTAACAATTAAGGACTTTGCCATAGAAAACTCAGGAACTCTGTGGCAATACCAGAACTATATCCAGTTTCTCCTGACTCATAGCCCAGGTACTTAACCACAAGACCCTTCCTCAGGGCAGGGTTTGTTTCAGATATGAAAATGTTGTGGTCTTTAAAATGTATTTATTTTTTCCCCCTAAGAACTACATTTTCCTGATTCCTGCCCAAAATAATTTAATCTCTTTAATTTAGATAATCAAATATAACTTTAACTCTATTTGTTAAACAAGAATACTAAATTATCATACCCCAGGTCAGATTTTATCTCCTTTATTGTTCTGAGTAGTAAGAGAGAATGGATTCCATAATTATCAAGACTGAATTTTGCTGGATGACATCTAAGCCAGAAGCACAAACAGGAATGATACTGGGAATGGTACAGTTTTAACTACATAATTATATGAGTTCTCCAGTAATAACTGTGTGCTTGTAGTATGCCACACTTTCACATGCTTAAATCTTTAAATACCTTTTGTCGAGTGAATTCCAGTTAAAGTTCTTTTTTAAAGAGGTTATTATGTCACAAGTTAATTCACTGTCACAGAAACTTGTAACACCTAAACGAAAGCAGAAGAGTTATATTTATGTGCCAGTTGACTATTAAGACTGTACTTATTGATGTTTAGCAGCTTGTAATGGGAATGATTTGACTCTATAAAATTGAAATTACAATCATATTTCAGGCACTCACTTTAAAGAATGGCCAAATAATCTCCCTAAGAGTTTTATGCATTACCTCAGGCACATCTTTGCCCCTCTAGATTTTATCCTGTCTTTGTTGAAATATTGGGAGCACAGCAACAGTTGTAATTCCATCTACAGGTCTCTTCTCCAAGGGTAACTGTTGGTCTTTTTCTCTCTGTCAGCCTGTGAAAACAGATTGGCTGGGTACAGTATTTCCACTTTCCTGGAGTGTAATTTAACACCACATCATAATTCCTTAACCGTAACATCCTTCTTTGAATTTTCATGGGACACTCATTCAAAATATTTGCATATATATAGCACAAACACGATTTCCATTCCCACTGCAAAATCTTGTGCCATTTCCCATGAGATCATGTGATGAACTGAAATGCCATGAATCATTGCTGACACTACAAATAGTAGCTTGCAGCCTGGATAAAGTAGGTTAATAGTGTTATACAATTATAAAAGCAACATTAACATGATTCATCCCACCATGATATGGTTACTGGTGGAATTTCTTCTATGCATGTGAATAAAATTGCCACCAACCATTTTTCTTTCTGGACATTTCTCATCCCTGCACTTACCATTACATATTGTCAGGAAACATCCTAATATTCCAGGCTAGTCCTTTTGGGTCCTCCAGGAGATGGAATTTCAGGCAGAAACTCTTTTGAGTTCAGTGATTTTATTACACAATGTTTGTGCTGACACAAACCAGCCAAATCAACAAGCAACCCAGTAGAGCTATCCACCTTCTCATTTTAGTGCTTAGCATTCTTTTTCAAAGCACCATACAAATATTAATTAACAAAAGGCCCTGGGGCCCGAGGTTTCCTTTCACTGAATGTCCCAGCATTCCTCTAGTCTGGAGGGCTCAGTAATAGGAAAGTCATTATTATTGTGCTTCTAGATTCAAATGATTGGGAGTTAGGACCCCAAAGGAAAGGAGCAAGGGAAGGGGAACCAGTAATAGTGAGACTGCAGGAATTGTGAGCTGCATGTTCAAGGAGACCTGTAGTAAGTGCTTTTCAGAGAGCCATGTTCTATAGTTTACAGCACTATATAACCAGCAATTTTCCTGCATCTGAACAACAAATGACATGCTATGAAATTGGTGGTTACATTACAATATCCTAAACTGCATCTCTTCCATCTGCACTTAGTCTTCTTGAAGCCTCAAAGGCTACACTCCCTCCATACTGAAGAATAGTTCTCCTGCTACATTCACATCTATGGCCCAGGTGTTCAAATAGGACTAGTGATTCTGAGTGCCTTACATTTTGCATCTCCAACTTAAAACACCTCAAAGGGACCTGATTTTCAGAAAGAGCTGAGCACCACCCTGTGCAAATAAGGCCCTTTAAAAGTCATCTTAAGTTTGACAACCAAGAACGGAGGCTTCCAAAACTGCTTGTCACTTTGGAAAACCTTGGCCTGTGTCTTTTCCCCAGGCCTTTCCATGTTACAGTGACTACTTTAAAAAAAAACCCTACATTTATCAAAAGCAGCATAAATCAAGTTACAGCTTAGCTCAACCTTCCCTGGACCTTCTTCTGGCTACTCTTTCCCAGAAAAGACCCATCCATTTCTTCTCCCCTGCTTCCCCATGATGCTTCCCCAAGATCACATCACATGATATGAGTTTCAGACCTAGCTTCAATATTCTACTGGCATCCTTCATCCCAGGAGAAGATCTTCTGATCCATCTCTCAAACTTGTGCAATTAAGCCCCAGACAATGTTATTTCAGTGCTCTTCCAAAGTGAACCTCTTGAACTTTGAGGTTCACCATCCCTCTTATTATCTTCAAGGGACATGCAGCTGACATTCTTCTTTCCCAAAAGCAAGATAGAAAGCTTAATTTTTCCTCAGGATTGTTTTCTGCTGTTCTCTCTAATTCTCCTTTTTAAAGTTTTATAATTTGAACAATAAAAAGTGGATAGAAAATGAGCATAATATGTCAGATAATGAATAACACTGTCAAGGGCTTAATTGCACAAGGTTTTATAGATGTCTAGAGCACAAAATACATGACATATTAAAACAAAATTGTGTTTAGTCTCTTAATGTAAGGTAAATTAGATATAATCTGAGAAAAAATGAATCAGTTAGAATCAATTAGCAATTAGAATCATATTTAGCAAACCCACTCCTGCTTTATTTTTGTACTAATAAGGATTCATTGAACTGAACCTCAAAATTCAGACCCTGACGCTGAACTTTCCCAAGGATAATGTGTATTCCACAGGGTCCCCTTGACTCCTTCTTGAAACTCTGAAAAGGGCTTTCTGTTGGGCTTGAGATCCTTGCAGAGAAGGCAGGCCAGGGCCTTGAAGCTAGTGCAGAGGAACAGGGTCATCCTATGCAATCATGGATTTGGGTGCTGAATTCTCTGATTCTGCCACATGGTATAAACCCATCCACACAAGAGAAGAATTCAGAGGAATCTGTGCAATAGGAACATGTTCATCCTCCATGGCTTTCTCCTGCAGATTCTTCCTCTGGGAGAGAATGAGTTACCTCCTTCTCCCTCTCCCGGAATAGCTATAGCTATGCATGTTAACATAAGGAAATCAAATCTCATGCTTCAGGGTTTAAGCTGATAGACTTGATGTTGTTTGTATCAGGAAGGAAGTGTCCATCCCATACCCAAAGCATACTGTGTACAATTGGGTATGGATGACACCCATAGAACCCATAGAAGTCAGTGGCAAAACTCCCATTGCCTCCAGTGGGGAAGCATTTCACCCTATGTGTATTATTTCAGTGTAGGGAGAGGGATGTTGTCTTTCTTTGAAAGAAGATATTGACCATTGGTAGAGGCAGGATACAGGTCGTATCTGGCACTGCATATCCTATATTCCTAACTATACTTGACAAGGCCCACATTCTAACCCATGTCCCTGATTACTTGCTTGTCATTTAGAGCACCTGTGGTTTTGACTTTTTTGCTGGTTTAACTTTAGTAACTTTTAAAGAATAAAATTAATTATTTGCATTCACTTATACTTTTGCTGCTTCAATCAGAGACATAAACCTATTTGGTTTTATTTCTCTTACTTGTATCTTGTAATGCAAAGGGGTTCGTCTCACAAAAAACTTTTCTTAAAATTACAGTTATTTGCCATTAAAAAGTCAAGCTTTCGGGTTATCAAATGCCAGGGGGTGCTGTGTGGCATGGAGGGGCAGATCCCTTGAGCTCCAGAGCCATCAGCTAATATCCATTTCCATTCCAAGTCCAGGATCCCTGATTGACCCTCCCCAGGAACAGATGCCTCCAAATCTCTGGAGAGTCATGAGACAAAGATTTGTCTGCTGGAAGCTCTACAAGTAGCTGAAAAACCAAAGAGAACGGAGGTCCTCTACCTCCTGAAAAAGATAGCTGCAGCTGAGGGCACTGTGTCTATGATGGACTTGCTGGAGAACGTTGCTGCACAGTAGCTATCAAGGCCACAATGCAACTGACCGCTGCTTCCTCAGTTAACTCTTCTCTGCAAGCACTGACAGGATGGGTAAATGAAGCCAAAGGGAGAATATCATTGGTGGAATGTCAGATATAAGGGCTCTCTGCCCAGGTGCAGAGAAGTCTCACTGGCCTCCTTCTCTTAAATCTAAATTGGCAGACCTCTTTTGAGGGAAGGTCTCTGCACAATAATCTGAGAATTAGAGAGTTCCTGAAGGAGCAGAGAAAGGCAGCCCACTAGAATTTGTTCCCCAGCTCCTTTCAGAACTGCTCAGCTTGCCGGATGATTCTAAATTTGATTTAGAGAGAGCAAGTAGGTCCCTGGTGCCTAAGCCAGTCTCAAATGCCAAACTTCATGCACTGATTGTCAAATTTCTCAGATTTACTGTAGAAGAATAAATAATGAAGCTAGCTCATGGGAAAAATGTTTTGAGAGATGCCACAAAATAAGATAACAATTTTTCAAGATTTTGCAAAAGATGTGGTTGAACAGAGATCAGGCTTTAGCAGAGCAAGGGAATTTGCCAAGGAGCAAGGGCTCAAATATTTTATAAAGCTCCCAGCTAAGTTTCATGTCAAGGTTGGTGAGGAAGTGCATCTGTTCCTAAAGCCACAAAAAGCAGAACATTTTTAAATAGCCTACATTCATTGAGTACCTGTTCTATTTCATGACAAATTTACTTCCCACTTGTCATGTCTGCCCTACCTGCATTTATGAACTTACCAAGTTACTGTGACTAAGTAACATACTAACATACTTATTTGGGTTACCTCTTCTGCTCCAAGCTTATCCCTTATTTTATTTTATTTTAACTTTTGGGGCATGTATATCAAATGGCTGAATGGGAAACACCCCAGCAGAGGACCCCGCTCCAAGCTGCGCTCATGTGACTGTGGACAGGATTGATTTAAATTGTGTATTAGCAATACTAAGTATCTCTGCTCCTGTGTTTTTGCTCCGGAATTAATGAAACATTTGACAGCATCCCTAAAGGAACAGATCAGCATGAACCATTTCTTTGTGATTATTCAAGTCCTATCTGTTAGCTCAGCACCTATGTACACCAAAGAGAACAGCAGGGGGCAGCATAGCTCCCTGTTGCTCTGTACAAATGTGAGGGCTCCACTTTTTGGTGCCAGTAGGAAATGCCTTATTGCTGGGGGTCCTCAATGCCCAGCAGCTTGACATCCCATGTGCTGGAAGTGTGAGACAGCTCTCCTCTCCGCAAGACAACATGGAAAGTTTCGCAGGAGCTGAGCAATGTAGCTGTACCCCCATGGACCAATGGAGCAGAAAAGAAGACCAGTGTGGGTTGCTGAGCTACAAAGACAGTGATTTCTGCTCTCCCTATCACCTCCTACTTCCTCCCTCTCACCCTGTCCCTGCTCATCCATTTCCCTCCATGTCTTCTGCACCTCTCCCCCTATGCCTTCCCCCTCCACCTGCTACTTCCCTAATCTCTTTCCCCTTGTTTCCCCAACCCCTCTCACTCTGAATCCCCGCCTCAATCTCTGCAGTCCTTTCCCCCACCCTAACACCTTGTATAAACTCAAACCCCAATACACGAACATGAAGTTAATATAGAAGCATCACTTGTTCAATTGAATTGTTTGTTGTGTTCTTTGGTGCCATAATTTACTATTTGTGGGAACTGTTAGATTTCTCCTGTAAAAGCTTTATTTTTATTTAATATGGGGAAGGGAAACTGAATGTTTGGTTGCAAACTAAAAGTAGGAGGGAACATGTGGCCCTGGGAGAATAGTCCCCATAAAAACGCAATGTTTCACTCAGTGCACCAAGCTGTATTACCAGTTCTCTGGGGTTTGCTTCAGCACACCGAAAAAGATTACCTATTAGGAGATAGTATACAGACATATCTTTGACATCCCAAGTTAAGAAATATGTTTGTGGAGTGTATGCATCCCTTCTGTCTCCTGCAATGTAGTTACTCCCTTGCAGTATGGGAAAAATAGGTTAAATAACAATTTCAATAATGGATCGTGGTGGATCTCCTGACCTGGATAGTATGTCTCCCTAGCCCAACCCTTGGGACTTGGTTCAGTTGGTTTAGTTTTGTTTAAAGCGTGAAGTGTTTGATAATTGTTTCCTTTTCTTTGTGATCTACTATGGTCCGTAATATAAGTTGTGTGTTTTTATATTTTTGCTGTAACTTGACTTTTTGTGTTCTTCCCTTCCTCCTCTCCACAGCCCTCTCCTCCCTATTCCCTGGAAGTCTGACAAGTGGCAAACATCTGGCAGTTTAATCCAAAATCTGTGGAGTAAATGTCTAAGACACTTCGTCTATAGACTCCCCCCTCCCCACATTGGTTTCTATGTGGGAAGCAGGATGGTATGTAATAGAGAAAATGGTACAAACACCTTCATTTGTAAGACTACACGTACAAAAATAATCCTTAACATAGTTAAAGGGGTCCTGAATCTTAATTTTATTCCCTGGAATGTAAAGGGTCTCAACACTCCAATTAAAAGAAAAAAAAGTATACTTATTATTAATGAAAGCAAAGGCAGATGTAGTGCTTTTGCAGGAGACACACTTGACCGCAAATGAGGATGCTAAATTAGAACGTGACTGGATCGGAGAAGCAGGGTCTTGCTGTTTCTGATCCAAATCCAGAGGCGTAGCCATCCTCTTCCATAAAGCACTGGCAGTAACAGTCTGAGTCCCTTTCAGATGATCAGGGCAGATTTTTAATCCTTAAAGTCACCATACATTGATCTGAACTAATCATTGCTAATATGTATGAGCCTGACCTTGATGATCCTGAAACTTTTCATAGGTTTTTACTAAGCTATATAGAGAACCCCATATCCCTACTGTGGTTTTAAATGAGATGCTTGATCCTTCTGTGGACAAATCTTGGCCTCAGGCTCATAAGCCAACCAAAAGTAGAATGGCTCTGGAGCTGCACATTGAAGATCTGGGCCTATGCGATAACTGTCATTTTATACATCTATTGGGTAGGGACTATTCTATAGGGTGGCTCCTGTTCCTCTAGAGAATTCTTTTTGATTTCCAGGGACTTGTATTAGTGGAGGAGTCAAGTACAGAATTAACTAACTGCCATCTCTGATCATGTGCCTATAACTCTTCAAATAGCAACAGACCTGGGTGAGAAACAGCCATGTAGATGGAGATTTAATTCTTCACTTATTAGATCCCCATTTCAAAATTTTTCTTGAACAAGAAATTAGCCTGTGCCTGGAGACAAATGAACCCTCAACATCTTCTAATAGGCTACTGTGGGAGCCACTCAAAGTCTATTTGAGGGATAGAATTATAAATTTTGCATCTGTCAAGAAGAGGGAACATGGAAAAAATGATAGCCCTACAGATAAAAGTAAAAGAGCTCGATTTGTCTTATGCCACAGATCCATCTGCAGATTTGCTGCAACCTCTGATTAATTGTAGATATGAACTCAATAAGCTGCACTCAGTGCAGGCTGAATTTGCCCTATTTCAACTCAGGTAGGACTTCTGGGAATTGGGTGAAAAAGCTGGAAAACAGCCTAAGACAAGGGACCTCTGCATGTAAAAACACGGTCATCCATGATAAACATGGTAAATTATGTACATCACTAAAGATATCGAAGAGGAGTTATTTAATGTCCATAAAGATCTTCACAAATTGGACACCTCCTCCATAGATGCTTTGGATCCATTTTTCAAAAGTAATAGATTGCTGCAAATTACTGCCATTCAGCATAGAAACCTTGATGTGGTTTAATTCCACCACAAAGATTTTGTGTTTTGGTGGCTGCAATGACTACTAAGTGGATGATTTTACACAAATGGAGGAGTGGGCTCATGTCCAGGAAAGAGCAGCGGTATTCAAACGTGTCTGAGGGAGCAGTGAAAGAAAGAATAGCTTATCGACATAGACAGCAATTATATGAATCTGAAGAAATTTGGATCCTATATCTCGATATAGTTGGATAAAGAATGCTGAGATAGCTCAAATAATGCCAGATTTCTGTTCCACCTGACCTCTCCCCTCCCTCTTTCTGCTCTCAATTCCCTTCTTCCCTATTTGTGTGTGGTTTTTTTTAATCATTATTGTCACCCCCATCGTACCATGTTATGTCTGTGTAATATTATTTGATTTTGTACTGTCTGCTTTTGCAACACTGACAAGCTTTAAAATTGTGTAATTGCACAATTTTATTGGCTATCCTGTGAAATGTGCAGTATTTAGTAACAGACAACTTATAAGTCATTTATCTTTTTAATTGTTTCTTTATGAAAATTAATAAAAAACCAAAGTTGAGATTTCTCTGCGGTTACCATATCTAATTTTGAAAAAAAAAAACACCCAAACTATGAAAGCTTATGAAAATTTTCAACCAACAATCTTTCCTGCTAAAATCGAGGGGTATGATTGAAAATGTCTTTGGCTGAAAAATTCTTCTTGTTGGGAAATTTTGAAATGAAATAAAAAATGTTTTGTTTAATTTGAAATGCTTTTTGTTTTATTTCTCAAAACACAAAAAATTTTAAAGTCTTCTTACACACTGGTAACTCTACCACTCTGTGCCTTTTCTAAAGTTGGAGACATTTTGAAAAGGTACAGAGTGGAAGAAGGGGGGGGGGTAAGGGGGGGAAGTGTGTGTGCAGGGGGAAATCCAAGTCTGGACACTATTAAGTGACAAGACAGGGGGAGGGGGGAAACAGAAAAATCAGCAGAAGGGGGAATAAAAGATCATGACTTATTTCATTTTTAATTGTTCCATTTCAACCCCTGCAAAATGGAAACAACTTTTTTTGAGGGAGCTGTATAAATAACTCCGATTTTCTCAGATACCAAGGTGTAGTAACTGTAGAGGAAATACTCTCTTTTCAGTAGCAACCACCAATCTGGGTACTCACTATTCTAGCTAATGCACATGACATTCTCCCTTCACAGCAGATGGTACCCAAATGTTGAAAAAATACAGAACAGAATTTAAACTGTAGACAATCCAGGCCAAGATTTTGAAAAGTGACTAGTAGTTGTAGGTGTCCATCCTGAGGCACTTTAAAGGACCTGATGTACTAGATAACTATCAAGACTTCTTTCATATCCAGGCCTTCAAAACCCAGTAGGCTTCTGGAAGGAGGATAGAAGTGGTGTGCAATGGAACTGCACCTGAAAACTTTTTCAGTTTAATGATCAAGTAGCTGGTTAAGAACATTTAGCTTTTCATTTAATGTTCCATGTTATCTTTAGCAATATGACATTAATATTGAACAATCTGAGAGTGATTCTAATAATTAATGATTGTAGAATCAGCAAATAGTGATTCTAATAGTTAAGATCGTAGACTCAGACTTTAAGGCCAGAAGAGACCATCCTGATCATCTAATCTGACTACCTGCACATCACAGACCACAGAACCTCACAGTAAGATGTGTGTCAAAATATGCACTGGAAAGTCACAGGCATAGAGTCCAAGATTTCTCTGTCATATTTTTTGTTACACAGTTTCTCTATCTACCTGGTCAGCCTCATGAGACTCCAAATGGCACATTCATTGTAGATTGGCACACAAAGGATGTCATCTCCATAGCAACAGCAGTCATAAAAACATGTTCAGAGGGTAGGTACTCAGCACGTTCTAAAATCAGGCCCCTTTAAGGTGTTTCAAGTTAGGAACCCAAAACCTGAGGCACCCAAAATCAGTAGCTACCTTTTGAAAATCTTGACCCTCAAACTAAAACAAATACAGTAACCACCACCAGAGACAACATGTGGGGAGGGAGCATGTGGGATCATGTGACACCCCACACCCTGGATTTGCTGCTTTTGCTTTTACTGAGCATGCTCATATGGACTGAGCATGTTCAGTAACATCTGCTGAAGCCACTACCCTCATTCTGTCCACCTGCCCCCTATCAGCAGGAACAGATCATCTCTGACAACATCAGTAAGGGTATGTCTTCACTACCCGCCGTATCGGTGGGTAGCAATCGATTTATCCGGGATCGATATATCGCGTCTCGTTAAGACGCGATATATCGATCCCCGAACGTGCTCACCGTCGACTCCGGAACTCCACCAGAGCGAGTGGCGGTAGCGCAGTCGACGGGGGAGCCGCGGCCATCGATCCCGCGCCGTCTGGACCCCAGGTAATTCGATCCAAGATACTTCGACTTCAGCTACGCTATTCGCGTAGCTGAAGTTGCGTATCTTGGATCGATCCTCCCCCCCCCCCCCCCCCCCAGTGTAGACCAGCCCTAAGAAGCTTGAGAACCAACTGGATCAAACTTTCAAATCTTCCTCACATTTTGCTAAATCCTGTAATAAAAACCACCCTTTAAAAAAGGTCACCAGTTACCTTAATTCAGTGATTCTCAAACTTTTGTACTGATGACCCGTTTCACATAGCAAGCCTCTGAGTGTGACCCCCCCTTATGAATTCAAAACACTTTTTTATATATTTAACACCATTATAAATGCTGGAGGCAAAGCGGGGTTTGGGGTGGAAGCTGACAGCTCGCGACCCCACACATAATAACCTCATGACCCCCTGAGGGGTCCCAACCCCCAGTTTGAGAACCCTAGCCTTAATTCAAAATAAAATCCAAATCTCAATCTTCTAGACTGTTGTCTTGCTATAGACATGCATAAATTTTGGTCTGCAAGAGGTAAACTTGCTTTAGTTCTCCATCAGAATAAAAACAAATAAATTAATTGTGTTTGTTTTACTGCTTTCATTTGTCAAGCTCTTAAATAAAAAGGGTCAAGGTGAATACACTACGTTGTCAGTAAACTCTCATTTTTGCCCTCCAAACCCTGTTGGATGTAGTTCTGCTGATGTTAATGTCAATGGAAATATCATGGAAACATGACTGCTTGTGATATTTCCAGTGGAAATACCAACCAAAAGAAATATTCAAATATTATTTGTCTTGTAAATATCATAAGGATATTTACTGCTAAGAGCAAAGTAGGGGGAAGAAATGGAAAGCTAAGAGGACTGACAAGAATGAGAATGGAAGATGGAAAACTCTTAATCATACTGTAGCAAACAGGTTTGCAAGGATACAAACCTATAGAAGAAAAAATGTTCAGGAGATGGTCATCATACTAGATATCAAAAGATTACTAGGATTTAGAAATGCAAAAGGACTAAGAGAAATGGAAACCAGTAGAGAAGAGTGAAAAATCTGAAGAAGACAGAACAGTTTTGCAACAGACAAAGTGTTGTTTAGGGAAGGGAAGTAATATATCAGAGAGAATACAGTGATGGAATATATAAATAGTTCTTATATGTATGTATATTGATATCAACACATTAGTACATTGAGGTAAGTCTTCTATAGAGAATTTTTAAAATATAATTTGATTAAATAAAATGTATATTGCTAGTGCCCATTATTGGGAATTAACAGTAGCATGGATATGTTTCCTATTATTTAAAATACTGAAAACTCACTTAGCACGGTTCCCCTTCCTTAATCCTAACAAATAATTTCTACTGGCAAAGGAACTGATCTTCTTACAGGTCATCCTTATGGAGCAGAGACTAAATGTACCCTGGTATAATTAGGCACAACGACTCACTTGTTTAAATGAGAGTTGTGTCCACTTACTTGCTAAGTTTGGTCCCAAAACTGACTACCAGCAAAGTCACTGCACAATGATTGCGAAATAATGTGCATCTTAGAAAAAACATTATGCTGATTTTAAGAAGCCTAGTACTAGATAACTATGAGAATTCATTTATATCCAGGTTTTCAAAGTCCAGTAGGTTTCTGGAAAGAGTATAGCAGAGACGTGCAACTGAGCTAAATCAAACTCTTTAGCGTATTGGTCAGCAAATAGCTGGTTAAGAACATTTACGTTTTTCTTTTAATATTCCAGTTTATCTTTCGGAATTGGAAATGAATAAAGTCATCTACGAGTGATTCTAATTATTAATGATCAGTTAAGAGATCAGTAAGACGTCTAACATATGCAATGGAAATTCATATATGTACAGTCCAAAAGTTTATCTTTCATATTTTTGTGATTACACAGTTCCTTTGCTCTGCCTTCCTGGTTAGCCTCGTGAAACAACAAAAGCTACATCTGAGACACAAATGGCATGTCAGGGTTCTTTTCTCCCTTCCTGGACAATGTTAACTGCACAGTTAATAGTGTTCGCTTAAACATAAGTAAAAGGAAATCAAACTCTTATTTTCACATTCTTCTAAAATAGCAGATACAGTAAAATCTTTATGCCTGTTCAAATGCATTCAACCACTTAATATCTTCAAAAGGATTTTATTTATTATTCAGAGATGAAACCAAACTTTCTTGGATCATAATCTTCAGAGTTCTTTATTTTTTTTCAGGATACTTGTCTGAGTTGGTTTGATATAATATACCATCTAGAAAACAGCTCAAAGATAAACCATCATCTTAAGGATTCATATGGCATAAGTGTTCTATTGATCCTTGTGTTATGAGATGCCATGTCATTCCATTCCCAAGCACATATTTTACTAGTTCAATAAATGTGTCCAAACTTTAATGATCAGACTGCATACATTATGGCAGTAGTTACTTTTCCCCATATACTTTGGGGATTGAGTTTCATAATTTGTTGACTGAACTGTCTGGTTTGTTGATCCAGCCAAATTTTCAGATAAAATGGTTGTTTGCTTTGAAAATTGAATTGTGGAGTCTCGTAATTGAGTTATATAATTTACTAGGTTTGGGCATGTTTTAATGATGACTATGTAGAACCCTGGCTATAATACTGCAGTGCCCAATTAGCATTTTGCGTTACATGTTCAACTGTTTCCTTTTGTGCAATAGAACGGTTAACTACATTCTTACTAGCAGTTCCCAGCTCAGCATAACAAGACTGGGGTTAGTACTTAAATACTCCTGGGGTGGGGCTCTAGCAACAAACTGCTCCAGCTCAGAGCCTACATCTAGCATAAGGTTCTGTGTATTGTTCTGCAGGATATTACTGCACTGGAGTTCAGCTCAGCTCCTTTTGCAAGTCTTACACAAAGCTTATTCTTTGCTGCTTTCTATAAAGGCAGATAATTCTTGTCAAACCCTTGCTTACTGTTTCCCTGAACTGACTTTTCATATCTTTGTTGTGCCATAGGATTTCTAGAATTGGGCTGCCCACATGGCATACTGTGGACTCAGTCAAGTTGTATGGACACCACCCTTTAGGCTGCAAAGGCACATCTTCAACTTTCAAAAATCCAGACACTGATATGTACATGCCCAGCCCTGCAAACTTCCTCCCCACAGTTTGGCCTTGCAGGATCAGTTATAGTAAGGAGTGCCATTAGGCATCAGAATTAATTGAAGAAGTTGTTCTGTTGTGAGTGTATCCAAGAAATCAGCTATCAACGTATTCAGCTCTTACAAAAAGAATATACACGTAAGTCAACAAAGCAATGAACACAGAATTTGATTGGTAAAGGTCTTCTAAGATGTGTAGTTGGTACAGGAAAATACATAGCATGAACAGCAGAGAATGACGATAACTGCTGAACTATGCAAAATGAACAACAAAATAGCTTGTTTATGAGTTCTGGATTTTATTAAATGTAATTACTTGGGGCTTTAAATCAAGAGTGGCATCAAAAACAAGTGTCTCTCGAATTTAATTACTTTACCCTGTGGCTTGCATGGTGAATGGGAATGGTGAGGTTGATGGTTAATAGTATTAAACTAGTGTGGGTTCTATGAAGTCCTGTCTGGTCATGAGTGTTTACTAGGGGGCAGTGGCTTTTAAATGAAAATATCCAGAATATAAAAACAATAGTAAAGTTTACAGTTGAGTCAGCAAAGCAATACTGAATGGAAAAGGTAACTAATATGTCTCACTCAAAATGAATAGTATATTTTTAAGTTGATAGAGAGGAATGGGTTACCAAAATGCAGATGCAGTTGTGGAAATCACAATGGAATTCTAAAGTTGAAGCTTTCCTTAAAACTAAGGCCACCGTTTTCTGGAATAGCTGAGGATTGTCTGTGCAAGCAACCAAGAAAGCTTAAAAACAATGTCTACCAATATGTGATGCATGCTATGAAAGGTTTGAGAGAACTCATGAACTAGAGCAGACAGCTTTCTGATTTGTGTAAAATAATGATAATAGAACATTACAGTTTTATTGACTGTATACACTCTTATTTCTTTCGATTTATATACATAAACATGCCTATCCCACACAGTAGGCACTGAGTCCCTGGAATCTCAAGTATTGTAAATCAAAGCAGTTTGCTGGAAATAACTACTAAGAATTCCAGAAGATGGTATTGCAGGGCTCTGATTTGCTGGGTAGGTTATAATATGAGGGCAAGACAGGTTCTGCTAACCAGGGTGGGCTCCAGGCACCAGCCGATCAAGCACGTGCTTGGGGCGGCACCTTATAAGGGGCGGCCAATGTTGGGGTGGCGGGGGGCGCTCGCAGTGTTTTTGTTTTTGTTCGCGGGGCGGCGCTTGAGGGTTTTTTTTTTTGTTTCGGTGGTGCGGCGCTGGGGGGGCGGCTTCGGCGGTGTGGCGCGGCACTCCGGGGGTTTAGGCGGCCCAGCACGGCGTGGCACTGGGGGGGGGGCGGGGGTTTGGCCGGCGCAGCGCGGCACTCCGGGGGTTTGGGTGGCGCGGCGCTGGGGGGGGACGGGGGTTTGACCGGCGCTCCGGGGGTTCGGGCCCAGCTTGGCCCGGCGCTCCGGGGGTTTGGCCGGCCTGGCACGGCACTCGGGGGGTTGGCCAGCGCGGCGCGGCTCTCCAAGGGTTTGGGCGGCCCGGCGAGGCACTCGGGGGGTTTGGGCAGCCCAGCGAGGCGCTCAGGGGGTTTCGGCGGCCCAGCCTGGTGCTCGGGGGGGTTCGGCGGCCCGGCACTCCGGGGGTTGTGGGCGACCCGGCACTCGGGGGGGGGCGGGGGTTTGGGCGGCCCGATGCGGCAATCGGGGGGGGGGGGCGGGGGTTTCGGCGGCGCGGCACTGGGGAGGGTGTTACGGCAGGGCGGCGCTCTTCTTTTTTGCCTGGGGCGGCAAAAAAGTTAGAGCTGGCCCTGCTGCTAACTGTAGAGAAATTGTAACAAAGGGCCCCTTATTGCCAGAGTCTAGTTAAATAGAAAGTTTGATTCCTGAACTGGGCTCAAAGAGAACTCAATCAATGCAGCTTCACCCTCTTGGTGAAAATGGATCTTCTAACCTTTAGAACACTTGTCTTAGTCCTTCAGGAAACCAGAAGAAATACCATGTGATACAATCCATATGACTACCTGAAGTGACAACTCAGCTTAAAACTAATCACCAAGAACTGTCTTAAAATTTCCCTGACATCCAAGTCGTGCGGAAAGTGTTAGGCCATCTTCTGCCATCCTCTCTCACGTTGATTTCAGTGAGGCTACGCACCGTGTAAGGGTCTTCTCAATGTGAGTAGGAGTGGCAGAATCTGTCGCACTGTCTTGCGTCAATGAAAGTATCATGGAGGGGTGGGGGAGCACACTCCACATTTCTAAAAAAACAGCCCAGTTTGTGGAAGCAGTTTTGATTCTGACTAATTCTGAGTCAAAGACTCTGTCCTGCTCTACTAAAACCCACTTGTATTGTCATCAAACAACAATACTGTCTAACTGAAATATGAAACTATAATCAAAGACTGGCTTCTGACTAGATGAATGGTTCAGAGTCAAGTCATAAACTCCAGGTGACTGAGCAGCTCAGCTCTCTCACATATTTATGTCTGGCTTTAAACATTTCATAAAAAAATACTAACTTTGGCTCTGTCAGCCATTCCAATATTTTTAAAAGTTCACCTTCCTCTGAAGTTTTTGACAAACTGATTCAGAGGAGTAGATTCTCTAGTAGTTAGAGGCTAGGACTGGGAGTTAGATGACCTCGATTCTATTCCTGACTCGGGAACTGGTTTCAATGACACCAGAATCAGGGCCTAAATGCAGCCGCTCTGAGAAGCTTTTCTCTCCCTTTTTGGAGAAGTCAGTTTGCTGTGCCCCAGTTTACCCCCTGTAACATAGTAGTAAAAATACTCACCTGTCTGTCCAAAGTACTTTGAAATATTCAGAGAAAAAGCACAAAGGTTGAGCTTTTAAAAGCCAACCTGAGGATTTAACCACACAGCTCCCGATAAATAAAAATCAATGGAATTTGTGGGGCTAGTTTTGGAAATCTTAACCTATAGACAATGAGTGCAAAGTGTTCTGTTATTAAAGTTAACTTATTTCAAACATATGCACAATTTCAGTCAATACAGAAGTACACTAATCAATGCTGTGTATGTGTAACTAACATGATCTTGTAACATGTTAGAGCAGTTTAGTTTTACAAAGAAATCCTGTTCACTTCCACATAATTCTGATATTACTTGTGTAGAGGACTTGGAATGGAAGTTGGAAATCCACACTTTTACCTACGTAAAATATGATTTTCCAATTAAATAATTTATCCGATGGCTCTGTTAAGCCTATAGGGTCTAAGCACTTCCCACAGAAGAAGGAGAAAAACAAAGAGACATTTCCAGTGATAACATGTAAAATATGGATAAGCAACATTGTTACAAAAAATAGAATTATCTAAGTAGGTTGCATGTCATGCACCATCAAGTTACATGTAGCTTTGCTCTAAAATTAATTCAGTATTTAATAATTTAGCAATAAGAGATGAGAGGGCATGCTCTGCAGTGTATTATAAAATGGTTCTGAAACTTCAGAGGTTTGAAAATGCAGTCAGGTGACCATGTCAATACTCACTAATTTCAGCAACATACCAAACCGTGTCACTGATTCCAGTACTAACCCAGGATTCTTACCTACTCCTCCAGTTCCTATCCGCAGGGTTTCTCCTGCTATATTATGTGGCAATTCAATTAACTGAATTCAGGGACACAGCTGCAAGCAGTAGTACTTTAAAAATAGACATTGAAGTCAATGTGCATTTTCCTGAGTAAGGAGTGCAGGATCAGGCCTTATAGCGGTAAACAAAGAGTGAATCACCACTTGCAGTTTCACTGCCTTCTTTCAATACTAGTTTCATTCCCTTTGTCAATGCATTTTGGGGGAGATGGCACCCTTGTGTTTTGGGGGAATTTTTACAGCACTTGACATGTTATGGCACTACTGGAAATGAATAAATAAATAATAATTGTGAAAACTGTCCTGAGTGTCATTACAGTATATCTGTTGTGTTTCCCTGCTGCCTTCAGCAACCCTGCAGATGAACCAAATCCAAAACACACACACATATACAAGCAGTTGGAGAATATCTTTTAAAGTACAATAAAAGGAAGGGGGGGGGAGAGAGCTAGTGGGACGCAATATCAAGAGAGCTAATCCTGCTTCCTTATAGATTCAGAATTCCTGCTGAAACCACTTGCACACTAGTAACCCCATACTTTCCATAATAATACAATTAACCTCAATAATAATTCATATAATTACCATCAAATTCTGCCCTGGGAAGAAGATAGAATGTTGTATTTAATGTTCACAAGAATCTATTGTGAACAACCATCATCCTGCCCCCAGCTATTATATTGTCAATTTTAAAACCAAGAGCATTCCATATTAAAGTGACATTTTAAAATTATTTTATGATGCATTCATTCCTTCATCTGTATATAACCTAACTTAAGACCTGTGTGGGCAAACATTTAAGCAAGCATGTGCTTACCTTTTCTCATGTGAGCAGAGCCATTAGTGCTACTGGGAATTAAGCAAAAGCATATGCTTAAGTATTCGTACGATCAGGGCCTGAGATTGGAAGCTTCTGAGGATATGGGTCCGGTCTTCTTTTATTCCTGTAAAGCTCCATATACATTTAAGTTGCTACAGAAATGATAATAAAAATAAAAAGTTGCACTATAAGTAACTGTGAAGAGATAATTTAGCTGATTAAGTCTCCTTTCTTAAATTAGTGAACGCTTCTTATGATACATAACAGCAAAGCACATTTTCCTTAAGGAATTATAAACATTTTAGAGCTATTTACATTTTCTAAAAAGAAAGCAAAGAGGTCAGTGAAACAGAAGGCAGGCAGCCAATTTGGCAATGAACTCCTGCTGTCTCTTAAGATGAAAAACACACACGGCACCAGCTAGAGCATATTCAAAGTTGACAAAAGATCCCAAATGTACCTAAACAAATCAGTTTTCTTTAGGTACATTAAAGGCTAAGCACAAAAGCATTTCTTTTAATAAAAAGTTTAGAGCTCTTTCGGTTTTATATGTTAGCAACTCTAAAGCCGCCGGAGTGTGCTCACTGAAGATGCTGATAACACTCCAGTCAGAATAAAGAGCACCAGAGAAGCTGAACAGCGTGAACGACATTGTCAGGTCAAACTCAGCCCAAATTTAATCCGTGATCCTTCACATGGATCCACATAGACAGAGTCACATGCCCACACAGAGCTCCATTAATCTTAATAGACTCTACATAGGTACAGGAGTCTTTAGCCATGGGCAGTCAGACCTAGTGGTTGAAATAAGAGTCCAGGAGCAAGCCAACGGTCAGTACTGGAGGCACAGAAGCCAAATGCCAGAGGCAGAGGGTCAGCCAGAGGCAGAGCCAGGAACTGAAGCCAGTAGCAGGAGGGGAGCAGGGACTGAAACAAGGGCAAGTGCAGCTACAGGCATGGGACACATTGAGCAGCCACTGATCTACTGTGGCACCCAGGCCTATAAGCCAGGCCGAGCAGCAAGTCAGGGGCTGTGGCTACTCCATCAGTTCCAAGGCAGTGCAGCTGCACTCATAGGCTGCCAAGCAGTGAAGTTACACAGGGAGCAGGCCAGCAGCTGGTCCTAGCTGATCTGGACCCTGACAGCCCCTACATGTGGGTTTGATTTTAGGCCCTTAGTTTTATAAAAGCCTTTATGAAACTTAAGACCAACAAAAATATTTCTGTGAACAGTATTTTTAATTTCCAATGAGACAATTTTTCCTTTTTTTCACGAGGGGAGTAGGAGATCTGGATCCACACTGGAACATTCCCAAAGTTAGGGAGTTTGTGGCTTCAGGTTTTAGTTGGGGCCCATCTCTAGGGCTTTATTTTGTTTTATTAAGAAATAAGTATTCTTTTGTAGTTCTTGCAACCCAAACATTGCAACACTGTGCTAGGCCCTGATCTCGTTCCATCTAAGTTAATGGCAGAACTCCCACTGACCAAGACTGGAGCAGAATAAGGTCTCTAAGGACATGTCTACACTAGCATTTATGTTGGCAAAACTTTTGTCACTCAGTGGTCTGAAAGAACACACTCCTAAGAGCCATAAGCTTTGGCAGCATAAGTGCTTGTTTGCACAGCACTATGTCAGCTGGAGACGTTCTCCCACCAACACAGCTACCGCTGCTCATTGAGCTGGTTTTATTACGTCAGCAGGGCAGCTTTCTCCCATCCAGGGCCAGCTCTACTGTTTTTGCTGCTCCAAGCAGCACGCCGAATTTCCGCCGCGGACGGCGGGGGCAGTCCGTGTGCCGTTAGGGCGGCACGCGCGTTTCCGTGGTGGCGGCAATTCGGCAGCAGCTTCTGTCTTCAGCCGGAAGACAGAAGCCGCCGAATTGCCGCCGCGGCAGCTGAACATAGAAGCTGCTGCCGAATTGCCGTCGCCGCGGAAACGCGCATGCCGCCCTAACGGCACACGGACTGCCCCCGCCATCCACGGCGGCAATTCGGCGTGCTGCTTGGGGCGGCAAAACACACGGACTGCCACCCCTTGCAGATTGCCGCCCCAAGCACCTGCTTGGAATGCTGGTACCTGGCGCCGGCCCTGCTTCCATCAGCATAATGCGGCTACACGAGAGATCTTACAGCGGCACAGCTGTGCCACTGTAAGCTTGTAAGTGCAGACATGGCTAAATACAAAAGGAACTGACAGTGAAATTAACTAAATGAGTACAAACATAAAGGAAACTAGTTAGTCCACTGTGTTTCGACATAGCTGACACCTGAGTAAAATCATCAACAAGCTAGAAATTCTCAAGTCTTGATTTCATTATCTTTCCATGCACTCACACTCCACTCACACTTTGGCATGTGCCTATACAACTCAGACCTCAACTTACCATAGTGATAAGCATGATATAAATGGAAGAAAGAAAGAAAATACCTACTCTTATGCAAAGCATATATAGCACATGAGCACCAGGAGAAAGTCAACTTGTAATATTTCTTCCCTTTACTTCCAGCACCATGATACAGGAAACTGTTCTCTTCACATCTGCTCTGGTTTTTGTCCTGGAATTCTGAAACATTTCAAAGCAAAACCCATTGTTTAATATTTGATTTAGTAACTCTCAAAGTGTCATGTTGCTACCCCAACTGCCACCTGGTTGTTCTATACTGCCATGACTCCAACAGTCGTCATGAGCAGCTGCCCTAGTCACAAGCCCAGCTGCTGTGATGCAATAACAGTTGTCTCACACTACTGCTGTGCTGGGTTCTATCACTACTCTTAAAGGAGACCAATTCACATTTGCCCATCAGCTCTGCTGATATAGAGCGGCCATAAAGCTGCCATAAAGTCCTCTTTGAGGAATTCCCCAATGTAAGGGCCTCCCTAGCAGGCACAGAGGCAGCGTAAATGGCTGCATGCCATCCCCTGCTGGAGTTCCAGAGACATACTAGGGGCATTTCCGGGAGGGAGGGATGCATGGCTGGGGCAGTCTCATAGGAGATGTTGGTAGCTGGGAACAAGTTAGTGACAGCTGCTCTGCTCTGTGTCCCAGGCCAAACCAGCTACTGGCTGTCCCGGCATAGGGTAGGCAGAAAGATGGCCTAAGCTACCTTTACGCCTCCCCCTCAGTCCCTATTCTGAGCTCTGCTCAGGTGCAGGAATGATATTTGTTGGGGTTCCTCTAAGGCCTCTTCCGCTCTGTTCCTCAAGAACTCAGTTCAACTCCAGTTTTATCCCTCAGATCCCTTTATTTGGCATACAACAAAGCTACCCTGAGTTGATCAGATTCAAGCATAGTAGCTTGGTATAGGGCGTACCACACATGCAAAGTTACACAGCAAACCTCTTCCTTTGTACACATTTACCTCTTCCTTTGTACACATGACATTGCATTTACTATACATCACATCACATGTTTTGGGCTTTGCTTAGTTACTTCGTAGGAATCAATCCTCTGTCCACGCACTGGCTATGTACAGCTTGCTCTTTACATTCCCAACTTATCTTATCCGTTGTTAGCTTGTCCATTATAAATAGTTCCCTGAGTGTTACCCTTTATCTTAGCTAGTTTGGACATTCTGTTTCAAGACTGCTAATTTATTTACCTCCCTGATCCTGTCTCCCAAAAAAATAAGGCCTCACCCATGTCCAATTACTCATGTCAAGCCAGGCCTAAAATATTGGCCCAATGTTTCTCTTTCAAGTGGCATTGGTTTTAACTAAACAAACTTCATTAATATATTTAAGCAGGATAGTCCAAACTCTAAGGTCCAGTAGCAATGGTTCATAATGGCAGCATGGTTGAGATATGATCCAGAGTAATGCACTTGATAGCTACCATGGCTTCAGGTGATGAAGGAAAAACAGATTCATTAGGCCAGGCAAGACCGCTAATGGACAGAAGGCATAAGGTATGGCCGCAGTCTGTGAGATCCTGAGAATTAGATTCTGTATGCAAAGAGAATTTTTTCTTGACGCCTGGAGGGATTTGGGTTCTTAAAGTTCCTATTGAAAGTTGAATTCTGGCAAGGCTGTTACCCACCACAGAGTCTCAGTCTTTTGATATCATTCCCAGCCATTCTTCATGCTAAATAAATAAATAAATATTAGTGAACACAGCAAGATATCAGAAACATGGGACCCAGGTAAAAGGAAGTATTTGTTGTACTGAACTACTCCAACATTTGTTTGCTGATGAGAGCTGTGCCAAACCACAGATGGTACTGTATGTTTTCAAGATATAAATTCACAGAATGGGTTATTTTCACAATTTGGCATTTGCACATTTCACTCCTGGGAATCCCGAGAACAGCAACAAAATAAATAAATAAACAAATAAATAAATAAAATCACCTAAAGCTAATTGCTTTTCTCCTTTCCCAGTGTTGTATTTTTAGATCATAAAGCAATATGGAGTCAGCCTTGAAAATATGCCATGAAAATTTACCAGCCCAGGCACAAAATTGACTTGCCTGTCCCCTTGACCATAATTATTGACACTAGTAAAAAAAAGAAATCCTATTATAGGACGTTTTTTGGCCTGCCTACAAGGAGAGGGGCTTCAGACTGCTACTCCAGTCCTCTCCTGTTGCTCTGGCTCTTAAGCTGGGGAGCAGTGGGAACCATGCACCCACTCCAGCATCTTAGTGGACTAGGAGGAGAGGGGCTCAGCTGGACTGTGCAGTTCCACTGTCTGGGGGAGAATGGATAGATGAGGGCAGTGCCCTGCAAATCCCTGTTCCAAATACTAGGCTGGGTGGGGTCTTTTAGCAAAGAGTCGAGGGCTGTAGGGTCAGTGGCTATGGGATGTCCCTAAGCAGTTGTCTGGACATACCTGGGATCTTAATGGCAGGATAAGGCCGTTAAGATCCCAGGGCTTGAGAGGCTTTCTTGAGCATTGGGCTAGAGATCGGGATTCTGGGTGCAGCTTAGAAATGGGCTCTGCAGAGCTGCAAGTTTGCAGTCCTACATTTCCTGGGTGGCTCTGGCCCCAGACTGCCTTGATCCTGCCAGGACGGAACCCTCCAGATATCTATATGGCTAACTAAGAAAATAATGTGCGATTTTATTACAATCAACTGTGTACATCTTCACCTCCTACCCCTGTCTGTTGGTGACTCTCACATGTCATATCCAGCTGATTTTGAACAGCCTGATCTGCAGTGCAGGGACTGCAGGCAGGAATTTCAAAGGCACCTAAGTAATTTAGAAACATAAGAACGGCCATACTGGGTCAGACCAAAGGTCCATCAAGCCCAGTATCCTGTCCTCTGATAGTGGCCAATGGCAGGTGCCCCAAAGGGAATGAACAGACAGGTTATCATCAGTGATCCATGCCCTGTCACCCAATCCCAGCTTCTGGCAAACAGAGGCTAGGGACACCATTTCTGCCCATCCTGGCTAATAGCCATTGATGGACCTATCTTCCATGAATCTATCTAGCTCCCTTTTGAACCCTGTTATAGAATTGGCCTTCACAACACCCTCTGGCAAGAAGTTCCAGAGATTGACAGTGCTTTGCATGAAAAAATACTTTCTCGTGTTTGTTTTAAACCTGCTACCTATTAATTTCATTTGGTGGCCCCTTGTTCTTGTATTATGAGAAGGAGTAAATAACACTTCCTTATTTACTCTCTCTATACCACACATGATTTTATAGACCTCTATCATATCCCCCCCTTATTCAGCTCTTTTCCAAGCTGAAAAATCCCAGTCTTATTAATCTCTCCTCATACGGAAGGCATTCTATACCCCTAATAATTTTTGTTGCCCTTTTCTGAACCTTTTCCAATTCCAATATATCTTTTTTGAGATGGGGCGACCACATCTGCACGCAGTATTCAAGGTGTGGGCATACCATGGATTTATATAGAGGCAATATGATATTTTCTGTCTTATTATCTATCCCTTTCTTGATGATTCCCAACATTCTGTGTACTTTTTTGACTGCCGTTGCACATTGAGTGGATGATTTCAGAGAACTATCCACAATGACTCCAAGATCTCTTTCTTGAGTGGTAACAGCTAATTTAGACCCCATCATTGTGTATGTATAGTTAGGATTATGTTTTCCAATATGCATTACTTTGCATTTATCAACATTAAATTTCATCTACCATTTTGTTGCCAAGTCACCTAGTTTTGTGAGATCCTTTTGTAGCTCTTCGCAGTCTGCCTGGGACTTAACTATCTTGAGTAGTTTTGTATCATCTGCAAATTTTGTCACCTCACTGTTTACCCCTTTTTCCAGATTGTTTATGGATATGTTAAATAGGACTGGGCCCAGTACAGATCCCTGGGGGACACCACTATTTACCTCTCTCCATTCTGAAAACTGACCATTTATTCCTATCCTTTGTTTCCTATCTTATGCTCAAATAAATTTGTTAGTCTCTAAGGTGCCACAAGTACTCCTGTTCTTTTTGCGGATACAGACGAACACGGCTGCTACTCTGAAATATTTTAATCAGTTACCATTCCATGAGAGAACCTTCCCTCTTATCCCATGACTGCTTATTTTGCTTAACAGCCTTTGGCGAGGGACCTTGTCAAAGGCTTTCTGAAAATCTGAATACGCTTTATCCACTGGATCTCCTTTGTCCGCATGCTTGTTGACTCCCTCAAAGAATTCTAGTAGATTGGTGAGGAATGATTTCCCTTTACAAAAACCATGTTAACTATTTCCCAACCAATTATGTTCATCTATGTGTCTGACAATTTTGTTTTTTCTGATAGTTTCAACCAATTTTCCCAGTACTGAAGTGAGGCTTACTGGCCTGTAGTTGCCAGGGTCACCTCTGGAGCCCTTTTTAAAAATTGGTGTCAGATTAGCTATCCTCCAGTCATTTGGTACAGAAGCTGATTTAAATGATAGGTTACAGATGACAGTTAGTAGTCTTACAATTTCACATTTGAGTTCCTTCAGAACTCTTGGGTGAATACCATCAGGTCCTGGAGACATTACTGTTTAGTGTATCAATTTGTTCCAAAACCTCCTCTAATGACACCTCAGTTTGGGACAGTTCCTCAGATCTGTCACCCAAAAAGAATGGCTCAGGTTTGAGAATCTCCCTCACATCCTCAATAGTGAAGACCAATGCAAAGAATTCATTTAGTTTCTCCACAAAGGCCTTAACGTCTTTGAGTGCTCCTTTAGCATCTCGATCGTCCAGTGGCCCCACTGGTTGTTTAGCAGGCTTTCTGCTTCTGATGTATTTTAAAAAAATATTGCTATTACTTTTGGAGTCTTTGGCTAGCTGTTCTTCAAATTCTTTTTTGGTCTTTCTAATTATATTTTTACACTTCATTTGCCAGAGTTTATGCTCTTTTCTATTTTCCTCATTAGGATTTATCTTCCACTTTTTAAAGGATGCCTTTTTGCCTCTCACTGCTTCTTTTACTTTGTTGTTTAACCACGGTGGCTCTTTTTTGGTTCTCCCTCTATGTTTTTTTAAATTGGGGTATACATTTAAGTTGAGCCTCTATTATGGTGTCTTTAAAAAGTTTCCATGCAGCTTGCAGGGATTTTACTTTTGGTACTGTACCTTTTAATTTTTGTTTCACTAACTTCCTCATTTTTGTGTAATTCTTGCAGGAGTACAAGACCCATTGAAAGTCAGCAGGATTTGTGCTCCTAAATCACCTTGGAGCTTTTGAAAAATCACATCCCGTGTCTTTACACATTTTGTGAGGGACCCAGAACATTTCTGAGTACTAATAAATAAATAAAAATAAAACCACCACATCCTGTTAGGAACTCAGATTTATATCTCAGACTAAAGATCATGAACCTCATTCTCCTTCAGCTTGTATAGATATTCACACCTGGGCAAAGTGATTGTAAAATGACATCACCAGTGCAAGTGAATGAGGAAATTCTGCTCTGGTCGCATTTTACACCCACATTGACGGGTTTCATTGGCTATACGAGGGCCAAGACAATGAAGAATCAGACTTCATGTGCCCAATTCTCATTTACCGTAAGAAAATAATACCAATGGTCCATCTACCTCAGTATCATGTCTTCTGACAGATGCCAATGCCAGATGCTTCAAATGAACAGAACAGGGCAATAATTAAGCGATCCATCCCCTAAGGACTATCAACACTGCTCTAGTAATGGTAATGGACCTAAAGTGAGCATAAAGATAACTGATGTAATGGTGACCTAGTGTAAATGAAAATCAGGCTTACTGTGCTAACAGGTGTGCATACCCTGTGCTAAGGAATTTGGTCAGTTAGAGGTAAGAGTGCTAGTATGTAATCCCTAAACCCACTTCCTGCAGCACACTGTTTTTCCTTGGAGGCTTCTCATCCCAGTACTGACCATGCCCAAACTACTTAATTTGCAAGATCTGATGTGATATGGTATAGTTAAGGCCCTATCTACATATAAATTTGCTTTGGCTTATTGAAACTAGTTTAAATTAAACTATTTCAAATGCCTGTGAGGACACTCTTACTCAGTTTAAAAGTGGCTTATTTTAGGTTAGTTTAAACATGTTCATAATCAATTTTAACTAAACCATAATAACATGAAATAAGAGTGTAAACACAACCCTTTTGCACTGGTTTAACTACATTGATTTTAAATTGCAGCTTAAGTTAAACTGTTACAAGTATACAAGCCCTAATGCCCCTAGATATCATGGTGATGGGTGCCTTAGAAATAAAGAGAGTGTAATAACAGGACTGGCTACTTTAGCACATGTTGCTTGACTGTACACTTCAACCTCTCAAGGCCCAGGACTCAGCATGGAACAAAGACCCATACGAGAGAGAATGAGGCGGGGGGGGAAACAGTTCTGGAAAAATGTGATTTGGGATTCATGTATTTTAGATAAGTGACACTTCTATAACCCTTGTGAACTCAGAATTTCAGCATTTCTCATGTCAGCTATTTACAGCAATAAAAGGAATATTACTTAGGTTTGTTACAGAAGGATATGAGGAAAAGCTGTCAAACTCATCATGGTCCTCATGATTCTAATTATCAAGTTCCAACTGAGATACCATCAATTTTCTGTTAGCAAGCAGATAAAGAATAGAAACAAGAAACTCTAGTTATGTATCAGCACTACTGCTGGAATTCTAAAATTGCATTTTTGTCTTAACTGTGATTGCTCCTTGCATGCAAGCTTTAAAACTATGCTCAACTCAGAGGAGGAGTGGGAAGTACAATTATATGTACTAAGAAAACAAATTTTAACAGCTTTTACTTTTGTTCAGTTTACCTAAAAATATTAAGTTTCAAATGAGAGAGAAATGGTTATTACAAATTCTCATTTTTATATCTAGTTCGTTATATTAAAATAAAGGGCAAATAAAATATAATAAGGAGAAAAATGATGGTATAAAACACTATGTTGTACTGGAGAGAACAAAACTAGCCTTATCTTTCTTCTGCATATTCCATTTCCCCATAACAGTGGGCTCACATATAATGTTAATGGTGTTTATAAATAAAACCTTCCATTTTGATATCTACTTAATGTTAGCTGCTTAATATTTCATCCCTGCGACAGTCTCATGCTGCAAGAAGCTGAACACCCTGACCTCCCACTTCCTCAGGGGTTACAGGTGCTCTCAGTCCTCCAAAGATCTGCACCTTGACATTGCAATCTGATGCCCTTTTCTTCTCTTTAGTTTGTGTATTCTCTTTTAGCATGGATGTGATGGGGGCTCGACTGGAGGGGCAGGGTTTACATGCCTTCCTCCAGGTGTGCAGGGCCAGTGCTTTACCTGAGTCCCACCAGCTCAGGTGATGCCTCCCCCTTCAGCCACTCAACTCTAAAGCCAAGGGGGACCCTTAAAGGAGCCACTACTTTTCCCCCCCACCAATCTAGACAGAGCACCCCTACCTTGAGGTTGTGGGGGTTGCATGTCTTCTCTGTGGTTTTTATGCTCTTTTATCACAGTTGATTGCAATCTTTAATTAGTATTATTATTATTCTCATTCCATCTTTTTCTGCCTTTATTTTCCAGGCTCTCTCACTCTTTCATTTTTTCCCTCACCCCAAGTATTTATATTTACAAACCAAAGTCTTTCCCTGGAAGCTAAGTAAGTACAGCCTGGGGTCAGCTCCATGTTTCAAACGCTAAGGGGCAGATGCTTATGACTATGAGGCGTAAGCCATTACACCAGCTGAGGATCTGCCCCCTAGATAAAAAACAAGAAAAAACAAGTAGCAGATCATAATTTTTCTTGTTATTACATTCACGCTTCCTCAGAAAATTAAGCTGCATTAAATTAATTTCATTCTGCTGTGCAAGGAATATCTTAATGTTAGATGTGCATTTCAGTGTATCAAAAATATCACAGTAAATATCCACTAAATTCAGGCCGCAGTTTTACTGTATATTCACCAAATACAGATAATTTGGATCAAAATTAGGTAACGCAGCAGGCAGAGGCTGTTTAACCTCAATTCCTTCAGAGGTGCTGGCCCACATATTATCAAACACAATGTTGTTAGTGCTTTGATTGCTGTTCTGATGTCCTCTAGCTGTCCAGAAAGGATGGCACGGCAGCACATACATTTTAAACCTCTGTTAGTGATGTCTATTAACAGGAAGCTTCCTACAAACTTGGAAACTTAGTTAGAAAGGCAGCTTGCTAGGTAAATGGAAGGAGTAGCATATCTTACCTTTGAAGGCACATTTCTTCCCACTTCAGCCACTTTTCAGCCAATTTATGCAAGGCAAATGTGCTGGAGTGGTGTGAAGGGTCTCCAAAGAAGAGGTACAGACACTGCAGTAGACAGTCATAAGACTGACTTCCAAGAACCCCTTTGCAAGTCGTGGTGTAAGGTGTTTGCCAGCATGGGGCTGTAGGCAGATTTTAGGCAGAGCTGTAGCCCATAAGGCAGCCCTGAAAAGACGAGTAGCTATGGGTCCATCTACACCACAGCATGTATCCCCATCCTGACTCCCGTGCATGCAGGTGTGTGTGAACCAAGTCTGCTTCCAAGCAGCCATACTGCAGTGTAGCACACACAGTCCAAGCCCGCAGTGTAGCTATACTCTTAAACAGGACCCCGGCAGCAGGGCTATCTAAGTTATGTTGTGGGACTTCTGAGCCCCTAGAGAAGCCCCGGATTTGGCAGGCACAAAGATGATTTAAAGCTTCCTTAACTCCATCTCCATGTGAGCTGTAAGTTCTGCAAGAGATGCAGCACAGAATCTCACCCACAAACTTATAGACCTTCTTCCATCTTACGTAATACAGCAAATGGGAGTTCTGGTGTCAGCACATTTTAAACTCATGCTATTCTCTATCAGAGCTGGTCAAACTATTCATTAGACAAACCAGTCTGAACACTGTGGATATGTACTTGGCACAGCTAGCCCATACCGTTGTTCGCTGCTGCCCATGTCAAGAGCACTGCTCATGGGATAAAGTACCACTTGGCATGAATGGGGTGGCAAAATGTAGATCTCAGAACAATATTTATTATGAAGTGAGCCCCTTCTTTTGGTTAGTAAATTGTTTACAAACCCGTCTTGACTTTCTTCAAGTTGAATTCATTATTTGTATTTGCAAAATAGTTCAGACCAATAATTTTCAGGCTATGAATGGGTTGCAAACTGTTTGCTTTGACTATTCACCATTAGTTATTCATTACTCCTGCGGTGGTGGTATTCACGCAAGCTACATTGTATTGTTTCTGCTCCTTGCCCAAATGGCAAACATTTTAAAGAGGAAAATAATTAGGGCAAAAAGTAAACCATCTGCTTCCCAGCCTGCTCTGTTTGAGCCAGTTTATTCAGTTGTTCCTGTTTTTCTTAAAAAGCTGATGCCCTGTGTGGTTTATCCTGAAGTAAATCCAACATGGTATAACACTGTGTCAGACGTTCTTTGAGCTCTAGCCAAGAAAATCGAAAGTAAGCTGAGAAGCTATAACAGCCCAACTGGATAATAGCAACCAGGGCCGGCTCCAGGCACCAGCAAACCAAGCAGGTGCTTGGGGCAGCACATTTTCTGGGGTGGCATTCCAGCCAGCCTCTTTTTTTCTTTTTGGCGCTTGGGCGGCAAAAGCCTAGAGCCGGCCCTGGCAGCAGCAGCGCATCGCGCCCTGGGGCCACTGTGGTTCGCGTCAGGGAGCAGCGCCCGCACCTTATGGCCGGGCGGGCTCCGAGCGTCGGACACTCAGGCTGGGGGCCGCCCCTCGGGGCACACGGAGCCGCCTGCAGGTGCCGCAGGGCGGCCGCCCCCCCAGCACCGCAGCCGGGGCTGGGCGAAGTGGCCAGAGCCGCCCCGGGACTGCAGCAGGGCGGCCAGAAGCAGCAGCAGGAGCGGGGCCATAGAGGGCGGGCGGGGCGCTGCCAGGCGGGGCCCGCGTTCCGCTCTCCTCCGGGGCTCCGCTCCCTCTGGCTGCCCTGCCCCGGCTCCTCAGCCCCCTGCCGGGGCGGTCCCCAGCTCTGTCCTCCCCGGTCCCGGCCGGTCCTGAGGCGCGGCCCGGGAGCCCCGCTGCTTACCCCGACCCTGCCAGCGCTGGACTGGCTGGAGGCGAGGGGGGAGCGGGCGGAGTCAGCGCTGGTGGGGGGAAGCCCAGCGCTGGGGCGGCAGGCGGTGCGGGTGGGGTGGCGGGGGAGATCCCAGGGTTGGGGCGGCAGGGGGTGCGGGTGGGGGGGGGAGAGCCCAGGGTTGGGGTTGGGGGCAGCCAAAACATTTTTTGCTTGGGGCAGCAAAAAACCTAGAGCTGGCCCTGATAGCAACATTCACTCATTATTGCTCACAAGAAACATGAGTGAGCTGGAAAAAGAGGACAAACTATTGGCTATGTAACCTAACTTGGGCACAGGGGAGCTCAAAAATGCAACACTAAATCATTTCTGTCTGCATCCAAATTCACGAAGAAGTCTCTCCTATGGCTCTTGAACCAGCAAGCATTAAAGAGGAGTATTAAGACCAATGCTGCAACCATAACCAAAAAAGTAACACTGTTGCAGAAACAACACAGTCAGGTAATAAAGCGAACCACACTTGAGTATGAAGACCCACTATGACCTTCAAATGGTGTTCAGACTGAACTTTATCTGTGGGACCTGGCCTTGGTCCTCCCCTCCCCGCCCCCCCTCCCTCCCCCCCACAGACACACACTCTCCTGTAATTGTCAAGATGAAGAGGTTTATTTATATATGGTGCTTCTTCAAATGAGTGATTTCAGCTTTGTCATAGCATTATCAGCAAATGCACAAACAGAGTCAGTTTACAGCTGCAGATGACCTCAAATAGATTATCCCCTCTTCTTTTTGCCATTGCAAGCAACAGCAGCAGAGGAAAACTGGAACCAAGAATAGACTGCCAGGCTTGAGATGGAATTGTCAGAAAATATTAGCAACAACACAGAGAACATAACATAAGGGAGACTGCAAATGATAAAGGGGAAGGGGCTAAATCATGATTAAGCCATAGAGCCGAGTAGGGGGTAGAGGAGAACTGAATATCTAAAATATCTGCTCCCTGTGACATGATCTGAGAGGAAGCACAGCTGCTGCTGCTTACTTAAAAGGAAGCACACCCCCATACTGAGCCACCGACATCGTATGTATCTATGGTATGTGTCTTCCTTGGAACTCTGTCCCATTCCCAAACTGCTCTGAGCATTTTAAGATTTTACCTACGATAATTTCACTTTTGCTGCATCTTAAGTCCATGACATTTTGTTCTGTCCTCATAGACTGAGATGCAGTGAATTACTGGGTGAAAGCTCTGAGCACCAGATCCTGACTAATGAATGTAATTGGTCATTGTCCTCTTAAGTACAACTACAACTATAGTTTCAGATGGATGTATTTCTTCTTAGTCTTTTCGATGAAATAAACATGGCCTGTTCTCTTTACCCTTCCTCATAGATCCTATATTTCACAAACTGTATCTCTTCTACTGCTCTCTTCTGCACTCTCTTCAATGTGTCCATTTATACGTCTTTTTTTTCATAATGAGGTACCCCAAACTGAATGCAGTATTTTAACTGAAGCTGACCCAGTACTGAGGAGAAAGAAATAATGACCACGTTTGTCATCTTTGCCTCTGTAAAAGACCTAGCACACTTTGGATCCTATATAAAAAATAAACATTAAAAAATAAACTTCTTTTTCAGGTGATATTCCCATACAGTATTTACCATTTTCCCCCTTTTGTAACAGCATTATTGACTCATTCAACTTATCTGGTGTAACTTCCATATCATACTCTACAGTTCTTTTACTGTCCAGCAGTACTCCTCTGCTAACGCCCCACTCCTGCAATCTGCGCTGCATGGAGAAACCCTTATACCCTCGGAAGCCCCAGTGATGAAAATGCAGGTTCTTTGGTCAAAATTATGCATTTGATTTGATTTTTTCCTGCCATATATTAACTCCATTATAGATGGCGATAGGTTCACCTAAGTAAAGGATTAGAGCATATTTGCAAAGCTTAGACATAACAATATAGTCAATAATATAGTTGAAAGATAATTTGTCTGAGTATTCCCATGTGCTACACCATGAAAATTTATATTTTTAAGAGCAGCACAAATCCTATGTCCTATGCACTCCACACACAATTACAAATGCAGACCCGATGCAAAGCCCATTGCAGTTGATGGGAATCTTTCCCTGGATCAGCCCTTGAAGCGTTTCTTACTAAAACATTTT
This sequence comes from Emys orbicularis, assembly GCF_028017835.1. Taxonomy (NCBI): domain Eukaryota; kingdom Metazoa; phylum Chordata; order Testudines; family Emydidae; genus Emys; species Emys orbicularis. Next base: position 89,194,978 of record NC_088691.1, read on the forward strand.
TGAAATTCCCTCTAGATACCTATATGAATCTCTAGCCACCTAAATACTTTTACATCTGGCCCACTGTCCTCAAAAAACCTCATAAGATCATTTGAATACTTACAATAGCATGAGCATCCCCTGAATGACTTCAGATGGGAGAAAAGAAGAACATCAGCAACTTTTGCTAAAGATGAATATTGCTCTTAAGAACTGGTAAACAAACAGAGAGCACTTTGGTTTTTTTTAGCTTACTGTGTAGCAACTGCAGTGCTGGATTTAGTTTTTGATTAATTATCATTTCCTTTTACAGCAGTTAGTGAAATGTTTGATCATAAAGGAGTATTTTTCCCCAGCTTAAAATGTGCTTAATAAAAAAAAAAAATAGAAAGGAAGGAAGAAGCAAAAGTGTAGGATAATGTTGTGTCTTGTTAGAAATGCATGGAATGTGTGAAATCAACATGCCATGCCTGGGTTGTTGTATGTGTTATGACAGAAGTAAAGATTAGATAGACAGACAAGAGTAATGGTGCAATGAAATGTACAAAGATCAGAGTGTTTTTTGGACTGCAGTCTTTGGACCAGAGCATGTCTTTTATCTTTGTGTCTCATACAAATCTGAGCATGCTAAAAAAGCTGGGACTTACAAAGGGGGCCTACGGGAATTAAGCATTCCACCCACACTGAACAAATAATTAAATAAATAAAATAAAATAATAAAATAAACTAGTAATTAATAATAATAATGTTAGAACACATTCCTTCATCTTTATGAAAATGCCACTTTTTAATTCTGGAAACAATAGATAGGGCCAAACTGTGCATATCTTCCTAACTGCACAAATAATTAGTTCCATCTCACTTGTTTTGTCTTCACGGCTCATTTGTTATATAAAAATCTTACCTTATTTAAACTGATACCACAGTGATCTTTTTCATTTACATTTGTAGAGGCACTAGGGGTTCAAGAATTCACAAGGCACCTTTTTTTTCGCCTATAAAAAAGTTTGCTTGAATTTTGCATTATCATCACTTCTTGAAAGTGTACACAGCAGAAGTACCAGGGTGGCTTGTTTTTCTTGGTTCTCCAGCTGTTATATTACAGTGAGAAGTGTCAAACCATGTTCATTTTCATCTCCCACAAAATAAGAATAATGATGTTGCTTCAATAAATTACTTTGACATAAGGCCAGAATGCATTTGCATGTTTTAAAATGTTCTCTTTTATTAAAAGTTGTGCAGACTGAGAGCAAGGCTGCACTACAGTGCTACATCGGCACAGCTGCACCAATGCAGCTGCACTGCTGTAGCCCATTTGGTGAAGATGCGCTATGCCAACGGGAGAGTGATCTCCCATTGGCATAATTACTCCACCTCAGCGAGAAGTGGAAGCTATGTCGGTGTGGACAGCGCAAAACTTGAGTCACTGGGGGGGGGGCTTTTTCACACCTTTTGAGTGACGTAAGTTATATCGACTTAGGCTGTTGTGTAGACCTGCCCTCAGAGGCTCAGCAACAGAGCCAGAGAAATTTCATGTAAGCGAAAGGAGGCAAAAGCTGAAGGGAAAAAAATCAGCACTACAGGCATCAACAAATGAGAAGCCCTAGAAGAGGTTAATAATAGATCTAGCTTATCTCATTCTTTGAGGCCCCAATCCTGCAACCTGTTCTGTCCAGGTAGATCCCTGCCCCCTCGCAGAGCCCCAATGGGTATGCCTACACTGCATCCAGGAGTGAGCCTTGCAGCCCAGGTTGACAGATTTGTGCTAGTGGGGCTTGTGTTAGTGCACAAACATAGCTGTGTGGACATTGTTTTGACATTGCAACTCGGGCTGGAGCTCAGGCTCTCACACCCATCCCCTGCACCCCCGAGTCACAACAGAGCTCATTGTAGGCCTTCCAAGCCCACTGATGTCAATAGAAGGCCTCCTATGGACTTTAATAGGTTGGGCAGGAGCCCGAAGGAGTAGGAATCTTATTGTGTATCTTCCAAACAGTAGCCACCAAGAAAGACATCAGAAGGGCAATTACATCTGTATAAGAGCCTGACACTGCAACCATGTGAGCAGACCCTTTCACCGAAGCAGAGTCCCATTGATTTCAAAGGAATTTTGTCCGTAAGAGTCCCCTGCATGGATCTGATTGTAGAATTGGGGTTGAAGGACATAAATCCACACCTTGTAGAGGTCAAGCATAGGAGTTTATTACACACAGCGCTGGCGGAGTGTCACCTTGCTTATTAGGCTCAGAGACACTGTTAATTAATTGATTACAATAGACTATATAGATTTTCCATGGGAGGGGGAAAGTGACGGGGTAGGCAGTTCCACACCCCGGGATAGGTTTTGCAGCAAGACAAGATAGCACATTAGCCAACGGTTAAAAGGTTACATAATGTCTCCACCCATGGTCTCAAGTTAGCAAGTTAACATTTAATTAATACTTTGATAAAATGTTATTAGTATAAAATATATATGTTGAATTCTGATTTGGGGTCCATAGGAATGGAGCAACTCCTTTGATTGTCCAATAGGTACATTCCTAGGGGTTAAAGCAAAGAAACAGTGAAAGGACATGATAATACAGATTGTCTCCTTTATGTCTTAAGGCAGGGCTTTGGTCCCTGGGAAGGGAGGTGGAAGGATGCCATATCTTTATACTGACATGTGCCAATTTTTCATAAACTCAAGGTTGGATCTGTGGGAAGAACGTTCCCTACAGAAGAGACTGACACAATAGGAACAGGGATCCTTTGTTCAATCTGAAACATTGGATGAAACATAATTATTCAGTTATTGCTTCAACATCTGGCATTTCTACTGACCAAGCATATCTTAACAAAAGCAATGTTATCTTGTTTACCCCAACTTTCTCTTAGCTGATCACTATTTGCTAAGCCTCTGGCCTCCAGACCAAACTCTGGGCTTTGGGTCTGGAAAAGAGCTGGCACAATCCATATACCAGGTTGTTATATAAAATGCACGTGGATTTTAACCCTTCAGGGGTCTAAAGCTATGCAAAAGTCTCAACAAAATTGATACCATACTTCAACATTTGTTGGCATTTACCTCATGTATCTTTTTCCAGACATTTCTATTAAATTGTCTATTTAGACTATATGCTTTTTCAAGACTGCTCTTCACCTTGGGCACTTATAGCCTGTCGACAAGTCCCTCCACTGGGAGAAGATATCTGATTTCAGAAGGCTTTTTAATCTAGCATGCAAGGGCATGGGAAGTTCGATGGCTCAAAGCTGAATTTAGAAAAATTCATACTGGAAACAGGATCCAATTTTTATCACTGAAAATAATTAACAAAAGAAGCAGCTTGCCAAGGGATGTGGTAAATTCTTAATCACTTGGAGTCTGTATATGGAGAATGAATGTCTTTTTTAGATATACACATTTGTTCCACTACAAGCTAGGTCTCAGGAATTACTGGGAGAAGTTCTATGGTCTGTGTTCTGCAGGAGATCAGACAGGATGGCCACAGTGATTTCAGTGGTTTGATTACATGTTACCTTTCAAAAATGTTAGTATTAAAAAAATCAAAAGAATCTACAAACTAAGAAACCTAAGGATTTCTCAAGCAAGGTACCTCTAACTACTTAAACACTGCCCTTTAGAGATCACTATTTTGGTGTCAATCCAGTAAGGAGCCTATCATCTTCCTAGCTTGGCATGTGGAATATTGAAAAGATGCATCACAGAATATCAGTTTTACTATTTGTTTCTTACCACACAACCATTTCATAGAATCATAGAATCATAGAATATCAGGGTTGGAAGGGACCTCAGGAGGTCATCTAGTCCAACCCCCTGCTCAAAGCAGGACCAATCCCCAGACAGATTTTTACCCCCGTTCCCTAAATGGCCCCCTCAAGGATTGAACTCACAACGTTGGGTTTAGCAGGCCAATGCTCAAACCACTGAGCTATCCCTCCCCCCATTTGTTGTACATTTGTTCTGTTCATGGAAAAATTATAATTTAATGATCTAAATATATGAAATTTGTGTATGGCATTCATACTAGTTCACCCAATTTGTTCCAGCTGGGGCTCTTGAGCTCTCTAATTAGTGGTCACTGGTAGAATGACACTCTTTTGCTAGGATGGATAACGTTATATTAATTTCTGATTATCCCAGGGCAGAGGAAAGACAGTACTGATGCCTTTTCTCAGAGATTTAATATTAGCACTGCATTTCCAGAATTTATTACCTTTGAGTTTTATTTATTTTCCCGCCCCACATTAAATTCAGAGCTGTGGTTCTATATGTTTTAACCACAGGAGCATGATGGAAAATTTTGACTTTTTGTCAAAAATCCCCAAACCAAACATCAAAATAATTATGGCTGAAAACTGCCAGAAATGAGAAAAAAAATGTTTTCAGATGAAAAATTTTGGTTTTCAGAATTTTAGTTTTCTGGTGAAAATTTGAAAATTGTCAGTGAAAGCAGACAGTTTCTGTAAAAAATTATTATTTAGTCAAAAACCCAATTTTCCATCAAAAAAAGATTCAACAGAAATTTTTCAACCAGTCCTAGCAAATACCCCTTGGAAGGGGTATGGGTTTTAAGCCCCAAGACTTGCAGATCCCGGAGATCTGCACAGATGACTGGAACACCAATGGAGGCAAGAGCCATCCATGCAAAAGTGCTGTACCTCTGCGCTGTTTCCTGCTGCAGAAAACATTATGAAAGGGACTCACCAACCAGCTGCTGCTACCGGGAACTAAACTCTTGTTGGGGAGGATGAGAGGAATGAAAGGGTGCCAAGGTTGGCCCATGGGTTTTGAGGGAACAGTGCTATGTAGAGTAGTTAGCCTGACATATGCTTGCAGATCCATGGAACTTGAATCCCGTAGACCGCCTACAGAGGGACTTCCAAAGAAAGGGTGAGAATATGACAGAATCAGTCCTCTCTTTTTTAATGCCTCCCTGATGTGCATGTGCAGGTTTGTGCTCTCATCTGCTTTCAGAAGTGGAGGAAAGGTCCTGTGTCCCAGTTACTACTTTCTTGATTATTACTTACTTATCTATCACTTGAGATTGAAAAGAGTAAGGTCACTTTCTTTTATAACTTCAGTTTTAGCTACTGATAATGATCTGTTCATGGAAATTTAAATATCAGTGTAGGGGACTATAAAGAGAACTTTTTAATCTGCACCATCTAACTGTGTAACACTTTTCTCTTCCCAAAGGTTTAAAGGGGAACAAAAGTTACATTTGATTAGTTTAAAAATAGTTAATTTGCATGTGTTCTAGTTTCATCTTGAACAAGAAAAATATGTAGTTTCTGTGACTGTCAGGCCATTTTAATGAGTTAAAAAAGTGTTTTCTTATAAATTATTCATCCCCTCTCTTTTCTATTTTCTTCCCTCCTTGGTATATTATATTAATACCCTATGTCTTATATACCAAAATCCTTCATTCAAATCTACCATATTCTACTGTCCACTAAATAAATATATTAAAGGGCTTCTTAGTATCCTTTCTGCCATTTGAATTGTATTCTATAAAATGCCATCTTTGTTCCTCTCTCCTCCCTTTCATTTTTTTGGAGGGGGGCGAGGGGATGATGGAGAGAACTTGCAGATTTCTAGAGATCTATAATCCTCTAAGCTTGTCTCCAATAGTGACCAATGCCAGATGCTACAGATAAAAAAAAGTGCAACACCCCCATAAAACATACAGCATTTGAGTATTGTGTAAATACTCAATCCTACCAAATGACCTGTTTATGTCCTGAAGCTTGAGGTCTGATAGTTTATCTTAGCTAGTGAACAAGCAGACTCTATTCTTATATTCATGATGAATGAATTTACCCCAGCCATTATTTAGCATCTTATTGGGACAAATAGAGATGAAGTAGTCCTACCCAACAATTAATGGATCTGTTACATTTGGCTAAATAGAACAGACTCTCAAAAACATGTCTTTTTCATATACTATTTGTTATAGAGTCATTCAGAGATGGCTCAGTTTTGGTACAGAATAAGCAGTTGAACAATTTCTGTAAATATTAATGCCAATTATTAGTGTTTCAAACATGTTCCCATCCATCAAATACATATTTTAGAAGCTTCACTTTACATGAGAGAGATTGCACAGCTCCCATAAAAGTGGATGCTGAGCTGAATTAATTTAGAAACATATCTAGGTTCCCTGAAATTATCAGAAGGTGCCTCCAGGTAATGTTTCTTGGACAAAGAATCTTAGTCCTTTGCCTCCAGTTTTGACACCTACACTTCTCCCCCAGCATGAGGATTACTGTGGCATATTATTGTTGGAAGACAGTGGAAGTATTTATGAGCCCTTCTCCAGGCAGAAACAACTCTTCCATGAAGAGACCAAGAGGGGTTGAGAGTAGGTACTGTGAGGAACCATGGAAATTGTCCCCATAGTACATTCCAAACACTTTGAAAGGTCTTCAAGATCCATAAGTGCCTAAGCCAGAGACAAAAGGCAGGAAGGCATGGACTACTCCCGGATATGCCCCGGGGCAAGTAAAAATGACAGCGTCCCAGAGCTCAAGCAAATGGAGGCTGAGTAGAATCACACTAAGGATCCATAAGACCAGCAACCTGATCCCATTGGATCATCTAGTAGCATAGCAGCAGGGAGATGAGACTCATAGGGTACCAACATCTGGATGCTCAAATAATGAAAGACTGGCCATATGGTTTCCTCATTTTGAGATTAGGATGAGATAAGAATAAAGATCTCAGTTATCAAGTGTTACTCCCTAAAGTGACTTGGAGGTAAATTATACAGCCTGCCTATACCATACCTTCCAATGTCCACCATAGAAAGGGATAAAACCCTAGGAAGATTGCTCACTTGCTTTTACTGGCCTGGAGTGTAAGAAGGCTTCTGTGCCTCTTATTCAGTATGCCACAGAGTGACTCCTAAAGAACTGCCCCAAGTCATGGGACCTTTTTAAAGGATTGGAAAAGATCTCTTGGGGCATTAGAGAGAAGTCATCAAGGACACACATTCACCAGAGTAATGACAGACTACGCCACATGGTATCCTGAAGCTATTGTAGGGATATAAAAGAAGATACTAACAGTGATTCCCCCAAGTGACAGTGACCCCCTCATAATTTGGCCCCCACACTTTAAAATCCAACATTCACCAAGTACAAAAATCTCTTGGGTCTTCTGTTAAAACTTGTAAGCTACTGTCTGTAGAAACCATTGATTATATCTATCCTGTGAAAGATACTTTACTACTATGTAAAACTTACAAACAAGTTAACTGACTTTGTTCTTGAAGTAATTGATACAATGCAAACAAACACTATAAGCCGTTAAGTGACTTTCACTTCATTCAACGGCTCCTAGGACAGACCCCCCACCCTCTGTGATTAAAGGGCCGGGAGTCTCAAATGAATTAGCACACACCCTGAAAGTGGTGGAGACAGTAAATTAAAATATGGTTAAGATATGGAATGTATGCTGATGAATGCTTGATATACATGAATGGTTAGGGAGGTACCAGCCTAGAAAGGGAGTATCCATCGGCCGAAGAATGTGTCAAGTGGATGACCAGAAAACCCCCGGAGGGTAAACTGGGATCCACCCCATCACCTGGAAGGATGAGAAACACAAACTTTGGACAGTGTGGAGCCACCAGGAATGTGCCACTTTGGACAGGAATGTGTTCCATCTGCTGATTGAGTCAGCAACAGCAGGATGAAACAGCTCCCATAGACTAACATAGGAATTAATTCCTATAAGAATGGACTCTAAAGACTGATGACTTTGAGTCTCTCTGGTTCTGCTGCCAACCTCCAGGAGCATCAGGTGCATCTGACACAGACTCGGCTCCATCCTCATGACCAAGATACCTGGCCAGTAACTTGGCATGAGCAACTTCTAGGCTGGTAACTATAACACCTATACAGAACTTGAATGAATGATTGTGTGAATGAATCTATCTATCTATATCTATATATATGTGTGTGTGTGTAAGGAATAAGTAGTGATAGGAATAAGTAGTCAAACAACGTTGTTTACTTTTATCTTTTGCTTTATCATTATATTTACAATAAATGTGGCATCTTTGCCTTATCCCTCTTAATAAGATCCTGCTGGTTTTTATTCTATTGGTATAACACTATCCCACTTAGAATCTCAACAGCGCAAGCCATAGCAAAGATACATTGACTAATAGGTTTACCCTCTTAACTTCTTATAGACCCGAGCACCAATTTCATCTCCCAGCTGCTGCATTGGGTATGTGACCTGCTGTCAATACCGGATTTACAATGGCGCCACTGGCGCCTGCTGTATATCAAGCCCATACATATCATGCCCAGACCAATGGCCTAGTGAATCCATTTTCCTCTAGGATTAAATTTCCTGTTGATTTTTCTGTGAACACCTTATTAGAAAACAGATATAGCTGTCTGTCTTTCCTTAGCTTTTGTGGCGCATGCACAGCCTCTTGGCTCCTTACATCTCTTTCCCCAGCTTGCTAATCAGTGCCCAAATGCCTACTTGAGATGAACTCCCAAAGAGAGTCAGATAATCAAGGGTGTTCTATTTTCTTTTGATCTTTGCATAGCTTCTCTATTTAATTAACTTCAAGTGCTGTATTCTCCAAGGAGGCAAAGGGAGGATTTTATTAGGAGGTGTGGTGCACATTAGATAGTAATGTGAATAGAGTGAAAATGAGAAATAGCTTGTGTGAAATTACACACAACGTTCTTTAACATGTCTATTTCTTAGGAGGCTAACTACCCAGGGTGGGGAGGGGCAAATTTCAAAGTTGAGTGCAGAAAGTTGTGTTTCTAAATGCACATTTAGACACCTGGGGCCAGATTTATAAAGTATTTAGGTGTCTAAAGATGGAGACAGTTGCCTAATCTGTTTAGGTACCTATGTAAATCCCATGAGGCACCTAACTCCCATGGAAAGTCACAGAAGTTTGGCACCTAACCTGTCTGACAGACTTCCAGCAGGTTGAATAACTGCTTAATGCTAAAGAGTTCCGTTTGGACCATTTTAGTGCAAGTGTGGAGGTAGACAAGCTGCAACAGCTCCTCTTGTCCTCCCACTACTGTCCCACATAGTGCACTGGGGCTGTGTAGGACTTCGATAGCTCCTCTGCGCTGATGTGAATTTCACCCTGAGTGCTTATAGTGGGCATGCTGAGTAACATGGGGGACATTTTAAGTGGCACATGTAGAGGGAGTTGCATGTATAATCCACCATGTATGTTTCCGAAAGCCTGTCTCATCAAATTAATGTATACTAATAATTTATTTCTCTCTCAGCAATCAGCTAAGCAGAAATATGTAAATTGTTGCAATATAAAATGTCAACACTTTTGAGTAAGTGGCAAATCTTCATTAATTGAATCAGCTTCAATTATATTAACAAGATTCATTTTGAACTGTTAGTATTGGTATGAACACAGAGCATATGACTTGGAAGACTTTTTTTAATTGCTACATAATCCTAACGGAAAAAAATCTCTTACATATAGGTCCACTTTTTAGAAAGGATAAATAAATAAATCTATAAAATAATTTATTCTGTTTGTTGCTGGGAAACCGTATTGTTGATATGACAACCATGGCCCAGTAAATCAGATCACCGCTTGTTTCCCATTTGCATGAGGGTTGGGTACTCTACATTTTCAATCTCCTATGTTATAGTGACACCTACAGAAAAAAAGAGTTAAAGATGGGGCACACAGGGGAAAGAGACTGCATTTGAAATAATTCTTAAGTGTTGCCAAACCATGCTACTGTACATATGCAACATGTGTTGTTTTAAATGTCTCTAATAAGGAAACTTTTAAATACTCCACAGATCCCCTGGGGCCTAATTTATAAAAATTTTCACAGTTACCATGTCTGAAAATCCTGCTAATAGCAAATTCCCAAGCAAAGTTAGTTATTATAATTGCTGAATCTACTTTATTAACACTATTTCAGAGGCACTAAACATTACAGTTTTAAAAGGATCAGCATTTTTTTCCTGTGCTGCTGTTGAATTCACAAAAGGCACATCTTCCAGAAGCTCCTCATTGACTCTGTATTATTGTAGTGCTGATGCATTGTGTGAGCTTCTCTGAAAATGCATTCTTGTTTTTACCCTTCGGGGGGGGGGGGTGGGGGGGTGCTCCTTGTTTTTACCCTAACCCCATTCTGCCAAACAAATAAAAATGAAATATCTTAGGAAGTAATACCTTATCTGACCCAGGTCAAAACTCTTTTAAATTCACCTGAATAGTCACATTCCTGGACTCAGAGGAGTAAATGTGTTTAAAGGCATAGATATCTGAAGCTATGTTTTCATTTTCATTTATTTTTAAATAAACAATTTGAGGAATCTTAAAACTAGATTTTTTTTTTCAGGCTTTATGCTCCAGTAACCTAGAAACCTGCTCAGTCAATACCCCTTGAAACACATCCCTTTTCTTTTGTCTGTAATCTCCACTAGACATCACACCTTTACCTACTTCTAAATTAATGGGAAGTTAAAAAAATATCACTACATCAAAGACTTCACATCCTTGAAGAGGAATCCTGCTTCAAAGACTTCAATGAAAAACCCTGAGTGAAGTGAAGGCACTTATCTCTTGGGATTTACTCCTCTCATAAATATATACCTATTTGGTGGGGAGGAAGGGCTTTGCTAGAGTATTTTAGTACCTCTGGGGCTCAAGACAGCACAGATGATGGGTAACTCCTCCTCACTTGTTCTGACAGTCTGGTTGATGACCAAAGAGCATCTAAGATTTTTCTGTTCTTTAGGGTTCCCTCGTCTGCTTCTCCAGTTTGATTCCTGCCTCTCTCATGGTGACAACCTGGAAGTCAATCTCAGCTCTATTTGTCTCTTGACCGGACAATCTAAATAAATAACCCCCTCAGTTGTACCTCTTGTAAAAGCCCTTTCACATAGAGCCCTTAAATATTTTCCTGCCCTCACTTACAGGAACCCCCACCCTGGAGCTGTGACAGACATAGCCACTCAGATCGCCTGAATGGGAGAGAAGTTCATACAAGTCTCTCCTGTATGGCCCTCCTTATTGTAGTATCTGAGCAACTCACAAACATTAACGTGTTCATTCTCAAAACATCCCTGTGAGGTCTGGAGGTGTTATTATCTCCATTTTACAGATGGGAAATTGAGACACAGAAAGTTTCAGGCTGTGGGGGAGCACAGACTTGAATCCTGCTCTCCTGAGTCCCAGGCTAGCACTCTAACCACTGAACCATATTTCCTCATTCATGGAGGGAAACTCTTCCTGAGGCAGTAGCTGAGGCATTATTTGCATGGTCTGCAACAGTTTCTGTAACCAGTTTAGAAGCAGCTTCACTAAGTGGGAAAGGTCAGAGGAATGTGAATACAGAGAGGAGTTAAGGAGTAAATCCAACCCTACCCTCTAGAACTTTGGAGATCTTCCTCATAGCTAAACCAATGGGGGTGGGGGGGATACTGAGGGGAGGCAGGGGTGCAGGATTGTAGGGATATGCTAGAGGAGGTGTGGGAACAGAGAATCTACCGCTCCCCAGATCTTCCCCCCAGTAGAGGTGCATTTGGGTTGTGAAGGGCTGTTTCTCCTTGTGGGTGGAAGTATTCACCTTTAAGCAGCTCCACAGCTGAGTGGGAGGGTTGCTATCTCAAAGCCCCCCATTCACCACCATGGGTATATTCAGCACACAACTCACTGCACAAACCTGTGTTATTAATTTGACAAGAAGCTTCTCAGACCTGGGCTCTTGTCTTATTTTTATATCTTCAAAGCACCATACGCACCATTAGAATTTTGTAAGTAATCCCACAGTCTGACCTTGGCAGTGACAAAGCACCCTCAGCTCCCTTTAATTTCAGTGGGAGCTAAGAATGCTTAGTACCTTGTAGGATTGGTCCCTTAGATAGGGCTGGAGTTACATCTTCTCTCCTTGTCTGTTAGCTGAGTGCCTTTGTGTGGGTCTATATACATAATATTATGGAAGTGTTACAGGATAGTTGTCATCCACAAACCAGAGTGTCTGCCTGGTTATTATTCATAGCAGTTGTCTGTGTATGCAAACTCATGTATGGTTTTTCTCTTAAATTTGTAAAGAAAAAAGAGGGCAACAATAAAAAAGAAATGGTACAATGGGTCCTGTACATGTACAAAGGCACAATAACCCCACAGCATGCAATGGAGAACAAGGAATAAACAATGACAAGGGGAGCAGAGATGAAAGAGCCCCTTATTAGTAAGAGCCAGATCCTGGGAAGTGCTGGGAGATCCCTAGGATTTTAGTGGGGGTTGAGTACCCTCAGCACTGAAGAGGTGCTCAGCACCTTGTGGATCAGGCCCAGACTCTCATATCAAAGAAATAGGCCAATAGCAAGTGAATTTGCACCTCCTCCCCCTACACACATGCGGTACATAGCAATCAATAAAGGCAAGTTCATTATCTCATTCTTCCAAAGCCTGTCATATCTTACCTGAGTTAAATTGGTCCCTGACTTAAGTAATCATCTCTTTCAACCCCCTAAGCAATACCACAGAGTGGGAGCTAGTGTAGGAGAAAGCCAAATATCAGCAACTATAGCAGCGGTGTTGGGAAAGCAGAGGTATTTCTGATATTAGTAAGCGTCTAAAACATTCAGAGTTTAGAAGGGAAAGATTCCTTTTCCAAATCATTACAGACACTAGGGAGATGGAAGCTAAAATATTAAAAAACTTTATGTTGCCCTAGGCATCTTCTAGTTTGTTGTTCTGCACAGTTCGTTTTAGTGATTCACTTAGATGTTGAAAGCAAAACATTAAAAAAAAAGTTCACAGAAACTTGTGTTTTTGTGTGACATCCCCATAGCTCAGAACACTGAAAGTGACAGCTGCCAGTTGGCTTCATTGTGCTGATTACCTTTGCACTTGCTTTTGGAAACAAATGAAGATTTCTTAGTGTGCGCTTATTGAGGGTCTTAAACACTGTTGGCATTGGGTGCCAACCTATGTGACAATCACATGTCAGTCAGCATTTGGTCTCTTCTTTGTCACTACAGAAGTATTTTTAATTTACTTCTGTATCTACAAAGGGGTATGTGATGTTAGAAGATCAAAAGACACCATTTGGCCCCTGGCTGCTACTGTATAGTTCTCCCCTCATAAAAGTTATTGCAACTTTAGTTTCTGCTGTCCTTCCTCACTGCTTTAATTTTCTTCTGTACACTTCATGCTGGTGAACAATAAGTTATTAGGTTTCCATAAGGGGCTCCTCTCCTAATCCTCTCCTGTGTCCAGCAGAAGCAACTTCCATGCTTTTTTAGTATTTTAAAGTAATATTGTGCAGTAATGATAAAACGAGAGGTGACACAGAACAAGAGGATAGACACCTGTTTCCAGACCTCCTACCAAGTGTTCTAGCTGCTCCTCATAAATTGATCTCACCTGGGGTTCTGCTTATGGCAAATTCTTGTTTCCTGCTGCATTACAAGGTAAGCAATAAATCACAGTACATCACCATCAGTGCTCAGTCTGCTTCAAGTCCTGAGGAAGAATCTTTCACTCCCTTTGGGTTTGGTGTTGTTGTTTTTAAGTCCTGTTATATGAAAACATGAGGTAGGACATTTTCACTGGGGCAACTGCATTGACTTCAGTGGATTTGCTGCTGATTTACAGTGATGCAACTAAGATCAGAATCAGGAACTCACATTTCAGCTTCTCCATCCGCTCCGGGTCCTCTTTATTTTTTGTGTGAGAGTGGAATTTCATCTGGTCCCCACCTTCTGTTTGATCCAGAGGGGCAGGTTGGAACTGCAGTTCCTATGTCCTACAGGAGCTTGTACATGAAAATTATAATTTGTTTTACTTATATGCTTTTAAAAAAAAATAAGTATCTCAAGGCTCAATATAGAAAATATAATTTTCAAATAAAATACATAATTGAATTTTGGGGAAAAAGATACAATCTTCCCCCCAAACCAGCTAAACCTTACGCTGCCAAGCAATCTCCCACTCCAGAGGAAGTCTAAATAAAGGTAGTTTTCCCAGTTCAGGGCAACTGCACCTGTATTTCCCCCAGTGGTTCAGTAGGGTAAGTGGGAAGTGTTGGCCAGCACATCCCTCGTCCCACACCACTTCCCGCAGCCCCCGTTGGCCTGGAGCAGTGAACCGCGGCCAGTGGGAGCTGCGATCTGCTGAACCTGTGGACGCGGCAAGTAAACAAACCGGCCCAGCCCGCCAGGGGCTTACCCTGGCGGGCCGCAGGCCAAAGGTTGCCGATCCCTGCCCTAAGGATTGGGGGTCTCCATGGACCAGGGGTGCTGTCCATTTGCTGGATCAGGAAGAAGTCTCTGAGTTAGTCTACACTTGGGCTTTTCATCCAGAAGTCTTCTCTTTGTCTATGGGTCTCTGGAGAGTCCAGTTTGAAATAGTATATGCCTATCTCCCCATGAGGAGCTTCTAAGGCTGATAACTGAGGAAGGTCATTAGCATTGCTCCTCTCTACTAGAAAAGGTCCATTCCATTCCACAGTAACACATATACAATTGAATTTTTAATAGGGCTATACCTTTGGGGTACATTGTAATTCAGTAAGGTTTAACTTAATTGAGTAAAGCTTATCTTAATTCAATATAGTTTGTTAGTATATTACAGGATCCTGTTAGTCTGTCACAGCAGTAACCTCTTGGCCTGACCATAATATAAGCATTAAATAAGAATCCCAGTCATATTAGCAGCAGACTCAGCTCTGTCAGAACAATGGGGCATTGAGTTACAGAGCTGAGGGTTTTGCTCTGAGAATACCCTGTCATCAGACCCAGGCATTTAAAACTAATAAATCACTTAAGCACCTCAGCTCTTCTCAACTATCATATTGGAATATGGGGATCAGTATGTCCTCATAGGTAACTGAACCTAGACACTGACCCTCAATGGGACTGGTTCTCCAAACTCCCTGAGGCGCTTTTGAAAATCTCATCCTCAATCAACCCTTTGGATTGCATCTGGAAGCAAATAGGAATCAAGTGAAACTGACAAAGAATTGGTGCAATATATACCTTATGGCTCATGCACTGTGCAGTAAGGGTACCTTCTGCATAGTCTTCAAAGGCAGCCCCACATTCAATATATTGCAATAGTCTACTCTATAAGCCATAAGATCACATGCATGCAGCCAGGTCTGAGTCTGAACAAAAACATCAAAAGTGCCAAGCCCAGACACAGAGACAAAATGCTTGTATGGCCACTGATGCCACCTGAGAGCATATGGAGACCAATAAAAATCCCTTCATTACAATCTTCTTGAACAAAGACTGAGCAATCCTCATCAATCGGGTGGGTGAGGAGAGAAGAAATCTCTGTAATACCTTAAAGATCCTCCCCCAATCCACTGCCATTACCTCTTTTATCTGGACTGAGTTTCGGCCAGCTTTCTGTTATCCAAGTTCCCTTCAGCCAGGAACTGAGTATGAACAACCTGGATGAAGTCACTGAACAACCTGAATCTGATGGAAATGAGAGACAGAGCTGTTTGTCACCTGCATACTGATGGCATCACAGCCCAAATTATCTGTCATCTCCTAATGCAATCACATATCCATTAAACAGAGGGACAGAAAATGTGATCCCTACATGAGAAGAGCCCGTACATCAGCATGTCAATAAAACCTCATGATTAGCGCTACCAAAGACTACTGACACATCTAAAAGAATTCAGCCTGGGCACCTGGCCTTCACTCATCACTAGGAGAAGATAATCAATCAGATCATCCCTGTTCCCATGTCAGATCTAATTCAATAGGTCCTCCACCTGACAGGAACGGGTGAGTGATGACCTCAGATTGAAAGAGACAATGGTCATTCCATGAAAAGAGTATAATCTTCATTCACATATCACCAAAGAAAAGATTCAGAGTAGCCCAGTACCATGTGAAGCCTGAGATAGGTCCATTGCTCTCACATTGAGCATGAGATCCTGAGAAAATCCGAAGGAGTCATTCTCCACATTGGCCTTTCACATAAACAATGAATCCACTCGGATGAATGATTAAATGTTTTCTGTACACTGGGAGCAGCAGGTTTTCTCTGTGTTTGCTTATAAAATCACAGAAAAGCAAATTTCTGTAAGCTAGAGAAATTCCCCATTTTTATTGTTTGCATCACATTGTCAAAGGCAATAAGCCCTAGGGAGGCCATGTTGACAGTAAGCCACTTTTCAATCTTCTCGTTTGCCTTTTCCAACAAATTAATTACAGGAAGGAATTCAGTTGCTCCTATACAATGTTAGGAAACAATGGATACTAGCTGGTGGGAAAATAATTCAGCTTCCATATGGTCATGGGATGTAGTGAGCCTGAGTGGCCTTCCTCCGAGCAGGAGAGTGAGGGATCGTTACACACCCCTTGGAGGGCAGAGCCTAGATTGCCCCCCCCCACCTCGCCGGAAGTACCAGGGCGTGGCCGGAAGTATAAAAGACTGGCCCCGCAGCACAGTTGGGGGAGAGCCTACGGAGGAGAAGGACGCTCTGCCTGTTCTCCCACGTCCCCGAGAGGAACCTGCGCCTGGCTGTTCCCGATGCCCAGATGCAGATGAGGGCTGGCCCAGAGTACCTGCTGCCATATATCCCGAGGAGCTGGAAGAAGCCTGGAGGCCACAGGTACCGAACCCCGGGGTGGCAGGAAGTGGCCAGGGGCAGCCCCGAAGCAACTGGCTGCAGAGCCAGAGGTGGCCCAGTCAACATGTTGTGGCTGGATCCCCGCTGACGCAGGGGTACCCGATTCTGCCCCTGCCAGGGTCCTGGGCTGGGACACAGTGAAGTAGGGTGGGCCCGTGTCCCCCTGCAACCCCACCCGAGGGTGACTGACCCCCTACACTGTGAAAGGAGGCTCTAGCTCTGAAGAGGAGCTTCCCGTACCACTCATGTGTAGGCTGTTTTGTTTGCTGGCTGCCTGAGCTCTACCCAGGCCAAAGCCAGCCCCGAGAGTCTGTTTTGCTTGCTGGCTGCATGAGCTCTGCCCAGGCCAAAGTCAGCCCTGAGAGACTGTTTTGCTTGCTGGCTGCATGAGCTCCGCCCAGGCCAAAGCCAGCCCCAAAAGACTGTTTTGCTTGCTGGCTGCCTGAGCTCCACCCAGGCCAAAGCCAGCCCCGAGAGACTGTTTTGCTTGCTGGCTGCCTAAGCTCCGCCCAGGCTCCCGCCAGCTCTGGGAGACTGTGTTTAAGGGCTGACTACTTGAGCTACCCAAGCCCAGGCTAAAGCCTGGTAGTGACTATTAATCGCACAGCCCTATTGGGGTCTCTTGCCAGTCTGACAGACTCTGGCCTTGACCCGACAGGCCTAGCCTGAGTGGCCTCCCTCCGACCAGGAGAGCGAGGGAGCATTACATGGGACTTACGTGATCTCTAGGGAGAGTTTGATCTATTTATTTATTTACCCTGCAAGGACAAAGTGCATTACTTTGTGTACTGTTTTTAAAAAATCAGGCATCCATTTTATTGTAGATACCTAACTATCTAATTTGTGCATGGAAATATGGGGGCTGCACTTGCAAATTTAGTGAGAGCACAAGGTTAGGCGATAAATGAAAATACGGTCTTATGAGCAATTGATATTCCTCAAGCCTTGAATGATGCTTGTTTTCAGAAACTGCCAACATTAGGAGCCATGATAATTTAATCATATCTCTCCCCAGAATCGAAAGAACATTTTTCTATAGCTAATTTTCTTAATTTTAAATTAATTTGGGTTACATCACATCAGTTTTATAGAGTGTTAAAAAGCCCTCATATTCACACAGTGCTAAAATGCTGTGCAAAAGTATCCAATTTCAGAGGGGGCGAGAACCCCTGAACTATAAAGTAAAAATGCCCAAAGAATTTGCCAGCTTCTAGTGATGACAGCTTTGCTGTCTCTCAAACTTGGTATTTCGTATGCTCATTACCTACTTGATACTTTGCTATGTAATAATCCTCCATAAGCATCTTTGATCAAAAGCATCCAAATGTTTGTTTTTCCTTCTAACTCTGCCAAGTTTCAGGTTTCTTAGATGAGAGATTTTATAATGAGCATTATATACTTGATCTTCACAGACAGGCATCTTCACAGACAGGCTTAAATGTCATTCTCTACTATGGGCAAAGCATGTTGAAATCTCTAATAAACATTTCATATCCCAACAATATGCACATTCATAAGTTAATCATCTAGTATACCTTTAGACTGAACATAACTGTAATTCAGAACATGGTGAAGCAGTTATGGATAGTAGGGGAAATTTACCCATTTTAATGGAATTAAGTACATTAACTATGATCACTCCTCCAGCTGATTTTCATCGAGCGTAGATAGAAGTCAAGAGCTTTGTCTTTATCCTATTTACAGAGTTTTAGGTCAGTAGCTAGATTTCATACAAAATCTTGTAGCATAGCTAAAAAAGTAGCTATCAGGTATTCAAAGTAGCGTGTAGTCAGCACTGATATTTTCATCAATTCCACTTTAATGGGAAAGATGCTTAGATACTATCAGCCACTCAGGGGCAGATTTTCAAAGGTTTCTAGGAATCTAAAAATACAAATAGGTGCCTAGTGATATTTTCCAAAGTGTCTAATTCCCATGGGAGTTAGGCATCTCTAGGCACCTAAATACCTTTAAAAATCTCACCCTAAGATGCAAACAGGAAGGGTGCCAATAAACAATGCTAAATAGGAAGACAAAAAGAGAATCCAGCAGTTTCCATCTCTTATTTGTCTTCATTCTATCCTAAATAATCCTCATTTTCTAAATCTCTCCCCCATGCGGAGGTCTTTCCATGCCTTATTATTATTGTTGGTGTCCTTCTCAGCATCTTTTACATTTATGCTATGTCAGTTTTGAGACAGTGACCCGACCTGAACACAGTACTCATCCATTTATATATTGGCATTGTAATATTTTCAGTATTACTCTCTATCCTTGTTGTGATACAAGCAAGTTTTTTCTTTGTTTGCTTATCACTGCTGCACACTAATATTAAGTAGATTTTTTTCCTGAGCTACAAGGCAGTTGAAGTAGATCTCTTTCCTGAATAGCAACAAATACTTTAGAAATAGAACTATTTTTTCAGCAATTTATTCACTTTCACCGTCACATATAAATGGCCACCCTAATCTGCTAAGAAGGATAGACCTGTGTTACTACAAAGGTCAAATTAGCTGTACAAACTACATTAGGCCCAACATATTGAAATATATTTTTTTAGAAAAACTCAGTTCAGATGCAGCATCTGTTTTGTATAAGTTCTGGCTCTTTACCCATTTCCCTAGCTGGGTTGACTGATGCACGAGTCAGTCAAGTGATTTGACCAAGGTCACACAGTGAGTCAATGGCTTTAGATTCCAGGATCCTGCTGGAAGATAATTTGCTTTAATCATTAGACAACACGTTCTGCCACTGTATATATACATTCAATGAGAACATACTCTGAAGGATGCGCATGTGTCGCATTGAGGGATGTAAATATACGGTTCTTCCAGAGATGCTGATGGTTGGTTGGCTATTGATTATTTTGCTCAATTTTTGATTATTAAAAATGTATCATTCTTGTATAGGCTGGCACTTTGTGATGAAGGAATTTAATGTCTGTGTGATGTGCTAGCAATTTTTGGTTCTCCTTTGTTGTGCACACACAAAAATGTGTCAAACTAATGGCAACCAGTTACTTGAATCATGGTCTCTGCAAAGAATTTGGGAGGTGCTAGCAGAGCCTCTGGGCACAAGTTGCCTGACAGGGATGCATGACGGGGAACAAAGCAAGGGCTGAAGAGCTGCTAGAGGAACAAAGGTTAAGGCAACTACTGGCAGGGGATCTCCAGCAAAGCAAGAAGATCTTCCTCTGAGCAAAGGAAGATGAGTGCTGAGTAATCCAGCCTCAGAGTCCTGAGAGATGGGAGTGCTTTCAAACGTTGCAGACACACACTCCAAGTGCTTGTCTACACAGTGGGGTAATGCTTTGTGGTGTGACTTCCAAAGCACACTAAATATGTTGTAGACCCTGCTGGCATACACTAATGGTTCCTTAGTGCATTTTATGCACTAGGGAACTTTTAGGTCTACCGGCAGGGTCTACACGGACCAATTAATGCAAAACACACTAGTGCGCTTTAAAAAGCACACCCAGTAGTGAGCATTACCCCACTGTGTAGACAAGCCCTGATTCTATTCTGAAAACAGAAGACTCACTAGCAAGTGCCTCTGCTGCCCAATCTCTCCCTCTGTTCTTTTCTCTTCCTTTTCTTCAATTCTGAGCTAAGAAGGGATGAAAGAGGAGAAATTAGAAACAAGCAGGTGGGCCTGAAACACAGGTTCCATTCTTCCCAGAGCAGGATGCAAAGAAAATCTGGAGAGAAGTGAGCCAACTGGGGCCTTCTATATAAGGCTTGATTGAAATATTCTTTGCTTTGCTTCCCAGTAGGTGGCATCTTTGCGGTCTCTATTGGTAGAGAGAGAAAAGAGGGATGGTCGACAAAAACACGTTGAGGCAGATTTTCAAAAGTCCTCATCACCACAACTGGGCCCATATTTTCCAGGGGAGCTACTGGGTGCTGAACAGTTTTAAAAATTTGGCCACTTTGTTTAGGTGTCTAAATGGGAGCTGCTGGCTGAAGGACATTTAAACACCAAAAATGCTATTTTCAAATGTTGATTTGTTATGGAGTTAAAATATATCATTTTTGATGAGTAATGAAGTATTTACAATTAAAAATAGAAACAACCACAATATTTCAGAGTTATTTTTATTAAAAAATCATCTACTAATGGGATGTTTGCCACATTTGGTTGATGTTTTTAAGTGAAAAAAGTCATACAAATTCAGAACATTTTTCTGCCCATTTTTATAAAGCAATTGGTTAGTTCTATGCAGCTATATTCCTTAAAATGCTGTGTGTGTAGGTCTTTAAAGTGCCATGCACCATAGATCCTTGTGTACACGAGATATTTCATTGTTATTCCTACGTGAATATTTCACTGCTTTGGCATTTACGTGTGAAATTCAAAAGCAGGAGGATGGGGGAGGAAGGACTTCAATAGCATTTTTGCATGATAAAAAAAGACTACAGAATTTAACCCAAAATAAGGAAAGCACATATATTTCCAATAAAATAGGTCATGCTGTTCAGACCATTTTTTTATTAAGAAAGGAAAAAGAAGACAGTATCTGGAATTAAAAGCAAGTTTGTTGAATTTGCCAAGAAATTTAGGTCCAATTTTTCAGCAAGCGTCTGTTAAAGCACCTGCAAATTTTGTGGACCCAGTCGTTGGCATGTATGGACACCCACATCTGAGTGCAAATCAGGGAAGTGAGCACCAAACTATACAATTTATAGTTGTGATATGTGACTGATTTAACATCACAATAAAGGCCTGCAGATAACTTGTGAACAAGAAGTTCCATCAATAAAGGATGCAACAAAGCATCATCTGCATGAGACAGAATTTGGCCCAGTTATCTGCTCTCCAATACATGCATGCATCCCTGTGGTGTCCTTCCTTTGAGACAGATTCCGGAAAGGTGGTTCTGCTCTAAAAAACAGCTCATATGGAATCTCACAAGGCTTAGTCCCATTCTTAGTTTTTATTTAACATCCATATTAAACAGGTTGGGGAGATTTTAACATGTTGTGTACCATTAACAGAGCCGTCATTAATTTAACTTCCATTTCCACTAGCTTTTGTGGAAAGGGAGGAGCACACGGAGGTGGCACAGAGAGCCAATGACAATGACACTGGAGGTAGGAGACTCCCAGCATGCACATCCTGACAGTTACTATTGATGCTCGCATAGATCATGGGGATCCTTAGGTTTTGCAGATCCCACCCTCTCCACAGGGAGAGGAGAATGCAGAGGAATTTCCATTAGAAGATCTTCACAAGGTTTCCAGGGGAATTTTTTCCTCCTCCCATAGATTTTTCCATGACAGAAGAACATCTGGCCCTATGCGATCCTTCCTCACTAGATGTGCTATTACAAAGTTTTCCAAGCTTTAATTCTTCTATCCTTTTCCATTATGCACAGCAGAAAGAAATGATGGACCCCTAATGTCAAGCAGAGGGAAATACTGCATTATTCTGGCAGCAATAGCCTATGCCTTGGCAGACTAGTTAACACTGTTAGAGCTTTTGAGTTGCCTATAACTTGTGTCATGTGTTTTAAGTTGATTAGCCTCCTGGGTTGCTTTGGCTTCTGAGACAAGATTTTATTTCGACAACATGCTGAGGGTACAGCTGTCTAGGCAAGAGTTATTTGCAAGTGATAAAACTCTTAACTTACTTCTCTCCCAGTATTCCTCTAAATGAAGTATAGCTGGAGCCTGTAGCTTTTGTTTAGCTATAAACATTACATTTGCTTAGAAGCTTTTCAGGGCAGTGACCTTGTCTGTAGAATGCCTAGTATGCTTTGGGTGCTACATAAAACAATAATGATATAAACACCACACAAGCTGTGTAACTTTTGCAAATGCAAATGCACATTAGCGTTGTGGGATAGTTAGTGCAGTAGGCCGGTGTTCTGACATCCGCTGGACCCCCAGAATTCAGTCATCTTTCAATGGCATGTGGCACTGTATTTGCTGGTCTCTGTGTAGTCCTTGTTATTTCAACCATCACAAAACCACTGCATAATCCACTCTGCTCAAGACTGACCAGGGCATGGAAGAGCAAGGAGGAAAGAGATTTGGGTTTCAGGATTGGCAAAAGCTTCTTATGATGTCTTGAGTGAGTGACATAGGGTCATATTTTTAAAAGTGGACTGTCACTTCAATTTTTGGATGCCAAATTTTAGATAATGCATCTCAAATGGGGCACCCAAAAACTGAGACACTCCAAATTAGTGGACACTTCAGAACATGTTGGCTTTAACCTTCCTGTGCCTCTATGTATTCATCTGTAAAATGGAGATGACACCAATCTACTTGGTAGGGTTATTGTGAGGAAGTATCATTATTGCAGTTGGGCTCAATTTTCTATCTGTGCTCAAAAGTAGAGTTTAAATCTGGTTCTGGGCCCTAACTTCCCCGAAGTCTGGAAAGAAGGATGAGGGGAAGGGGATTATATCTGGTGGGTTTAGTTATGGTCAGTCCCTAAGCAAGGACAGGATGCTAAAGACTGCAAGCACAGGAGTGTTCCAAATCAGGAGTAAGGTGCATTGAGAGTGCCACATTTTTGCCAGTTTTGCTAGTTTCTCACACTTTTTTGATGTAGGTTAAAACACGGCCCATTTATCATTACTGATAGTTTCATCTTGACTGTCTCAACTCTGGGCTCAGGAATCAAAAAGACATGCAAACAACTTCTTATGAAATGGCAGAATTGTTTAGAACTGAAATCCTTTCCTTTAGATGTGAGCTGTGTGACATTCAGGATCTTCAGCTGGCATAAAAGTGTGTCTCTCTTAGCTTAGCTGAAGCTATGCCAATTTACACCAGCTGAGGATCTGGCCTGTGGTTCAGAAGATTTGAGTGAAAACGTGTTTTGCCATTCCAGTTCTTGTAGGATTGTGTCTCGAAAGACTCAACGCAAAATTCAGCCAAAACCTCAGCTTCGTATGGTTTCCACTTGAAAACATAAGCTAGTCCAGTATATGGGTTCTCTTTTTAAATGTTATTTGTAATATACAGAACAACTACATCTAACAGTAGTACATACCCTATAGAAACCTTTCTAACAACAGCCTTATGCTGTGTAAAGTTTTATGTTTGCCAAGTTAAAGGTCTTATTGCTTTGTCTAAATATACTGCATTCCCAAGGCTAGTACCGCTTCCCAATATATATCTGTCAATTAGGAAGGTACCTGTGTAATTAATCTATGTGCTTGCACACAAGATATATACTTCCCCAACCCTTCCCCTCTCACATACACACAGGGAGTCAGGCCTATAAACCTGGTTCTTCGGCTTAAAAAAGGCTTGAGCTAGAGGAATGAGAAAACTCTTACCTGGTAATTTTTCTTTCTATTAGCAGCTTCCATCTCTAACAGATCAGTGCCTCCTACCTACAGTATTTGGAAGTAGCCCAATGTTGTTGCTGAAGGCTCCTGGACTAAGCCCCCTGAGCTCAGGCCACCAGAAGAGGTCTTCCAAAGCTGTAGAAACTCTCCAGCAACTGATTAGTAGCATTAAGACAACCACTTGATGTAATATATTAATTAACCTTACAACAATTATATAGCCAAGTCTCCTTTTTGAGAAAAATTTCAATTTGTATTCTGGTAATTTGCCAGACTACCAGGGTGGGTTGAATAAGGAGAGAAGCTGCTAACAGAAAGCAAATCATCAGGCAAGAAATTTCTCATTCTATTGCACAGCTTCTCTCCTCATTCATTAGTCACGGGAAGTAGTGAGCAGCGCATCACAGAAGTAGGGGGGAAAGGATAAGCAGAGTTTTAATTATTACTATTGTAATAATAGGCAGGAATAGATGTTCACCCACATATAAAGCAAGAGCTTTGTAAACTAACGGGTTATGCAGGAACCAACGCATTAACACGTTTCTACAAAGGACTTTTTTTTTTTTTTGGCAGAGGATTGGAAACTCACTTTTGCAAATTATCCTCGGATAAGGCTTAGACACTTTTTTCCCAGTGTCACTAAGGACTTTTGTGAATGGCTTCCCAGATGCCTCGCATGCCAACTGGTGCAGGATTTTAAACTCTAACACCTTGCATTTTGGATGGAATGAGATGAACAGGGTACAACTGCCATGTGTAGTCCATATACTTGACATACATTTTTAGAGCAACAGGAACGCAGAAGAGTGCGAAGAGTTAGAACAAAGTGATGGGGGGAACTATTTCCCAGGAATTTGTTGTTAATAGCAACCAATGGATTGCTATGCTGGCTTTGATAGTGAGGGTTGAGGCCTCTCTGATACCAATTTCTCTAATGTTTCCACCGCTTCTCACCTGTAAATGTGGATGCCCTAGGTATCTGTTTAGGACAATTGATTGCTGTTCATGGGGTGTAACATGGATTCCTTGTAGTCACCAAGTTAGAAGCTGTTGCTCATCACAAATCACATCAAGGACCTGACCAGGAGAGAAGAGAATCTGAGATATATCACTCCAAGCAAGTATCATACCCAGAGACAATGAGCTACTTGTTTGCCACCACATGGACTTCCCTGCGTATATGAGAAAACCTTGGGTCTGAATGGCTGTAGCTGAGACATTGAAGTTGCTGTTCACTCTGTTCTATGTGGTCTTTGGGAAGGAAATCACCTTCTGAAGGTCTGACTGTCTTTCACTGGTGGAGCTACTGCTGCACCAACCTTAGGCTCCGAAAACATGTGAGATTTCTTTTGTTTTTCTATAACATTTTAGTTTAGCAGTTGGTTTTAATTCAAAACCTCTATATTAATGCTTGAATGGGAAAATATTTTATTAATATTAATGAGTACCATGCAAGTCACTGGCATTCTGTCCTGGAAAATCCTTCAGATTGTTTTGGTTGGTGTTTTTTCTAGGTGGGGGAAGGGGGTGACGTGTGCCTTATGCTTTAACATGTAGCCAGCCTGTGGAGCGTGCTGAGCCCCTTTCCCTGACTGAGCAGGGTTTATGGCTGATGATCAGAAGGCACAATTCCCATTCTGCTGCTGCCTGAAATACGAGCCCCTTTCCCTGGCAGAACAAGGAGCCATGGGCTCAAAGCCACACAGGCACAATTTCCATTACACTGCAAATGGAGGCAGTGCTGCACTTGTAGAACTGGCTTCTCTGCATGCCCAGACATGCTGCGAGGTGGGAGAAGATGCAGAGCTTTTGTGCAGGAGAAAAACCCCAGCAAACAGTACTGTGGGGGAGAGGCAAAAGAAAAGTGGGTTAACTCCTGATATTCACCCCTTTATTATTTATATTATCTTACGACCTAGGAGCCCCAGTCACGGACCAGGACCCCACTGATCTAGGTTCTGTACAAACACAGAACAGAAAGACATTCTCTGTCCTCAAAAGCTTCCAATTTGTGTATAATAGGAGACACAACAGATGGAGAGAGACAGGGAGACACAAGGAAACCATAAGACAATATGAACAGCGGTGGTCTCAGCACGAGTCCAGCAGACCAGCCATGTCAAGTTGTTCGTGAACAATAATAATTGCTGCCTTGTAAAGAAGATGTTTGCTTTTGCCTTTTTGGGACTTAGAGTCTCTAAGGTTTGCAAGACTTACCCCTGAGCATCACAAGAGTCCCCAGATTCACAGTGGGAGGAAGGTGAGCTGTGTTGGCGCCTGCTTCTTTTCCCCAGGAAGCTTAGAACTATTTCAACATCTGGGGGCAGCCTTTGGATCCTTTCAGGGTTTGGTTTCCCCCACTCCAGTCTGGGTCTGTTATGGGCCATACTCCTTTCAGTGGCCAGATGGAGTCTTCTTCATCCTTAGACTTTCTCCCTGAAATGCTCAGAAGATCCTAATCAGGCATTTTTGGCATTGGAAGAGAGAACAGGAGACCCAACATACCAGTTCAATTCTGGGCCCTTTGCCCTGGCAGAGAAAGGGTTACTGGCTATGAAAATGCAGGGCATAATTCCTCCTCTGTAGAGCCT
Source organism: Emys orbicularis (assembly GCF_028017835.1). Lineage (NCBI taxonomy): Eukaryota > Metazoa > Chordata > Testudines > Emydidae > Emys > Emys orbicularis. The sequence goes on from NC_088691.1 coordinate 89,221,486, forward strand.
GTAAATGCTGCCTCACATAGGGAACTGTGCTTAGATTTAGCCCAGGCCTTGTGGGACAGCTCTGTCATTTCTGAGGGGGGAGGGACACTGCAGCGATGGATCCAAGTGGTTGAAACCACCATGCTTAAGGTGATCAGATAGCAAATGTGAAAAATCAAGACAGGTAGTAATAGGCATCTTTATAAGATAAAGCCCCGAATATCGGGACTGTCCCTATACAATTGGGACATCATTAATCATGCTGACAAATACCCAATCTAGGAGAAGAGGAGAACAGATTATAAATCTCTGTTGCACAACAAGAACAACACAAATAAAGTTATGAAATGAAATGGTCAGGAGAAACTCAAGTGCATACTTCCACCAAAGCCAGAGGCAGAAAAATCTGGTGGCCACAGTGGAAGGGCAAGGCTTAGTCCTGGAGCCCCCACTAATGAGACTGGACTGCCTCCCAATTCCATGGGTGTGTGAGGCACCCAAAACTGTGAGCCACCTTGTTACCCCCTATATGCATTGTAGGAGTTTTGGCTCTGCCTGGTTGAATGTCAGCTCCTCAGCATCATCAGCCTTTCAGCCACTCAAGCATTCTCCTCTAGGCTATTGCAGCCCTGTCTCTGCATTGCAGGCTAACAATAGGTGCACCCCAGTCCCTTTGAAGAATTCCCCTGTGAGATCCAGCCCCTAACACTGGCTACTCCCAGAAATTCCAAATACTCTGAACCCAAAGGAGCAATGTACCTCCGTTTTATCATAAACCACCATTCCTGTAAACCACACAGCAGTTGTGAGCACTTATAATGAAAGAAAAATAGATTGATATAAGAAAGGATGGGATTGAACCAGAGAGTGATGAAAACAAATGATTATAGTATACAACAAAATCATAAAATGTGAACTTAGAGCTACATTTATTAATAGTTACTTTTCCTGTCTCATAAAGTAGGTTTCCACCCCCAAATTCAGTCCATTGCAGAACTGGCTGGTATCAGAAAAACCAGGAGGATCCAAATGTTCATGAAACACCTCTGCTTCACCAGTGGGTTTCCCCTCAGTGAATGGATATAGACTGCTTCTCCCTCCTCTGTATTATACTGAAAACAGCCTTTTGTTTCTATTCACAGATAGGGCAAACTCCTGTCTTCTTATAAAGTTCCTTTTTTTACCTTCAAGTGGTTTTAGTCGTTTGCAGTTGCCTCTGATGGTTTTCCATTGGAAGTCTTAGTATTGCTCAAGGCTAAACAATGGATCTTTGCATTGCATTGCTGGCCAAATGGGCCAACACCAAGACACATTATCTCCTGGTGGCTAATTTTTACTCCAATTCCAGAAAGCATACTTTCAATATAAATATATTATTCCTTAAGTATTATCATTATATACATCTTGGAATGATTATGAATCTTGACAAGTTACGAGTTTCCTATAGATACATTACATGTTACCTGTAAGATATGCATTTGGTGTAATGAGTTTTTAGGTCTGACGTGAGAGTTGTTTGCAAAGAATAGGGGATCCTTTGCCCAAGGAGGTCTCTCTGTCACAGGGGCATTGACCCAATAGTGATAAATGAACAGAGAAGTTATGCAACAGAAAACTAGATCATTGGTGATAGAAGTAATAGAAGTCTTTTCTCCTCTTTGTGGGAAACATCTCACATTAACAAATAATTGCACCTGGTGGTATCTAGATGGTTAGTTGTTATGATAAAAGTGGATTGACATCAACCTGGAGTAACTATGTATTTTGATACTCATTTGATAGCCATGACCAGTAATGCCACAAGGAGACTTAGAAGATTTATAAAGTTTCAATATTAAACACAGTCCAGATAGATCTTGTAAATGTAGCACTAAAAAGGCACTGAGATATTAAAAGGCTGTCCTATTAAGATTGTATTGAGTAAAATCATCATAAGCTTTCCAAAAATTATAATGCTGAATATATTCAGATAGAAAAAATGCATGCAAATTATGCTCTGGGAAAGTTATTTTGACTTTTAAAACAGACCCATTTCATACAGCATATGAAATGTAAGTTGGTGATGCTTATCTGAGACAGTTAAGAGAAGTTAATTTGCACTGCAGAATGGAATTGCATACACTATGCAGGGTTGCCTTTTGAAGTCTTGTAACTTATAAATGTCTTAAATTGTCAAAGATATTGCATGTTGCCAGTGTAGTACAGAAAATGAAGTGCAATGAGGACATTTGTCTATTAGTTTTTGATGAAGTTAACAGTATTTGAAATGGTAAACTCCTCAGGACAGTGACCTTCTCTTTCTGCGTGAGGGCTTGTACAGCATCATGTTCACTATTAGCACTCTGAAATAACAATAATATAGGTTTTTCAAAATTAGGCAGTCTTAATAAAAATACTTAACTGCTGAGATGACCTAAAAAGTCACTGGTAGAGTTAAGGCTTACTCTGCAACTAGAAAATAACGAAGGTTACCATTTAACATTTTCTCTGGTTACACAGATACATTTCTTGACATTGGTTGCTATCTTGATTCCAATGCAACCTAGCTAATGGTTTGCTGATTTAGCTAGCTTTTTTGAGTACCAAGGACATTTCACATAATTAGCAAGTCCTGGCAATTATCTAAAGGATCTCTTTGTAATTATGGTTGTTAAAGGCCATACTATAAAAACACACCATACCACAGCTGCAGATGTCACTGCCTATAGCTGTATTGCTTTCCCCATAAATAGAGCAATTCCTAATTTTATTTGCACTTTAAGTATATTTATAAGTTAACAATGTGCCTACATATTTGGTATGGGGTGAGAAAACAATCGCGTAGCGAGAAGGCAACGTAAGGAGAAGTCCACTAATTAGCTTACTTAATCTCTACATCAAAATAGAAGTTTTCACATCCCGTCAGGATGGAAATTGGGTTTTCTGGCAAAAAGGTGCAAGTTCTGCAATTTCCAAAACATTCAACAGAAAGTGCCTTGAAAAACTGAATTGGCGCAAACTGGCCATTACTTAGAATTGTGTCCACCCAGTTAGTTTCCCCACTCTTGGCAATACAACAGGAATGGGAGGCAGGGCTGAGAGACGAATTTATACTAGACCAGGGGTCGGCAACCTTTCAGAAGTGGTGTGCCGAGTCTTCATTTATTCACTCTAATTTAAGGTTTTGCGTGCCAGTAATACATTTTAACCTTTTTAGAAGGTTTCTTTCTAGAAGTTTATAATATATAACTAAACTATTGTTGCATTTAAAGTAAATAAGGTTTTTAAAATGTTTAAGAAGCTTCATTTAAAATTAAATTAAAATGCAGAGCCCCCCGGACTGGTGGCCAGGACCCGGGCAGTGTGAGTGCCACTGAAAATCAGCTCATGTGCCGCCTTCAGCACACGTCCATAGGTTGCCTACCCCTGTACTAGACATCTCTTGTTAATTCTGCCATATTTTTGGCAATAAGTACACCATACAAGGTGTAGTATCCACCTGCCCACACCTAGGGTAAGCATTTTATTCCTTGTGCATGCTGTTTAGTCTAGAGTACTAGGTGAGAGAAATTCTTCTTCCATTACATCACAGGAGGACTACAAAGGCTCTCCTTCCCCCACATTCCAGCCCCTCTTGCCTGGTGAGTCACTTAGCTACTCTGACTTCAGTGACTTCCTGGCACTGTTATGTGCTCTGACTTAGGAGTTTGATGCCAAGACAGGCAATAGCCCAAGTGGGCAAAAACAACCCTAACTGATGATGAAATATCTCATTCCTTATTGAATTACTTTAGAACAAGTAGTGAAATATCATACCTAGTCAACGTGGTGGGGTTGCCAGCTTTCCACCGGTGGTTTCTGAATGGTTTAAGATTGCATTTCTGTTATATATTCTTACAGTAAGGTAGACACCAGCTGATTATGGCTGGCACAAAATAGTTACTCTAAGCTGGATCATATTTTGGACAATTGCCTTATTTGTAAATCTGGCTGGAAATCCATGAGTCTGGATTTATATTTGGATCCATGAGCCAGAGTTTATATTTGTTTAAGAGTTCTAAACATTGGAAGTCATCTACTTGAGCTGCAACACAGTAATAAGGAGGAGTAAATAAGGGGAGCTGTTAGAGCACCAAAAATCTTTGCCACTGAGCTGCAAGGTGTGTTCAACCCTATCCAGATGAATGGATTTTCTGCATAAAAGTAAATGTATACATAGGCCAAGATGCAAGGACTAGCACAGCTGCTGTGGTTACTGTTGTCCATTAAAAGTAATGCAAAGTATATTACATTTATTATAGTGCCTTTGATGCAAATGAATTGCAAAGCATTTAACAAACTAGAGGCAATGATATGACTAAAAAACCTACACTTATGTGGCTTTGCTTGGGTTTTTTTTTACAGTAGACAATACATGAAACTTGGTTATTAAAACCAAAATTCCAAACCTAACAAGGGATTATTAGCGAGGAGAACTTCCACTGGTGTCAGTGAGAGCAAAATTAGGCTAACCCTGTGTGCTTTTGAAAATCTCACCCTTAAAGTTAAGCTGTTTGTGTAACTTGTGCCTGTAACAGGGTGGACCCTTTAAAGGTTTATGTGCGGGGGGAGGGAGGGAGAGCAGGAACAGCAGTCTGGAAGGGCACTCAGTAGGCAGATGCTGGGGATCATTTTGCCCCATCTGAACAGCATTTAGTGATTGGGGCTGATCATTCCCAGCCAGGTGATAGAAAGGCGAGTACCAGCTCTATGAGAGCAAAGGAGGACTAGAAAAGTACTTTCTTGTAGCAGAAGGCTATGAGGGGACCAGAAAGCCCTATGGAGCCCCTAACCTGGGGGGAAGGTCCAGAGCACTAAGTTTTTGGAGGCCTGAGGAACCCACAATTTTAATTGAAGCAGTGGGAGCAAGAAACTGAACTGCTTTTAAGGCTTGCTCAGTGTATGAAGGGGATGGTATGATGAGGCTGCCTACAATGGTATATTGTCAATCTGCAACTACTAGTAGCAAATATCTCTAATGGCCAGAGATGGGACACTAGATAGGGAGGGCTCTGAGTTCCTACAGTGAATTATTTTCCCAGGTATCTGGCTGGTGGATCTTGCCCACATGTTCAGGGTTTAACTGATCGCTAAAGCTACAATTTTGTCACAGAGGTCGTGGAAGTCATGGAATCTGTGACTTCCAAAAATCTCTGTGACTTCAGCCCTGGCGGCTGGGAGCTTCAGGGTCCTATCACCTCCTGCAGTGTCAGGGAGCTGTGAGGTACCCCCGCCGCCTAAGGCAGTGGGGCCACCAAGCTCTGAGCTGCCACGGGCAGCGGGGGTACCCTGCAGCTTCCCGATGCTGCAGATAACAGGGGTACCCCTGCAGCTCCCCATCCCTGTGGGGGGCAGGAGGTCGCCTGCAGTCCCTGGCTGCCACAGCAGCAGGGGGACCCCAGCAGCTCACCGCCACCATGGGTGGCAGGGAGACCCCACTAGTTCACTGCCACCATGGGGGGCAGGAGGACCCTGCGGCTCCAAGCCATTGGTGGAGGGAGACCCTGGAACTCTGAGCCCCCACGGGTGGTGGGGACCCTGGAACTCCCAGCCACTCCACAGCTGCCCAGTCCCTTCCCATTTTATCATGGATGTTTTTAGTAAAAGTCAGGGACAGGTCATGGGCGTCAGTGAATTTTTCTTTATTGCCCATGACCTGTCCGTGATTTTTACTAAAAATATCCATGACAAAATCTTAGCCTTACTGAGGCCATATTTGTGGTTGGGAAGGAATTTTCTCCCAGGTCAGATTGGCAGAGACCTGGGTGGGGGTGGGGGGTTGCCTTCCTCTGCAGCATGGGTCACTTGCTATTATGAACTAGAGTAAATGGTGGATTATCTGTAAATAGAAGTCTTTAAATCATGATTTGAGGAATTATGGGTCTAATTTCAGCAGGGCCGGCTCCAGGCACCAGCTTAACAAGCAGGTCGTTGGGGCGGCCAAGGGAGAGGGGCGGCACCTGCGGCAATTCGGGGGCGGCAGGTCCCTCACTCCCTCTAGGAGCGAAGGACCTGCTGCTGAACTGCCGCCGCCGATCGCGGCTTTTTTTTTTTTTTCTTTTTTTCCCAATTGCAACGTACATGATGGTCCCTTCTGGCCTTAAAGTCTCTGAGTCTATGAGACTGGTGCTTTTATTATTGTTTCAGTTTATTTTCTTTTTATGTTAAAGAATAAACAAAGCTCTGAAGAAAGGGCTACAGAGGGAACTGGGAGTGACCAATTGTTTATCCCAGGTTGGTGATCAGATCCACCAGTCTACAGTACTAAAAAGAAGTCCTGGATGTGTTTGCTGCTCAACTCACTCAGAAGCAGGTGATCAGACTTTGCTCAAAATCCACCCCAACAAAAAGCATCTTTAGCCTGAAACCAAGTTTGGAAAAGTTTCTGCTCAAAGAAAGATTTTTTTTAAAAAAAAGTTAGGACTGAGTGAAAACAAGGGATAATAATGAATTGAGTTCCACGCATAACTGTAGCTGTTGTTACCATGAAAACCTAATCCTTCATCATTTCTTCTGTCTTTAAGTTGGATCCTGAGCCGAAGGCCAATCCCCTCACCCTCTCAGCTTATCTCGTTCCTAGGAATGGCACTGCTGCTTTCATAATACTGCAGCCAGCCCACAGAGTAATTGAAAGTTGGCTCAATATGAATTCCTCACCAAAATACTTTTGCCTTCTCTATCAAGTTGTCAATCAAAGTGATATTTGAATGTCTTGTCTTTAAGAGCTAGAAATACACAGACACTCTCTAGTTCTTATTTTGGTGTTCTTTGTCTCTTTTTTGGCTTGTTCAGAAAATGAGATTACATACCACGTACCTTTCCCATTTACAAGTCTGTTGATAGCTCATCAGATAAGAGACATTTTTAACTGGATGAGAAAAAATGTGGAATGTCTTCACTGGCTACTGCAAGCCAGCAATAGTAGCAAATATCAGTTTTCTAGGCTACCATGTGGTGTCCCCACCTTTGTTTTCTTTACCACAATGTAGGTCGCACTGTTGAAGGCTCTTTATTACTCAATGACAACACAGAGAGAGAGAGAGTCACATTTCTGGTAACACAGCCAGAGACCAATGCTAAAAAAAATGGAGGGTGAAATCATGGCCCCAATGACATCAGTGATGCCTGGATTTCAGAGAGCAGTTACAAAACCTTTTAGACACAGTGAACTTTGGATATTGGCTGGAGCCATCTTTGCAGAGACTTTCCTAAACTTGGACTTTCTGGTCCCACTTCTCAGGTCTCTGGCTTTTTAGGTGAATACTGAGGGGAGGGAGGTCAGGGCCAGTGACTGATTCCCTTCCCCTCTTTCCACAGCCAACCAATCAGTGCAATCAGGAGCGCTGCCAGCTTTGCTGCCGCCCTAGGCGGCGGAAGGTCCAGCCCCAAAATGCCACCCCCCACAGAGGCAGCGGAAGGTCCCGCCGCTGAAATACCACCGCGGTCGCCGCCCGCCAAATTGTAGCGCCCTAGGCGACCGCCTAGGTCTCCTAATGGGTTGCACCGGCCCTAAGTACAATCAGTTGCATCTGGTCTTTAACTGGAGTGTAAGCCATGTGGGGTCAGGGGCTATTCTCCCTATATATTGTATTGCCTATCACAATAGGGCTCAACCCTGATTGGGACTTTTGAGCATTACTGTAATATAAACAACAATAAAAGAAAAAGGACATTCAGCTCAGCCAATAGAGAAATAATCCAGGAAAGGTTAATGGCTGGAATTAAAGAGAACAGATAATTACTGTAACTGTTTTGCCTATTTCATAAAAAGTGCTCCTTTGGTCTTGCTAATATGTAGCTATGGTTTTAACTGTGATAATAAAAGTTACATTTTATAGCAGTTAAGTCAAATGAACGCAAGCAATACTGAGAACAGCAACTGTATGTCAGGCAATATGTGACAGCTTTAATTAATATTTTAACAGTAAATCTAAATGAATCTAGCAAATTCCAACAGAAAAAAATGAACTATAATAAAATATATTTAAGCATATAGCAAACTATGATGGCAAACAACATAAGGAAATTATGAAACTGCATTAAGTTTTGCATGGATCACTTTATTAATAGTCCCATAACATTACAAGTTTTTACAGTGTTCATGCAGAATCACATTTAATTACCTTTTGTCAGTCTCTGGGGGTTAGTTAGCACTGATGTGTCAATGTTACATCAATAAAATATGCAGCTGTGTCAGGGCCAGGTACACGAGTCCAACTGACTGGGTGGCACTTATATGCCATGTGAAAGCAAGTACTTCCACCATTACCAGACTGGTATGTTTTAGATCCTGGAAACATCACCTAGAACTGTCAGCAGTAATGTCACACAGACTAATCAGATATGGGCAGTGCTGTGAAGCCTATCTAATAATACCTTGTTGGAATATGGGGGTAAGGGTGAAGTAATTCCAGGAGTTTGCATCATTTAAAATGATGGCAGCAAATAATTCAGTATTACTACAAGGAAGGAGCCACTATCTCTTCACCATTTTCTGAATTTTTGAAATCTAAGCCCCTTTTCAGGGAAATAAAAACAATCACACCCCATTCTCTGACCCCCGCTGTTAACGACTTACCCTTCTTAATTTATACATCTTCCACATCCCCTCTATTTTTGGCGAGCCCTTCATGCTCTCTCCACAGGACGGCACACTCCACATTTTAAGAAAAAGCAGAGTCCTGGGAATCGAGATATGTGGGTTGCATTCCATGTTCTGCCACTGACTTCTCTGTATGGCCTTTGGCAAGAAACTAACCTCTTCTTACCTCAGTTTCCTCATCAGTAAAATGGGAACAACTTAACTCAACAGGGGAATGGTGGTGTCATTTTAGGCCACTGGCAAAGCTGCTAGCTACAGACAAAAAGACACAAAAATGAGCAGCACTAACAACTACTGAATAAAAGGAGCCCAGCTAAGAAGCACAGTTTTCATCAAAACACATCAAAAACCATGCTTTAATTTTGTTTCCTAACCCTTCCCTTCCAAAACTTCCCACTCGATTCACAGGAACCAGAAGCAACCTCCTAGTTCCAATACAGCTGCTTGGCATTTAACCCTTCACTTCCATGCCGACTCCTCAGCTGAAAACATAGTTAACCCTCAAGTGTTTTAGCTAATGGCTGACACTAACAAGAAATCAAGCACACTGCTAGCTGTCAGAGGAACACAGATTCCGGTGCAAGGTGAGCAAGACATTTCACTTCAGCAAGAGCATAAGAAGTGATCATGTCCACACAGCTATACCTGAGTGGCTTGCAGCCTTGGGGATTGATGTGACTGGCAATCAATACAGAGAACAAATCAAGTGGCTCAAGACTGACTACTGCAAAGCCAAAGATGCTAATGGCACCTCTGGGAAGTCTTCTTCTTCCTACCTCCTTTACAAGTAATTCCACCAGGTTCAGAGAACTTCAGCAAGCATTGAACCCCCATGGTAGACCATGACAATCTGCTGAGCAGAGATGGCACCCTAATAACCCCCCAATCACAGGCATTTCCGGAGGAGAGCCAGCAGTTGCCAGGCAAAGGACAAGAAGTGACACTGGTGCTCCGGCCTGTTGCCAAGGAGACTATGCTGCCAGAGAAGCTGCAGCACATTCAGTGTCAGTATCCAGAGGAGCTGTTTGGGGACAGCCCTGGGGAGCAGCCCACAGCGGGACTGGCAGCAGAGGAACCACCGGAGCCAGAGCCTTGTAAGTTTCTTCTAACATGTTTGTTATTAATACATGAATGGGAGGGCTCTCCAGAATATTGTCCTATTGAGTTATTAATACAAGCCAAGATTGTAGTGTGCTTCCATTCAGGGAGGATCTCATACCAATTTCCTAGGACCCTCTTCCTTTCCCCTGAAACCATGTGGGACACCAGGAACTGAGAGGGAAAAATAGCTAAACAAGCAGTTATGAATGTTTTACTAGTTACTCACGGATTGTTTGAAATATGGATTGGGGTACTACAATTAGGAGCATCACATATCCCTCACTGTTAATACAATGCATCTTATAAACCAGCCACACCTGCACCATCTCAGACCACAGGTACAATGAATAAAAAAACAAAACCCAATCCCAAACCTGGAGTGTGTATTTGGTCCACAGTTGGCTGAAATAGGAGTCCAAACAGTAACAAACAACAAAGACCTAGACCCTCAGAGGTATTTGGGCACCTAATTCCCATTGAAATCACTTAGAATCACTTAAAATCTGTCTTTTGTAGTTAATAAATTTATTTTATGTTTTAATCTTAGCCAGTGAGTTTGGAGTGAAGGGCGTGGGAATCTTAGCTCAGAGGGGCTGTTGCATTTCCTCTCCACATTGGGGGGAGGCGAACTGGATAATAAATTCTTACTGGTTGGGGTTTGGACCAGGGCAGGATGGTACCGCTCTGGGATCCTAGGCTGGAAAGCTGACCAGCAGTGGCTGGTCAGAGAGCCTGCATGTAACTGCAGCTGGGTGTGTCCCTACTTGTGTGAATGCTGGTGGAAGTGTAAGACTGGAAGCATGTCTGCAGCTTGTCACGGCAGCACAGTGTGAGAGGGAACCCAGGCTGGTGGGTCAGAAGGCTCAGTGGTACCCAGTTCCAGGTGGCACTCCCAGGGGAACCTGTCACATACACTACAGAGTTAGGTCAACGCAAGCAGCTTATGTTGACCTAACTCTGTAAGCGTCTACTCTAAAACATAGCTCCCACCAGTGTAATTCGGCCACTACACTGACTTAACTCCACCTCTGCAAAAGGTGTAGCGCTTAGGTTTATGTAGTTAGGTCGATGCAGTGTCAGTGTAGATGCTGCATTGCTTACATAGACTGTTGCTGCCTTTCAGAAGCTGTCCCACAATGCCCCACATTGACAGTTAAATCATTGCAAGCGCTCCTGGTGAGGACATGCACCGCTGACAGAAGGAGCGTAGTGTGGACATGCAAAAGCAATTTAATTGCTGCCGAGGCTGTACGTTGACGCAACTTAGGTCGACTTAATTTTGTAATGTAGACTTGCCCATGGTCTTCCCATTACACATCAAGTTCCTGCTATAAAATGGATGGTCTAATTCACAGTAAAGGTTAAAATTACAAATCACATTCATAAAACCAAATGGAATTCATAAGTGGAGATAGGAATATTCACTAAACTGTCAAAGTAACCACCTTCACTTTCTTAATGGCTAGATGGGAGGGGTCCTGGCTCTCTTTTCTTTGTAACATGGAGTCATGGTATGGAAATCTTGAGGACCATTGTACAGGAGTATAAAATGATCTCCCTAGAGAAGTGGTGAAAGCACTACATGTACATGTTGGGCAAATTCTGCAGTTATTACTCAGTAGGAGTTTGCATGCGCCATGAGTGAATAGAGACTGCAGGATGGTTTGGTTTTTTGGAGGGCTCCATTTCTTGGGTCTGTTAACTTATCTACAAGTTTAATATCAGTTACTTTTTCATTATCATGCCACCCCCTACCTTACAAAGAGCATGAGCATTTTCAGATAATCCTAGTTAAATCCTATAATCCTTATATAATCCTCGTTAAACAGTTGGAAAGACATGGACAACTTCTCATTACCTAATTTATAAATGCCCTTGTGTTGATTGTTTACAATTAGTCAAATTCAATGATCAATGAAAAGACAAATGTATTTTTCCCCAATCTAAAGGGGCTGGATAAATTAAAACTGACTGGTTTTGTGTGTTACTGATTGAATGAGGCACACAGAAGCCTGATTACAATGGAAGAGAGAGGATGCAGTGTTGTTGAAGGTCTCAGGATATTAGAGAGACAAGGTGGGTGAGGTAATATCTTTTATTGGACCAAATTCTGTTGGACTACACAGAGCTCTTTGGACCTTGTCTCTCACACAACAGAAGTTGGTCCAATAAAAGATATTACCTCACCCACCTTATCTTTCTAATGCAAGAGAGAGTGACACTTAACTTGCATAAATGAACTGCAGGGAATTACAGTATATTAAAGTAATATTAAGGGTCAGACTCAAGCCCAGAAAAGCAAAGATCTACTCTGTTGTGCTTGGATACCAAACAATAAGATTCTGCATGCAAGAGGTCTGTGCAAGTACTAGCATAAATGGATATAACTCAAATTCATTGTAAGTGAGGGTTGAAATATTTAGGGGCAAATCTTCATCCCAGCCTCTGATTTGTATGCATATGATTTAGACATGTCCTTCCTCCATATGAAAAAAGTAAAGTTAAACATTAGCAGGAAGTCAGCCAACTGGCAATCAATTAAAATACCTTAAAGGTTGAGCAGGCCCAGGTAAGTGCTACAGAACTAAAAGTGAAAAGCTGATTAAGTACTTTCAGATATTTTGATTCCTAGCCAGTCAAAGAATGAGCTGCTCTTTTCCTTGTATCTTACTTCCACTTTCTCTCTCTGTGATTAGGAAGAAAAGAGGACTATTTCTCTCCGTGAATCCCTTGACACTTGGGTTAAATTGTAGCAGCCAGCCATATTTTTAAATAAGACATGCCTAAGAGCACTGTGGGGAAAAGAGAAAGGAAGAGTGTGTGTATATTAGGTTATATATCTGGAAAGAAATATTAGCAGTAAAGTAGGTTAGGCCTGATCCATTCTCCTGGGGAGCAGTTCATGACAGGGAGTTAGCACCTATACCGAGATTTCAGAATGCAAGAGGCCACATGTTCCAAACAGCTGCCTACTTAAGATGAAGGATTGTTGAACCTGGTTTCTAGTTACCTTGATGTGTCTGAGAAGACTCAGGTTTCCTGGGTCTAAGGTATACATTGGGACAGGCACCCTAAATGTACTTTCCCCCTGGACAAAATTCACATACTCTTTATGAATGCATAGACGCCAGGTATAATTAAAACCCCTCTGAAAAGTAATTATTTTGCATTAGTAGACACTTTCAAAATTTAATCTCTTAGCTGTTTTGAATGGGGAAAGTGGGCCTAAGCCATAATATGGAATAATGGCCCATAAAATCCCTAAACTACTAGAACTATAAATGGGGAGGGGGGGGGGCAGGGGAAGCATCTGAAACTAGTATCTGATACAAATATGATTACTAATTGAAAACCACCCACACCATTTTGAGAAATGTAGTACTGTATTAAACTCACCAATACCACCCCACTAGACTGGTATCTTTTCTTTCAGTTCTCAACACCAAGAAAATCTTATTGGCCATATTTTAAGCACCTGAAAATAGACATTTTTAATAGAAATGCTGAGAGAGATTTAAGTGTGTCACAGCACTATAGAGGGATCTTTAACAGAATGATTTTCAATTGAAAATGTTGTGTATTCCTCATCATTTCCTGTCCAGAACAATGTGTACCAAACAATGAACTGTGTCATGGCCAGTATGTCCCAGACAGTAGCCCCAACAATCACTTTGAATAGTACATCTCAGAAGCACCCAATCTTTATAGCTGTCTCCTTGTCAAGTACAAACACAAAGTGTCCTAAAGAAACAATGATAGGCTAACCTGATTGTCCAGATCAGAGTTTACAGCAGCACACGGTTCATTGCTTCTCTGTCCAACAGGGACTGGGAGTGGTGTGGAAGCCACCAGTTTAACCTGAAGAGGAGAGTTTAATGGGAGTGTTTCATGTCAAAATAAAACAGTCTGACCAACTCTTAGAGCACTATTGACACTCTCTAAATGAAGCATCATGACAACAGAGGGTTTTGGTGAGACGTGAAAGGTAAGTAAATAGGGGAAGGAGAAGTTACCTTCTTTCTAACAGCTCAGTTATGTTACTACTGTCATTCTATCCTAGAGGGAAAGCTGTTTTCTTCTCTGTAACATTTGTTCTTGGCATTTTGGTAAAGAACAAGTATAGCAACAATTAGATATATGGTAAATTCTCTAAGGAGGGTGGAGGTGAATGAATATGTCCTGCATTTGGGGACAAGGCATGATCAGAAAATGGTATCTATGATCTAGAAAATCGAATGTCTCTAACTACTATGAATTAAGGTCATTTAACAGAATACTCTATTTCTGAGAAAGAAGCTGGTTTGGCTACTATTTCATTCTTTTCAGCTAGCAAATAGCCAGGAAGGGAAAAAAATAAGGAGGCTGAAGGTGCTTCTTTCAGAGCCCTGTTACTTTAATACAGAAGGTATAAAACTTCCTGAGTTAGACTGCCTTGGTTGTGGTGGATCTGCACTCCAGGAGGTTGGGAGCAAGTTTTCTATAACTGCTCCTATGAAATTAAACAGTGCAGCTAAGGCCTAGCCTACTATATGACAGCTTCAGCCACTATTTAAACCCAATGTTTAAACAGGCAAGCATTTTTAGGGTAGCAAAGATCCTAATGAGAATGCATTACAGACTTCCCACTGATATGCTGGTAGGCATTGCTCAGCAACTCTGAAAAGAAGGCCCAAGGGGTCTCAAGTTGAGCACCTAAAATCAGTGGCTATTTTTGAAAATTCGAGCTTGTGGCTTCATTAAAAATGCCATACAATTAAAAACAACAATTTGAACGGACAACCAACCAATCCTGGTATGTGGTTGCTATTTTTTATCAAAACCTTTTTGAAACGATTAGGTTAGCGCTGTGTTCAGTAGATCAAAATGAGAAGCTCACACTTGTCCACCACAACAGACAAATAGACATTTCATTACTCAGTACAAAAACAGAAGCTGACATGTAAGCAAATGTGGCATTACTCTCCGAGATGCATCTTGTTTCCCTGTTCCCTTTTAACAGCTAGGCTAGGTCTCCATTTTTAATCACATTGCCAGCTGTCAGTCCCTTCAACATTTTTCCCGCAAGAGTACAGTTAGATCTGTTTAAGCTTATGCTTAAACATTGATTCAGAAATACTAGCTATTTGGCCTTCTAAAACAACAGATGTGATGCATCTTCTATCTACATCATCTTTTACTTCCCATCTACATTGTACAAAAGTTTACACTTGTGCGCCAGTAAGAACAATTCTCTTGTATTGGCTTCTTGTTTCTTTGAATTTTTTTTAAAATCTTAACAAGTGAAACTAAAGTGGTTGGTGCTTCAAATGCTTTAACTTTACCAATTTAATCTGCATGTTAAATAAAAAAAAAATGCCCTAAAGGTGTGAAAAGTTGTAGGTGGGAAGCTAAGTATTAGCAAGTTTCACTGAGTGGTAATCAGCATACATTATCCCAATATCAGTTCCTCAGTAAATGTCTGATTTAGCTAATATTCCATATGAGCCAATAAAGTAGGTGCTACAGTCATAAATGAGCATCAGAGACTTCAAATTACATGTATGTTCTTCAGATGGTCACTCCTCCTCCATCTCTCAATGAAAAACTTGATCTGGCCAAAAGAGCTGCTGTTTGACATCATTTTCCAAATTCAGATACAATAGTATGCTTAAGCAATAAATGTTGAGTACTTTGTAGAGTCTATAGGACTTTATTCCCACCTGACCTCTAGTTCTTTGACGGAACATAAACTGTAAAGTTGAAGGTCTTGAAAAGCCTACTACAGAGAGTTTCAAGTCATCTGCTATTCCAAGTGTATGGTAAAAAAATAAAAAACAATCAGTGAGATATATATTTTTCAAAGTACTTTTCAAATAGAAGTGGTTATATTTTTAGCAAAAATGAATATTTTACCATTTAAACAGCACAGACCAGCACTAAATTGCATCATGAAAACCATAAGGTTTGTTAATAATTGCAGAATACCATTGCTCTAATGCATATTCAAGGTGCCATCTAATGCATTTTAGTGAAAGAGCAGGCTTTTTGCAGTCACAAATCATCACAATAACCATGCTCTAATTATGTTTGACAGGCATATGTATCATGATTACAATAGCAAAAGCAAAAAAAAAGGTTTCTTGGGGATATTCCTTTTAAATGTAGAGCAATCATGTGTAAACAACAGAAAGATTTCATGCTGTACATTTTCTATTTCTGGACAAATGCATCTCCGAATTAGGAAATCTTTTACTGCTTATGTCAGGCAAGAAGCTATCTGTCTATGGATGGGTACAACAGTTGTTATCAGATAAAGCTTTTCAATCCAATCCCATATTAAAGATTTCCCAGAAGTATTCAGAAGGATCTTCATCTGTTCCATATCACAAAACAATCTCCTTGAACAAAAACATGACTTTCTCTCAAAGCACTGTCTTCAACAAACAAACAAACAAACCTTATCACAATGATTTAGGGTTCTCTGGGCTTAGTCAAAAAATGGAAACAAATATGTACTTGCAGAAATATCTGGAAAGCACTAGGTAAATCTAGTATTAAACTAAAAGATATCGACGCTCACCCAGTTTTTGAATACAGTACTTTGAAGAGGAGAAACTAAAACCCTTTGATCTCGAATTGCAAGTGAATGTGGATAGACTGAGATGGATTTTAAGTGATAAGTTTAATAAAGTTACAGCCTAACCCCAGAATGCCCCATTTCCCCATACCAGGCATTTAAGCAGATCCAATCCAATCCCATCTAACCTATAACACAGGATAAACTCTCCACTGCCTATCCCTACAATTCAGCTTATTCTTCTGAATCTTCTCCCCTACGAAAGGGACAGAAGGTACCAAAGAGGGACCCTGGTCTCTACATATTTCCAGTCTCCCCTTTTCCCATAGGCCCAAGGTCTGACTGCAAAATCCTAAGTCTCTCATTTCTGGGCACCCTTTTGGCTGAACTAAACATCCATACAATTCCTATTATTAAATTTCTGACTCCTATTCCTAGCTGGGTCTCCATGATGCTGTGAGGAGGGGGGGGGGGAAACACCTTACCAGGCCTCAGCCAAATTTGTCCTAATGGGAAAAATTAGTTCCTGATCCCCTCCCCCTAAAACAGATGATCAATCAGATCCACAGCATCCTAAAAACACACAAAATACAAGGCAAGGAGGGTGGATTCAGCTAAAATGGGGTTATGGGCTTGAGAAACTCAGAGCAAGGGTTTAAATAACGATTGTGGGGAGCAAGGAGCCAGTAGGCTTCTGTGGCTCTCAGACTGGCCAATGGGCACTGGAGTGCCCAGGGGGATGAGGGGTCTAACCTTGCCTATACTCCCCCTTTAATTCTAAACCTCTCCAGGAACTTGCAGATCCAATCAAGTCTCCCACCTGTAAACCAGGTGGACAGCCATTAAGGAGGACCTGACCATATAGTCACCTGAGAAAATTGTTTTTACCTATATTCCATTGGGCACCTTCTGGGCCATTCCAAAGATGAACATTTGTTCTGAAGAAGAGTTTGAATGGGTTATCCCTGGCCAAGGATGTTTTAGCTGTATTTAAAAAGAGGGCGGAAATCCCCCAATCCCATCTTCTATTCAACTATTGTGCCAGATCATAGGATATCAGAAAAGTGACCTTTTTTACTGATGAAGGTTAACATATTAATAATACCATGTAATCATAGCCTAGTTTGGGGGGCTGAAATTCCAATTAGCATCCATTCATCCTGAGGGTAAATAGTTTTCAGCTAGGAGAATTTTGAATGGAAGCATCAAACCTAAGAATCTGTGCAGCTAGTACCTTTAAAGAAATACAGTTTTTTCCAAAGGGAATGTCTTGCAAAGATTCACAGGAAGGGTCTCCTATAGTTTTGGCTCACTGTGCTCAACATCACGGGGAGAGTCAATTGTCTCTTTCCAGCCATATACCTCTGCCAGGTCTTGAGCTTCCTCAACATTTTGTAGCAACAGACAACTTGCAGGATCAAGCATCTTGTTTCTCTACTTTCTAAGGTTTTAGTAAAATGGTCTTAAAAGATGCAATAGTAATATACTGTTTGTGCTAAAAAAAAAAAAAAAAAAGCCCAAACCCATAAATGATTTTTAATTTTAAACAAGTTTTATTGGTAGGATAGACTTGCAACAACATTCTTCAGCAGTTAACATCTTCAGCACCTGAGAACTGCCTTCTAACAGGCTGCTTGTTTTATGCGATGCAAAGAAAAAGAATTACTAGCAAGTTTTGTTTTGTTTTTTTTTTGGTTGGTCAACGTAGTGCCATAACTTCCTGCTTGTCCCTCAGAATCTCTTCCTCATCATCTGTATGGCTTTCATCACAGTCTCTTTTAAAAAAAAAACACACACACACACAATACAATGATTATCAACAGCTTGTGTTCAAGTTCCTCAAGGAAACAAATCCTGGTAGTATTTTTTGGTCCTGTTTCTCATACTCATGTAATGTTAGCTTGATTTATCATATTAAAAAAAGGTATGCTGTGCAATCGGTAAATTGTAGCTTAAAGTATACTTTTAGCCAAAACTACCGTGTCCATTTATTTTTCTCAACTTCTGTCAAGTTGTTTCTCAACTCTCTCAACTAGGCTTGGCAGAATTTGATTTTTTTTAAATAATTTCACTGTATAATATCAATGTTTATTTTGAAGCTTTATAATTTTCATCAATTTAATTGTTAACAGTTGTGCAAAATTATGGGCGGGTCAGACAAGTATTTAATTACAGTAGATGTTGAGATTTAAAAAGTTAAAGCTTTAACACCATTAAACACAAATGGAATATTTTGATGTGTGATGCTGATAAAGTAAATATCCTTAAAATCAAATTTGAATATGTAATCAAGCAGTTTTTCTTACTTTCCTCATGTGTAAATTTTGATCATTACTGACAAAAAAATATTTCCATTAGTTTGTGTGTGCATGGTGAAATCAACGTTTAATGAAAATCTAATCCTTCCAACCCCACTCTTAGCTAAGTGGTGAGTCAAAAGTACCTTCATTATTCTGTCTCAACTGAAAATCCCAAGCCCAAGAATGAATAAGCTAAGTAAGGGGTTTTCATTTGTACCATCATCATTGTATTAAATAGCAATCAAGCAAAAAAAAATAATAATAATAAAATTTGTTTGAAATAGCTTTCTAGAATCTTGAGCGTAACAATTCTTCTGCTACTTTTTTTTATTTAATTTGCAGATTTTGTTTAATTCCCTATTGACATGCATCTGCTTCATTATTAACATAGAAATTCTCAAACACGTTTCATTTCCAAAACATTGTACAAAGTTTAACTAATCCTTTTTAGGTAGAATCATTATTATTTCCATTTTATAGATGAGTTAACTGAGAGGCAGAGAAGTTAAATGACTTTTCCTAAGGTCATGCACAGAATTTGTGTCAAAGGATTTTCTGGTTTCCAGTCACATGCTCAGTCCACTGGACTGTGCTGCACCATGACTGATGACAGAACAGTTATGGAATCAATGTTTCTAATTAACCTATGCCTTTTGGTTAGTTGGAAAAGAGTTTCCACAGCAAACTGTTGAGGACTTTCATTAACAGGTGCAATTTTTATGTGTCTTGGCAACAGGGTAAGGTATTTAAAACCAAAACCCAACATTAATAATCTATAGGCATTTACCAGCAAATTACACCATTTTTATGATTTCTGATAGCTTTCCCTCCCCCATGAGAGTTGCAACAAATTTCCTATCACCTAGACCTGTCCACTAGCAGTGTTGTTCTACTTTCCTGGCAACAGCAATCATACCACTGTAACTGCCAGATATGGAATTCCAAGAAACACGTCAGAGGGCAGATGCAGAGGACATGGTTAAATGATGGAATTGTACAATTTTTATCAGACATCAAACAGTGACTGAGAAAATGGAAACATCCGCACTGCAATGGTCCAGAAAAGGCTTAAAAATGAAGTTCAGCTCTGAACAGTGTATGAGAACTAATGTTTTCCAATAAAAAACATAATTTCATTATTTTCTTAAGATTGCACAAGAAAAATAAATTAGACTAGCTATGCAAGTTACTTTATGTGGTCATGAAAGTTCACATTTAATAAAGGGGTCCTTACAATTTTATTTCTAACAAAGAATAACTCTCTCTCCAATCAGAGATGTCATGAATTAGCTAGAAATTACTTAGCTAATTTACACAAGCAGCATATTTTTAGATTTATATTACTTCTAGCCCAATATATTACTATAATCTTGGTGGCTGGGGACTATTTTTTCTCATTTTTAATGGATTGTATTCCCTTATACATGTAAAGATGAAAAGTGTATTAACTCTGTGATTTAACAAAACATTATGCAGTGTAATTTAAACATGTTAGGGCATTTTTTAATTTTTTTACTATATTGATGGGATTGTTGTAAGTCATTCAGATGAAACATATATACTAATAATTGGCCCTTTTAAAAAATATAATATCTACAAGTAGTTTGCCAGTGAAGCATTTTACTATACAGCTAAAAAAATAATAATCAGCAGGTTTAACTTACCTAAAAATATCAACTCTACTGTGGTATTTTATTTCTAGGTTATTATGGAAATCTGTAATATTTTCACTTATCTTCTTTGAATGTCTGCTGAAAGCCGATAAGTCTTCAGAGGTAAAGCTGTAAAGTTTTTCCTGAGGATCTGAAATATTTTATGTCATTTTCAGTAGCCTATGTAACAAAAGTGCAGTATCTACAATATATGGTCTCTAAAAACTTTCTCAGAACAGTAAAGTCATATCAGCAAAAACATGACATCATTAAGATAATAGTGATAAAATACTCTGGTTTAGGATGTTACTGGAAACACAAATTAATTATAACTTTGTATTATATGGCTGCATCAGTGTTTCTATTATTTTCAAGAGTTCATAATAAGGACAAAATACGATGACTTAAAGCTTGAAACACAGGGTCCATCAGCAGCTGCTACTATAGTTGCATACATTCCTATGGTCATAGATAGATAGGGTAGAGAGAGATGATTTGCTAGTTCACAATACTTCAAGAAGACTAAACAACATGGATCCCCACTCCTGGTGATATGTATGCACCAAAAGTTATATGGTCACTATGATAGCTAGAGGCTGCACCACTTCTTTATGACACTGAAGATACACAAGATAATATACCCTAACTATCCCTCAATTACTTCCACTTTTTCAGAAGCCTGTAGCAAGAAGAAGTGGTGTCAGAAGCAGAAATTAAGAGTGTGACCATCTGACAGTCTTCTCAAAAGTTACTGGTATTTTATTTCTCTTTCTCCTTTGAGTATTGTCAGTGTGCATCCTAACCCCTGGGAGATTAGCAGCAACAGAAATCTACAAGGATGTGGGTTGGATGAGAACTAGTTAAATAACAGCTGCAAGCCTGAAATGTGCATCATAACTCAAAACCAAGACTAAAGTAATGTTGCATTATATGTCCCAATGATGGAAGAATCTTTTAATCTGGACTATACCTTCCATGTATCATGATCCATCACGGCCAGGGACTCCCAGGAGGCACCATGGTGGCTCATCAAGAGGAGACCATGATACATTATGGAAAATGAAGCCCAGCCCATAGAGGAAATCTGAGTCATGAAGCACCCAAACTACAACTTCTATGAGGGACTGCGCCACACCTGGAGTATTGCGTCCAGTTTTGGTCCCCCCCACTACAGAAGGGATGTGGACAAATTGGAGGGAGTCTAGCAGAGGGCAATGAAAATGATTTGGGGGTTGGGGCACATGATTTATGAGGAGAGACTAAGGGAACTGGGGTTATTTAGTCTGCAGAAGAGAAGAGTGAGGGGGGATTTGATAGCAGCCTTCAACTACCTGAAGGGGGTTCCAACGAGGATGGAGCTAGGCTGGTCTCAGTGGTGGCAGATGACAGAACAAGGAGCAATGGTCTCAAATTGCAGTGGGAAAGGTCTAGGTTGGATATTAGGAAACACTATTTCACTAGGAGGGTGGTGAAGCACTGGAATGGGTTATCTAGGGAGGTGGTGGAATCTCCATCCTTAGAGGTTTTTAAGGCCCAGCTTGACAAAGCCTTGGCTAGGATGATTTAGTTGGTGTTGGTTCTGCTTTGAGCAGGGGACTGGACTTGAGGACTTCCTTAGGTCTCTTCCAACCCTAATATTCTATGATTTCTAAATTAAAAATTTTAGTTTTCAATTAAGGTTAAGCATAACCTTATCCAACCATCTCTATTCACCATAAATTGTCCCTTAAACAAATGGTCTTCATAAAGGTGGCCTTAAAAAAAACAAAAACAAAAAACCACAATCCCAGGAGGGAAGTGTTTCTTTGCCAACACTGCCTGATAACTGGCATGTGTCATCTTGAAGATGACGCATTAATAAGATTTCCTTTTTGGCTTCTTTTTTTCCTGTTTGATTTAATCCTGGTAGCAGGGTTCATTTGCCGTGTTCATTATCAAAGATCAAGGAAGCAGGTGGCTGTTAAAAAACTCAGACCCAGAGGAGGTACGTGACACATCCTGTCAGATTTCTTTGATAGACATGCAGGAGGTGAGAGATCCATAAGTATGAGCTCTCTGCAATTTGTTCCCATGTAGCTGAGCTGAAGATTATATGATGGTTGAAAGTAGGAAGACCATTCTATTAAGCCAGAAAACTAGAGTTTTGCATAGCCCAGAAGGATGTGAGTACGTTGTGCTGGATCAGGTCTTTAATTTTCCACAAATCAGAGCTCAAATAATGATCATGAAGACAACAATCATGTAGTTTGCTTTACATTTTTGCAAGCATAAACACTGTTAAATGACTCTGATGTTCTCACTGTAAATAATTACCTGTATGACTTTTTAGTTCATTTTCCAAGCCAGCTAAGGCTTGTTGATCAGCAGTATATTCTAAGAGAGGGTCATTTTGTTCAGTTACATCAATGCATTCAATTTTTGAAATTTCAGTAGCAGCTCTAGATAAGGGCTGAGTAGTTAAATTTCTTGGTCTTGTCTGAGAGAGTGTACAGCAGATACGATCAGACTTCATAGATTTAGAGGATGGTATATTTGCTGACAAAGGTCTTTGTAAACTATTATCTGAAAGAAAAACAAAAAAATCATTATTTCCTTCTAATTGTGAATCAAGATTTTAGATGTATAACAGAATTTGATCTCACTAATGTCATTTTCTGTAATTAAAGTAATGAATTATTATTAGTCTTGGCAGAATCTGATTTTTAAATAATTTTGACAGATAATATTGATGATTAGTTTTTTAGCATTTTTATCAATTTCAGTTTTCACAGTTGTACAAAATTATTGGGGGGCAAGCAATGAAGGGGTCAGGCAAATATTAAGTACAGTAGACACAGATTCAAAAAAGTTAAAGCTTTAGAACCATTTTAACATGAATTGTATATTTCAACACTTGATGTTGATAAAAGTAAATATTCTTAAATCAAACTCCAATTTAAAGTTCTCAAGTAATGTTTTTCTTTCTTTGCCTACCTATACATTTTGATCATCATTGACAGAAATATTTTTCACCTGTTTGTATGTGTGCGGTGACAACAACGTTTACCGATAAAAATCTAATCCTTCCAAGCCTAACTGTTATTACTGAACATGGACATAACACAATGCAAATTATAATGGGAAGTGGAATCTCTGATACTCCTTTTATAGTGCCATATAACTTTCTGGAAAAAAGTATTCTAGATTGCAAGTTAGCACACTTGAGTACGTCTTCACTACCCGCCGATCGATCTATTGGGGATCAATTTATTGCGTCTAGTGTAGACGTGGATAAATCGATCCCCAATCACTCTGCCGTCGACTCTGGAACTCCACCAAGGCGAGAGGCAGAAGCGGAGTCGACGGCGGAGCGGCGGCAGTCGATCCCGCACCGTTAGGATGCGAGGTAAGTCGAACTAAGATACATTGATTTCAGCTACGCTATTCTCGTTGCTGAAGTTGCGTATCTTAGGTCAATCCCCCCCCCCCCCAGTGTAGACCAGGGCTTGTTCTGTGTGGCATAGAATTTTTTTCTGCCACGTTTAAAACTATTGGTTCTGCATTTTTATTTATGAGTGTATAAAAATAAAATATGAGTGTATAAACAAATAAAGTAAAATAAAATTTCAGATTTTTTGCACTGAATTCAAAATTAATTTTAAATCTGTCAAGTAATACTTTCTAAACAATGAAAATGTCAACTTTGTTGCTCAGGATGAGTGAAGAAATATGTGAGCTGTGCCTTTTGGGAGGGAAATAATTGAGGATGAGAAGGATAACTGATGAGATGAGAGAAGAATCACTTAACTGCTAATTCCTTTTTGTTTGTTATTATTTAGCATTTGTAATACAATAGCACTTAAAGGCTCTGACTAAGATCAGGACCACATTGTGCTAAGCACTGTACAAACACATAGTAATAGAAAATCCCTGCCCTAGAGAGTTTATAATTTAAATTGACAAGACAGACAAAGGGAGAGAGTGGAAACTGAGGCACAGAGAAGTGGCTTACTGAAGGATATGAAATCTAAGTTTTAATTTAAAGTAAACAAAGTTGTTTGTACGGAATTTGTGAGAAAGATGGTTTGACTATATACCATTCAACATGTTGCTTAATTTTTATTGTTGGTGAAGACATGAATATATTATATTCAACAGTGTGGCCACAAGCATTTGCTACTGCTGCTTGTTAAATGTTTAAGACGTGCTTGGTACATATTTTAGGAACACGTAATACTGAAATGGAAATTTTAAGAAAGAAAGCTTTAAAATGGTTAAAAACTGACTGCAGGATCTTATCCATGGCTGCCAGTTTCAATTTCACATTTTAGGCTGGGATTTTCAAAGGCTCGTCTGGGAGTTATGCATCCAACTTCCACTGAAAAAACAACAGCAGCAAATTCTTATTATTACAACAGTGTTACAGCTGTGTTTCTTTGAGGCTTCTTGTAATATGCACAGTGTGAAAATGAGACAGACTCTCTTACTAAATATGACCCCAAATGTTGAGAATGCTACAATGGTAACATTTCTATGAAGCAGAAATAGCTATACTATAAACTTATTTAAAAAATACAAATAGACCTAAATCCTGTTCACTTTTCTCAGAAACACCCTGTGGACTAAATTGGAGTCTTTTGAGTAAAGTGAGCCGTGTTTGGCCCTAGAACAGTTATTTGCAAATAAGTACTGTAATACATTCTGTTTTGTTTTTCTAGTGATTAAGTGAACTGAAATAGCCAAGACAACCTTGGGATATGTGTCTGTTATACACATATCTTAAATATGGTGGCTCCAAATTGAAGTGCCATCATTTACAGTATTTCTGGAGTAATAGACAGCAGGAAATGGTACTTCTGAAAATGATTACACAATTATCTATAACTGTCATTGTATGACGTATCATTTCTTTAATAATAATTTTGATATAATTCTTGATTTAAAATATTGCAGAGCTGCTGCTTCCCCCAATACAAATCCCTGAAATCTCATATCATCATCATCCACTACCCACCCTCTACTGTGCACACAGAAGGGGAGATAAATCCAGGTTAAGGACTAATATCCTATTGATTTGTAGCAGATTACTCCATACCGTGTATTTTGATTTCTTACGTGCAGATTAGTGGAAATTAGTTTGTGAAAATTAGGTATTTCAGATACGAGGCTGTTTTTAATATTAGAATCAAATAATAAAATTTGGCTCCGATAAAAAGAAATAGCTTTCTAATATGCAAGAGTTCCTGTAAAGATTCTTCTTTAAGCAAAGGCAATTTCAAGCAATTAGCTGGTAAAGCATGTGCAACTAAAGTTCTATGGCCAATATACACTATAAGCTGTTACAAGCTTTTTAAGATTATAAACGTTCCTAAGGTGTATTTACATGGAGTTAAAATAAAAACTACAATTTTTAAAAATTGTAGTTAAGAAAATATAATTACTTCTGCCTGAAAAAGGGAAAGGCAGTGGAGACAAATAGTTCCAACTTGTGTAGTGAAAGAACCAACAAATCAGATAGCTCTCAAGCCTGCCTGCCTGTTTCATAAAGACCAGTGATACAGGACCAAGGTAAACTGGTTATATTTATGTGACTGTTTTGCATTCAACTATAGTACAGGTACAGCACATTCCTAAACTACCATCAAGTGAACATTCTTAATGATGTCAATTACTCTCTTCATACAACTAAAACTATCTTGGAACTTTAAGGAGTTGTCATACACCTTCAAATCTACAAGTTCCCTGGTGATGACAGTGAGTTAAAAATGTGAACCACCATGAAATTTAATCATGCAGTCATTGTGTATCTTTGAACACAGTAAGCTCCAGAGAGAAAATAGTTACTACCTATTTTCTCTTTTTATATACCTTTTATTATTCTCTCACAGGCTCTTTTTAGATTTTAGATCAATTTTATGATGTGTTCTCTGGATTTTGGGAGACCTGGCAAATTGTGGCAGTGATGCACTTGAAAATTTATTCATTCACACTATCACCTGTACTAACCACATCTTTCCAACTACTTCAGAGCCAGATTCAACTCTCATGGAAGAGTCCATAGCAAAGCCTTCACTGACTTCACTAGACATTGATAGGATATGCTATTATAAGCTGTAAGGGAAAAGTCAAAGAAAAGATGGTTAAAATTAGTGGACTCAGAGTATGTCTACACTACGAGAGTAGTTCGATTTTACTTAAATCGAATATGTGGAATTGATATTGCAAAGTCGAACGTGTGTGTCCACACTAAGGACAGTAATTCGACTTTGTGAGTTCACACTAACGGGGCAAGCGTCGACATTGGAAGCGGTGCACTGTGGGCAGCTATCCCACAGTTCCCGCAGTCCCCGCTGCCCATTGGAATTCTGGGTCGAGCCCCCAATGCCTTCTGGGGAAAAAAATGTGTCGAGGGTGGTTTTGGGTAACTGTCGTCATCCAACCGTCACTCCCGCCCTCCCTCCCTGAAAGCGCCGGCGGGAAATCAGTTCGCGCACTTTTCTGGTCAGTGACAGCGCGGACGCCACAGCACTGCGAGCATGGAGCCCGCTGCGACCATCGCTGCAGTTGTGGCCGTTGTCAACGCCTCGCAGCTTATCATCCACCTTTCCCAGAGGCAGATGCAGATAAATCAGGCGAGGAGGCTACGGCACCGCGGTGAGGGCCTGAAGTCTGAGAGTAGCACAGACCTGTCAGAAAGCACGGGACCCAGCGCCGAGGACATCACGGTGGCAATGGGTCATGTGGATGTTGTGGAACGGCGATTCTGGGCCCGGGAAACAAGCACGGACTGGTGGGACCGCATAGTGCTGCAGGTCTGGGATGAATCCCAGTGGCTGCGAAACTTTCGCATGCGGAAGGGGACTTTCCTTGAACTTTGTGAGTTGCTGTCCCCTGCCCTGAAGCGCAATGACACCCGGATGCGAGCAGCCCTGACTGTCCAGAAGCGAGTGGCCATAGCCCTCTGGAAGCTTGCAACGCCAGACAGCTACCGGTCAGTCGCGAACCACTTTGGCGTGGGCAAATCTACCGTGGGGGTTGTTGTGATGCAAGTAGCCAACGCAATCGTTGAGGTACTGCTCTCAAAGGTAGTGACCCTGGGAAACGCGCAGGCCATCATAGATGGCTCCGCCGCGATGGGATTCCCAAACTGCGGTGGGGCTATAGATGGAACTCACATCCCTATCCTGGGACCGGAGCACCAGGCCAGCCAGTACATCAACCGAAAGGGCTACTTTTCAATGGTGCTGCAAGCACTGGTGGACCATAGGGGACGTTTTACAAACATCAATGTCGGATGGCCGGGCAAGGTTCATGACGCTCGTGTTTTCAGGAACTCTGGTCTGTTTAGACGGCTGCAGGAAGGTATTTACTTCCCGGACCACAAAATAACTCTTGGGGATGTGGAGATGCCTATAGTCATCCTCGGGGACCCAGCCTACCCGCTAATGCCCTGGCTCATGAAGCCCTATACTGGCGCCCTGGACACTGAAAAAGAACTCTTCTACTACCGGCTGAGCAAGTGCAGAATGGTGGTGGAGTGTGCTTTTGGCCGTCTCAAGGGGAGATGGAGAACCTTACTGACTCGCTGTGATCTCAGCGAAACCAATATCTCCATTGTTATTGCAGCTTGCTGTGAGCTCCACAATCTCTGTGAGAGCAAGGGGGAGACCTTTATAGCGGGGTGGGAGGTTGAGGCAAGTAGCCTGGCTTCTGATTACGCCCATCCAGACAGCCGGGCGATTAGAAGAGCCCAGCGGGACGCGCTGTGCATCCGGGAGGCTTTGAAAGCTAGGTTCCTGAGTGAGCAGGGTAACCAGTGACTTTTCAGTTTGTGTACAGAGAAGCTGAACCTGCTCCCGTTTCTTTACCCACTAAATGTTCAGTATCCTCTCCAGTTACATACCCCGTTCCCCCCCTTACAACCCATGTTTAAAAATAAAATCACTTGAATTTTGTTAATGAACACCGTTTTCTTTATTACTGTTTTTGCGGGAAAGTGTTGAAACTGGGACGCAGACTGTGGTGGGGAGCGGGTGTAGTGTAGTGATGCAAATGACGCTTCCAAACTCCAGGAATGACAGGCTCCGCAGTGGTGGACTGGTGGTTTCAACGGACCCTGCCACCCCTCCTGTTCGGGACTCTTTGTGTGGGGGGGGCTATGTGACTTTGTGGCAGGGGGAGGACGGTTACAGATCCCCTGCTGCGTGGCTCTGTGATCCAGGATAAGGACCGCTGCATAAGATCTGTAACTGCCCTCCCCCGCCACAAAGTCACAGAGCACTCCCCACCCCCCACAGAACACTAAAACCACCTCCCAGAATGACCAGGGTAACTAGTGACTGCAATGTGTGTGTGCCCTGCTGCTGAACCTGCCCCCGCCTCTGTACCCTGCTAAAGGTGACTGTCCTGTCCAATTACCAACCCCCTTCCCCCCCTTCAGACAGACTCTCCTCTAAAGAACATGATGGAAACAGTAATTAACAGAAACGTCTTTTTTATTAGCAACTACACATGAAACTGGGGGGTGAAACTTGGACGGGGGCTTGGGTGAGGCGGGAAGGAAAAGACTTGTCAAATTTTGGGGAATGAGAGCCTTCTAGTAGTAGAGCAGTCTGCAGGGGTGGAGTGAGAGTTTTCACGGACTCTGCCGCCCCTCCTTCTTTGGACTTTGGGTGAGGGGGATATGGGACTTGGTGGCGGGGGAGGGCGGTTACAGATAGACTGCAGCGGGGCTCTGTCCTCCTGCCTCCGGTCCTGCAGAACATCCACAAGGCGCCGGAGCGTGTCCGTTTGCTCCCTCATTAGTCCAAGCAGCGTTTGAGTCGCCTGCTGGTCTTCCTGCCGCCACCTCTCCTCCCGTTCCATGTGTGAACAGTGCATTTGGGACAAGTTCTCCCTCCACTGGGTCTGCTGGGCTGCCTGGGCTCGGGAGCAGCCCATAAGTTCCGAGAACATGTCCTCCCGTGTCCTCTTCTTCCTACGCCTAATCTGCGCTAGCCTCTGGGAGTGTGATGTCAGGCTGGGTTGGGAGACAGTCGCAGCTGTGGGAATGGGAAAAAGGGAGTGAATTCCTCAGAAAGATAAATTTAGTTGTGAACAAAGAACATAGTCTTTCTCTGTAAAGAAGACCATGCACAGCACCTATCACATGCGCACTCAGGACAAGGTCGAATTTTCGGCCTTCGCATTCAGTGCCTGGGGTCTTGCAGTGCAGATCAGAGAAGCGGGGCAGGACACCGGAATTTGTGTAGCAGGCCGACATGGTAAGCCGTAGACTTGTGGCTGCTTAAAACTTTAATAGTTGCACTGGCCTCCTTTTACATTGAAAGCAATGCCAGTCCCTGCTGCCAGCAATCCGGCAAGCATGAGCTCTGCCCGTCCCACCCCCTCGCGGCTGTCCCAGGGAAAGATCCCTGTATGCTGCCCCTCTCCCGCCTCCCGCGTGGCTGTAAACCGCCGGTTACAGTTCTGTAAAGGAACGGGCAAGCAGTCCCAATACTAACATTCCCCTACCTAATTCAAAGCAGGTCACCATGAGCGACATCACCCTGATGAGGATCTCAGACACGGAAAAACAAAGAATGCTTCGGGAAAGCCTGCAAAGACCAGGGCCGTATGCCGCCATGCTCTGCAGGGCAATGATCCCGGAGTACTTGCTTGTCTCCTGGTGCAGAAATGTCTGCTATTACGGAGGACCCAATAAGGCCGCTCTCCCCAGGAACCTGATGCAAAGGCTTTCCAATTACCTCCAGGAGAGCTTCGTGGAGATGTCCATTGAGGATTTCAGCTCTATCCCCGGACATATAGACCGCATTTTACTGTAGCTGCACTGGCAGGGACTAAACAGTAGAGCGGCTTGGGCAGAACAATCATGCAAAACCGGACATTGTTAGATTTTTTTTCAATAATTGCACTGCCCGGGACTGAAACGTTAAGCGCCTAGGGCACACTAATCATGAGAAACCCATTGTTGTTATTGTTAATATTCCTGTTCTGTTAAAAATAAATGTTTAGATGTTTAAAACACTTACTGGATGATCCTTCCCCTGATTCTGTGTCCGGGTTAACGGCTGGGGACGGTTGGTAGGGGATCTCTGTAAGGGTGATGAAGAGATCCTGGCTGTCGGGGAAATCAGCGTTGTAAGCGCTGTCGACTGCCTCGTCCTCATCTCCTTCCTCATCTTCCCGGTCCGCTAACATGTCCGAGGAACCGGCCGTTGACAATATCCCATCCTCAGACTCCACGGTCAGTGGTGGGGTAGTGGTGGCGGCCGCACCTAGGATGGAATGCAGTGCCTCGTAGAAACGGGATGTCTGTGGCTGGGATCCGGAGCGTCCATTTGCCACTTTGGTCTTCTGGTAGCCTTGTCTCAGCTCCTTGATTTTCACGCAGCACTGCGTTGCATCCCGGCTGTATCCTCTCTCTGCCATGGCTTTAGAGATCTTCTCGTAGATCTTTGCATTCCGTCTTTTGGAGCGCAGCTCGGAAAGCACGGACTCATCGCCCCACACAGCGATCAGATCCAAGACTTCCCGATCAGTCCATGCTGGGGCCCTCTTTCTATTCTGAGATTGCACGGCCATCTCTGCTGGAGAGCTCTGCATCGTTGCCAGTGCTGCTGAGCTCGCCACGATGTCCAAACAGGAAATGAGATTCAAACTGCCCAGACAGGAAAAGCAATTCAAATTTTCCCGGGGCTTTTCCTGTGTGGCTGGTCAGAGCATCCGAGCTCGGACTGCTATCCAGAGCGTCAACAGAGTGGTGCACTGTGGGATAGCTCCCGGAGCTATTAGCGTCGATTTCCATCCACACCTAGCCTAATTCGACATGGCCATGTCGAATTTAGCGCTACTCCCCTCGTTGGGGAGGAGTACAGAAGTCGAATTTAAGAGACCTCGATGTCGAACTAAATAGCTTCGTGGTGTGGACGGGTGCAGGGTTAATTCGATGTAACGGCGCTAAATTCGACATAAACGCCTAGTGTAGACCAGGCCTCAGTCTAAGGTAAGGTTGTGCAGCACAGAAGCCAGCACTTAATATGTCTGGAGGCTACCATATGTTGGTGTTGCTGTCTGCCTGTTGCCAGGGCCACCTACTGTTATATCTCAAACACTGATTGTAGGGAAAGCAAACTGTCATGTAGCTCCTTGCACCTTTAGTGAGTTGCTGCTGTCTGTCTGTTGTTGAGCTCACCCTCAGCCCAACCCTAAATGCTGGCATCAGGAAGACCTTTGGGACTGCAATTTGAGAATCACAGTCTGACTTCTGAGTTTGTTATTGGATTTATCCATCTTTCAAATTGAGTTTGCATGACTTTCATTTTTGGGGATGCGATTGAGGCAAAATTGGGGATCCTGGTCTAATTTTTTTTCCAGTGTTCCCCAGATTACTTGAGGGACAACTGACTACACTTCAGATTTTTCATTTTTCCAATATCTAAATCTAAAGTTAAACTGAGTAGACTCTAAAACTGCCTATTTTAGAAAAGAATAGTAAACTAGCATTCAAAAAATAATTAAATACAAATTGTATCCGACAGATCTAAGTCCCCGATCCAACAAATCACTGAAGCATGTGCTTAGCTTTAAGTCAACGGGACTACTGATATGTTAAAGTTAGCCTGGTTTACCTAACCTGCTAAATCAAGGCCTCCGAAAATTGTTATCTTGTCAATATTCTTACCAGTGGGTGACTTGTGCATTAATGTCCATGGCGAAACTCCAGCACATAAGTTTTGTAGTTCCAAACTACTTGAAGATCTGCTCAGTTCACTTTGCAAGACATCCTGTACTACAGAATCATCAGCATATTCACTTAAACTAGTGTCTCGGAACCAATGTCCCTTTCCTGAAATAAAAAATGCAACATAAATAGCACCAGGGAAATATTAACACTTTTTTCATGCTAATATTTATTTAGCCTGTGAGACTGTAGCTGCTGTATTATTTAATATTTTTAAAGAGAAGGGTCAACTGTGCTATAATTAAAAATTTCACACACAAAATATACAATATATTTTAAAGTGACATGTAGATAATTTGTTATACGTTTTTTATTTTACAGATTCTATACTTCAACAAGAAGGATTTAGTAACTTTTCATTAATCATTTCAGATGCTCTAATGGAAGCCATTAGAAGTAACAGAATAGGCATAATTTTAAGCAGACCATCACATCGAAATTTACCACCAGCAGAAAGGTGTGAATACTGACCGGAGTCCAAATTCTCAGGTGAATAGAGAGAGAAAGAGAAATCAAATATGTTGGTGTAATTTACAACTTAAAATAGGGGGCAGGATTATCCTATGCTTTCTTACATTCCGTTAGTTGATCTTCTTGGCAGAGCAAAATATCATACCAATATCAGACAATTTATCATATTGACCTAAAAATTATACCACAGGACCTAGCACATGCTTATATACAGGTAGAAATACATCTATGCACAGATAAAGGTTATGATGCACTGCAACATATGTACTCAATATGTAAAGTTCAGTTGTGGAGGATTTTATTTCCAGATTGTTACCTGAAACTGAAGTACTGTTTGTAGAGCTGCAATCTGAGAAAGGTGAAGGAACTGAATCAAGTGTTACTTGCTTAGAATTTGCATGCAAAATAAAGAATCCCTCAAGTCCTTGATATTGTGTCAAAGTAGGTTTTTCTCTTAGGGCTACTTCCTGTAACAACTAGGATAAAAGACAAAATATTAAAGACAACTAAAGGCTTATATTGTCTACTTATATTAGACCATGCCAAGTCAATTTTAATACAATGTTCACATCATAAAACCTGAAATCATTCTAATTAATATAAAAGTATTTTTGTGAAAGGTTTACAGTTTTAGACATGGGATATTTCTAAAAAAATAAATCCTAAAAACCTATCTTACTTAGTAGTCACCAACGTAATCAGAGTATTACCTCCACTGATCTTCACACTTCTGTTAAGCCATTGAGGGTATGACTACACAGGGATCCAAAAACAAACAAACAAAAAAACAACCACCCCACAGCTGGGCCAGCTCAGCTGACTCGGACTCATTCGCCAGGGCTGAAAAATCACTGTGAAGATGTTTGGGCTTAGGCTGGAGCCTGAGCTCTGGGACCTTGGCAGTTGAGGGTCCCAGAGCTCAGGCTCTAGCCGAAGCCTGAATGTCTACATAGTGATTTTTAGCCCCGCAGCCTGAGCCCCGCAAGACCAAGCTAGCCACAACCATGCTGCGGGTCTTTTATCCCAGAGTAGGCATACTCTGTGATCTGCAACCATGAAAAGAGAGTCAAGATTACTTGCCTTGATGAACACACAAAGACTGAATTCATAAATGGAAGCAAGCAAGCAAACCTGCCCCTCGGACCTATATTCAGTGAGAGATGTTTGAATACTGCAGGTTTCATAGGAAGGCATGCACAACCTGAGACAGCAAAGTTAAGGGGGAAGGGAGGGTGAGCAGCAGGCCTCACAGAGCAGCCCTTCTGAGATTGTGACTAGCTGCCTGTTTTTTCTTGCTCCTTCTGAACTATCCCCATAGAAGACTGAAAGTGGGGGGGTGAAAGCACTTTTATCTTCCCCAGTTGAAAGGCTGGGCCAGTGACAGCCAGCCCTCCGCCTGCCCCACTAAAATTACATTCATGATTACCACTATTTTTAATGGAGTTACTTTGTTACTACACATTAATGTGCAGTATTTCATGGTAACTACTGTATATAGTTAACTACCAGTACCACTCTACTGCATTGTGCCAAGATAAAATGTTGAAAAAGGAGACAGGGCAATTATGCAATATTTAGAGAATAGGCATAAAACATTTTACCACTGAAGCCTCTGTAGTTACAGGTAAAATCAAACTCTTGCTTGTGTGGAAACTGTTACATTCCAGTGAATCTTTATTGTTTTTCAATGATCTTGTCGTGAGGGAAGGTTCATTGCTGCCTAATTTAGGAAGGTCAAAAGTCTTCTCAGGTAACATACAAGCACTAAGAGATCTTCTAGAAGTCTGTGTTTTAATGCTTTCTTTTTCGGTTACAGCACTTTCATGAGGACTGCTGAGAACTGTTTCTTCTGTGTTAGAATGGATGCAATCAGTATACATTCTTTCATGATTCACTGTAGATGTTCTTGCAGATGAAACTAAACAAAAAAGGACAAACTGGATGTCTACAGATAGTCTCAGGGAATTCAAAACAAAAATGTGCAGTCTGACAGCATTTTACTGTTAGATAGCCCTAAGATGTCAAATAAGCAATTCATAAGGAGAGCAATTGACTTTCATGTAAACTTACAGCTTAATTTTCAGAGACACTGGGCAGCCAGAGCTCTCATTGAAATCTATGGCAACCACAGGTGCTCAGCTTCTCTAAAAATCAGACCTGTAATAACTCATTATCCATGAATGTATTGTCATTTTGTATCTGACATTCCTAGAGGGGCAGCTATCTCCAAGAAAATGCTTTATGAAATTGTAACTTTTCCTTTTAAAAAAGGTGTGAGATCTGATTGGAAACAGTTGAACAACTGCAATAGCAGCATTATATTTTTACTACAAAAAAGCGAGATGGCTACATGGAAGTACATTTCTTTGAAAGCAGTAGCAGCTATGGATACATACTCTTGGGACATGTATCTTTTGCATGCAGCACAAGAGTAATGATTAAGGGTTTTTTTTTCTTTTTATCTTAAGACATAGCTATTTGCCTTTCCTTCTCTGCCCCCAAGGCCACACATAGCACACCTCACTGTCCGACTGTCAGTTTCTCTTTCACCATTTGGGCCTGAGCTTGAACCAAATGCAAAAAAAGAGACTGGCTGAGCACATACAAGGACTAGTTTTTGACAGCTTGCAAGGAACAATTAAATGTAAAATCTTAACCTGGCATACTAATAATTTAAACACTAATTATTAAAGAAAAATGGCATAGTAAAATAACCCAGTTTTCTGATTCTGGAATAAGAAATAAATGGTTTTCTGACTAGTGCTTAATAATGATTTCACAATACAAAGCTGCCAAATTTTCAGACCTCTTTCACTACTACATCCACAAAATTTTGCAGGTACATCTATATAAGTATTAAAATACTGCCTTTGTGCAAGCAAAACAGACAGACAGCTAACCAGGCACCCAGTCTGCAAACATAAAAGCCTATGTGTACATGAAAATTGATGCACACAATTTGTGAATATATCAATGTGGTCCATTAAAACTTTGAGTTAAGGGGCCATTCTGAGCGGTTGTATAAGCGTACAGTCCATTTAACTCACATTCTCTAAATAAACCTAGAGACTTTGGACCAAATCCTCACCTAGTGTAATTGAATCATAATTATGCATGCCATATACCCACATATTGCAAACATTATCTCTCCCTAATAATCAAGCTATAAACTTGTTTTTCTGCATGCCATACAATAATGCCACATGACCTAAAATGAATATTCAAAGTATCTTTAAAGAACAAATGTTTTTACTTTTAGCACAAAAAAACTATTGTATTTAATTGGTTAAAATTTTGTCTGCTACAAACACAGAAAGATCATCATATAAAATACTGTACTGCCTCCTAGAACAAAAGTTCTTTTCTCTCTCCCCAAGTAAGGAAAGTGATAGCAAAAAATAATCTTACCAAAATTTACCTTTAGAAATTTCTTTAATGGGAACTGTGCTTCTACCATGAGGAATGAAAAGGTCTTTTTTGTCAGATGTAGAAGCAGAATTAAGAGATGTCTTGCTAGTTACATCAGCAGCTGGTTCTGGTAAAAAGTCTGATATTGTATCCTTCTGATTTTCTGGTACTGCATCACTTTGGATTTAAAAAAAAAAAGAAAAAGAAATTTCACACACAAAGGCTCCTAACAGACAATCACATCCAAATATTAGATAGTTTTCGGGAGGTCATGGAAGTTGCACAAGTGTCCATGGCAGTACTCTATATTGATTTTAATTTTTAGGAAACAAAAGTGAAATAAAACAGTATTAAAAAGATAAAAGGGCTTGATTACAGTGATTCCTAGTTTTGCCTGGACATACTAAATTAACGCGAGGGTATTTCTTTAAGAACATAATGTAATCATAGAGCCAGCTTTCAATAATATAGTGCCTTGGATTTCTTGGCACCCAAATCCTGATATGAAAGTACACAGAGGTCATTGTGCATCCAAGGAAAGATTTTCACTCATTCAAAAGTGTGTGTTGCACATTTAAAGTGTTTTTTTTTTTAAAGCACCTTGCAACCTCTAACCTCTTCACTAACAAGTCATCTATGTAAGGTGAGATGAAAACCTTCCAGCAGTGACGAATAATGGAATAGTCAGGATCTTTGAAAAGACCCAGAGGGATGGGGAAGTCAAATGACAGTGTCATGTATTAAAGACACTAGTCACCTAACACAAACTGAATATATTTTTATGAGTAGGATGAAAAAATGCACATCATGGGCGTCTTTAAATCAATTAATGCCAACAAGTCCACCAGATTCCACTGCTGCTTTGAATAAGCTGCGTCTTCATTGAAACTTATCATGAAAAAATTCAGCCGCTTCAGATCCAAGACAAGACTGTTCCCCTTCCTCTACCACAAGGATCTCTGCTTTTTCTGCGACCTTGCAACTGTCTTTGGGGCTGCATATCCATATATATCATCATACGAACGGATCCACAGTATAGGCTGTCTTTATGCTTGTTGCCTTCTAGATGGTCTGGGATTCATGGCATTGATTCACCCACTCCCAGGAGCGGCACCAGGGTTTCTGCCGCCCTAGGGGGCAGCGCTCCTCCTCTGAGCATTCGGCGGCGGGGGTCCTTCCGCTCCGCGCCTTCGGGGCACTTCGGCGGTGGGTCCCGGAGCGAGTGAAGGACCTGCCACCGAATTTCCGCCGAAGACCCAGAGTGGAAGGACCCCCCGCCGCCGAATTTCCGCCGAGGGCGGCAAAATGCCGCCCCCCAAATCCTGCCGCCCTTGGCGACCGCCTAGGGTTGCCTAGTGGAAGCGCCGGCCCTGCCCACTCCTAAGAGTGGTTGGAGAACTGAAGCTGCAGTCTCAATGGAGAGCACTGCCTTTTAAAATTTGTTTCGCATAACAAATATTCAAATTCATATTCAGGCTCTTATGGCCTGGACTGTGTTTTTATAGCGAAATATTTTCTTTAACTCAAAAAAAATATGCAACAAACACTTTAATAATGAGGTTCATAGTATTGTACTGTATTGTTATGGCAAAATATTTGCTCAACTATGATATGTCAGTCATAACAGATCACTGGTTCAGTTCCTGGACAGTAATGAAATCACAAACTACCCTATCATATTGTTCCATTTACCTTTGTTCATTACTCAGTTTAGTGGATCCAACTTCCATCACTACAGAGTTACATGATTCATCTAGATCCTCTTCACAAGACTAATTTTAAAAAAATACATACAGACAGAGAGAGAGAGAGAGACAAATTAGCTAAACAATTCAAAGAATACATCACCACAGTGAGTGAAAAACTGGACAGATTACTTTTGTGTGACCTCTGTACAGTTGGTGCCATCAAGGGAGAAATACTAGGAACATTTATTTATTTTGGAAAACTGAACTTTCTATGGATGGACTGACAGCATTAACAATATACCAAAACAAGTACTTTAACTATATTTCTGGTGATCTACAGTATCCCATTTAAGTTTGATGTCTAGCCAACTCAACTTTTCTGTTTGGCTCTTACTAATTTGAAAATTTAATTGCTCAATTTGTTTAAAGGGTATAGGATAATTAAACTGAACCATTTGCAGTTTACTGTTAAGAAACATATACTTACATCACTGAGTACCTCAATTTTCAAAGCAGACTCAAGGTTCCCAGGAACTGTGTCAGACTCTTCTGCTCTAAAGAGAGCTGTCCAATACTTTTTCATATCTTCAACTGGGAAATACAATTAGAGTAGTGCATTCACTTTTTTTTTTTTAAACATTTGTATGTATTAAGTTACTGGGTTGGGGGTTTTTGGGGGGTGGAGGGAGGCTGTTTTGTTATTTTAACCACCATAAGTTTCCCTTGTTTCCTGACTACCCACATAGATCTTCAGGAAAGAACAATCTACCTGCAGTTGTTCAGTGAATATGGACATGAGAAAGAATTGTAAGGAACTAATAGAAGTCCAACAAACCTATTAAATAATCATCATCATCATCATCATCATCTCCTCCTCCTTCTCCTCCACTCAGAGCATCATCAGGTTCATTCATCAATTCATGCTTAGGTCTGAATTCATCTGCTTGAATACCAGATATTTGATCAACTGGCATTCTTAAAAGAAGAAGAAAAAGAGGACTCAAGTCATTAAAAGTTACAGTATTATTACTATCACTCTCATACTATTATAGTGAACACTGGCACTTCATACAGACACTAAAGTTTGGGCCTCATCATGCAGAGCTGCTTGTGAGAAAGGCTGAGCACCCTTGACTTCCATTGACTTCTATAGGCATTGATGGTACTTAGTACCTCCCAGAAACAGGGGATAACAAAATTATCAAGCACCCTCTATGCTTCAGATAATGTATTCTTACAGTAGTAAGCTCCTTGAGAGTGAACTGAAACTCCTAATTTTTGTTAATAATACCATCAAGTTCTACAAGATATTGTTATTTATGTATTGATATTAAAGAAAACCTCTCTAAAATAATTCCAAAATAATGATTCATCAAAATATGGACATAATTAGTAATTTATTTTACATGGGGAAAAAATAACATAATCACCTCATCTAAATTTCCCAATATTTGTTTAATATGTTCTCAAATATCCAGATAAAATTGCTTTAGATTGCTCATATTAACAAATGCAGCTATTTCTGGATTCTTTTCTTAGCAGTGTGTGATTCAGTGACTACCTTCTATGCTTCTTAAGCCACAGTTTCTCCATATAGTTCAGGCTTTCTTCTTTGAATTCAATTTTAACAGGTTTTCTCAAAATTGTGAGATGGGTCTGTACCTCACAAACGCCCATGGATTCTATAAGTATAAGGAAAACTGTAATATGTATCATTCAAATATGTTAATAATATGCTTTCCTTTTATTAAACTATAAAAGTCATTTTAATTAATAGTCTATGCTTGATTTAGATGTCTGCTTATTCATGAAATTTAAAAGGTTAATCTCATATTATTCATATTCTGTTGAGAGAGTTATCTGCAAATTGTGGCCCATATGAAAAGTGAGTTTACAATCTAATTTGGATTGATTGGATTTGACTGGGGAAAAAAAATCACACACTCTCTCTCTCTCTCTCTCTCTCTCTCTATTTTTTAGGGCTAAATCATCATACCCTGTGCGAAAACAAGCTTTAAACTGAAGATTTATTCAGGGTTGGGTAGCTGACGTCAGCTGACTTCTTCTGCTCCTCAATTGGTAGCAAATAAATTGGAAGTTAAAAGGATATATGTAAAGATTCCACTGACAAGCAGTAAAGGAGAACTGTACAGTTAAGTTTTTCTCATGCCTAATGAAAGACAAGGAACTAGCTGTTTAAAACAATGACATATCCTTCAAGATATGTGCATTATCTGTACTATGTAAGCTTGCTAATTAATTCTGACAGTCATGTACTTGGAGGTATGAGACCTCAAAAACAGATTTACATGGGATAACTGAGTGTCCAGATTGATATGTAAGACCTCAAACTTGCACACATTTTTGTCTTACCTTTATGCATTGAAAGCAACTGGGCTGCTCACATGCATAAAGCTAAGCCCATGGATTTCCAAATAAAAACCCCAAATCACCAGAAAAGGTATTAGTAGAAGTACAAGATTATTCTAAATGTATCAAGTAGCATAGTATACTTCAGAAAGAGAGAGCACAGCAAACTGTTATCTATATACTAGTGACAGGTTTCAGAGTAGCAGCCGTGTTAGTCTGTATCCGCAAAAAGAACAGGAGTACTTGTGGCACCTTAGAGACTAACAAATTTATTAGAGCATAAGCTTTCGTGGGCTACAACCCACTTCTTCGGATGCATATATACTAGTGGAGACACAGAATATCCTGCACAAATCCAAGTAAACATGATTTTGTTTCGTGGTTCATGATTAACTGATCACATCTCTTCACAGGGAAGGATTCAACCTGATACCAGAGATTGATGCGGATACTCAGCTATCAGAGAAAAAGAAAATGCACTAAGATGTAACGTACATAATCCTGAGGCATGTGCATTGCTCACCTCAATAAACAGGCTGTAATTAGGCTTTGAATTTACTAGTATAGAGGTCTCAGGTGAAAGCAAGAGAGACAAGATTGGAGAGGTATATGACAGAAGTTCTTTGAACTCTTAGCAAGTACCTTTGAGCTGAATATCTGAAAAATCTGTGGCAGCTAAATCTTATTAAATTAGTTTTACAGATTTCACTGAAGAACAACGGTTGACTTGCCCAGGGTCACAGAAATCAGAAATAGAACTCTGGTCCCCTGCACCATCAGTAGACAACACTGTCTGTATACTATTCCACTATTCTAAATAATAATGAGAATACTTCACTTTAAGGAAAATATATTCACTATTCCTAGAGAATATTATCTCCACCAACAGTGTCTTAGAAACAATTCCAAATACTTAAGTCCCTGTTTGCAAAGTACATAAAAAGGCTATAATATTCCAATAACATAATGTGGCCTACTTGAGCAAACTGAAGTTATAGAAACAGATTAACCAGCATTCAGGGTGCTTCAATATACAAACAAAAGCACTAATATTCATTTGGTGTGTCTTACATAGTGTATACTTGAGGAACCATATAACCATCACAATAACAATATGAAAAAAACAAACAGTAACATTTGAAAAATATTCCAGAAAGTACAGACTTGCTAGCAGTACATAAATGAGCATGCCTGTTCTGTGCAGCGCTCCATTCTGGTCTTTATTTGGTTCTAGGGAGCCCAGCATCAGTTTCCCTTCGCACCAGAGCTCCTCAGTAAGTCCTCCAAGTCCTTTGTCACATACCAATGCTCCTTCTTAGGGACTAGTTTATCAATGTACAATTTGCTCAAATACAGTCTCTTTCATCCAAGACTCTCACAAGGTACAGCTCCTCCTTTCCTTTCTTCCTCCTATTGCAGCTTCAAATAAAGTCTGTTTCTGAGGTCTTTCACTTGGCACCGCCACTCCTTTGTGAGACTTGTCTAACACAGCTACTTCTTATTCTCTCTCCTGTCAGAGTGCTCTGGCTTCTTTTCTTAAACCTGTGCTCCCTGGATTCTGGGTCACGCCTCCAGAAGGCTTCTCCAATTACTTCCCTCAGCAACCCTTTCAGCAGCTCAGCCCCAGCTCAAACAGTTCCTCCCTTCCTTTTGTCCACTCTTCCCAGTCTCATAAAGCCTAGGTACCTTCCACTTCAATCAATCAGCAGCAGTTAATCAGCCAGAGGCCTCCTCTTTCAGCCAATTGGGCATCAAAGAATCAGTCACACTTCCACCCTCTGACACACATTTTATTAATCTATTTGATGTATTGTTAAATCAGTGCAATGGGTGGATAGGAAATGATTTACTATCTAAGAAAGAGGCGTACAGTTTGTGTCATGAACTATGTCACCTTCCAGTAGCATGGTAATCAGCTGGAGACTTAGAAATGGTCATTTTAATAAAAAATTATAAATTCATACATTACAAGTTGATACTGTAAAGGCTGATATAGGCTCATCAGTACATAAGCTTTGAGAATATACACTATTGACCAAAATGGGTTCAGTTTTCTTTTTAAAAATGTATTTAGCAGAAACTAATTCATACCTGGTTGAGCCTCATCAGAGTTCTGTTCCTTTTTGTGTTCATGATTTCCATTTCTCCATTGAGTTAAAGCTTCTTGAAAGGACTCTGCAGATTCTTCCTCATCAAAAGTACCATACAGTAATAATCCACCATTCTGATTCTCAAAAACTACCCCTGTTGGTACTGTGGAAACTTCCTGAATCAATTTTAGAAAAGTAATCAATCAAATATGTCCTAATGGCAACAGTCTTCCCCACCACACATACAAATACCGGATGACAAAGGATTAATGGTTTCGCATCTTAACTGCTGAAGGGATTCGGTTCTTGGATGTGGTACCCTTTCTTATGCGCTACCTTTGGGTTAAACTGTGATCAAGATAATTCAAGGCTATTTTTGGAAATCGCTCCTTTTGGCCAGATTGAATTGAGATGCCCCATCAACCGAGCTCAAAGCCAGACTGCTAAACAAACGCATAAAGGAATGCAGATTTATAGCCACAGAGTTTAAGGCCAGAAGGGACCACCAGATTATCCAGTCTGATTTAATGTATATCACAGGCCACACGCACACTAAATTCAACTAGGAATGAATGCAATTTCTAAATGAAGTTATCACTACTATTAAGTATAAAATAGTTTATTATAGTGATATAGTGATAAGTATAAAATAGTTTATTATTAAAAGAAAATAGTTAATTCTAATGCTATAGAATTAATCTGCCAAAAGTCTAATAGAATCAGGGCTTGTTTAATTACAAGCACAGCAGTAGCAATCTGAGGTCCTGCGTCTCATGCAGGCCACATGCACAAACATGGATCAGAGGGGTGGACCAAATGGATAGCCTGATCTGACTAGTCAATTTGTGGCACCAGAAATCACAGGGCCAATACACTTAAAGGAATTATGAGTGTAAAAATGGAATTTTCTGTTTTA
This sequence comes from Emys orbicularis, assembly GCF_028017835.1. Classification (NCBI taxonomy): domain Eukaryota; kingdom Metazoa; phylum Chordata; order Testudines; family Emydidae; genus Emys; species Emys orbicularis. The sequence continues at coordinate 89,264,359 of NC_088691.1, forward strand.
CAGGAATACACAGCTCACAGAAATTCTTCAGCCTACCTCAGCACTGCCTGTTGATGTTAGCAGAGATGAAGAAATGTCTGACATGAGCTGATTCTTGCTATTTGCTATCTTCTGCTCATGATTCTTTTTGGATTCATCAGGATTGAAGTCTTTCATGAACTGATGGGTAGCTTCTAATTTTCCAACTGATACATGGGTTTTTGCCTACAAACAACATAGACCACCAGATTAATTCAAAATAAACACACACACTTTCCACTAAACAATGCTCAAATTACAGAGGCAGAAGCAAAAAAGAAACAGAGCAGACCACAGAATGATGGTGGACCGAACATATCCTATCTTCAACAATCTGAATGAAACCAAATATTCAGATCAGACAGGAATGTAAGAGACTACCAGATTATTTAATGAATATGGGAGATAATCTACGCAGCGCATGTCATATGTTAAAAGAACTTTATAATCAATGTGCTATAAAATTTGTAACTAATGAAGGTCAATCAGATATTGGTTATATTCTGTCTTCTTTAGAACTGCAGCTGGAGAGACCCTTAAGAGGTGAAACTGATTTAAATATCTCAAAGAAATACCAATCCACGTATCAAATCTACTGTGTGACGGACCAAGCGTATGAACTAGTTTAAAGATCTAGACAAATTAACCTAGGTCAAAGGCTGGAAGTAGTTCTTAGATGACAACAATAATTTTAATCACAATGTTGTTGTAGCTGTGTTGGTCCCAGAATATTAGAGAGACCAAGTGGGTGAGATGATATTTTTTATTGAATCAACTTCTGTTGATGAAAGACTCAAGCTTTCTCCAACAGAAGCTGGTCCAATAAAAGATATTACCTCACCCACCTAGTCTCTTTAATTCCATTGCCAGTTTCCTTTATTCCTCTGCAACTTACATTAGTATAAAGCAAACTGCTCCATAAATTTCATCTTATGAGGCCCATACTTGAACAATTACCTAACTGAGAAAAGATAAAACCAAAGAGAATAGAAAAAAGAATGCAAATCTCCTCTCTCCATTTGTCCTGTGGAAATATTTTGTTTCAGAGCCACATTTGGGATCTAGATAATACAGTGAACCTAGAATGCTAAGTAAAAAATATGTATGTTGCCACAAAGGTCCCTGTGTTTCCCTCCTATGTAAAAATAGGCATAGAAGAAAAAGCTAATAAGAATACTCCTTGGGTCTCAGGACGAACAAGAATGCACACAGGAAGTGTGGCCAGAAAAAGCTGAAGAGCCCAAGGATCCATCATAAACCTAGGCCCAATCACTTTGGCTCTGTGACTACATCCACTCCAGGGCTCTCCCTCTAGCCCCATCTACCTATGACAATACAGTTGATCTAGTATCCTTGCTGTCATTGGCTTGCACCTCTCATACCATATTCTATGACCTTCCAATGAGTATGCAAGAAAAGGTAATGTTGCTTCAAGCTACATTCACTGTTTGCCATTTTGACTGCATATATTCTATTCAGATTCTTATCCCATAACTCTCACCACGATATGGTGCGGGGTACATTTTCCCAGCGGAAATACCACTTTGTTGTGTCCCCTAGTTCTGATTCCCCACAACTGCTGGCAACAATCTCTTTTCCACATGGGCAAAAGATCACTAAAATACTTGGAGACCAGAAGCACATATTTAGAGAGAAGCAGAAGATCTTCTCTACATAATTGCATTTCCTCTTGGCAGGGTTCCTTAAGGCATTTTATGCTCATTTGCTTCCCTCCAGAGGTGAAGTATAAGGCCAAAGAAAATGAGTTTCGTGCTCTCTAGTCACTTTACATTTGACTTTTGACCACAGCATTCAGGTGAAACTCAACAAGACTAATATTCCCTGCTCAAGAGATAGTAGCATGTGGAAGCAAGTGAAACAACTCACTGCATTGTTTGTGGATCTAAATGGTACGATAACACATTTATATACGTCTATCACAGATATTTGTTAAACTGCCACCTAGAGTTCTATCTATACATTTTACACAGCATTACTCTCGATTTGGCATTTTGCTCATTTGTTTCAGAACAGTTTTGAAATTCTATTAAACTGATTTCAAAGAGAATACTCGGATAAACGTACTGGATTGCTTCCTATATTATTATAGTTCCTAGCAAGTGAATTTAGATGCTCTCTGAGTTTCTTCTGTCTTGCTAACTAAACAAGATAAGATGATGGTGAAACATTCCAATTAGGGGGTAGGATTTTGAAAAATACTTAAGTGATTTCAGAGTACAAGTCCCATCAACTTTCAGTGAAACTTGTGCTTTCAAAAATTCCATCCATGATCCTTTCTAAACTTGGTATGATATGTAACTGGCTGTTTCCACACCAATTTGTTGAATTTTGAATTAATAAGAATTGTATCTTAAATGCATAAAATGATCTGGAAAATAATGAAAACGGGTCTTATTCACAGGTTTTACTGTCACAATCTCAACCTATAGAATCTACTGCAAACTGTCAAACTAAGAAGCTAAAAAAACCCACCTCCAATCATCTATTGTTTTCTTTAAAAAGAAATGCTAGTTCTTTCCCCTTTCCCTCCCCGCCCCCCAATTTCTACAATTACCTGTCATCCACTATGATGGCTCAATTAATCCAAAAATGAACCTAATTTTGCTTTCCAAGCATCAAGATTCTATAATTTACAAAAAGGTTAAAAAAAAATCATGAAAACAGAACAATTAATAATGAGTATTTTTATTATGATACTTGTTTTTATACAAACTTCAGGGCAGACACGCAGGTGGTATAAATTAATTACTTCAGTGGAGCTCTGACAATTTATAGCAGATGAGGATCTGTCCCTTCCTTTCAAAAGTATTATTCAGAATGTGTCTATATGAATATTTCCTTCCCACCCCCTCACAAAGACCATTCACTGGGCTTTCTAAATGTATTTTTAAAACATGAAGATCAATAGCACTTAAGTATTTAGAATGATGGCAGGCTGTCAATCTTTTGGACTAACAGAAACTCAATTATTTTGGCACAAATGTCAGAAAGTTATTTTAATGTGAAAGCATTCCAGATAACATAATGTCATAAAGATGACAGCAGCAAATCCAACCTACTTCCATTCCTCAAATGTAATGTATCTTGATTGCCAAGGACTTTCCTGAACCCCATTAAGGCCTAGGACTGTAAAAGCAGCAACTAAGGCCACAGTTGGATTTTCAATTTTCTCCTTTATCACATTAAAAAAACAAAAACGTATTCCTGCCATCTCATACATGCTGAACAGTTGAGACTGGATGTACAGCTACTTACTTGTTTTCCGAAGCCTTAGAGGCACACTAAATAGATGCTCTAGCACAGGGGTCGGCAACGTTTGGCACGCGGCTCGCCAGGGTAAGCACCCTGGCGGGCCGGGCCAGTTTTATTTACCTGCTGACGCGGCAGGTTCGGCCGATCGCGGCCCCCACTGGCCGCGGTTCGCCGTCCCGGGCCAATGGGGGCGGCGGGAAGCCGCGGCCAGCACATCGCTCGCCCGCGCCACGTCCCGCCGCCCCCATTGGCCCGGGACGGCGAACCGCGGCCAGTGGGGGCCGCGATCGGCCGAACCTGCCGCGTCAGCAGGTAAATAAAACTGGCCCGGCCTGCCAGGGTGCTTACCCTGGCGAGCCGCGTGCCAAACGTTGCCGACCCCTGCTCTAGCACATATCAATACATTCAGTGTTAGGCTTTGTAGATCAGCTAACACTTTCCCAGAATTTAGTGAACATCATTTTATGTAGTTAGCTTAATTTGTCACTGCCTTGCATTTCCCATTATGTACTGTACTTTTCCTTTGTCTACACTGCTGACACTAAGATTCTTTCTTCCTTGCTCTTTTGCAATACATCTGTTTGCATGCTTTGCTAGATGTTTGCCAGAGTCTATACTACAAGGCAAAATTACTATCTATAACTGTTTAGGTATTTGCTTCCAGAGATCAATCATCATGGGGATTTGGAGTCCTAGTACCAGGAGCTCTGAGCAGTCTAGAAGGGCAGTCCCTGTTGAGGCCATGTAAGCGTTTCTTCCTTTAAATGTTCAGACCCCATACAATTCTCCCCCAAGGAATTCAGTCACAAATTTAATTAACGCAATGTTTTTTTAACGAGCACCATCAGTATGGAAGCATGTTCTCTGGAATAGTGGCCAAAGCATCAAGGGGCATATGAATCTTTAGCATATCTGGCACAAATATCTTGCAACGCCAGCTACATCAGTGCCATGCTAACACCTGTTCTCCCTTTCAGGTGACATTGTAAACAAGAAGCGGGCAGTATTATCTCCTGCAAATGTAAACAAACTTGTTTGTCTGAGTGATTGGCTGAACAAGAAGTAGAACTGAGTGGACTTGTAGGCTCTAAAGTTTTACATTGTTTTATTTTTGGAATGCGGCTATTTTTTGTACTTAATTCTACATTTGTAAGTTTAACATTCATAATAAAGAGATTGCACTACAGTACTTGTATAAGTGAATTGAAAAATACTATTTCTTTTATTTTTACAGTGTAAATACTTATAATAAAAAATAAATATAAAGTGAGCACTGTACACTTTGTATTTTGTGTTGTAATTGAAATAAATATATTTGAAAAATGTGGAAAACATCCAAAATATTTATATAAATAGTATTCTATTATTGTTTAACAGCACAATTAATCATGATTAATTTTTTTAATCGCTTGACAGCCCTAGTTTCTGCTATATAAAGGGAAAAGAAAATATGGTGGCATATGCCCAGTCCAGGAAAGGGCTCTGACCTGCTGCCTCCAGGTCGCCAGCAGCTAGCCCTCCTGCAGCTTTGTAAGGGGGGAGATGTGACTTTAAGAGCTTCCCAGTTTCAGCTGGCTTAACCAATTCAGTGTACCCCAACTCACTATGGTTATAATTTGTATCTAAAAAGTGTCATGTAAGATATCATTGGAAAACTAATAAAACTCACTGATATTAATATTCTTGCATGATGTACGTATGTGGTGTATACAAAAAGTTATAAAGAGGAAGTTACGTACCTTGTGCAGTAACAACGGTTCTTCGAGATGTGTCCTTATGAGTGCTCCACTGTAGGTGCATTTGCATCACTGTGCTGCTGATCAGAGAACTTTGATAGCAGTGTCCATTTGGCCTGCACATACGCTGTCCCCTAATCATGCCCTGCCATGAGGCTAACCCCCCTCAGTTCCTTCTCTACCAGAGAGTCCTTACAAGAACTCTGAAGTAGAGGGGAGGAGGGTGGGATACAGAGCACCCACAGGGACACACATCTCGAAGAACCATTGTTACTGCAAAAGGTGAATAACTTTCTCTTTTTCTTTGAGTAGCATCCCTCTGTGTGCTCCACTGTAGGCAACTCCGAGCAGTATCCCCACTGCAGGGCTGCAGCTTCGGAGTCAAGTCTTTGGATGACAATACCGTAGAGCCAAAGATAGCATCAGAGGTGGAGTCCCCAGTAATCGCATAATGTTCTGCAAAGGTATGCGCAGACGCCCAGGTTTCAGCCCTGAAGATTTCCAAGATAGGGACGTTCTTGAGGAAGGCGATAGAGGAGGAAACCGACCTCGTGGAGTGCAAGCAAATACCAGATGGAGGTACTATGCTGTGAACCTGATAGCAGTGTTTGATACAGTTCGAGACCCATTTGGAGAGTTTCTGGGCCAATATTGCTGCACCTTTAGACCTTTTCGCAATGGAGAGGAAAAACTTAGGAGATTTCCTAAAGACCTTCATCCTGTCCAGGTAAAAGGCCAGAGCGCTCCTAATGTCTAGTGTGTGCAGTATAGCCTCACTGTGATAACAGGGTAAAAGGTCGGGAGGTGAATCAGCTGGTTTATGTGAACAGACGAAGTCACCTTGAGGATGAGCTTCGGGTACAGTCAGAGTAACTTTGCTTGGAATTACACCAAACATGAAACCTGGTCCACTTTTGCAGGTAAGTATGACAAGTAGCCAATTTTCTATTCTGTAGTAACACTTCCTGTACCTCCTCAGAGCAGGATCTTTTTGTGTATTGGAACCATGAAGGAGCCAAGCTTTGAGTCGGAGTATCCGCGGGTTAGGGTGGAGAGTGCATCCTTCGTTCTGTGAAAGGAGGCATGGAGTGGGATGAAAAGGGATCGGCAGACACTTCACCAACTATGACAGGTAAGGGTACCAGGTCTGTCTTGGCCAGGTGGGAACAATCAGTATAACATTTGCTCTCTCTCTCTCTCTCTCTCTCTTTTTATTTTAACAGGATTTTTAGCAATAGAGGAAATGTGGAAAAAGCATACAGAAGGCCATTGTCCCATGAGAGGAGGAGAACGTCCCCTAAGGAGTTCTGTCCGAAGTCTGCCAGGAGCAGTAGTGTGGGCATTTCCTGTCCAGGTAAGTGGCAAACAAGTCTACTGTCAGTGTCCCACACTGTCTGAATATGTTGTGGAGTACTACTGAGTTCATCTCCCACTCGTGGTCACGTGGGAACTTGCAGCTAAAACTGTCCACAGTTGTGTTCTGCACTTCTGGTAGGTAGGCTGTCGAAATTTTCACATTGTGGGAAACGCACCAGTTCCATAGCTTTAGTGCTTCTGTACAAAGGAAAGGCTATCTGGCGCGCCCATGACGATTTGTCTAGTAAATGAATGCTATGTTATCTATAATGCTCTTTGTGTGTACACCTCTGATCAGCGGAAGGAAGTGAGCAAGTGTTCCTCACTGCTCTGAATTCGAGGAAGTCGACATGGACACGCCTCCATGGGTGACCATTTGCCTTGTCTCGTGAGGTTGTTAAGATGTGCTCCCCATCCTAAGAGGGATGCATCGGTGGTGAGGAGCAGTGACGGGGAGGGCTGTGCAAACGGGATCCCCATGCAGATATTTGGTGGGTACTTCCACCAGTTCAAGGATTGTTTGACCTTGGTGGGTAACAATAGGGATTTTTTTAGGCTGTCCTGTATACAGAGCTGAACCACAACTGGAGACTACTTCATGTGTAGTCTGGCCTGAGCTATCACAAACGTGCCCGCAGCCATGTGCCCCAGAAGTTGAAGGCAGTGTTTGGCTAATATTTGAGGGCTGGTCTGCACTGTCTCTGTGGACAGATTGAGGAATCTATGTTGTGGGAGGAGCACTCTCGCTCGAAGAGAGTTGAGACCAGCTCCTATGAACTCTAGGGGTTAACATCCATTTTTGGACATTGATTTGTAGGCCAAGCTTCTGAATAAGTCCACAGTCACATGGGTAACCCGTAGGGCTTTGAAGGAATGAGCCCTGAGGAGGCAGACGTCCAGATGGGGATAGATCATGATCCCCTGGGAACGAAGGTGAGATGCCATTATGGAGAGGACCTTGGAGAATACTCTGGGTGCCAATGATAGTCTGAAGGGGAGTACTCTGTATTGGTAGTGATCCTGTCCTAGGGTAAATCTGAGGAACTGTCTGTGGGAAGGTGTGGCGGGGCCAGGCTACCCCGCCTTAGCCCGGAAGGAGTTAAACCCCAGGGACTGGGTGGCGGGGCCAGGCTACCCCGCCTTAACCCGGAAGGAGTTAAGCCCCAGGGACTGACAGCGGAAGTCCCGCCTCCCTGGGTGGACTGGGCATGCTCCAAGTGCTATAGGAGTATAAAGGGAGGGAGACCAGCTCATTCTGGGCTGGAGCCCGTAGGTGAAGGACCTGCCGGGGAAGCTCCTGCGGCGGACCAGCCACAGCCATTGGCTGCGCCGGGAAGAGACGCCGTCCACGGCCTGCCAGTGCCCCGGCGGTTGGAGGAGACCCAGGGGACGACCGAACCCGCCGAGTACCAAGGACCCGTCGACTCCTGGGAGACCCCAACGGAGACTCTGGTAGGAAGGGACCCCAGGAGGGTGACAGAGTGGTACCTCCCCCCCACCCCCCCAGGGAAACTCAGCGTGTTTCGGTCGGAACCCCCCCCGCTGAGTTGGTGAAAAAGCCCTACGCTACGGTTAGGGCCCCGGGTCAAGGCCCCCCTACTGGGGCTGTCGCACCCCAATGACATGGACTCTGGCCGCTAGGCCACGCTACCCTCCACCCAAGGGTTGCTTTTGTGACTCCGGCCGCTAGGCCACGGTACCCTCCACCCAAGGGTTGCTTTTGGGACTCCGGCCGCTAGGCCACGCTACCCTTCACCCGAGGGTTGCTTTTGGGACTCTGGCCGCTAGGCCACGCTACCCTCCACCCGAGGGTTGCTTCCGGGACTCTGGCCAATAGGCCCTACCGCCCTGTAACCGAGGGCTGTGTTACAGACTCCTGCCGTTAGGCCGCGTCTCCTTGAGGAAAAGGGGACATCATAGACTCCGGCCGCTAGGCCATACTGCCCTGGACCGACGGGCTATTTGACAGACGGTGGCGGATAGTCCACGCCGCTTGCAACCTTAGGGGCGTGGACCGTCACAGAAGGCAATATGGAAATATGGAAATAAGCAACCTGAAGCTCAAGGGCCGAAAACCATTCTCCCTGTTCCAAAGCTGGAATAATCACTGCTAGAGTGACCATCTTGAATTTTTGAGCCTTGACAAACTTGTTGAGTGCTCTGATGTCCACTGGGGTCTCCAACCCCCCTTTTCTTGGTATTCGGAAGTAGCAAGAGTAAAAACCTTTCCTTCATACTTGCTAAGGTACTGGTTCTATGGCTTCTACGCAGAGGAGGCGATCTATCTGTTGTCACAATAAACTCTCATGAGAAGTGTCCCTGAAGCGGGATGCGAAGAGTGTTGCGGGGGGGAGGGGGAGGGTGGTGAAATGAATGGGATAACCATTGCAGATGATTTCTAGCACTCATTTGTCAAATGTTATCCCATTCCCAGGTGCAGTGGAACAGAACTAGGCATCGTCCAAAGGGATGCAAAGGGTTGGTCAGCGTCAGGTAGCTCTGAAAGGAGTGATCTGTCGGCGCCCCAACTTATCCATCAAAATTGATGTTTTGAAGTTGATAGTAGGAAAGACAAAGGTTGAGGGTCCAATGATTTGCACTTTGAGAATCTGGACTCTTTCTTTTGTGGTTCATAAAAGCATTGAGATTGATATGCGATTTAAGTGAGGGTTAAGAACTGTATTTTCTCTTCTGTCCAGGTACATAAATTCCCAATGACTGAAGGATAGCCCTGGAATCTTTGAGTTTGTAGAGGGATTAGTCCATCTTTTCTGTGAACAATTTGGTGCCTTCAAAGGGAAGGTCCTCCACAGTTGTCTGTAGTTCCTTGGGGAAGTCAGATAAATGTAGCAAAGAGGCTCATTGCATCACTACTGCTCTGGAGATGGATCTTGTCACGGTATCAGTCACGTCGAGCACTGATTAGAGTGCCATCTTGGCCACCAGTTGTATTTCATTGATAATGGCCCTGAACTGATCTCTGTAAGATTCTGGAAACTGATCAATAAATAAATTGAATTTGGAATAATCGAAGTAGTCGTATTTTGCTGTCAGCGCTTGATAATTTGCGATGAGGAATTGTAGTGTGGCTGATGAATAAGCCGTTCTTCCAAACAGACAGAGGTTTTCCAATCCCTATCATATGGGGTGGACTTCACCTGATGTTGAGGACCTCTGGAATTGATAGCATCTATGGCAATCGAATTAGGTGGTCGAAAGGCAGAAAGAAATTCTGTATCTTTGGCTGGGATGTAGTATTTCTTATCAGCTCAATTACAGGTTGGCACAACGGATGCAGGGGCCTGCCATAAAAGTTTGGCTGGATCCAAGTGAGCCTCATTGATGGGGAGGGCTACTCTGGATGAAGAAGAGGAGTGTAAAATGTCTATCAGTTTCACCTCCTCTAGAGGTAATTGCAGAGCGTCTGCCACCCTCTTAGCTAAGTCTTGCCTCATCTGGTGAAGGGGACAAAATGTTGGTCAGAAGTGTGACCTCTTCGTCGAGGTCCACCTCCTGTTTCTCCCTCAACTCTCCTGGAGGTTCAGTAGCTCTAGATGTATGGGGCGAGGGATGTGCTGGCCGCCGCTTCCCGCAGCCCCCATTGGCTTGGAGCAGCAAAGCGCGGCCAGTGGGAGCCGCGATCGGCTGACCCTGCAGATGCGGCAGGTAAACAAACCGGCCCGGCCAGCCAGGGGGCTTACCCTGGCTGGCCGTGTGCCAAAGGTTGTTTCTCTAAAGCAGGGATCGGCAAACAAACATCATTTTTCTGAACTTCCCAGCAGAGGGCTGGACCTTGCAGAGCACACAGGTCTGGGGAAATTCAGGACTGGGAGTATGTTGGGGTCACCTTGCTGGTTGTAACGAAGGCTGGTGGAAGCCAGAGTGGGGCTGTGGGGCGGTAGACAGGCTGCTGAACCAGGGCTGTCTACCACACAAACACTTCAGGGTTTGACCGGCATGCATGTAGGTTGATTGTGAACATCCCACGCTGGGAGCTACAGCAACAAAGCATCGTAAGGTACCTAGGGTTGCATGGCAAGTGGTGTCACAACCCCTCAACTGGTCTGGACTGCACCCCTGAAGACCAGGACAATCTGCCCCTGATTCACTGTATGATCTGGTATAAATCCCTTAATCTCTGTGTGTCTCAACTTCCCCCTTTATAAATAAAAATGACAAACAATTTGTCCTCCTTTATAAAGCATTTTGAGACCTATGAATGAAATCACTGCAAGCACTAAGACTTATTATTACTTACTAATACTCCAACCTTATGTTCTGAATGTACAAATTGTGAGAACTGATAGATCACATAGATTTGATAAATCACTGTTCGTGACTGTTCAATGTGGTGAAAATGCTTTTAAATCCAGCCAAGGTAGCTGACAGAACACATATATCTTGCTGTTTAAGGTGGGCTAGTAATAGGGGTCCAAGAAGATGATTTACTACCTGCTTTTCTACACTATTGACTACCATCCCTCAATGTGCTGGGTCATCCTGTAACTGTCTTAAATGTTTTCCTCTTAATGTAATCTTTCAAGTAATACACTATGAGTGTGCATCACTCTGACAAAAATACATTAATCAGAGCAACAACTTTGATCATTTAAAGCATTACTAAAAAGATTACATGTTTTGGGGAAGAAGGTCTGACATCTGCAAATAAATTTCAGTGAGAGAAAGTACCATAAGATAGTGACAGGGCACATCTTGACACTCAAACATTGGCTTGTCCAAAAGTACAGTTTGACTTGATAATAAACACAAATTAAATGGAAAGGAAATATTTAAGTTTCCTAAGATTCAGTCAAGATGCTTTTAAACATATTCCCTATATTTATAATAATTTGCATATTTATCTTAAAGTAATTTTGTTTCTCTCCATGGAAGAAAGTCTAAACACTTCTACATACAGAACTCCTGACATGTTTTCTCTTTGGTTCATTAAACCAGCCCATAAAACAGTGCAACCATAATTAATGTAACAACGAAACAAAATGAAAAATAGGATAATTATATATAACTTCTACAAATTGAACTACATAAACACACCACCTCATTTAACAAAAATCAAATACTGTTTGATGTGTAAAATGGAAGAAACAGTGGTATAAAAATTGGACAAAAGTTATTACTATGACCAATTTATGCAATATAGCAAAATGTGATGGATGAGAAATAAAGTAGTTTTAAATAAGTGTGCTATTATAATTTTACGCAGAAATCCTTATTACAGTGGTCATTAAAATGTTATCATTACATCAAAAGAATATATTGTACAAATAAAACTGTACTTTAAAGATGAATTTTTTAATTCTGTTAACTCAGGCCCAATTGGCAATGAACTATAATACTTTACAAAGAACATTACACTCTTCAGATTTCACCATCGTTAAATTATTTGTTGTTCTGGAAAAAAAAAAAAACCTTTCCAATTATATCACTATCATTTTCACCAATATGTGACTGTTCATTTGTCAGACAAGAGCTAATTGTATGTGAGAATTCTCTACAATTAAAACGTATTAAAGCAGCAAACAGAATAGAGTAGTATGTTAATTACCCTAGCAGGCATTTACCATTGTATTTGGCTACTTTTACGACATCCAGATTAATTTGCTGCTTTTAGACCTGACTCAAACATATCTGCACATGTGATATGAAAACTGCTTGACACCAAACAATTTGAATGACAGATTTATAGGCCATATAGCATAAAACCACCCCTCCCCCAATATGTGGAAGTTTATGTATGCAAAGTCTCTTTAACAACCTGCCAGCTACTTTTTAGAACCTTGTGGCATGACAGTTATTTCAGCCTAAGTAATATTTTTTTCCATGAGGAATCAAAAGACTGTAAAACCCATTAGTGCATAAAGTAAGAACTGTACATTTTTTTCAACAGAACATTAGAATCAGTATAATACACAATTGCTGTGTTTTACAGGAAGTTTCTGTATAAACACTAAAGCTCCTTTTGATTAAAATCTGTCTTTATTTTTCTTAGGTAAAATTTAAAAATCTCACTTTTTATAAATTGTAAAAAAAAAAAAAACACACTACTGCATGGTACAACAGTCATCTTATTTTTAACCCAACTGATCTTATAATTTAGCCCTATTTCTTACTTATGAAGTATAAATACTAATCACGTGCATCCGTGTTTCTAGGATCAGGGCCTCAGAAAAACAGTTTGGAATAAATAACAATTGTGATGTATTAAAACAAAGTTGGTGACCTTATTATAAAACAAAATAATCTCTAACTTACTGATGAATGAAGTTGAAAAGTATAGTAAAGATGTAATAATAAATACATCTGCTACAAATAAACACAGAAAATATGTCCTTCTGTGACAAAAAAGGCTTCTGATGAATGAAAACATTTAAGAAATGCAATTATTTAAAAAATTAAGTTTGGAACCATTTACAGAGACAATTTTTATTATAAATACAGGACTACAAAAAAGTCTGTACCTGTAAAGGAATCATTCTATGGAGCTTCAGCGCCCCCTTCTGGTGGACTCTGGCAAAGCAACTACCACAGTAATCTTCCCCACATTCTAAGCATACCTTGAACAAAAAGTAATAACAGCAAAAATGGGTTATAATATACAATTACTGTTGAGGATTTTTTCCCTTGTTCATATTTTCCAAAATGTTACAAATAAAACTTGAGGAAATAAAATTAGATTTTTTTTAGGGTGTTCCACTAATTAATGTACACACCTCATCTCAATTTGGTCATAATTAGACATTTTAAAGGAGGATTATTTTAAACTAATCCAATCCAAAGCCCATTGGCTAGCTTTCTATACTCAAATATTAATACCTTTTGCTGTCATCTACTCACCAGTAAAGCATTTTTGGTCTCACACTGTCCACATGCCTTCCCCTTCATTTTAGGTTTTTCAGGGATTGCAACATTTGCCATTTTATGTATAAATGGCTGTTTCATTGGCTCTGGGAAAATACAATGGAAGGCAAAAAAAATATAAAGATCAATATTTTATAAGACATTAAGCATGTATTCTGACTAATGGGAGTGGGTATTTTGGTTCCATATACTTCTGTTTAACACCTTTATAATTCAATATGTTAATGTCTTCAATACAGCTATTTAAATGTTCTTAAGAAAAAAATATCATCATGCAGCACATAGGAAAATAAAATTCAGTAAGGCTATTAATTTTAATTTTACGCTTCTTAGTGGTAACTATAAACAACAGTGAGGTTCTTTTTTTCTTAAACTATGAAAAGCATCTTCCAAACTGTTTAATTAACAACCTCTAAGGAACACATAAAATATTAACATATAACATTTTATTTTACTTGGTGAATACAAACATCACTTTACCATGAATCTGTTCTTTGAGTATCTTCAACTTCACTTTTCCTGAAGAAACCTATATTGAAACATTTAAACATGTATATACAGAGAAAAGTAAAAGAATTATCAATAATCATACTTTGGAGAATGGACTTGAAATTTGGCATGGGTATTGCTTTTAGTACCAGGGATATGTCTTTTACTGTTCTTGAGGGAAAAAATGCCCATGTTGGAAAAATCTGAATTTGCACACATTTTATAGAGACTTGCCAGAGCTTTTAGCAGGGGCTGAGCAGGATTTTGCCTGCAATTGCTGCAGCACTGGACACCAGAACTGAGAACAAAGACAATGTCTCTCCTGTGCTCTCAATAATGCCCGCTTTGCTGGCACCCAGGCAGCATGGAAGAGGAAGCAAACTGATTTGAATATAGACATAACAAGAGCCAGGTTGGGGGCAGGTAGCAGAGGGAGTAGATTCCAAAAAGCAGCCTGGGGTAGGGGAGAAGAAGACACTGAATGACGCTTGAATCCTGTGGTAAAAAGCATAGGTGATTATTGTAATTAAAAAGACTATCATAATGCAGGTGCTCAAGAAAACAAGACAACTAAATTAAGATTTCACAGGCAACCTTAATTCTAGCGTTCCTTAACTTCTGAGTGCTTGACTTTGCAACCATACCATTCTTTTAATGTGGTTATTTTGTATGTACTTGTATGTATATTTCACTTTGCAGAATATACCTGTTTATCTTGAATTTCCCTTAAGCTAAATTTTTAGTATCTTTCTAAAGAAAATTGAGGATTCCAAATTTTTTATAGAAGAAAAGTCTGAAAATGTTTCCTGGTAAAAGTTTTCTACACACACACGAAAATACTTTGGACTGTAAATATGATAAATTTAGCTAATACAGCATAGTGCAGTTTGATCATTCAAATAGATTTGTACTTGGGCCTTATCTAATGCCCACTGAAATTAATGAGAAGATTCCCAAATTCCTGCAGTGGGCACTGGATCAGGCTCTTAATAATCTGTTCTTGTACAAGTAGCACAACCTTACCCCTTAACTAACCTAATTTATGTAATACAACGTAACACCAAACAATTATTTCAAATACTGTACTCCAGAACTGAATCTTCCTCTAGCTCAGTGGGATAATATATGCTTTGTGCAGAAAAACAAATACCTTTGAAATGTTACTCATAAAATGCTCCATTTCTCATCTTAATACAATATTTAAAACTGTCTTATTAATTCAGTCACATTACACCAAAATAGTGAATGACTATTACCAACAAAAATCTCTTCTAAATCTTGTATTTTATGAGACTATCTGCAAATACAATGAAATGTTTGTACCTTAACAACATTTTCTTTATTTTGTGACCACACTTGAGGTTGAATTCCCAATGGTCCTGCCTGTCCAGATTGCCAACGATATCCACTTGATCGTCTAGGAAAAAAACAGCACCCAAAACTTAATTACTAAGCATATTTCTCCTGTAAATTGGGGTGGATGAATCATTTTCCCAATATGCAGATTTTTAGTTAATATCAACAAACAGGATACCAGAAAAATTAGGGAAAAAATCTTCTCTGTAGTAGCACTGATTCCTGAAACATAACTCCCCTTTAATTTTGATTGCTTTCATGTCATGATTGCAAACCTGAAATATTGACAAAGTAACTCTTGTTGGATAATTTAGCAAACTAAGTATTTTTTACTGTCACATATAAACCTGCACATTACATTAGTTTCCTGGATGTTTACAAGTAGTTTGCTCTAATGACATGCCCCCAGAAGTAGATATCATTCCACTGTGAAAACTATCTACCCAGACAGCTGCTCTGACAATATCCATCAGCTTTTTTAATCCCTTCATTGTCTCCCACGCCAATTTCCACAGCAGATTTATGCTTGTTGTTACCTTCAAGGTCCTGCACAATTTAGTACTTTTTGCCTTGTCTTTTAGCTCTCTTTCACCTCAACCAAGACACACAACTCAGTGCTTCCTTACTATCCATCTCCTTGCCTTCTTCCATGCAACTCCTAAGCCTGGAAGTTTCCTCCTGGACCTAGTCTGCTATGATTCTATACTCTCTTCTCTCAAAACACGCTTCTTCCACAAGATCCATAAATCCTAGCCCTCCACTCAGAGAGAGAGAGATGGAGTAAGACAAAGTGCAAGAGAGATTAGAATTTTAAAAATTGTGGAACTAACATGTGTGCCTAATGTCAATTCTCAATCGTCTATTTCTCTTGCTTTCTCCCCATCCCTTCTGTCCTCTACCTGCTCTCTCTTTAAGTAGGAATAAATGTAAGATACTGAGGGTCCTGTGGCACCTTTAAGACTAACAGAAGTATTGGGAGCATAAGCTTTCGTGGGTAAGAACCTCACTTCTTCAGATGCGGCTACCCCTCTGATGTAAGATACTGTGTCTTTGTTTTTGTCTGAAAAGTGTTTAGTACATTATCAGTGCTACACAAATTAAATAATTAAGAACAGTAGCAGCATCTCTCTGATAGCCTATCTTGAATTGATTAGTTTTGAGGTGCAGCCAAGCTGGTGGTCTCAGTCTCAACATTAGTCTTGCACCTTTCAAAACCACTACATTATTTTTAGCAAAGAAGAGATGGCATAAAATCACTGAAAACCTAAACTGGAAGCTAAAGAACTATCATATTTTAAAGGTTTTAGCTACTTATTGAAATTTTGTCAGAGCATAAAGGCAACTAGAACCCAGCTTTAATTGCTCTGAGAAAAAGGAATTTAGAAATTAATTACTATGATCCAATGCAATTAATGGCACTTAGTGCTCAAATAGCATTATATACCTTTTAAAGTGCTGTACAAACATTAATGAATTCATCCTTATAACACCACTGTGAGGTAGGAAAAGAAGTATTATCCACATTTTACAGATAGGGAAGCAGACACAGAAGTTACAGTTATTTGCTAATGTCACACAGTGAGTCACTAGCAGAGCCAAGATTAGTCTACGGCTCACTTCACCAGACAATGCTCACTTCCTAAATGGGTTCTTTCTACCATATATAAAACTATTACAATGTTCTAGTCTTTCTGTGATGTTATGTACATGCATTTAACTCACTGAAACAGTGACAAAGTGAGATACACTAGGAGATACAGGGTACTCATTGGCTGATTTAACTCCAATGTTACAATCTCACTGGGAAAAAAGAAAAAGAATGTCGGGGGGGGGGAAAGGAAACTGGCTGGCAGTTCTGATATCATAGTCCACTGGGGAGGAGAAAGAGAAATGATTGTGACATCAGAGGTAAATCAACCAATCTCACAGGAGAGACTTAAAAAAAAAAACACCAAGCAAAAAACATGCTTATCACAGGACAGCAGGAGGCTGTGGAGAGGAAAGGAAAAGAAAAGAGGAGATAAAAGACAGAATAGGGTAAACAAAGAAGAAAAGCAGGCAAAGGAAAGAGCTCAGAGGGAATAGTGCAGAACACTACCAAAAATTCTAGTCTTTAGATGGGTTATCCACAAGTGATTTTTCAAAAGAACACACATCTCATTGGGATTCCTTGATTTTACAGTTAAAAATTCCACAGAAATTTCACCTACTCCCTCCTCTCTTCTTTTTCTCTGCTCATATTAGATTGTAGTTGCTGTAGTTTCTTCTCCAGCTCCTTGTTTTCTAGTTCTAACTGTACTTTCTCCAACTTCAGCTCTCGTATATTTCTGGAGAAATTAAATTGAAACATTTAAATGTGTATTAGCAGGAAAATTATAAAGACATTAATCAGAACATGAAGGAGAATGAAAACAGATATCTGAATAGATTTTAAGCAGCAAGGCTGTTTTAATAACTTTTAGTATTGAAGGTGTGTAACCCACAACCCCCATAGCAAGCCTAAAACTCCAGCTCTGACAACTACACCATTTTTCAGACAGGGCTGTTTTCAGGGCTAAAACAGCTGTGCGTGCCCAGGAATGCTTAACCACAGAAGAGGAGTTTGCTGGAACTTGTCAGCTCCATCGCTCCCCTGAACTTCTGGATGAGTGACCAGGAGAGATGGAGATCTACTCCACTCCACTCTCCTCAGCACCCGCATGACCTGAGTGGATTCAGGCATGTAGGAGGGGAAAATAAAGGGGAATAGGCATGCCCTTCCTCCAACCTAGGATCAGTCTAACCAACCAGCAAAGCCTTCCTAGTATGGACACAGTATAGTAATTAAACTGTGTCCATACCAGCACTTAATACTGGTATAGCCATGTCAGTAAAACAAGCAAAACAAAACATACCCCAACATAGCTATTCTGGTAAAAGTTTTAAGCATAGATAAATCCCTTAATCCACAAAGAATTTTGAAGACCAGGAAGTAGATTTTGCTCTACATTCTGAAGTGGACAGAAAAATGGACCCTGGAGATTTCTGAGGCTTGGAACAACATGTTCCATGTTCAGTCAGGGGGATAAGCCACTCTATTTTGAACAGAATAAACTTTGGAAGATATCAGTGGGGCAGGGGGGAAATGAATTATCATCATCAAGAAAGTGAGGACAGGATAGATTTAGGACTTGCCTATTTTGAAAAGTTATAATGGTAATGTTATGTGGGTTAGAGGTGTGATTATTTTTTACCGACATAGCTATGCTGATATAAGACCCTATGCGGTATAACTGCATCCATACTCAGAAGGTTTTACTGGTTACTATGCTGGAAAGCCCTCTTTAGGGTAGACAAGGCCTTAATAAAGACAGTATATATTAGATTATCTGCATAGCAATAATTCCCATGAATGAATTCAGTAAGTAAAAAAACCTATGGAAGAGGAGACAGAGAAGAATAAAAGCCTGGAAAAACAGCAGTAGAGAGACATATCTATGATTCTTACTTTTGTGCAAACATAATCTCATACTTAATGTTGCATATAAAGTTATTAAAAGCGTAGAGTCAACATCTCTGTCATAGTCAGAGGAAATGCACTTACTTCACTTTTAATTTTACGGAAGTTCCAGTTTTTGAACCTGGCAGTATTACAAAGTCATTGATGTTCATGATTCCCAATGTGAACTCTTCTTAAAAAAATCAGAATGATTTGTGAAATTCTTTGTGGTTAGTAACCTGTTCAAATGGAACAACTGGATTGAAATTAATATGTTGGAGCATTGTAATAGTTTTTGCAATTTTTAATGTACAGGAAAAAGAGTTGGAAAGCAGAAATTCATTATATAATATGGCCTGAGAGACAATGCACTGTGGCATGGCCTACTACCCAGATTTCTGGAATGGCTGAAGATCATGTTGTGCATACATGGTTTAGAGAGTTCCAGCTATATAGCAGAATGACATTGTTACAGCCTGATCACAGGAATACAACCAGGAGCCAGACTGGCAAGGATGACTCATGATTAGCAGGGCCGGCTCTAGGATTTTTGCCGCCCAAAGCAAAAACAATTTTGGCCGCCCCCGTTTTTTAATTACCCCACCCCCGGCCCCGCCTCAACTCCGCCCCTTCCCCAAATCCCCAGCCCTGCCTCCTCCCCCCAGGCTCTCAAGCCTAGGAGGGAAGGGGAGAAGCGGCGCCCGCGCCGCAGCCGCTCGGGATCTCCCCCTCCCTCCCAGGTTTGAGAGCCTGGGAGGGAGGGCGAGTAGCGGCGCGCGAGCGGCAGCAGCAGCGGAGGTGAGCTAGGGCGGCCGGGGCACATTTTTAGGGGCAGCATTCTGGCGCCGGCCATGCCGCCCCTAAAAATGTGCCGCCCCAAGCACCAGCTTGTTTTGCTGGTGCCTAGAGCCGGCCCTGATGATTAGCAGTCACAGTTTCTTAATGCACACTAAACATTTCTGGTGTGAACACAAACCATCTTTAGAGCCAATCATGTTGCTAACTGGTTAAAAACTTGGTGAAAAGTCCTAGCACAGGAGGACTGAAAATGGTGACCATTTTAATGCTGAAAGAAGTGTCAGAAACATGCACCAAGTGCATTTATCTAATGTGACTGAATGCCCTTGGCAAGACTTGATGCTCCATTCATCTCAATGGATGTTCAATAATAAAAAAATGAATCTGCTGTCAGAGTACATGTGGTCTAGCAGCAGTGAGGCAGTTAAACAAGCTGGCACAGCTATTCTAGTTTTGATTCAGACTCTGAAGACTTATGAAAAATTAAAAACCCATACAACAAAGGACTGAGGCCAGGTTATTGGCCTCAAGTAGTATTTTTTAAAACTATATTTCTAAGCCATTGTTTAGATTTAATGCCTGTAACGCTGTTGTGACAGATATGGCAATTGTCTACAATATTCCTGAAAAAAACTTATCTGCTGATTACTTCCTAGAGTCTCAAAAGCAAAGGTCTAAGATGTATAAAGGAAAAACTAACCTATTCATGGATATTCTAGTTCTGAGTCTCAGACAGTTATGAATTTGGAACCGCTGAGAAAATCCAGTTGTGGATCTTGAAGGCTGATACCTACCAGAGGTTGGAGTTGGGGTGACTTCTGGTAAGCTTTTTAGCATGCACAAAGGTTCTTTTATTTTTTGTTTGTTTGTTTAATGTTTTGTGTGTAATGCTTTCACCTTAAGAATAAATGTGCTTGTTTAGGAAAAGTTGTGTAGTAACTTATAACTGTTGCCAATTACACTGTTTACAGCCTCTGGAGAGCAAGCAAAGTGCAGGCAGTCTGGCTTGCTGGGAATATTACAGTGTAGGCAAGGAACTTTGCAGCCTGGAAAAAAATCATTCAGCAGGGAGAGAGACAAGGGTCTTGACTCAAGAAATATGATGGCTGAGGAGCCAGGAGCCTACACTGGGTGCCTTCAAGGGACCACAGAGCAGGAATACAGGTGCAGTTGCCCTGAACTGTGACGACTGTAAGCTTGTCTAAACACAAACTTGCCTGTGTGTGGACACACTTATATTGGTTTAGAATTGGTTAGATCAGTTTCACTTGCCCCATTGCCAATGTACATTTACAGGAGCAAGCTAAATACAAGGCTGGTATAAATCAATGTAAGAGTATCCATGCACTAAGGTGCACTGACTTAATTAAATCAGTTTAAAAATCACACCTTTAGTTAAAACAGTGCAACTTTGTGTGTAATAGGCAATGCCTTATACGTGCAGTTCAGTGACTCTGAATCAAAATTAGTAGCTTTTACAAGCACTAGCATTTGTTTTTTCACATAAATAAACAAAGAAATTTTCAGATTTTTTTCCTGTTACCCATATGGAGCAGTCTCAGACTTATAACAATTACATTATGTGCAAATTAAATCAATAAATTTTATTTATCAGCCATTTTCATGTCACTGACTACAATTAGCAAAGTTTCCTCTTAATAAGACTGTTTGTCAAGCCATAGCATATCAGTCATTTTCATACATTAGAAAGAGAGAAAGATGGTATACATGAGTCATACTGCTTTGACCATTTTCTTTGATGAAAGCCTGTAATAAATTATTATGCTTTCTGTCTGTACATAGGTCATTATATCACAGTACAACAATGGAAGGCAAAAAGCAAATTCTTAGCCATTCAAAGTAAATGTTTACAAAAGTACATAATCTGAAGCACTTTATGTAAAAGTAGAATTTTCAAAACAATTCTCTTTACCTTTAGCAAGTGACCTTAGAACAAGACACGAATGACCTGTTGCTGTCAGGTTGTTCAAAAAGATAATCAGACACACAACATTTAACTTATTTTGGGGGGGAAATATGATTTCACTTTACAATTATTTACTTTGTTATTCTTTTCATGTCTGCTACAAGACTGTTCTATCAAAACCAGAACAGATGGCAATTCTAAATGAGTCAGAACTAATGCTTGAGTATACCATACAGAGACCTGGATTAGATGTCAAGTTTTGATCTTTTGACCTTGAGTGGAGTTGGGGTATAAATCAGGGAAAGTATGGGCTCTAACAAGGATGCAGGATTCCCCGTACAGTAGAACCTCAGAGTTACAAACACCACAGGAATGGAGGTTCTTCATAATTCTGAACAAAATGTTATGGTTGTTCTTTCAAAAGTTTACAAATGAACATTGACTTAATACAGCTTTGAAACTTTACTATGCACAAATGCTGCTTTTAACCATCTTAATTTAAATTAAACAAACACAAAAACAGTTTCCTTACTCTTTTAAGACTTTCCTTTTTTCTTAGTAGTTTATGCTTAACACAATACTGTATTGTATAGTATTTGCTACTCTCCCCCCCAATCTCTGACTGCATACTTCCGGTTCCAGATGAGGTGTGTGGTTGACTGGTTCGTTTGTAACGCTGGTGTTCTACTGTATTTCTAACATTAAGACGCTTTCAGGCACCTGCACTTGCTCTAAAGACTTCCCGAGAGAGGGCCCTTGAACTTCCTCTGCCTATTTCTTAGAAATTCAAAACCTCAAGCAAATTAAACTCTTGCCTTTAGCAATTTCATTAAAACTAACTCTTCTCTCAGCTAAGTAAGGTTCACCGGTTTGATTGCTCCTCGGATTAGCTATAGAGAGACAGGAGGGAGAATTTCAATGAACTTTTACAGAGCTGCAACGTAACCTGAATCATGAGTTAGACTTATTAAAAGTCTCATGTTTCTCTATCCATAATGCATACAGCACTGTAGGTGATTTACACAGCAACAAGGAAAAATACTATAAATAGTGTGCAGCTGTACCTCCATAAAGGGTGTGTTTCCATATATACGTGTAGGACTGTCTCTAGGGTACATCCCTAGGGACTCTAATGCCCACCCCATCTCCATTCCCCCCCCCCCCCCGCTCCCCAGGGGGCTGCTGGAAACCAACCATCCATATTCCCCTCCCCCACTACCTGCTCCCATGCTCCCACACAGGGATCTGCTGGAGCCCATTGCCTACCCCATCTCCATTCCCCTCCCAGGACCTTGCACCAATTCCCCCCCCGGGGGGGGGGGGCGGGCTGCTGGAAACCAACCATCCATATTCCCCCTCCCCCACTACCTGCTCCCATGCTCCCACACAGGCATCTGCTGGAGCCCATTGCCTACCCCATCTCCGTTCCCCTCCCGGGGCCTGTGCCAATGCGCCCACCCCCCATCCCCGATCTGCTCCAATGCTCCCCCGCCCCAGAGATCTGCTGGGGTCCGTTGACTCCCCATCTCCATTCCCCTCCCAGGGGCCCTGCCCGCGCCCGGGAGCCAGGCACCTGCTCCCCCACGGCCTGGGCTCCTGCCGCCGCTGCCTCCCTGTCCCCGAGCTGAGTGGCGGGGAAGGGGCGTCTCCCGCTCCGGCAGCAGTGGTTGCGGGCTGGAGGAGCGGCTCGCGCGGGCTCCCTTCACCCACACCTGCTGGCGCTGCAGCACTGCCGTGCGCATAGCGACCGGCGTACGCTGTTCCCAAGACAACTGCGACGCGGAATGTACCACTGAGACTGCCGGGGAGGGAGGAAACAGGGAGGGTAGTGCGGAGTTGGCTGGGGGAAAGTCCATTCTGGGCAGCAGGGGGGGGAGGTAGAAGCGAATCCAAGTTACACCATGGTGAAGGGAGGGGGCGTGCTCTCTGCGTGGCCCTGCAGGGGAGGCTCCGTTGGTGCCCATTGGTCCAGGCCATGGCTTGCTGGTGACTTTACCTAGAGGAGTTGTTAGTTCTCAGGCAGGGCTTGCAAATAAGGTGACCAGACAGCAAGTGTGAAAAACCAGGACAAGGGGTGGGGGGTAATAGGAACCTATACAAGAAAAAGCCCCAAATATCAGGACTTACCTGGGTGAATTCCTACAGTCAAGGAAATGGATTTAGCTAGGTTGACCAGATGTTCCGATTTTATAGGGACAGTCCCAATTTTGGGGTCTTTTTCTTATATAGGCGCCTATTACCTCCCACCCCCGTTCTGATTTTTCACACTTTCTGTCTGGTCACCCTAATTTAGGCCCTGGAGAAGAGTATGTATTGACCTGTGCTGTTCACCAGGGTCAGGCAGTAGCTTGGCAGTTTCCAGTTGTGTCTCTGACAGCCCTATTAACAATTATGTTTAGAGTGTTGACCCAGCTGGGAACTGAGAGGCATTCTGTATGTCTTTCTTTCCAGTTCATGATGGCTTCTGGGATATGCTTGTGTCATTTGTGTGATTCAGTTAGGTCAAGGAAGATCCTCCTTGGCTGACAAATCCTATATTGAATAATTGTGTTTCTTCCATCTGAGCCAAGATTAGCCTAGCCCACCTCCTACTTTCCCTCACTTCCCTAAGGAGCCTGGCAACATGATGCATCCAGTAGCTGCTGTAGCCCCCAATCTGTATAGGAAAATACTGGAAATACCCTCCTTCCAACTACCCTTCCTCCCCATCCATGTTCTCTGTCTACTTTATCTGTTCTCTCATCCCCCTTGAACCCAGTCCTAACACCGGGGCTCATTGCAAAGATTTATGTCTCTCTCTCACCCATGCCTCTTAGGTCTTTTAAAAAAAATCTATTTAGAAGAAAGAACAGGAGTACTTGTGGCACCTTAGAGACTAACAAATTTATTTAAGCATAAGCTTTCGTGGGCTACAGCCCACTTCTTCGGATGCATATAAATTTGTTAGTCACAAGTACTCCTGTTCTTTTTGCGGATACAGACTAACACGGCTGCTACTCTGAAACCTATTATTTAGAAGAAGCATCTCTGGGTCCACTGTGGCTAGAGAAGCCGATAAATAGCTGATGGCTGAGTGGCTTAATCTGCATCTGCATGCCCCTTCTGACACCTAACTCCAAACCTACCTGGCTGAGGACATAGAGGCATCAAAGTGCTTTTCAAAGTCTCAAATGAGCTGTCAGCCCCTTGACTGCTCGCAGCACCATGCTTTTGGAGTGTTCAGCCCTCCCAGAGCTCAGGGAACTTGATCATGATAAGCAAGCTTTTCTGGAAATCCCCTGCTGTGGTGAGCCCCATTTGGGTTGTGCAGCAAGCCACTTGTGCCAGCACAAGCTTTTAAAAATTCCAGCAATAGAATTTATATGCCTGCCAATGAATAATGACCCCCAAACCATTTCCTCAAATGATGGCTAAAATGCATGGCAACACACTCATTTTTAAATCAATCGTATTTCCCAGTTTATTTGCTTCAAGCCTACCCCTGCCAATTTTGCTAGCAGACCATTATTTATAATTGATGTTCCTTTAGGGAAAAGCCAGTCTTTACAGAAAAGCTGGCATTTCAGGAAAAAGTGCTTCATTTATGATCCAAGCCAAGCGTTAATAAGTGCAAACTACTGTCTGTTGGAGATTTATGCACTGTGAGCTGTACTTCATTTGGAAAATTTGCATTTGTCCCTTATGTATTCAAGCTGGGAGGCACAAAATAAGTTACACAGTTTTTCTTGACTTCATAATATGTCTGGCAGTATTTTTCCTTCATCAGCTTGGTTACAGTACAATTTTAAAAATTTTGCACCAACAGGCAATTTTGTGATGAGAGTCTGTGGAAACCCATGTGATTACTTAATCTTAAACAGGGACCCGGTTCTGCATAATATGTGTGAAGCTAAAACTATTAATACTCTCTTCTCTCAAACTCATATTGGATTGTTTTCTGTTTCACAATAAGTATGGGTGAAAAGGCACACTAGATCATTACTTTTAACTTCTTTTACACTGAAAAAATGTTTCCAAGGGTAATAGAAACACACTGACTACACCTAAGAAATTAGTGCTCTATTACTTGTATAAGAAGGTGATCAATGTGTGTCACTGGTATCAAAAAAAAATTTGTTTTGGAGATGCTGTGCCCAAAACAAACATCTTTAAAAAAAGTGTAAATACATACATAGTGAAATATTAGCTGCGGAAAGCAATAGCCTCCTAATCCTTCTGTTTCTAGCCCCTGTAGCACTGTTTACATTATAGTTGGACAAGGGGTATATTCTGAAAACTATGCTAGCCAAATTGTATTCCAGACCATACCTCAGGCATGGCATAATTGTCTAACACTGTTATAAATAAAAAAGTCTTTGTCCACACACATTATGGAAACCATGTTACCAATAATTAGGTAAATACAATTGTTAACTCGTTTTCAGGTGTTGTGTGATATTGACTTTCAGTGACATATATATAGCTAACCTGTTTGTTATTGTTAATGCATGTGAAAGACATACTTCACATTTCAATATAATTGAAAGCAGGGGCGGCTCCAGGCACCAGCACAGCAAGTGCGTGCCTGGGGCGGCAAGCCACGGGGGGCAGCGTGACGGTTGCCGTGAGGGCAGCAGTCAGGCTGCCTTCGGCGGCATGCCTGCGGGAGGTCTGCCGGTCCCACGGTTTTGGCGGCAATTCGGCGGCGGGTACGCCGAAGGCGCGGGACCGGCAGACCTCCCGCAGGCATGCTGCCAAATCCGTGTTACCAGCGGACCTCCCGCAGGCCTGCCACCGAAAGCCGCCTGACTGCCGTGCTTGGGGCAGCAAAATACATAGAGCCGCCCCTGATTGAAAGAATGCTCAAGAATACCTTTATTTCAAAAACTGGGAAGGCTGTGAAACCTCTCTTTCAAATTGTATTCTAAGAGAGGAATCCACACAACACTGCTTTCTGGATAAAAGTTGAAATCAGTCTCCATAAATTGTAAAGATTCCCATTGACTTCAATGGGATTTGGATCAGGCCCCAAGCTGGAAGATCATCCAGAGCCTCTCACTCCTTTATGTAGAGGATTCGGACCACTAGATCTGAATACATGGGGCAGTCAGTAGTGCAGTGAATTTAGAGCTGGTATTTTGAACTTCAGCAAATTTCACCATAAATATGTTTAGATCATTTATGTTCCATTCACAACATTTTACGCCTTTCCTCTGCTGCTCAATTCTCATTTTTGTTTTATTTGTTTAAATCTGATTTTTACGATCAAATGTTATTTTTCACTTTTGGCACATTTCAAAAATGCAGATTACATAAAATAGATAAATGCATTATTTCCTCCAGGTTTACTTTACTTGAAAGTAAATATAGTCAAAGTTCAGAAGGACAAAACTGAAATTCAGCTAAAATCCATCTGGTGGAGTTGTGCTATAAGTTATAAACCCTCCTTGTTTTTCTAGGCTCTTAAAATGCCATTATCTATCTTTGTTTTTAATCTGTTTGTGATAGGTAAAACCAGGTTTGTTATCCTGATGCTTTTTTATATTCAATCTATACTGAAAATATTTTGGAATAATCTTTTTAAAACTGTAACCTGTAGTTAGAAAGGACTCAGGAGTACAGTTTTACAGTTTGGGGCAACTGCACTTGTATTACTCCTCCATGGTCCCTCACGATGAGGCACTCTATGCTCCTCATGCCTCAGCTGTCACCTCTCTTGGACAGAGACCTGCATCCTTCTCCCTCTTGACCAGGCTGTTAAGGTTGCACAGTTCCCTACCTACACTATGATATTCCCAGCAAGACACACTGCCAAAACAGGCAAGCGTCTGGACTTTGCTTTCTCTTCAAAGGCCGTGAACAGCAGTAATTACCCACACTTATGTTACCGCACAGCTCTTTGTAAGTAAGCACATTTATTCTTTAGGTGAAAGCATTACAGAGAAATGTCAGGCACCAGTAGATGTCAGTCCTTCAAAACCCACAACTGTTGTTTCCCCATGGTTATAAGTTGATAACGGTCTCAGATTCAGAACCAGAACCCAGACTGGCTGGATCAGCTGTTTCTTTTTACAGCTTGGGCCTTTGATCTCCAACCTCTGGGAACAGGTATTCAGCAATCACTCTGTCCTCAGGACATAGCTTCAAAAGGCCGAGTTTTTGTATAACTGTAGGTAGGGAATTTGTATTAAACTTTCCCTAGATATTTCCCAGGAAATCCATTTCACACTTATTGTCCCAAAAGTCCATTCTCATTTGGCACAATTTCAATATAATCCTTTGAACTCCCAGGCCTCCCCCTTACATAAAATCCCAGCCCATAATGATACATAAAGTTTGCATTTAATACCATAAGATTTTGCAAGCATATTGCAGGAATTTGCCATATCTATCACATACAGCTCATTGAGCCTTAGCAGGATTGGTTTGCAAGGGTTTGTGCCAACTTTTGTTCTAGTTCTATTCTGGAATAACTGAGTTTTGCTTAGCATTTTAGTTTCAAATTACATAAAAGGCCAAATTCACCTGTGGAATAAGTGGGTGCAGATCCCACTGGCCTGTGAGGAACTCCCAAGTTCTAATCAAATTTTGAAATTGACCCCTTTTGTACCTTTGGGTAAATTACTTAGGATTTGACCCTCCATTGTACACACAGGAAGCATTAAGAGACCCACAGGGAAGTGAGGAGGTCTGCTCAGTTCAGTTAGGTGACGCACCATCCTTCACCAAGATCAGTGATGGAATGGTTTTGCCCTCTTAGTCATTTTCCTGATTCATGTACATTTCATCAAACAGAATATTAGGGTTGGAAGAGACCTCAGGAGGCAGGGCCGGCTCAAGCATTTCTGCCGCCCCAAGCAAAAAAAAAAAAAAGCCGCGATCGTGATCGGCGGCGGCAATTGGGAAAAAAAAAAAAAAAAAGCCGCGATCGGTGGTGGCAGTTCAGCGGCAGGTCCTTCGCTCCTAGAGGGAGTGAGGGACCTGCCGCCCCCGAATTGCCGCAGGTGCCGCCCCTCTCCCTTGGCCGCTCCAAGCACCTGCTTGTTAAGCTGGTGCCTGGAGCCGGCCCTGTCAGGAGGTCATCTAGTCCAATCCCCTGCTCAAAGCAAGACCAACACCATTTCCATACTAAGTACGAGGTCTCAGACCTGGGTTAATACCTCAGAGTAAATAAATAAATCTGCAAATATTATTTCAGCCATTCTCATGCCTCTTTTGTTTACTTTCTGCAAAACATTCATGCAATTGAATTCTACTGGCATAACTATTCACAGAAAGGAAATTTCAAAATCTCCCACACAATTTATGGGAAATGAACTTTAAATTTGCTCTGGAAAACCTTGTATAATTATCCAGTCAGGGAATAGAAACAATACCACTCTACTTATCTGAGTACCCACAACTAATCAACACAGTTTGAGCAGAGACACAGAGAATTTTTGCAATCAATCTCCTGTAATCCACCAGGTACCAACATTCTGAGCACATTGCGCTTTTAATCACACCACTACAGTTCAAGAAAGTCTGAGGCCTTGCAAACCCCTAAACAGAGTAAAATTAAAATTATGCAGTGTTGTTGTAGCCACGTTGGTCCCAGGATATTAAAGAGACAAGGTGGGTGAAGTAATATCTTTTATTGGACCAACTTCTGTTGGTGAGAGAGAAGATATTACCTCACCCACGTTCTCTCTCTAAAATTAAATGTGCAATTTGATTTTGTTCCAGCCTCCTTTATGTGTTAGGAGAGGAGTGTTCAAGGTCACAGGGAAACTGTCTTGAAGCTTTATGTTTAATGAAGGAGTCCGAGGAACATTAGACAGAGGTATCTTCTTAGCTAGGAGGAGGTGAGAACTTGCAAAGAGCCCCAGTCAGGGTTGTAATAAACCATTGTGCTTGCCTATGGGGCTGAAGTTACCATCGTGGTCAATAGGCAGCTGCTCACACTCCATACCATAGGCACTAAAATACTACACAAATTTGTCACTGAAGGGCACCTCCCCATCATCCATGCCCCATTTACAGGTTTAGCAGCATTGTAAAAACTGTCCTGTAAAAACACCATCCAGTAGCTGCCTGCATATCTCAAAGCTAAATCCTGATATGCATTAGTTTCAATAGCCTGTACTCTGGGGAAACTCCCATTGGAAGTCCTTGGGGCATGGGCAGGACTTGTTCCCTGCTAACAGGGCCGGCTCCAGGCACCAGCCTGGCAAGCAGGTGCTTGGGGCGGCCGCTCCGGAGAGGGGCGGCACGTCCAGCTATTCGGCGGCAATTCGGCGGACGGTCCCTCACTCCAGCTGGGAGCGAAGGACCTCCCGCCGAATTGCCGCCGCAGATCGCGATCGCGGCTTTTTTTTTTTTTTGGCTGCTTGGGGCGGCCAAAACCCTGGAGCCGGCCCTGCCTGCTAAACATATGCATGCAGCTCAGCATGTGTGCACATCCCTTGACACCTGATGCAGCAATGAGTGCTTCACTTCTGTGACTCAGTTTCTCTGGAAAATATAGAGACAAACTCGTGTCTTAGAAGGATGTTGTGAGGACTATGTAATTAATTATTGATTGCAAATAGCTTAGAAGATAAAATTTTACTACTACTCTCATTTACACCAAAGGATCACAAATCTGAGTCAAGCTTTGGCTTTGTGGTAAAACCAGGTGAGTTTCAGATTTCATTACCAAGTGGGTTGCTCAGCTTTCTAATCTATGGCCTACACGGCTGCCAGTAAAGCAGAGTGATACTTACAAAGGAAAGCACTTTCCAATAACAAATGGAAGGGATTATCTTTAGTGCTTCTAGTGAATACAGCTGCTGGGATAGTGTTTAATGTGTTCATTTTGTAAGGATAAGAAAAAAAAACTTGTCTTAATCCATTGAGGCTTGTGATGGGCTTTCATTGTCTTGGTTGGAAGACAAGATTTTTTTTTTCCCTACCACTTATTAGGACCTAATCTTAATCATATCCATTTATGAATGTCTTGAAACTGTCTGAAATATTTAAATATGATTAAATGAAAAGACTGAAGACAACTGAAGCCTTAAGGAAAAATACCACAAACCGGAAGCTTTATCTACAAAGATTAAGAGAGCTTTAGTGACAAAGACTTAAGAAAATAAAAGATCTGAAGACTAAAAACAACAGTAGATTTCTTAAAAAGACAAATTAAGATATAAATATAACAAAACGACTCAAGAAATATTTGTTTTAACCACTTAATTGCTGCTTGATTGTGATGTCCAAACAGAATGCAGCTGCTGTCTTCTGCCTGTCTATCCATCAATTTGTCTAAGCCCTCATCACTATTGTGTAGTAGACTCCAAGTATTTAATAATAGAAACAACAATGTCACTCTTTTTTCCATTCCAGCCTGTAGGAAAATAACTGTGGGGGGGAAGCCAAGTCAAAGAGATGAACGCTGAACACACAATAAGACCCCGTAGTCATTCTTATTTCTTGCTGGAGAGATTTCCATAGTCAAGATCCAGCTCCTGTGAAAGTTCTGTCTCCTCCTCCTGGTTGACAGGTTTATGGTTCTAGTGGAACGTAGCTGTCATTGACAGTCATGGTCGCAGAAGGAAAGGCACTCTCTCAGTCCCAAATCTTGGTAGGTCTTTGAATATGAGGAGAGGCACCTTGAATTGAACTCTCTTGAGTGGAAAACCAGTGCAAAGAGCAGAGCTGCAAGATGTGCCCATGGTGACCTATACTGTTAAGCAGAGGGCCTGCTGTGTTTTGTACCATTTGGAGCTTTTTTCTGGGCGTATGGATTAATTCTTAGATACAATGAGATGCAATAGTCAAGCCTGAGGGTCACAAACATAGGGCTCACCATGGTCTGCACTGTATTCAGTAAGATGGGACACAGTCTTCTTGCCAGTTGCATATGGTATGGTTTGTTTGTTTGTTTGTTGGATGGTTGTGCTTCCCTCCACCACCACACCAGCCCTTTTTTTTTTTTTCCTGACACAGCTATTTAAGCATCCTGTGGCACTGAGGAGTCTAAAAATGCTATGGACCAATTAAATCTCATGACAGATGTCTACAACAGCATGTGCCAGACTGAGAATTATGACAAGTTTCTTCAAGGCATCTTCTTCTTCCAATCAGCATCTCAGTGTTGCTTGTGTTCAGCTTTCACTTGCTGGTCTTTATTCAGACATTGAGGAAGCTGGGAGATGTTGTTATCTATGATTGATATAAAGGAGATGTAGAGCTGGATGTCATCCATGTCTTGGTGGCATCTCTGTCCTTGCTCTTTCATCAGCTTTTTCCAATGACTTCATATCCATGTTGAATAATATAGGGGAGAGGATTGGTTCTGGTGGACTCTCAGCTGAGGGCTTTGGAGACAGAAGCACAACTGCCTATAACTATCTTCTGGATTCAGCCCGAAAGAAAGGATCTGAGTCATTTTAGGACCCTGAGTTTACTGCTGCAGACTTCACCTAAACTGAGTTGAGCTTTTCTGAGGTCTGAAATGGTTCATATTTTTCTTTAATTTTCAGTGTTCTTTAACCTCAGCCGCTCCAGGATTTAGCTTGAATCAGAAGTGCCAGATATAATAAGAAAGCTGGTTTGCGTGAATCCAGTTTTGGAGACCAAACAGGCCTGAATTATTATTTATAGTTGGTATTACTGTAACACTTAGGCGCCTCAGTCATGAACTATAGGACCCCACTGTGATAGGCGTGGTTCAAAGACAGAACAAAAAGACTGTCCATGCCCCAGTGATCTTACAATCTAAGTAGTGTGGACAAACTTCCTGTAAGGATCCAGACTTTCAGATGCTTATCTGCAGATTTTTTGATGTCCGGTCATCGAGTGCCAGAGTTATAGCTTAATTTTTGCAAATTATTTCTAAAATTAGAGTCTCTTTAAAATCCTTATCAGCAGATTTCTATCTCTACTTAAACAGTTCCTTCAAAAACTAGGACATGCCAACAAGTAAAATGGATAGGTCACAATTATGAACAATACTGACTTGCCTTAACAGCAGGACCAAATCAACTCCCTTAATGTAACAGAATACTATACATTATATGTATAGAGAAGAAAGCATCTTTAAAGTATCAAAAGGAATTTAGACATCAATCAAACTTTTGTGGCTGGGAAAAACAAGTAATTTTTCAGGTGAACTTTCACCAAAAGTACCTGCAGTAATCAAAAACATTACTGCTGATTCAGCAGATCTAGAGGCAAGAGGGACAGATGAGGAACTCTGCTTCTCCAGGAAGATTTTTATATATATATAAAATCAACAGAAAAATGCACAGTCACATATTTTTGCCAGACTCAGACTGTCCACCTACTGCTACAGCTGTGTCTTTAGCAGTTTATGTGCAAAATACGGATAAGGATAGTTCAACTCACCTGCACAAAATCCTTTCATTGTTCAGCCACTGTGCCATCACATGCCAAAATGAAAGGGGGCTGGTGAAAATTGACAGAAAATAGATAACATTTGTCTGGGCTTGTAGAGAGCTGAGCTATAAGGAAATCAACTTATTTAATATAATTTCCATTTCTAAACTTGCTAAATAATTTACCAGTTGCAAGGGAAGCATTGTGAAAAATGGACAAATGTTACTGAATTCACTGAGGCTAGGTCTACACTACCCGCCTGAATCGGCGGGTAGAAATCGATCTCTCGGGGATCGAATTATCGCGTCTCGTCGGGACGCGACAATCGATCCCCGAATCGACGCTCTTACTCCACCAGCGGAGGTGGGAGTAAGCGCCGTCGACTAGGAGCCGCGGAGGTCGATTTTGCCGCCGTCCTCACAGGGGGGTAAGTCGGCTCCGATACGTCGAATTCAGCTACGCTATTCGCGTAGCTGAATTTGCGTATCTTAAATCGACCCCCCCCCTGTAGTGAAGACCTGCCCTGAGAAAGCTACTGTATCAGCTGGGTCAGGGAAGGTGACGGAATATAAACTTTTTTAGGGGAAACTGATTTGTGCATTTTCAAAGTCTTTATATTGCTATAGGCAGAGCTGGTAGTGACCCCTATTTTAGGTTGCTTAACACTTTCCATTTTAAACCTCTTTTTGAGAAGCTGTCATTAACATTGCATTGTTTGCAGCAGGATTTTGAAATTCAGCAGGGAGAGAGCCCTTAAAAGTGCCTTTTTTTTAATCCCATGAAATTCCATTCAGGTTTAGTGAGCTATAAACTTTTGAAAATTGCTTTTTGCCCTTCTGCTTCTTGAGTTCCTCAGGAAACCGTTGACAACATTCCAAAATAATAACTGAATATGACTATTTTAAGATCTGGGACCATACAACTGCCAAAGCAACAGCAGTGTACACTATATTAGGAACATCTGGAAGCTGCTGTAGCATTGAGGTGGAGTAAGGAGAACCAGACCACATAACTCAATACTTGACCATTCAGACAGGACTGGTTAGAAAAGGGCTTCTCAAATCTTAATAGAAAGAGTATCTCATGGACCAACCCCTCCTTCCCTTTCATGATCACACAGTCTGCCTCTCCTTCCATTTTTGCTAGCAAAAGGTTCCTAGTATTACTTTTCCATGTATGGAACTTGGAAATATTGATGTAGTTTTAGTTCTCTTTAGTGGTAATTATTTTGTCCTTTTTGAAAAGAAATTCTCACACTGTCTACTTTTGTTCTTCATTCCACCCACCCCACCCATGTGTTCTGTGTCTGTCAACCAGAAACAAAGTGAACAAGCAACTTGTGACCAGCTTACCTATCTGCAGACCACCGACAAGTGCTCCGGACATTATGAATTGTTCACAGTTTGGGAATTTATGGCTGTGTCTTCACTGCCAAAAATGGTGGATATTTTTACAGCAAGATAACTAACAAGTTAGCATTCTCACTGCAAAATCTTAGTGGAGACAAGGCACAGGTAATTATTACCTCACTGTATCTACATGAGGTCAACATTCTACTATCCCTCACCTTCTTATATCTAAGTAAAAACTAGAGTCATCACCACTAGCATTTTATAGCAAGATAGCTAACTCACATTAATTATCTCACAGTAAAAAACACACCTTTTTGGCAGTGAAGACATAGTAGTCTAAGTAAAAACAACAAGGAGTCTGGTGGCACCTTAAAGACTAACAGATTTATTTGGGCATAAGCTTTCATGGGTAAAAAAACCCTCACTCCTTCAGATGCATGGAGTGAAAGTTACAGATGGAGGCATTATATAATGACACATGAAGAGAAGGGAGTACCTCACAAGTGGAGAACCAGTGTTGACAGGGCCAATTCGATCAGGGTGGATGTAGTCCACTCCCAATAATAGATGAGGAGGTATCAATTCCAGGAGAGGCAAAGTTGCTTTTGTAATGAGCTAGCCACTCCCAGTCCCTATTCAAGCCCAAATTAATGGTGTTAAATTTGCAAATGAATTTTAGTTCTGCTGTTTCTCTTTGAAGTCTGTTTCTGAAGTTTTTTTGTTCAAGAATAGTTACTTTTAAATCTGTTATAGAATGTCCAGGGACAGGGCAGGCTCCAGGCACCAGCACAGGAAGCAGGTGCTTGGGGCGGCCAATGGGAACGGGCGGCACGTCCGGGTCTTCGGCAGCAATTTGGCAGCGGGTCCCTCAGTCCCTCTCGGAGGGAAGGACCGGCCACCAAATTGCCGCCAAAGAATAAAGCGGCACAGTAGAGTTGCTGCCGAAGTGCCGCCGTTCACGGCTTTTTTTTTTTTTTTTTTTCTTCGCCGCTTGGGGCGGCAAAAAAGCTGGAGCTGGCCCTGCCAGGGAGGTTGAAGTGTTCACCTACTGGCTTTTGTATGTTACTATTCCTGATGTCTGATTTATTCTTTCACGTAGGGACTGTCCGGTTTGGCCAATGTACATGGCAGAGGGGCATTGCTGGCACATGATGGCATATATCACATTGGTAGATGTGCAGGTGAATGAGCCCTTGATGGTGTGGCTGATGTGGCTGGGTCCTCTGATGATGTCGCTAGAGTAGATATGGGGACAGAGTCTAAGGGCTGGTCCACACTAACCCCCCAGTTCGAACTAAGATACGCAACTTCAGCTATGTGAATAATGTAGCTGAAGTCGAAGTACCTTAGTTCGAACTACAAGGTACTTACCGCGGGTCCACACGTGGCAGGCAGGCTCCCCCGTCGACTCCGCGTACTCCTCTCGCGGAGCAGGAGTACCGGCGTCGACGGCGACCACTTCCGGGATCGATTTATCGCGTCTAGACAAGACGCGATAAATCGATCCCAGAAGATCGATTGCTTACCGCCAAACCCGGAGGGTAAGTATAGACGTACCC
The DNA here is from genome assembly GCF_028017835.1 of Emys orbicularis. Classification (NCBI taxonomy): domain Eukaryota; kingdom Metazoa; phylum Chordata; order Testudines; family Emydidae; genus Emys; species Emys orbicularis. The sequence continues at coordinate 89,299,920 of NC_088691.1, forward strand.
TAAGTGTTATTAGATCATTAGTGTAATATCATTACCTGGAAGGGACAAGATAGAGTCCCCAGCAGCAAATTGCTGACGAGAGATTAAAATGAGAGAAATTGTAAGATTGCCTGTAAAAAAAAAAAAAAAAAATCTATTGTATCATTAACACCACTGGAGTCCTCTTTTGTCCCATAATGCAATAAAAATTATTTTCTCTGCTGGCATGCTAGGGTAACAATCACGCTAAAGCATTAGTTCTCAAAGTACAACAAAAGTGGACAGAGTACTATCTGAAAATTAATATAAGATCTTTCCATCAGAGGATAAGATCAGACTACCTCTTCGCATTCCAAGAAGTTGAGAACAGAGAGAATTAGTTACATGTTGAGAAGTGACTAGATTAAGTATGTTTTGATATACACACATTACAAAGAAATCTTGTGGTCAGTCATCTTAGTATAGACTCTGCAATGAACACAAATTCATTCTGTCTTTGTGAAGACAGAAAATCAACTACTAAGCAAATAACATTTTTATTCTGAAATTTCAAACTCCTTCATGCTCTAGCATTGAAAGAATGAAAAGGAAAAACAGCAAGTTTGGCTGTAATAATGATCAGACTTTAATTTTAAAACATTACATTTTTCTGTCTTTGTTATGATTATAGTGACTCCATATCTCTTCTCCTTGTGTTTTGAATGTCAGGATTTGCCAGCCTTCCCATAAACACAATTGAACCTAGAAATTAAAAGAGTATTACATATGTTTACTGGTAAGCATTTCTGTGGATTTCAGTAACAATTATTAAGAATAAGAACATAACTTTTTTCATCTATTCCTACTTTTCCTTGTCAATAGAAAATATGTCAGAGTTAAATGTAATGACACAAACAACATTAAATTCTATTCCCCTATCTGGCCAAACTGACCCTGCCAGCCCTTATTATTTGTATGAAGAAAAAAATCCTATGCTAAACATAAAATTTCATTTATATCTAAGCTACAATTGTATGGCTTGGAGTACTTACAATACAGTATTTTGTATCATACACCATACTGTACATGCAAAGAAAGCATGTAACAGTGATTGCTTTTTTTCCTGTGTACCAGAGATTTTTATTATGGACACTTGTAGTAGAGGCTCCATATTTAAGGTTACATTCTAAAAGGGCCTAAAATACAGCAGAAGTTCCTATTTTTTCTCTAAAAGTAGGTGACCAGTCAGTATGAAATTTCACTGTTTTATTTTTTGTGCCTTTTGAGTTCTCTGCAAAGTTTTTGGTTTGTTTCTCTTCAGAAGTTTTTAATAGGAAATCTTTGTATCTGAGCTCTGACAGAAGTTTATCCACAGTAGTCTTAGCTTTTATTGTTGAACAATCTCTCTTTTAAAAAAGATCATCATTGCAAAACTCGATAGAAAGGTGGATCCTGACTAGATCTGGTGCAGCAGGTAGGTTTTGCATGAGTAGATATACAGTTTAGGGTAATCTTAACTATTGTTCTTCTTCTAACTGAAAGTTTATGGACTGCGAACACAAATCTTAACAATACTTCAGTATATGTCAAGTTCTTGGTATCAATAAGTCACTGTAGTTTTGCATTTTGGAAAGATTAATTAGATCAACACAGTAAGTTACTTTAGGCAGTTAGAAAGAAATATTACAACTTTGGTGTAAAGAGTTTCTTCTGGGCTAACCCATGGGCAAGGTTAAGATTTTGTCATGGTTATTTTTAGTAAAAGTCACGGACAGGTCGCGGGCATTAAACAAAAATTCACGGAAGCCCGTGACCTGTCTGTGACTTTTACTAAAAATAAGGGGGTGTGGGGGGGCTAATTGCCAGGAGCTCCAGGCTCCTGCTGCCCACAGCAGCTCGGGGTTGGCAACTCAGAGCTCCAGGGTTCCTGCCATCTGTGACAACTCAGAGCTCTGGGGCCGGCAGCTGGGAGCTGCGGGGCCCCTGTTGCCCCAGGGCATGAGGCTGAAGCAGAAAATGTCACGGAGGCCTCAGAAAGTCACGGAAGCCATGATTTTCATAACCTCTGTGACAAAATCTTATCCTTACCCATGGGTTAAACATTTTACAGTGATAGGAGGGGTAGCCATGTTAGTCTGCTCCCATACGTCTGTTAGTCTATAAGGTGCCACAGGACTCTTTGTCACGTTTTACAATGTATGCCCTATTGTGCCTCAAGTCTCTCTCTGTTACTTGCTGACAGCTCCATTAACTCAGACTACCAACCCTAGGGAATTTTAGTCCCACCTCTCCACCGCCCGGAATAGTTTACCATTATTAAAGACTTTACTTTGCCTCAGGAACTAATCCCTTTATGGTATGACCTCTTTGTGACTTCCTGCTGTTGCCAAAGGCCATTTCCGTTTGACTCTAGTATTATACATAGTAAAATCCCATTTTCTCCCCTATTGAAAGTCTCTTTTTGCAGTGAATTCACTACTAAGGAATAGTGTAAGATTCGAAATGGAAGTCTCGCTCTGGGAGAGGAAGTCTTCATTAGAATCCTTTCACAGAGCTGCCTCTACATCCCCTCCTCAGAGGCTACTCAAAAGGCATTGGTTCTCATCTATGGCAGACCCTGCTTCCTTGACATTTATAGAGCATTATTAAGTTATTATGCAGTGTGCTGTGTGCTCAAACTTTTTAAAAACCTAGATAGTAGTCCATTAGTAAGAGGTCATCTTTCCCATTTAATTAGAAGAGATTTTTGCCCACCGTGATCCTGGAGGCTATCAAAAATCTCATGTAGCTTCATTGGTTCTTTTGCATGTGAATTCACTGAAGATTTCCAACTTGGATAACTTATCTTGGATGACAGCATTCATATAAAGCCAGAAAAGGACATCTCTTCACATTGCCCAGTTAGGCAGTGTGAGTATTTAGCATTTTTGTCCCCATGCTATGCAGTATTGTGGTACAATGTTCTTTATCCAGAATCTTATCTCACACAGCAATTTATTCTCCTGGTCCCAATAGGTTTTTTATCTTCACTAGATCCATGGCTCTTCCTGTTGGCCATCCATCTAGAATTACTCTCTCAAGTTGATAAAAGGTTGGGTCTTTTCTTTTATTTATTTATTTATTTTGCACATTTGAGCTTATCTAATTTTGTTTTTAAATGGAAATATCTGAGATAGTTATTTATATATTCAGATTCCTCTCCCAGCAGTCCCTGGTTTTCACTATTTCTGGGAATCCTGGAGCTTTTTTACCAGTGCTATGTGTACTGGGAAAAGATTGAACCCAATTTGCTGCCATCTGACATGGTTCAGAATTACAGAAGGTTAATACTGGTGCCCACTAACTGTGATGGCTACTGTTATACTCCTATCACTCCACATCACTGTAATATCTGAACACCTTTCTTTAAAGCATTAAGTGACATAATTAACCTCTGTCATGTGTGATTTATTCTCTCGCTCATCCTCTCTCCAGGATGAGTGTTCAGACAAGTCGTATGTGGGAGGGGCAGTATAGCAGCCTCCAGGAAAGGGGGTGTTTTCATCAGAAGACAGGGAATTGATCCAAATATTCCACAATAATCACACTGTTTTATAGAATTTGGCCCATTCATGCCTGACCTAAATAGGATGTATCAGGCCTATATTGGTCTTCAAATGCCTATCATTATGACAGATTTCCTGAAACTCCTTTCCAAAGTTGCTATAACAAAAAGTACTGATTGTGTAATTGTTAAAAATAACAGTAATTTTTCCTCTTTTATGGCAGCCATTACCATCTTCTATAAATGAGTTGTCATTCATCTTAATCCCTAATTTAAAGGAGTATCTTAGTTTTGACTTTTTAATTTCGGAACAGATCGTAAAACAGTAGAGATTTTCATTAAACACTGATTGTTAAAAGTTATAGCTAAAAAAAGAAGAATTTTCCCCTGGTATTCCCCCCACACACACACTTTTGTGTGCGGATTGCCATCATATGGCTCTGTAATACAAAATAACCAATAACTGCTGCCATGTGGTAATGAAATAAAGGAATCAAACATGTTTATTTTGAATGGGATGATTTCCCATTGCATCAATGCCACATGCTCCTTTAGTTCCTTTGGTTCATGTAGTTTATGAAATGTATTTGTGCTAAGGAATTTGCACTACCTAAAGGTTAAAATAAAAACTGCTATCACTCAATTGAATCCTATGTGTGCGGGGGGGAGGGTGTGAACATATGGTCTTAGCTTTGAATATTTCTGGAAAATAAGTGTTCTATTTCTGTTTATTTGGAAGGGGTTTAAAGAATCTCACTTTAGCAGAATCATTTATGATGAGCAGTAGAAAGGAAAAACTCAAAAAAAAAAAATCATTCGAGAAGAGCTAAAGCTAAAATATTAATGCAAGAAGCTGACCTAAAACTTCTGCTGGGACCTAATGCCTATAGGATTATGGAGTCTATTACTATTTAAAAATAAAACATTCTTAAAAGAAAACTGATTTCACATAACTTCAAAACAATAGTTTTAGACATAAAGCTTTTAAATAACTGTATTAGCCTCAATGAACAAACTTGCCTCCAAAATCATTAGAATAGGGGTTCCAAACTCATTCTGTGGAAATGGCTGAATTCCTTTTTTTTTTAATTAATACGCTTAGGTCAGGGCTACAAAGCTAGGGCAATATGCTGCTCTCAAGCCACACAGTAGATGTCCCAATGGTATGTCACTAGAAGTTTTGCAAAGTGACTGAGGGAAAAATATGGTACTTAGGTAGTAACTAATATTTTCGTTAGCAAAGTTAAATGTTGCATTCAGCACCACTTGATTGGGGGAGGAGGTGGAGAATGAAAACCATGTTTAGGACTACCATAAATTCAGCTCTTTATTCTGTTCTGGACACAGAACCCAACAGTATCCGTTCTCTGAGCCCCTATTCTTGGTACAGAGCTCAGAGGACAAGCTTTAAAAGACAGGAAAAGAAATGAAAGGACTACATACTCCACTGCTTATAGCAGTGTACTTTTAAAATTGATGTGTATGAAGTGGAAGGCCACCTGCCTTTGTCTAGTCCTCCTATATTGATCCCCGCCTACATCCAACCACAATATTTATACATGCTAAGTGAATATTTCTGCTGAAGTGATCCGCAGTTAAATAGTTAATGTTGATATTTATTAGTCATCAGACTTGAGAGGTAATATCCTACTGAGGTGAATGGGATACCTTTTGGCCATACTAGGCCAAATTCTGCTCTCAGTTATGCTGCTGTTAATTCACATCAGCAGTATTGTCAGCTCTCGTGTGATGGGACTTACAAATCCCTCACTAAGGTGGAGGCAGGGGAAAGGCTGGAGTAGTACTGGACCAGGAAAGCGCTGCCCCTCAGGCACTGCAGAGGATTTGTCTGGGGAAATGAGCAGTATAAAAAGAGCTCCAGCAACCCAGCAGAGGGGAGGAGAGAAATCATTTCCAGGAGGAGAAGGAGGAGCTCTTACAGAGGAGGTCTTGCAATGAGTCTTACTCCCACTTCTTTGAGACATCACCCAAGAGGCAGGGAGAACCATGTGCAGGGCACCAAAGGGTTGCCTGTATGCGTCAGCCCTGAGACTCGGGGTTTGGAGCAAAGGACTGTAATCAAACAGCAGCCACGCCCCAAACTGAGACATCAGGTGGGGTAAGAAGTGGCCCCCAGGAAGATGAACAGGAGGTGGGCAAAGCATAGGTCAGCCTGTGCTGTCACACTTGGCTAGAACCTGGAGGAGTGAGAGAGCCTTGGACTCCCTACCCACCAGAGATTCACCTATGCCTAGCTCTGGGACAGGCAGGACTAGGAGGTTACTGATAAGAAAGCTGAGCCATCTGAACCCTGTCCCTGGCACATTGAACTGAAAGGGACTAAAGCAACAGGCCCTGACAAGTAGACCTGCTGGCTGAACGGACAACCGTGCTACATCTCTCCATCTTATTGTGACATTGGGTGTTTTTCTATCTGTCAATGGAGCTGAAGCTAGCAAGATGGCTGCCATTTCCCTACAGCCTATCTGCATGTGGAAGGGAAGCTGCCCTGAATAAAATTGGCTTCCATCACCCACTGTTTTCAGAGAGATTGAAGCTAGGAAGGTGGATTGGCAGAATAAGGGGAGCAGAAGGGAGGAGTGGCGAGGGGAAATCCTGAGTAGGGAGAGTAGTGCCCAGTTTTGGGCAGAGAAGAGAGTGGGAGGGAAGTTGGGGAAGTGTTGCTTCTGGGAAAAGGCTAAAACCGATTCCATATTGTTTTTACTGTGCCATTACCACTTATATCAATGATTGCTAAAAGTTTACAGTTCTTTCTGTATATCTGTAACTCATCAATCCTAGGAAGTAATGTGTGTTCTATGTGTGAGTGTGAACCATGGTGCATGAATTAGGTCAGTGGTTCCCAAACTACATACCATCCACCTCTTCCTTTATTGAAAGGAAACAAGCTGGGGGGAGAGAGTCGAGATAATTAGAGAAAAGGGATGGCAGTTTTCCTGTCTTAAGGTTGAGGTGACGATAAGCGAGCAGCCAGGGAGAGTCATGCAGTTTTGTGTGCATTAAAAGTTGACTTTTCAACCTGAAATTATCCCACACAAGGTGGCAGAAGATTAGAGGTGAGTTAAAAAGTCAAAAGACAAACTAGAAAACATGATTTGATTATTTTTTTTAAATCTCACGATTTTGGGAGTACTAACATTATTTTTGATTTCTTGAGGTTGGCAATACTACGTCAGTGAAATTATTCCAGATATACAGTAATGTAATTTAGGAGCGAATCTGACCTGTTTCTTTTGTCTGTCAATGCAGGAAGACAACACTGCCTTCATTCACATTAGGAAGGTTCTCTTTACCACCAGAAAGGTTCAAATTATTGATTCTCATGTGGGAGGGGGAGCAGGGCAGAGAACAGGTAAAGAAAGCTGAAATTCTGTAGAATTTTCAACTGGTGTGGGGTCTGGATTAATAGATTAAACAAACCACATCTGGCTGACAGGCCTGAAGTTTGAAACACATATGTGAGAAGATAAAATTAAGACAGAGAATCGTCTGAATGTGAATATATGTGAAATTTACATACCTTGTTAAAGAGACACAAATTCAAACCAACAGCTTTCCTAATTTCCTTATTAATAGTACTTTAGATTGTTAAAATCAAAAGAACTTTACAAAGAGAGTTTTCTTTTTACTGTTTATGTTTTTCTTTTTGCATTTCACTTATCTTAGATAATGGTCAGACTATGCAGTGTTGTTGTAGCTGTGTTGGTCCTAGGATATTAGAAATACAATATAGGTGAGGTAATATCTTTTATTGAACCAACTTCTGTTGGTAAGAGAGAGAATCTTTCGAGCTTACACAAAAAGCTTGTCCCTCTCACCAGCAGAAGTTGGTCCAATAAAAGATATTACCTCACCCACCTTGTCTCTCTAATAGTCAGACTAATCAGTTTCACTTTTATTTGTAATTAGAAGTTTCATAGTCCATTTCACTTCCTTGTTCCCCTGCACTAGTACAATGTGCTGTCCTGTTTGGGTTGCAGACACTGCACAGGAATGTTTAAATACAAACAAGAACATTTTTTTCTTAATTGTATTATTATCTTCCATATTTTCCCCACAATAGCCACATTTTGGTTAGTGCTATCTGACACGTACCCCTCTGAAAAATCCAAGGAGAGGGAGTGTAAACGCAATAACCTTACCTGTTGGATTATGTTTCAGGATAAATAGGAATGGGCGGTTAGCCACAAACTGGTTATGTGACATACTCATGATTGCTGCCATATGCGTGCCTACAAACACAAAGTAATAGATTTTCTGTTAGGGATCAATCCTTAGCCCAGCACAAAGCCTAAGCAGAAGGTTCAGGTGCTGGAGGAGTGCCTTTGGGGTAAAGAAGGCATCTTCCCTCCTCAAGCCAAGGAAGCTGCTAAGAAGCCACCCTGTGTGCGGCAGTGGGAGCGGGGGAATGGAGCTACCTGAAGCCAGTGACTGAAACAGCTTTGTTATTTTCTAATGTCCAGGGGATTGGATGATCCAATGTGTAGGGAGCATAAGCAAAGCTAGGCTCTGCACCATACAGCCAGTCACCTCCCCCTAGCATAAAGGAACCACACCCATTCTGGTACCAGAGGCCTTCTGTGGCCATGGAGGATGGGCTGGATTTCTACATCACAGATTAGAAATATCAGTCAGTCATTCTTACAAAAGAGAATTTGCTATAACAGATCAGACTATCGTCCCATTATGTCAGGTGTCTAGTATATGGTGCAGTAAGGAGAAGTGATGCATCTATGTAAAATGCCTTTCACTCTGAGTCACACACACTGGATGAACTGCTGTTCTTGATTACCAGATGACAAATGTATTTTAACTGGCTTTTTTCTTTAGTTACAAATCATAAAGACAACTGCACAATTACAAGAACAAATCACTCGTCTATTATACAGCTGCTTTGTAATATGACATTTTCTTTGAGGACTTAGCACAAACTATTAAGATAATAACCTGCTGAAGATATCTTGAGACTTTAACTTCTTCAGCTCAAGATGTGGCATTTCATTTTAAAACTCATCTGAATGGAATATTGTAACTATATTCTGTTTTAACTATAGTTATTACCTTCCTAGCAGGCATCTGTCAAACTGAAAGCTTAAAATGGCCCATTTAAGCAGTGATATATGTGCTCAAGAACAATGGTTTACAACTGAAAATGGGCTGGTTAAGAATTAAGATATGATACTGCAAGACTGTCATTAAAATAAAATCAGGTTATCTTCTGTTTCATATTAACATCCTTGCTAGATAAAGTAAATCATCTCCATTACAAAGGGCTTCATGAGCAGCCCATGGACAATATGGAATTTTGCCAGTCCTAAAAGCTAGAGCAGACATTATCAGAAAGACAAGCTGAACTTTTTCACGCAATGTAATACAAATACAGTGCCAACAGGCTGGGCCCAGCAGTCTAGGGCTTACTTGTTACTATGTGAGGGAGCAGAATTCAAATCCCTTGCTCCTAGGTCAGCAGCAGCTGGGAAAATTGAGAAGACAGAGCACTCAGCCTTTGCAGAACAGGGCCTTTTATCACTCCTTAGCCAGTTTGAGAGTGACATTGATGAGCTCAGAAGGAACCATCTTCAACAGGCCTTAATAAGAGGGATGGTTGTCACAACACTGGGCATTTTGGTGGGGGTAGTTAATGGTTTTGAGGTGCTTTGATACTAAGATGCCCCCATCACTGTAATATCTGAGCATATCCCAGTCAATGACTTGCCACCAAAATACCTAATATTACAACAATCATCCTTCTGATACAGAACGTAGTAAATGCAAAAACTCAGAGGGGATATTTAGGCTCTAAGAAACACTTGGGAGGAACACTATGAGGAAAGAAAATGCAGACAGGAACCAAAAAAAACCTAATAGATGGTATACTTGGTGTGGGAGCAAGCTCTGACTTCCTGCAGATAGTGTTATAAATATCATATGCACAATGTAATTCAATTAGTGTTGTTCGATCCAGGGACGGATTATTTATTAAGTACTTAATATAGAGAACACTTTCAAGTAGCGTGTCTGGGAGCTATGAATTCATTTAATAGCTGCTAGCAAGCGGATTGCTTCCAATATTCTTCTTCACTAAGTGCTGAGTTGAGACACAATGCACCTAATTCTCCTCTCACATATACTCACAAACAGCAAGAGTAATTGCATTACGGTCCATGAAGGTACACAATGCAGAATTTGCTATTATTACCTAACTTTGTTAGCCATGTTTTTAGTGTGTGTGTGTGTTAAAAATTCAAATCAAACATATATTAAATTTAAAACCCCTAAAAAGAAATAGTCCAAGGTGTGTTTTTTCTAGGACCTAAATGACACTAAAGGCAGGTCCACACTGGGGTGGGGGATCGATCTAGGAAACGCAACTTCAGCTACGAGAATAGCGTAGCTGAAGTCGACGTTTCCTAGATCGAACTAAATTTACTTACTGCGGGTCCACGCGGCGCAGGCAGGCTCCCCCGTCGACAGCGCTTCCTCCTCTCGGCAAGCAGGAGTTGGTTTGATGGGATAATGTGATTTTAGTCAAACAGGCATTAACGGGCCATCGCGGGTAAAATGAGGGTCCGGCTGTAGAATCTTGCCTGTATGCTCGGGGTTCTGCTGATCGCCATATTTGGGGTCGGGAAGGAATTTTCCTCCAGGGTAGATTGGCAGAGGCCCTGGAGGTTTTTCGCCTTCCTCCGCAGCATAGGGCAGGGGTCGCAGGCTGGAAGATTCTGTTGTGGGTGAGTCAGCTTTTGTGGCCTGCATCATGCGGGAGGTCAGACTAGATGACCATATTGGTCCCTTCTGACCTTAAAGTCTATGAGTCTATGAGTCTATGAGTTCCGCAGTCGACGGGGGAGCGCTTCTGGGATCGATCTATCGCGTCCAGATGAGACGGGATAAATCGATCCCAAAAGATCAATCTCTAGCCGCCGAATTGGGCGGGTAGTGTGGACCTACCCTTAGAAAACAATTCCTGCAGAGGAAACCAAATATGAAAATACAGGCTTTGACAGTGGCTTTAGCAGTCACTGCTCCACCCAACACTAGGGACTAGAGGGGTGCAGCAGTGATAATGGCCAGAGGCATTGTGCCTATGAAGGAGACTCAATTAAAACGCTGCCAGGGGCATTTGGTGGGGTGCAGAGCAGAGCACCATATGACACACAGAGTGGAATGTATATAACTACCCAAAAGCTGGCCTCGGAAATTCTCTGCTGGTGTGGAAGGAGGGTGGGGAGATGGCAACATAGCCAGGCTCCAACCTCACATCCGTTTTATGGGATCGGGGCCCTGGCAGTGCTATGATTCCCTATGCCTTGCATTAAAGAAGAGCAAACGTGAGATTCTGACTTCTCACTACACAAGTTGCACTGCACTAGATCCTTTTGTCCTTCCTCTATTCCCGTTGCACTCATGCATAGGAATGCATATTTTAAAAGTGTGCTTACTTTGGGGGGTAGGGACAAGGAAAGCATCCTGAAATTCAGAATAGGTACAAAGTGAGTATTCACCCACGAAAGCTTATGCTACAATACGTCTCTTAGTCTATAAGGTGCCACAGGACTCCTTGTAGCTTTTTACAGATCCAGACTAACACGGCTACCCCTCTGATACTTGACACCAGAATAGGTACAGTGTCAAAAATCTGTTTAAAAACAAACAAAAACAACAATAGAAATCAGTGCAATGATTTGCATGACCTGCATCGATACAAAGTCATGAATAAAAATAGCTGCTGAGCCTTTCATTTTGTAAACGTTGCCTTAAAAATCATTTATTTTGGATCCCAGCTGAAGTAGAAGTCACCAAGGGAGAACAGGTGCCTTTGACTGTAAGCATACTGAAGAAAATATATCAAGTTATAGCCAAACTTGTGGGTAAAGGCTGGATTTTTTTTATGTCCGATTATTGAGGAATGAAGTCCAGACACATGTAAGCCTCTTGCATGCATTTTAATAATTTAATTTGAAATGGAAGAACCATGGGTGAAAAGTGCACTCAATGATTTGCATCCAACATTTACTCAAGATCCACTCGCACCAAGTTCAGAATACATCAGAGTGATAAGTATTTATCCTCATAAGCAAAGCAAATCTTACTTGAGGATGCTGCAGCTTCACTGCCATCTTCATTGACCTCAATACAAACTTTTTGGATGGCTTTGGAAATGTGTATGTCAGATGATTCTGAAAGGGAAATATATAAATTAATACATTTTATGTTGAGAGATGAAGGCTCATGCACAATGCTTAAGTGTTAAAATCAGAGGACCCTTTCCATGTTCATTTCCTAGTTCCCACCCTCAAAAAATACATCCAAGATTTCCACCACTACCCACTCTCCCGTTAATGTTTGATGAGTTAAAGGGTGAAGAAACAAAGAAGCAAAGTCTAGGGGAGATGTACTGTATATTGAAAATATAGCATATACACTTGTCTGTAGATACACACATATATTTTTCATGTAATATAAGGAAAATGGTCTTGTCGGAACACTGGGATCTGAGAAATCTAGATCTTAAACAATCTTGGGTCCATTCTGTGTGTGTGTGTGTGTGTGTGTGTGTGTAATATTTTCTATAAACTAGGAGTCCATGAACTTCAAACCTTAGGTCTTCTATACATTCAAAATTACAATTCACTTGCTCCCCATATTTTAACATGAATCTAAGAATAAGCCACCCTTGTTCTCTGATGTAGAGTGGGGAAAAAATTTGCTTGTGCGTTTGTGTGCGCGCACGGATGTGTGTTCGCATGCACGTGCAGTTTTGCCTTGAGTATATACACCGAAAAGTACATGGTTAAAGTACATTATTATAAATGGTGATGACAACTTAAAACAGAGATAAAAGTTTCATAATTGTAATATCGGAATTATTAATCACTGCACCTGTTATTCCAGAAAGGTCGCAGCCGCCACTAAATATCTCTGTTACATTGAGGGAGCGCAGCGTTTCTTGTAAGTTCACTGTCTGTTCCATTTTAAACCTGTAGAGCGTATAGAAAAGAGACTCATTGTATAACTATCACTATTTTCCCAGTCAATAAATGATTTTCAATGGAAGCTGCAAGCCTAATGGTTAGATCAGGAGGCAGGAAGATAGAAAATCTAGATTATAGCCCCTGTTCTGCCACTGATTTGCTGTGTGCTCTTGGGCAAATCATTTAACCTCTCTGTACCTCAGTTTCACAATCTATAAAGTGAGTAAGTAGTTAAAGGCTACTTGCCCACTGATTGTAAAGTGCTCTGAGCTATATGGATGAAAAGCACTATCTAAGGCTTTCATAGTACTACTATTACTATTTTGAACAAGGGAGACAATGCTTAAAATTATGAAGAAACCAGACACAGAGGCATTACATAGTCGAAAACTCAAGTTGTAAAGTGTCATTGAGAGCAGCTGAACTTACCAGTGAATATTAAATAGTGCAAATCTTTAATTTAACTTTAATTTGTCAATGTAGTGTTACTAAATAAAGCACCTTTTTAGATCAGTGGTGGCTAAAATAACCATATGAGGGCTCACTTCCAAGCCAATGTTCACACTGCTCTGCCATCCAGGAAACCTGGGTTCTCATTTTGCCAGGGTCATTTACAAAAAGAGTGTGAAGTGAGTATAAAATGCCACCACTTGTGTAAGTGAATGAAGAGTTTTGATCTGATAACATTTCACACTTACTTGGAACAGGTGTAAAGGTCTACACAAGGTATAAGGTAGTGGAAAATCAAGTCCAATTTGATCCTGTGTTCACTGACACCAATGACAAAATTCCCATTGATTTAAGTGGGAGCAGAATCAGGGCCTGATGTTAGTAGGCTTTCTTGACTATTTTTGTATCTGATCCCTAATGCTTCCATAAACGGAAGATGAGAAGGGATAATGAACAAACAGAATACTTTTCAGAGTAGCAGCCGTGTTAGGTCACATAAATACCACCCTGTACCGGAAACCTACTGACCGCTACACTTACCTACATGCCTCCAGCTTCCATCCAGGACACACCACACGATCCATTGTCTACAGCCAAGCTCTAAGATATAACCGCATTTGCTCCAATCCGTCAGATAGAGACAAGCACCTACAAGATCTCTATCAAGCATTCTTAAAACTACAATACCCACCTACTGAAGTGAAAAAACAGATTGACAGAGCCAGACGAGTACCCAGAAGTCACCTCCTACAAGACAGGGCCGACAAAGAAAATAACAGAACACCACTAGCTGTCACCTTCAGCCCCCAACTAAAACCTCTCCAGCGCATCATCAGAGATCTACAACCTATCCTGAAAGATGACCCTTTACTCTCACAGATCTTGGGAGACAGACCTGTCCTTGCTTACAGACAACCCCCCAACCTAAAGCAAATACTCACCAGCAACCACACATCACTGAACAAAAACACTGACCCAGGAACCTATCCTTGTAACAAAGCCCGATGCCAACTCTGTCCACATATCTATTCAAGTGACACCATCATAGGGCCTAATCACATCAGCTATACCATCAGGGGCTCGTTCACCTGCACATCTACCAATGTGATATATGCCATCATGTGCCAGCAATGCCCCTCTGCCATGTACATTGGCCAAACCGGACAGTCTCTACGCAAAAGAATTAATGGACACAAATCTGACATCAGGAATCATAATACTCAAAAACCAGTGGGAGAACACTTTAACCTGTCTGGCCATTCTTTGACAGACCTGCGGGTGGCTATCTTAAAACAGAAAAACTTCAAAAACAGACTCCAACGAGAGACTGCTGAGCTGGAATTGATATGCAAACTAGACACAATCAACTCAGGGCTAAATAGGGATTGGGAATGGCTGAGCCATTACAAACATTGAATCTATCTCCCCTTGTAAGTATTCTCACACTTGCTTCTTTTTTTTTTTTTTTCCTCTTACTTAATTGGCCTCTCAGACTTGGTAAGACAACTCCCACCTGTTCATGCTCTCTGTATGTGTGTATATATATCTCCTCAATATATGTTTCACTCTATATGCATCCGAAGAAGTGGGTTGTAGCCCACGAAAGCTTATGCTCTAATAAATTTGTTAGTCTCTAAGGTGCCACAAGTACTCCTGTTATTTTTAAACAGAATACTGAGAAGTACATTACATACCTAGGGAGGCTTATTTCTACGTCTTCCTCTTGTGTTTCAGCAAACCAGTCTTTTATCAGCTGAGCTGTAATTAATTTTTCTACTTCTTCTATAGTTACATCTTCTGAAGGAAGTGTTAAAACTAAGCTGAACTCCTTCCCTTTGTAAGGTAATTCCAACACCTGGTAGCTCACATTATTGTCAGAAAAATGACCTAGAATAAAGACAAAATCATGGACTGCAATAAGCAAACTGAAACCACTAAGACAATATATATGATTTTATGGTCACCACACAGACATGCATATTTTACATTACCAAACTTTGTTCTCAGCTGAAGATGCATCATTGATATCTTTGTTACAGAACCATCTCTCTTAGTAAAATCCATCTCATGGGTAGCTTCTGGTCTGAACTTCTGCTTCCAGTCTCCTTTGAAGTAAATAGCGTTCACCAGAATAAGCCTAGTGAGGGGACCAAATTCTTCACTTGAAACGATATTTTTTATTTTGCCTATCGGGGGAAAAAAGGACATGAGCAAAATTTTCACACACTATAAATACCAGCTAGTCTATTTTAAACGCAATTAAAATGAGCGTGCATGTAATATGCAGGCTGTGATTTTAAAGATTCCCTGTTACAATAACACTCTGAAAAAAAGGCTATTGCACTCTGACATCAGAGAATAGTTTGTCATTATACTTTTGTACCAGTGAAGTGGATGGGATTTTGCCATTGACATAAATGGGAGCCAGAGCATGTTCATTATGTTAGGAGGGTTTTGTGTATAATCAGGGGCGGCTCTAGCTTTTTTGCCGCCCCAAGCATGGCAGCATGCATGCGGGAGGTCCGCCGGTCCCGTGGCTTCGGCGTACCCGCCACCGAATTGCCGCCGAATCCACCGGACCAGCGGACCTCCTGCAGGCAAGCCACCGAAGGCTGCCTGATGGCCACCCTCGCAGGGACCGGCAGGCTGCCCCCCGCGGCTTGCCGCCCCAGGCACGCACTTGGAGCGCTGGTGCCTGGAGCCGCCGCTGTGTATAATACGGAATATAATACTTTCCTGCAGAGTTCCAGGTTATATTGATATTGTCACAGTGCTCTGCACCCGAATGGAGGATTTATTTTTCAATGAACTTTCATCTTCCCCTTATAAAGAACAGGAGTACTTGTGGCACCTTAGAGACTAACAAATTTATTTGAGCATAAGCTTTCGTGGGCTCCAGCCCACTTCATGCATCCGATGAAGTGGGCTGTAGCCCACGAAAGCTTATGCTCAAATACATTTGTTAGTCTCTAAGGTGCCACAAGTACTCCTGTTCTTTTTGCGGATACAGACTAACACGGCTGCTACTCTGAAACCCTTATAAAGAAACACTCGATTCATAACATGAAGGTTAAGTGATGTAAGGGTGTCTATCTGAGTCTGCAGACAACATTATCTAAAAGGAGGTGTTAATGACATGAGGATAATTTAAATGCCAACATTAACCATTTCATTGCTTGTTATTTTAGCGGAAACATCAAGCGAATGGGCTTCTCCATTGTTGTTGAATGTAGCAGCAGATATTAGGATGTGTACAGTGGGGCACATAGTTGGTGTCAATAATTGCTTTGGTAAGGAATGAGCAATTCAAATGCCTTTTGCCTCCAAATTTAAAGTCCGCTCTCCACCTGTCCGAAAGGGAAAGGGGAAGAACTATCTCCTCTCCCTGGTACCAAACCCCTAAGTGACTCCAGAATAATGACAGCCTCCCCACCACTTACCACTCCTGGATACCAAAATCTCCTTTTGACCCATACCCAGCTTCCAAAACCTCCAACTTTCCCCTGGCAACTTCTTTGGTTCAGTTAGTCAATGTCACTACAAAATGTGCAGCATATCAGAGTTAAAATATAGGAGCAGCATAAAATAAATGGAACGTTATCAAACTGAATAACACACAAAATCCCATATTAATTGGCAAAGGAAGGTCAGAGAGGGCTTAGAGCCAGAGTTACATAATTCTGTGGACCCTGTTGTAAAATTAAACCTGAATGTTTCACGTTGGACATGGGGCTTTGGCTGCTAGCTTCTATATTTACATGGAGTATCAGAGTTTATTTAGCAGCTGTATAGTGTTCTGAAAATTACTAGATTTTACTAACATGTATTAATGATTTACAGTAAATGTGAGAAATGGAACACTTGTTATTAACAAATTAAATAATCATCTACTTGGCAAGGAGTAATAATTTCCAGTGTCCCCAAACCTGTAGCTGTGTAAAAATGCCATACTAAATAATTGTATTAAGAAATGCTTCACATGGCTGTGAATCAAAAGAAGATTATTGGAGTTAGCAAACAGCCTGGTATTTTTCTCTTTTTAAGGGCTAGTTACTAGTCTTAATAACAGGCTATATTGGAAAGAAGGCACTAACTTCCAGATTCCTTCTTCCTTCATATCTGTCACAGATCAATGATACAAACACCAACCCGTTCTATATATTTTAGGGCATTAAAGAGTAGGAACTTAACTAGCAAACAGTGATTTTATGAAAGCTAGAGAGAGAGTTTACCATCTGTTTTGTTTTCTACCCAGGTACTTATGGCCTCTGTGCAAGCTTTTGTGTCTTGGAAATTCACCAGTTTTATAGCAGTCTGAAAAAATTCCTTGTTGCTATGGAGATACTGTTCTTTTACAATGAATCCTTCTTGAAGGTAGAGGGCATTGGCAAGATTAAATGTAAATTCTTTCTTTTCTGAGGTGACAGAGAAAAGTGTCTGGAGCAGAGAGAATTCTTCACCTAAGGAAAATAAATGTTAATAGTAGCATCTTCATTTGAAGAACATAAAACAGCTGTGTAATAGCGTCGTTCTCCATATACAAAATGCATTCCCTAATCCCCTGAAGGCTGAGGTGCAGTACAACTAAGGCTGCTTTTGTAAATGAGCTGCAATATTCTGATTGTTTCCTTTATGCTACATGTACATTTTGAAAAAAATAAAAGATTCAGAGACCCACCACCACCACCACCACCACCACCACCCTGTCCCCAGAATACAGGCCCTTTCTACCCAAGCTACCTTGTAAAGGTAACTGGTAAGGTGACTAGATATTCCTGAAAACTGTCAGTGGTTTTAAGGCTTCTTCCAACATCCCTGTCAATGTCATAAAAAATTATTTTTGTGGCACAAGCCACCTGCAGATGCAGGAAAGTAAGCTACAGCAAAAGGGTTCAAGACTGGAAAACTCTAAGGAGGCAAATACTACCTCCCCCCCAAAAAAAAGTTTGATTCTGAAAGTGACGAGCATTGCTTGTTGGGGAGGTGGGGATAGAGAGAGAGAGAAGTAGGAACTCTTTTTGCTCTCTTCCCCACCCAAAACTCTCCTATGCATACCTCCTTCACCCCCCACTGAAACCATTCTCTCTCCTGGTCCTCTTGAGTGAAAGGTATAAACATATTCTATATAAGGAACAACATGCATTAGCCTACACATACAAGATTAATTCACATCACCAGCTTTAGTACAGAGACAGATTATGCCCCTCCTTACTCTCACTGGGTGTACCTTACTCCACAAGCAGAGCCAGTGAAATCAGTGGGATTATACCTAGAATAAGGTACTACTCAGCATGACAGGTTTCAGAGTAGCAGCCAAGTTAGTCTGTATCCGCAAAAAGAACAGGAGTACTTGTGGCACCTTAGAGACTAACAAATTTATTTGAGCATAAGCTTTCGTGGGATGCATCCGATGAAGTGGGCTGTAGCCACAAAAGCTTATGCTCAGATAAATTTGTTAGTCTCCAAGGTGCCACAAGTACTCCTGTTCTTTTTACTCAGCTTGAGTAAGGATGGCAAAGTCTGGCTCTTTTAACCTACATGCTCCTTCAAAGGATAATATTGAATGAGCAAAGCATGAACTAAATCTATTTAAAGACAGGGCGAATGACTCTCATTGGTACACTAATTAAATAGATACTATAAATTGAGTATTCCAAGTGTCTGACTCTGCATGCTTTTCAGTATTGGTAACATGTCTGATAGAGAAGATTTTTGAAGTCACTTTCACATGCTCAGGCTAACCTTATCTTTCTTAAAAGACACTGCGGGGGGCGGATAACTAGGGCACCCCTACCGAGTGTAGTTACACTTTAAAATCCACAATGTATTGATTACATACTTGATTTTTTAAAGTTCCCAGGCCAAATGCATTCCTGAAGGAACTCCACTGAAGTAACTCATTACATCAGGGCTGAATTTTGGCCTCCGGGATTCATTTAACTCTATAATTTAATACATGTAAAAAATGCAGCTTGCAGTGTATCTTCCCTCTTATGACCCAGGCTCAGCTCATTCTATTCCTCTCCTGTTGTGTCACATCTTTATAACAACACGGAGATATGAAATCCATTCAGTGTTGTAACCACCCACTCTAATTAGTTTCCGTTCGTGCCATATTGCATTGCATAGGCATTTTGGAAACATCCCTTTCTACCAGTGACTGGCAGCATGACACATGGCAGAGGTCAGAGACTTGATTTTCTAAGTAACTTGTCTGTTTAAATATTTTCTAAAAAAATAAAAACGGTTAATATTCATCTGCTTAAATGAATGGATTTATGTCATGCACTGAAGATCTATGAATATGCTGAGCCTTGATAAGTCATTATTCTTAGGCGTCCGTGGAAAAAGACCATTGTACCAAACAAAGTGCTGCAACGCAATGTTAACAATGTACTTTGTACATTGAATTTGATCTGCAGATCAGTGATCTCTATTAGGACAGATTGCATTAAAACTATTCAAAGCAATTAAAATTGACTTACTACATTTCCTGGAACCTGTAATTGAACACAGGTTTCAATTAATTCTACTTCTAGCTGTTAAGAATGCAGTGTTTTTTGTACAAAATGTACAAATTTTAAAATCATTTAGCCAACAAATTTTTGTATGTCTTTTTCACTGTAGAATAACCTACTGTAGGGTTATTTTTGAAACTTGTAATGACTTTCCTATTACTCTTCATTAAGATGATATTAAATATAAATAAGGAAGTGGCGGCCAGGGGTGAGTGGCTGGAGTTGACTTCTTATACCCCTTAGACCAGATTCTGATACTCTTAACTCATATTTGGGAGCACTGCACTCCGTAAGTAGTCTCAAGACTTCAATGGGATGATTTATGGATAAAGGTGCTATACAAATTGTATATATAATGTATTGGGCCCTATCAAATTCATGGTCCATTTTGGTCAATTTCACGGTCACAGGATTTAAAAAAATCACAAATTTCATGATTTCAGATATTTAAATCTGAAATTTCACGGTGTTGTAACTGTAGGCATCCTGACCCAAAAGGCAGTAGTGGGCGGGGGGAGGGGTTTCAAGGTTATTGTAGGGGGTCATGGTATTGCCACTCTTACTTCTGTGCTACAACTGGCGGCGGCGCTGCCTTCAGAGCTGGGCAGCCAGAGAGCGGTGGCTGCTGGCCGGGAGCCCAGCTCTGACGGCAGCGCCGCCGCCTGCAGAAGCAAGGATGGCATGGTATGGTATCCATGTCAGTGACTGAGCTGGCTGCTATGGAAGAACCTGTTCTGAGAACAAGAAATGTCCATGTGATCAGAAAGCAACTGAGGATCAGAGATTGTAGCTGCTGGCCAATGTCCTCTACCCTGTCCTGCATCTTAGATATGTCCATTTCTGTTTTACTAGTTAGCTTCATTAGTTTGAGATTGATATTTGATTTGTATTTTAAGATAAGAGAATGAGATCTAGCAAAAGGAACTAGTGCCATGTGACAGTGATATAATCATTCAAAATCCTGACCGTCATGTCATGTGACATAAGCTAGGTACTAAATGCCAGTCACTAACCAGCACTCCTGTGTGTTTCACCATCATTACACAGCATAAATGACAGTAGATCAAGCAATACTCACCATCTTTATTTCCTTGCAGTTTCAAAGCTTGTGTTATCTCATTAAGTGCTTTTCCCTTTGCCCCCAACTGCACCGTTCCAAGAAGTAAAGCGACACCAAGCGGCGAGTGTATGATGTTCTCCTCTTTAGGAGAACAATGAAGAACTTGGTAGAGATCCACTGCAAGTTGTGTAGTGCTATCAGCCATCGGATTAGAGATGGGGCTGCAAGTTAAGGACATTCCAGCTGTAATCAAGAGAAGGCTTTGAAATAAAGCACTTCTCATTGTAGCAGTTTATTGCAGCGTTTTCCCCTCTGAATGATTGGAACTGAAATCACATTATAAAAACCAGAATAGTGATTTAACTTCACACTACCACACTTGTCTGAGAAGTTATGATAAACAGCATCTAGCTCCTTTCCATAGTTCTACTGGTCAAGTTCTTTATCTCACCCATAAATTACACACCTAGTATAAAAGAAACTTGTTAACACTAGGAAATGTTACCTTTGATCTCTAATAGAACCTTATGTAAATCATCCCTTAAAGTAAACTGCTATACCTGAAAAGAGGTTTAATCTTGCTAAACAAAAACCTATATAAGAGTAGGTTAACGTGAATATTTAAAGATTGTTTGCAAGTATCATTCTGTGCAACTTTGGCATAATGTATAAAGTGTTCCCCTATTAAGTTCACTGTTTACCAGAGTTAGAAGTTATCCTTTAACAAGTCATAGGAAGGGAAAAGGAATGTCCTTTATTCTGTGCAGTCAGTTAAGTAACTGATCCATTTAATTGATGCTAGCAACAATTATATACACACAGCTGTATTACCACAACTGTACATAGTAAAAAATACCATGCTGTGCTTGATTTTATTTGGAGTGGAATATACTATTCCAAATGGAGATGGTCTGTAGCTGCAAAATATTAATCTGAATCTATACTTCTAACACCTTTAATTTTAGGGTGTTTGGATCTGGGATTTTGAATCAGTGTATTAAGATAACAGGGGGCTATTTGTACAATTCAGAACAGGGATGAGCTTTCAGACCCAAAAGTGTGTTTGAATCCAGGATTTTGGTATGGGTCACTCTTGAATTCCAGGTCAAATATTGCTTTAGAAATGTAGCCTCATAATACAAATGTAAATTTGAATAGATCTGGCTTTATAAAGCACCCTTCAAGTCTTATCACAAAAACATTTTACTAAACAATGAATTAAATTCTGGCACCGTAATACAGCAGATATTACAAAACTTAAAATTAACTCACGTGAAGCCCGAAATTCAATGGAATCCCTCCTACTCAAGAGTTACGTTGGAATTGTTAAATTCCAGCTGTGCAAGCACCAAGGGTAGACAGAGGGAGGATACCTCTAGACGTCAGCATTGAGTATAAGCCTGAATCATGTTAGGAAACTAGAGGTTGGAATTTTCAAAGGAGTCTAAGGGATCTCCCTTAGGCTGCTTTGAGCAATCTCAGCCTAAACCCCTAACTATCCATTTCAACTGCGCTACACTAAATTCATAATCCAAAGTCCACTGAAAATCACTGGATGTTTTCCATTGACTTTAATGGCTTTAAGCCCTAACACGTTAAGTTGCAGAATTATATTTTGAATTCAGTTACAATTACCCACTCCCATTCCTGCTGAAGTCACCGAAAGCACTTCCATTGATTTCAATGGAAATAAGAATCAGGCCCATATTTACTGCTCTGTCCTACCTTAAGACAGCTATAGCTAAAAGGAATTTGGATTAGGCAATAATAAAAATACACACCTACATAATTTAAAATATTTAGTTGTTTTATGCTAATAGCAACCAGTAATGCGTTTCCTGTTCCCAAAAGCAATTTAAAGAATTAATGCATATGCTTACCTGGAAAAACAGTTTCACCTCTCTCTCCACCCTTCACAGCAACACTATACTTAAAAACTGGTTTGCCTTGAAATGAAAAATAAAGAGCAACAAGGACAAGGACACTATTCTATGTTTATCATGAAAAGCAGCATGATTAATGTACCAAAACCCATAACAGGTGGCCACAAAGTTTATTATGAAAATTTGTCTTTTTAAAATGTGTCAATATTAATTGGGATGTCTTGCCTGGTGTAAGAAATTAATGGAGAGAACTGTTTTTCAGTTTAATGGGATGACAGCATGACTCAGAAACGTGACCACCGTCCTAATGCGCCCTTCGGATCCTTTTAGTTTACCTTGAGAGAGACTGCATTTGAAGCAGAACTATGGACTATGCTCCTGAATTGACCCATAGAAATAAAGGTTATTTTTTTCCACATGGTTTCACCTGCAAATTGCAAATACATCAGACATTGTGGGTGTATATATTTTAAGCATAGCTGGGAGGGGAAAGGGGACAAAGGGTTACATGTGTTTAGCCCCAGCCTCAGAGCATTGGGAGGCTCTGGCCTCCACAAGGCGTGGTTCTGCCTGGAGTTCCCCATTGTGCTGGAGCAATGATTGGGGGAAGGCTCCTTATTCCATCCTCACACACACAGTTCATAAGGGCTGGCACAATTTTAGCCTAAACAGTTTAGTGCAACAAGCAGTGATAAAATACTGTGACATTATATAATAGATATAAGGAATACATGACAGTGTGGGTAGAGGTTTTAGGGTGTGTCTACACTGCAATTAAAAGCCTGCGGCTGGCCCATGCCAGCTGACTTAAGTTTCTGGGGTCCAGGCTAAGGGGATGTTTAACTGCAGTGTAGACATTCAGGCTCAGGCTGGAGCCCGGACTCTAGGACTTTGCAAGTGTGGAGGGTCCCAGACTTAGGGCTGCAGCCCGAGCCCGAATGTCTACACCACAATTAAACAGCCCCTTAGCCCAAGTCTGCTGGTGTGGGCTTGCCACGGGTGTCTAATTGCAGTGTAGATGTACCCTTAGTCAGCCTGAGTATGGGATGGGCCCATCACAAGTTACGCAAGTCATCCCAAATGCATGCCAATAAAAAAAATTGATAAAAATTCATAAAATACTACCCCAGTCAGACATTTGTCATAGCCTGTATGTATTACAGAAATAGAATTTTAAGAAGTTCGAGAAACCATTTAGTGCCAATATTTATGATTTCTATAAAGCGAGGCTTCCTTAGTACAGCACCACAACTGCACAAGCTTTAGAGGAAGAATTGTATACATAACATATTGCCCAGCTTGCACCTCAGAGCCGCATGACTTTGAGACAAGGGTGGGAGGGCATTGCCTTTCATTTCTAGAAGGCAAGAAGGAGCATTTCTATGGCAGATTGCTTTTTTTTAAAAAAAATTGGCTTCTGCTTGAAGCTAGTCAGTTCTGAAATTTAAGTGGAAATGAGATCAGAATAAAGTTAATTCATGTTACTCAGCACCACACAGTTGACAGGGACAGTACCCTCTGCTCTACCAATGCTCTCAGCCTTGTTCACTTTTCCTTCAGCTTTTCATGAAACCACCTCCATGCCTTCATCCACATGGACCCCCATGCATGGTACAGCTCAAGCTCATCTGCAGTGCCGTTGCCCTGCCACAACCAAATTCACCTTGAAGACTCCTGCCATGGTGCTGATAGTGAATTAAGATGACCTGTATGTGAGGAGCATGTTGTGCCTGTTGCCTATATTCCTCCTCCATGGTCCACTAAGGGCGCTCACTCAAGGGTCCTCAGAGGCCCATGTCCCTCTCCCTCCTGATTGTGGTTTTCCCAGGCTGCACAGTTCCCTACCTAAACTGTGCTATTCTCAGCAAGCCAGACTGCCTAAACAAGCTAGCGTCTGCACTTTGCTTTCTCCCCAGAGGCTAAAAACTTATTGCCACAGTAATAAGTTACCAGATATTTCTAAGCAAGCACATTTATTCTTAAGGTGTGAGCATTATAAAGAAAACATATGAAAACAATAAAAGAACCTACACGCATACAAAAAGTTTACCAGAGATTACCCCCCAACTCCAATCTAGTTCTCTGATAGGTATCAGTGCTTCAAAACCCACAACTGGGTTTCCCCCATGGTTACCAGTTCATAACTGTCTCAGATTCAAAGCTACAATGAATAGCTCTGTCTTTCCTTTATACAGCTTGGGTCTTTGATCTTGATCTCTTGTAACAAGTAATCAGCAGACAATGGCCCACCCTTGAAGGCACAGCTTCAAAGGACTGAGTTTCGGCATAATTGGAGGTGGGGAATTTGCATTCACCACCCCCTACAGATTCCCCAGGGAAACCACTTAACACACTTTGTCCCAAAAGTGCATTCTTGTGTGGTACATTGTTCAATATAGTCCTTTGAACACCCAGGTCTCACATCGCATCCCCTCTCCCCCGAGGGGTTACATACAATCTCAGCCCACAATAAAACAAACCATTCATACATTCATTAATACAATGGACCCCAAAGATACTTAAAGTTAATCCAATAAGGTCTCCCAAGGATATTGCAGGAAAATGCATATCTTTCACACGTTTCCTTTCCCCTAACCTCCGTGCACTTGTCTATCCTTACACTGTAAGCTCCTCAGAGCAGAGATCATGTTTCAGTGTTTGGAAAGCACCAAGCACATAGTGAGCACGACCATAAAAGCACAGTAAGTCATAATAATAATAATGTGGAATATGTGAAATGGCTGCGGGTAATTTTTTCATATTTTATAAAACGCCATACACATTTATGATGCTGTATAAATAACATGTAGGCAATGTTATAGTACAGTTAAATTGATCTTAGGCACTACTTGCTACAGTAAGTAAATAATTGTCAGACAGAAAAGTGGGATTTTTTAATACACTGCTTCTCTTTAGAAATAAATTTACACTCAGGAACAAAATAAAGTTTACAAACACTCAAAAACAGGAGTAACAGTTCTTCTAGCTATAAAAGTGTTCTTGAAATTTATTCTTCACATTCAAGGTCTGTAGTTTAATTGTTTTGTATGCCTGTGCTTGACTTATTGGTGCAATTGTTCACTGACATTTATTTCCATATTGCCAAGGTGATCAAAAACAGCTCTGAAAGGAAGACGTTGAGTTAATTATACATATGCTGTATTTTTAAGTCTTTTTAGTTTTTATGTTATAATATGACTATTTATTAATGTCACTGCAGTGTTCTTATACAGCATATTTTGTTTGCTTTAAATGACTCTTACCATGAGTTTATCTAACACAGTGTTTCTCAAACAGGGGCCGCCGCTTGTGTAGGGAAAGCCCCTGGTAGGCCGGGCTGGTTTGTTTACCTGCCCCGTCCGCAGGTCCGGCCGATCGCGGCTCCCACTGGCCGCGGTTCGCCGCTGCAGGCCAATGGGAGCTGCTGGAAACGGCGGCCAGTACGTCCCTGGACCTGCACCGCTTCCAGCAGCTCCCATTGGCCTGGAGCAGCGAACCGCGGCCAGTGGGAGCCGCGATCGGCCGGACCTGCGGACGGGGCAGGTAAACAAACCGGCCTGGCCCGCCAGGGGCTTTCCCTACACAAGCGGCGGCCCCAGTTTGAGAAACACTGTTCTAACATGTTTTGAAATTCATAAGGAAAAAAACCTGGAGTTCCTCCTACCAGTCAAAACTAGCGTTCTACCCCTTTAAATATTTATGCACATGAGTTTATTTACACACATGAATAGTCCTATTGAACTCAGTGGGGAAATCACATGTTTAACAGTTTGCAGGATTAAGCCTGCAAAATTACCCAAATTAGCAACCCTCTGCATGTGGAATGGCCAGTAACTTCAGGCAGATTTTTTCCGAAAGGCTGGTCCTGCAGACAAACATGCATGTAGTGCTCTGATTGACTCCCTGTTACTTCAATGAGATTTACATGGGTAAAGTTACTCACACTGAGTACCTGGTTGCAGGAAAAGGCCCTGTAAATACTGTGTAAGGAGCAGGCCCCAAGCAAATACTGGAAGGTTTGACCCTAAAAGTAGGACTTACTCTGTTAAACCGTTTGTTGCAAAGCCAGCTTCATTCTATATATCGCATTCTTTGCACTTACCTTCTTTGTAACAACAGGAAGGTTTATTTTTCTTTCATCTTTGCTTGCTTCTTATTTCTTTTCATCTTGCCTTCGTTGCACATTTGCTCACACAGTTGCCTTGTTTTTTGTTCACGATCCAGAATTTCTTTTGGGAACAGGCTCTTCTCATCAAATATAGCTTTCAATGCTATAAAACAGGAATTAAATTCACATCAAAAATCAACTTTACTCATGTTTGGTAAGATGCACTGTTAAAAAGAAAGCCACTAGAGGAGGGGGTGGGAGGAAACAGAAACAAAACCAGAATAAATCTGAGAGAACAATACTGACTTTTTGATTCCAGATCTGCTAAGAGAAGTTTGTGGCTCTTTGGAAATTACTTTACATTTTGCTCTTCCTTTTTGGCTTAATCTGTACATTAAGCATTTAGTCCCAGATTCTGCAAAGGATGCCCTGTGGGTGGAATCCTGTGCCTACATAGTCTACTCATATGGAGTGCTCATTCTAGAATCTGCACCTTAAAATTCCAGTCTGCCTCTGAAGATATGAAGCTATGAATCCTCTAGCTGAGAGGGAGAAAGAACAGAGGTTGTTGTGGTTTTTAAAAACAAAAAAACAAAACACTGTTCTTTTAATTTATTTTAATCTCTTTACTGCTGTTAAAGGGTCATAAAAAGCTGAAATCAAATTATCCTGTATTGAAACAAAAGAATTTAAACTGCTAGTTGACTGTCTGCATGACTGAGCAAGTGTATCCTACAATCATGTATTTGGGTGCACAGCTGTCTGGTCTTCAGGGATCTCTAGTCCAAGAACAAGGACCAAATTCTGCCCTCTGGTGTGTATATGTCCCTTCCATTAAAATCAACCCAAATGAAGCATTAAACAATATTTACTGAGTTGCTACCCTGATGCCTGAGAACATCTCTATGAGTAGCTCAGAGATAGGAGGCATACCTGGACCATTCCCATGGAAGAAGGGAGGCCCAAAGAATTCATTAACTTGATAAGGCTTTATATATTCCTATGTTGTTACCCAGGTGATGCCTTGATCATTTTAAACTAATCAGAATATGTACCTGAGCTATTAAGATTGTGGATATGGCTTAATCATTACACATAGATGTATGTTTACTTGCATTTTAACAAGCTTTCTACATAGGGATTGAGCAATATTCCCAAATGACCGTTAACAGTGCAGAGACCATAAAAATAATCATAAGTGCACTAAAACTAACTGTGCACTGCTCATTACTTCTTAAGCAAGAAGCTGCATCCTTCATGCAGAGTAGGCAATAAGGAAGTACATGGCTCAAAGAATTAAGAGCATAATTTTCACAGGTGCTGAATATCAGCAGCTCACACTGACTTCATCTAGAGTCATGAGGCTTGAAGTCAATGGGAATCTCTCTATTGACTTCAGTGGGCTTTGGACAAGATCCTTAATGAATTTTAAATAATTTACCATATCCTGATATTAAACAGAACCAGAAACAAAGGGAAATGGAGAAAAGACTAATTAATACATTATCTGTGTTTAATACATAATTAACTTGTAATTTACTAATTGGCAAATTTCTGAAGAAATTAGAGAGCAGTTCTAAAATCATTCAGAATATATTTGGAGTTTACATTTATTATATCTAGGTATGTGTCTGAGCGTGAATAATCTTGACTATGATTTGTTGTTATTAATACTTAGGGGAAACAATTGGGCATTTAGATCCTGATCTAAAGGCCACTGAAGTCAATGGGAGTGTTTCCATTGGCTTCAATGGGTTTTGGAGCAGGATATCAAACAGAGTAAGGGTTAGACTTTGCAAGTGGATCCACACATGCAGACCTCTGCATGTGTGCAAATTCCCCACCTCACAGGGGTTTTGCGAGGATAAATACACTTTCAGGTTGTAAGGAGATCAGATACAACAGTAGCGGGAGCTATACAAGTGCCTTGGACAGGCAGAATTCCCATGACATCAGTGGGACTCTGCACAAGATCAATGGCGCGCTTGTGCACAGGCCTTAATTCAACAAGATAATCAAGCACATGCCTAACCTTAATGGGACTTCAATATGGCTACTAATGTGCTTACAGTAAGTCACTTGCTTAAGTACGTGCAAGATAAGGCCTAACTGTTGACATTTTAAAAAAAATTCTCACCTTGATTTTGGTAACTGATAGCCCATAACTACTAATTGACACAAGCTGACTGACCCAACAAGGATCTATATTAAAGATCCATGTTTGGCTAATAGTTGCTTTCCCAGATTAGTGAGAAGCCATCACCACTTTATTATAAACTTTGATTTACTAAGTGTTATCTTTGTGACATTTGATTGTTAGTTTTATTATCTTTGTACCTACCTAATTACACCTAATTCAATTCTTGTTATTACACATTGGATCCCCCTCTTTACTTTTTGTGATTGTATGTTATTTTGGTTAATAGAATAGAATGTACATATCGAAGTGTAAAATCTGCTTCTTTAGTCTACGCATCAAGAATTTCAGTTGGATTAATGAGAAGAGGTTGGAATCAGTCACACATAAATAGAACCCTACTATTCCACACCTGAATCTTTCACAGGTGCAAGACAGAGAGACAAAGCGAGAGAGAGAAAGAGAGAGAGAACACCGGTAGGTTGGTAAACATACACTGAGAAAAAAAGATATTTTTGCCAGCTGGGAACAGGCACCTGACTAGTAAATGAAGTTCATGTGGCAATTAATCCAACTGCAAGATATAGATTACAGAAGCAATCTTTAAAATTAAAATGTAGACATGCAATGCCAAAATTTGGCCTTGCTGATTCAGCTGCAAAGGCTTTCATTTAATTGGTTCATCCCCCCAACACACACACACACACACTCTCAATGCTTTCCTCATACTTCTCAATTGATCCCTGCTATCTGGCTCACACAAACCTGACAGTACCTCACCTATAACCATAAATTATTGACATTAAAATAGCTAAATTTTGTAGATAAGCCTTATCAAATAAATAGTACAATGATGTGTTTTACAACAAGCCCTAAATGGTACAGTAGAATGGTTAGCAGTGATGTTTCAACATCAGGATTTCTGAAGGAGCAGCAGAAAGGAGAAGCATTAGGGAGTCATCAGGGAAAGTGCCAGAGAGAGTGCAGTCACAATAAACAATCAGACAAGCCAATTTTCTTTATGGATCAACACTTAAGCAGTTATATAAACCTTGTCAAAAAAGTTAGCTTGGTTTTGTTTCGGAGGGAAAAGTGTAGGTTGGCAAGAGGTACAGACAACCCATATGTATTTTAAAGAACACTCCGATGTAATAGTTATTTTATTGAGAATCCATTTTGTGATTGTTTTGTAGGAATATGTAAAGCACAGTGTAATGGCCCAAGGGCACTCTGTAATGATAGAGTATAGCAGTAAATGTTTTCTCCAGTCAGCCTGGATAGAATTGCTCTGCACTTATCTTTTCACCATTTCCCTCCTTGTTTCATTGAATTTTTGGTTTTCATGAGTGCTTTTGCTATTGCCAGCCATCTGAAGATTCAGAAGTTGGGTGCGAAAAGCTGACTGAAGAATTGTCTCTTTCTGCCATTTCTCAAATGGGGCTACATCAGAGATGGCATTGTTCCTTATGCTTATCTGGAGACCCTCCTGCCCCATCTGTCACCTCCTGTCTTTTTTTGATTGTCAGTGGGAAGGAGACCAGTGTGTGCTATGAAAATTTCCTTAAAGGGGGACTCCTCAGCATACTACCAGAAACATCCCACTTTATGGGGACACAAATCAGCTTAGCAGAAATTCACTGGTATTGCCCTCCAAATCTCTCTCTCACTGGGATCGGTTTGTCAAAACCTGTTAAAAATAAGATTGTTCTTTTCTGCCAAGAACAGAATCAGAAGTGAATGCTTCAGAGTAATCCTGTCTATGAACATTTAGGGCCTGATTCAAAACCTACTGAAGGAAAGACCTCCCATTGACATAGACTGCGGTAGACTTTGGATCAAGCCCTTACAAAATAAGAAGCTGTTCAAATAGGATTATGTGTCCTGCTGCTGTGTTGAAGCCCCAGATCAGCAACTAAGCAATAAATCTTAGAGTTCTCTATTACCTTCATCTTATTTTCGCACAGATGGCAAAAGCTAGTGACCTTTATTTTTGCCTTTCTGTACTGAAAGCTGGAGTAATGCGAATATAATCAAGGTCTACTTACTTTCTGAAAGAGTAGGGAGCTTCAGATTTTCAGGGCACTTCTCCTCAGTCATTTCCCCGAAGTATTTGTCAGGGTTTAGAACAAAGTCAGGCTTGTTCATTTCAACAACTGCCTCGAGGGCTCCAATATTTAATGACCTAAAAGTTCCTTTAAAATAGCAGGATTATTGAAAAACCAGAATTAATTCCACATAACAGCCCAATTGTATTTCTAAGATAAGGTAATTTTTCTTGTCTATCTTCATTCATATTACTGCACTTGTGCTGCTATAATACTCAGAGACAAGAAACATTCAGCTCTGTAAACACAGCTGTACAGATTAAATCCACGATCATTTTTATTTGAAACAACCAGAGAAAGCTCAGGATTGTTGTTTCTTAGCTGAGAATTTAAGGGGGGAAAAAACCACCCAGTTTTCACTTGGAAGTGACACTTTTCACAAGTAAATTTGGATACTCTCCAATTTCTTCTCTGTAATACATAACATCCTCCATAAAATACAGAGTAAAAATAGTTTTGCTTACCTATTTAAATAAAACCAAAGAAAATGGATCAGGTTTCTAAAGATAATTAACAATGTTAAGGGCCACCTAATGAGTCCATACTGTGAAACTGCAAATGCTAAAACATTTTCAATTATTTCTTAAATATGTAATTCAATGTAATTTGAAGCAAACTACATTTGCACTTGATAAAATTATATAATATTTATGTAGCACATCTCAACCAAATCAATGGTGCCCCAACCTCCTTTACGCTGCATTGGCCATATTTGAAAGTAGGGATGTCTAACGTACACCTGTAAGAAATGAATGTGCCACCACCCACAAATCATGTAACTCATTGAGTTCACTGCAAATTGGACCTATATGTCTCCACCTGGATTCTTTCTGCAGGAGAGCAGGTCTTAGTGCAGACATCTATTGTAAGATGGCCCAAGGAAGAGACTAGAACCGTTATTAACTCCCTATCAGTAAAAATAACTCCATTACCTGGCTCAGGCTTGCTCCCCAGGAAAGACCCCGTAAGATTCTGTACTTACAGATATGCAAGATAACTACTGAGGTTGTGAAGTCAAAATGGCTGTTTACCAGTGGAGTTTTGCATGGTCTTCCCATTGAAGAACTTATGTTTCTTTCCTTTCTGAATTTTGCTTTCTTTGTATTTTTTACCCAATATTGTGTTTTCCCATGGACTGATCCTAGGAAGATACAAATGACTCTTTTTGGCCAAAATTTAAAATCAAAAACAAAATGATAGGCATCTATTTTGTCTCCTCCTGCAGTTTCTATTTTTATCCTTTGCCTGGCATATGTTATCATGCATTCAAAGGGTCACATCTTTCTGTGCCCATATATGCTGATTGTCAGAATATAGCGCATGTGTATAGCTCCATATGGCTTTTGTTTCAGTAACCATATGCTACATGACTACATATAATCTTATAGGGCCTGATTAGAAGTCTATTGAAATCAATAGAAAGACTCCCATTGACTTCAATGGGTGTTGGATTGGGCCCATAGTCATTTTTATTATTCATGTGTAAAATGACTATCTAATGATTGCAAAAATCTCTTTGTAGTGAATGAGAGACGTTTTCTTTCACTAAGATCCCATGAGAGAAAGCACTTTTAGGCCATTTACCAAGACTCCGATCCATCCTCCTAGACTGAGAGTAAGATCTTTTCCTTGTGACTATAACTGGGCAGAGAAAGGTAATTCTGTTTCGCAGAGGATTTCAAAATTTGGAACAAAACCCCGAAATTTTGAAGTTCTCTGAAAAAGGGAGTGTAGTACCAGCTCTGGGGCCTTGTAGCCTACCCAGAGCTGTAGACCTGGAGCCCCAGGCTGCCAAGGAACTGGGCCAATGGGCTAGCAGGAAATTTGGCAGGCAGGTTTTCATTGGAACTTTGGCAAAAATCAAACCCTCTCTGTGAAACGTTTTGATTCTCTCAAATCAGAATATTTTGAGAAAATAATGTTTTGTTGGAATTTTTATGACCAGCACTACTTTCCATCCAGACTCACTGTCATTCTATTAAAAAATAATAAATATGATTAACCTACTACCCGAGCTACAGCCTCATGATATTATAGGTTTACAAAGAGAATGTGCTGTAAAGGAGTGTCACTGTACCTTTAATGCTTTGGAACCACATCAAGATGTTCTAGTAATAAGTACTAAGAGGCCCCACTTCTGATGCATCTGGCCCTGACTGAGGATGTAATGGCTCCCAAGACTACATACTAGTGAAATATTTACTAGAGTACACAAACGCCATTCTCCTTTCTCATATGCTTGTATAGAGGTATTAGAATTGGAACAATTCCACCTCTTTGTCTTCAGGTGCTTCTGAAAAAAATCAGCTTTCTCCCAAGAGAAGTCTACTAAACCACCTGTTCTGCTCCAGGGTAGAAGGGAAATCTGGCATTTCTCCAAGCACACATTTAGTATGTTTCTGAAAATAGCAGAATCTGCAATCTTACTGAACCCAGAGATTTTGCTGGGAAGCATTTGGAGCATGCTTAAGGCAAGGTATGTTCTCATTGTTATACTGCAGTGGCTCAACTTGGATTATTTTTTAGCAGTTTTTTTCATTTTCTATGAAAATATTAAAACCTGTGGCTATTGGGCCTGATTCAGATGTCATTTACCACAGAGTAAATCAGGAGCTACTGTACTGAAATCACTGGAATTGCTCTAAGATTAGAACGAGATCCATCATATTTAAAGCTGCTGCTCACCACAATAAATACTTATCACTTGCTCTTTAATCTTTAAGAACGTACCGCTATGCTCTGCACAAACAATCTTATCTATCACAAAAATGCTGTTAATTTTAATCCATTTTGCTCATACTTTGTTGACGTTATCTGACATTTCTAATAATCTCATGTAAGAATATAACCTTTTAAAACCTTTTATTAATGTAAATGTTTCATGCTATTACATTCAGGAAATTATTTAAGCCAAAGAAGGACTTGTGTACAGTTTAATTTTACTGCTCTTATGCCTTGACACAGTCCATGTTACAAAGAGTTATTAAAGTTTTAAACATTTAGGAGTACACTGTATTTTCTCAGAGATATAGACCTAACTACTTGAGCATTAAGAACAAATATAAACCCTCGGAATGGGAGGTAATGAATTGCATGCTTATTATGGTTATGATAGAAGGAACAGTGTAGTCTAAAAATATATCACTAAAGCAGCACAAAATTTGTCAGGAAGTAATTCAATTACAGAGAGTTTTAAAATGCTTAACAAACTAACACATACCATGCTAGGGCTCATTTATAGGAAAGAAGCATGGCCTAGTGCAGTGTTTCCCAAACTTGGGACGCCGCTTGTGTAGGGAAAGCCCCTGGCGGGCCGGGTCGGTTTGTGTACTTGCCGTGTCCGCAGGTTCGGCCAATCGCGGCTCCCACTGGCCTGGAGCAGCGAACCACGGCCAGTGGGAGCTGCGATCGGCCGGACCTGTGGACGTGGCAGGTAAACAAACCGGCCCAGCCCGCCAGGGACACAAGCGGCGTCCCAAGTTTGAGAAACACTGGCCTAGTGAATTAAGCATTGACTTGGACTCAGGACACCTGAGTCCTGCTTCCAGCTCTTCCACTGGCCTGCTGTGTCAGTTCACTTCTCTGTCTCACTTATAAAGTATATAAAACAGTAATATAATGGGGGGGAAATAGAAAGTATAATCAAACTTAACCCCTTCATAAAGCATTCTGAGATCTACTGATGAACAGAAAGAGCTAGGTGGTATTATAACATAGGGGCACTCCAGGAGGAATTCTGTGCAGAGACACTGAGGCTCTGTCCCTTCAAAGGGTACGTGATTTTCTGACAGAAAAAACACTTTTGCAAAATTGACATTTTCTGTGGGGAAATTTCGATTTTGCCCCCCCAAAAATTTGATTTTCCATCGGGCAACAAACCACAATGAAACATTTCAATTTTGGGAATGGAGAAACATTTCATTTTGATCAAAAATGAAGAAATAAAACATTTCAAAAATTCCAAATAAAAATGGTTTGGAATTTCTGTTCCACAATAAATAAATAAGTAAAATCATACAAAACAAAAAGCAACATTTTTTGTCTCGATTTGGATGAAAACAAACTTTTAAAAAAAATATGCCAAAGCCTGCCATTGCAAACCCCCTTTTGATAAATAACTTACATGTTTACAGATTCCTCTTTGTCTTCCATACCAGTATAGCTTCCAACAAGTATAGCTTGTTCCGGGGGTTTAGGAGATGGCTCTCCTCCAAGAACAGGGGCTTCTTTTTTCTTTAGAACATCATCCTTTTCTTCCCTTTGGCCCACATTTTCATCTTGATTTTGCTCTCCTTTGGGGTGGGAAGGAGCATTTTCAATTCGCCAGTGCTCTTCCTAATAAGCAGAGCAGAAAGCATTTTAAAGCCGCTCAGAATTAGAAATATTTCTTATTACTTTTTTTTAAAAAAAGCCTTTCATATAGAAGTACCCCCAGATGCAAAGTTTTAAAATGGGTATTGGTTTTCATTATTTTCCTGCATACTTATGGGAGCAACTGGTCCCCTGGACCCAGATCCATATTATTTACATTATAGTACCTCATAGAGAAGTGATGAGCAACCTGCGGCTCGTCAGGGTAATCCGCTAGCAGGCTGCCAGTTAGATTACATTTGCAGAGCCGCCCGCAGCTCCCAGTGGCTGCGGTTCATCATTCCAGGCCAATGGGAGCAGTGGCCAGCACGTCCCTGTGGCCCGCACCGCTTCCCGCAGCTCCCATTGGCCGGGAACGGCAACCGTGACCACTGGGAGCTGCGGGCAGCCATGCAAATGTAAACAAACTGTCTGGCGTCCTGCCAGCAGATTACCCTGACAGGCCGCATGTGGCTCATGGGCCACAGGTTGCCCAAGGGCCACAGGTTGCCCACCACTGTCAGAGGCTACACCCAAGATTAGAGTCCCCATTGTGCTAGGCACTGTATAAACACAGAGACTGAGGCCTGGTCTACACTAGGAGTTTATGTCGAATTTAGCGCCGTTACATCGAATTAACTCTGCACCCGTCCACACCACGAAGCTATTTAGTTCGACATAGAGGTCTCTTAAATTCGACTTCTGTACTCCTCCCCAACGAGGGGAGTAGCGCTAAATTCGACATGGCCATGTCGAATTAGGCTAGGTGTGGATGGAAATCGACGGTAATAGCTCCGGGAGCTATCCCACAGTGCACCACTCTGTTGACGCTCTGGACAGCAGTCCGAGCTTGGATGCTCTGACCAGCCACACAGGAAAAGCCCCGGGAAAATTTGAATTCCTTTTCCTGTCTGGGCAGTTTGAATCTCATTTCCTGTTTGGACATCGTGGTGAGCTCAGCAGCACTGGCAACGATGCAGAGCTCTCCAGCAGAGATGGCCATGCAATCTCAGAATAGAAAGAGGGCCCCAGCATGGACTGATCGGGAAGTCTTGGATCTGATCGCTGTGTGGGGCGATGAGTCCGGGCTTTCCGAGCTGCGATCGAAAAGACGGAATGCAAAGATCTACGAGAAGATCTCTAAAGCCATGGCAGAGAGAGGATACAGCCGGGATGCAACGCAGTGCCGCGTGAAAATCAAGGAGCTGAGACAAGGCTACCAGAAGACCAAAGAGGCAAACGGACGCTCCGGATCCCAGCCCCAGACATCCCGTTTCTACGAGGCACTGCATTCCATCCTAGGTGCGGCCGCCACCACTACCCCACCACTGACCGTGGACTCTGAGGATTGGATATTGTCGACGGCCACTTCCTCGGACATGTTAGCGGACGGGGAAGATGAGGAAGGAGATGAGGAGGACGAGGCAGTCGACAGCGCTTACAACGCTGATTTCCCCGACAGCCAGGATCTCTTCATCACCCTTACAGAGATCCCCTACCAACCGTCCCCAGCCGTTAACCCGGACACAGAATCAGGGGAAGGATCATCCAGTAAGTGTTTTAAACATGTAAACATTTATTTTTAACAGAACAGGAATATTAACAATATTAACAATGGGTTGTGCATGATTACTTTGCCCTAGGCGCTTAACGTTTCAGTCCTTGGCAGTGCAACTACTGAAAAAAAATCGAACAATGTCCGGTTTAGCATGATTGTTCTGCCCTAGCCGCTCTACTGTTTAGTCCCTGCCAGTGCAGCTACAGTAAAATCCAGTCTATATGTCCGGGGATAGAGCTGAAATCCTCCAGGGACATCTCCACGAAGCTCTCCTGGAGGTAATTGGAAAGCCTTTGCATCAGGTTCCTGGGGAGAGCGGCCTTATTGGGTCCTCCGTAGTAGGAGACATTTCCGCGCAAGGAGACAAGCAAGTACTCGGGGATCATTGCCTTGCAGAGCATGGCGGCATACGGCCCTGGTCTTTGCAATCTTTCCCGAAGCATCCTTTCTTTCTCCGTCTCTGAAATCCTCATCAGAGTGATGTCGCTCATGGTGACCTGCTTTGAATTAGGTAGGGGAATGTTAGTATTGGGACTGCTTGCCCGTTCATTTACAGAACTGTAACCGGCGGTTTACAGCCACGCGGTGGAGGCGGAAGAGGGGCAGCATACAGGGATCTTTCCCTGGGACAGCCGCGAGGGGGTGGGACTGGGGCAGAGTTCATGCTTGCCGGATTGCTGGCAGCAGGGACTGGCATTGCTTTCAACGTGAAAGGAGGCCAGTGCTATTATTAAAGTTTTAAGCAGCCACAAGTCTACGGCTTACCATGTCGGCCTGATACACAAATTCCGGTGTCCTGCCCTGCTTCTCTGATCTGCACTGCAAGACCCCAGGCACTGAATGCGAAGGCCGAAAATTCGACCTAGTCCTGAGTGCGCATGTGATAGGTGCTGTGCATGGTCTTGTTCACAGAGAAAGACTATGTTCTTTGTTCACAACTAAATTTATCTTTCTGAGGAATTCACTCCCTTTTTCCCATCCCACAGCTGCGACTGTCTCCCGACCTAGCCTGGCATCACACTCCCAGAGGCTAGCGCAGATTAGGCGTAGGAAGAAGAGGACACGGGAGGACATGTTCTCGGAACTTATGGGCTGCTCCCGAGCCCAGGCAGCCCAGCAGACCCAGTGGAGAGAGAACTTGTCCCAAATGCACCAATCACACATGGAACAGGAGGAGAGGTGGCGGCAGGAAGACCAGCAGGCGACTCAAATGCTGCTTGGACTAATGAGGGAGCAAACGGACACGCTCCGGCGCCTTGTGGATGTTCTGCAGGACCAGAGGCAGGAGGACAGAGCCCTGCTGCAGTCTATCTGTAACCGCCCGCCCCCGCCACCAAGTCCCATACCCCCCTCACCCAAAGTTCCAAGAAGGAGGGGCGGCAGAGTCCGTGAAAACTCTCACTCCACCCCTGCAGACTGCTCAAGTACCAGAAGGCTCTCATTCCCCAAAATTTGTGGGAGGCTCCGTTGAAACAACCAGTCCACCACTGCGGAGCCTGTCATTCCTGGAGTTTAGAAGCGTCCTTTGCATCACTACACTACACCCGCTCCCCACCACAGTCTGCGTCCCAGGTTCAACACTTTACCGAGAAAACAGTAATAAAGAAAACGGTGTTCATTAACAAAATTCAAGTGATTTTCTTTTTAAACGTGTGTTGGAAGGGGGGGAACGGGGTGAACGGGGTATGTAACTGGAGAGGATTGTGAACATTTACTGGGTAAAGAAACGGGGGCAGGTTCAGCTTCTCTGTAAACAAACTTAATAGTCACAGGTTACCCTGCTCACTCAGGAACCTAGCTTTCAAAGCCTCCCGGATGCACAGCGCGTCCCGCTGGGCTCTTCTAATCGCCCGGCTGTCTGGCTGGGCGTAATCAGCAGCCAGGCTATTTGCCTCAACCTCCCACCCCGCCATAAAGGTCTCCCCCTTGCTCTCACACAGATTGTGGAGCACACAGCAAGCTGCAATAACAATGGGGATACTGGTTTCGCTGAGATCACAGCGAGTCAGTAAGGTTCTCCATCTCCCCTTGAGACGGCCAAAAGCACACTCCACCACCATTCTGCACTTGTTCAGCTGGTAGTTGAAGAGTTCTTTTTCAGTGTC
Organism: Emys orbicularis; assembly: GCF_028017835.1. Taxonomy (NCBI): domain Eukaryota; kingdom Metazoa; phylum Chordata; order Testudines; family Emydidae; genus Emys; species Emys orbicularis. The sequence goes on from NC_088691.1 coordinate 89,338,692, forward strand.
CAGGGCGCCAGTATAGGGCTTCATGAGCCAGGGCATTAGCGGGTAGGCTGGGTCCCCGAGGATGACTATAGGCATCTCCACATCCCCAAGAGTTATTTTGTGGTCCGGGAAGTAAATACCTTCCTGCAGCCGTCTAAACAGACCAGAGTTCCTGAAAACACAAGCGTCATGAACCTTGCCCGGCCATCCGATGTTGATGTTTGTAAAACGTCCCCTATGGTCCACTAGTGCTTGCAGCACCATTGAAAAGTAGCCCTTTCGGTTAATATACTGGCTGGCCTGGTGGTCCGGTCCCAGGATAGGGATGTGAGTTCCATCTATAGCCCCACCGCAGTTTGGGAATCCCATCGCGGCGAAGCCATCTATGATGACCTGCGCGTTTCCCAGGGTCACTACCTTTGAGAGCAGTAGCTCAACGATTGCGTTGGCTACTTGCATGACAACAACCCCCACGGTAGATTTGCCCACGCCAAAGTGGTTCGCGACTGACCGGTAGCTGTCCGGCGTTGCAAGCTTCCAGAGGGCTATGGCCACTCGCTTCTGGACACTCAGGGCTGCTTGCATCCGGGTGTCATTGCGCTTCAGGGCAGGGGACAGCAACTCACAAAGTTCCATGTAAGTCCCCTTCCGCATGTGAAAGTTTCGCAGCCACTGGGATTCATCCCAGACCTGCAGCACTATGCGGTCCCACCAGTCTGTGCTTGTTTCCCGGGCCCAGAATCGCCGTTCCACAACATCCACATGACCCATTGCCACCATGATGTCCTCGGCGCGGAGTCCCGTGCTTTGTGACAGGTCTGTGCCACTCTCAGACTTCAGGTCCTCACTGCGCTGCCGTAGCCTCCTCGCCCGATTTCTCAGCATCTGCCTCTGGGAAAGGTGGATGATAAGGTGCGAGGTGTTGACAACAGCCATAACTGCAGCGATGGTCGCAGCGGGCTCCATGCTCGCAGTGCTGTGGCGTCCGCGCTGTCACGGACCAGAAAAGTGCGCGAACTGATTTCCCGCCGGCGCTTTCAGGGAGGGAGGGCGGGAGTGACGGTTGGATGACGACAGTTACCCAAAAGCACCCTCGACACATTTTTTTACCCAGAAGGCATTGGCGGCTCGACCCAGAATTCCAATGGGCAGCGGGAACTGCGGGAACTGTGGGATAGCTGCCCACAGTGCACCGCTTCCAATGTCGACGCTTGCCCCATTAGTGTGGACTCACAAAGTCGAATTACTGTCCTTAGTGTGGACACACACGTTCGACTTTGTAATATCGATTCCACATATTCGATTTAAGTAAAATCGAACTACTCTCGTAGTGTAGACATACCCTGAGACAAACACAAGACCCTGCCTTGAAAAACTAAGAGTTTGAGCTAGTTCAACAAATTCCCCCCCACACACCCGCCAAAAATATAGTTTAGTTTCTTGTGAAAATAATATATACTTTGATTAAATGTTTCACATTGCTGATCAGAAAAATTGAAGACTTTCATAGCAACGTCAGATAATTTCTATTAAAAATATCAGTTTTCTGTGTCAGCATTTCTGATTTGAAACTTTTTCAGAATTTTTCATTTCCCAAAAAATTCTGATATTTTGACCCTCTGTTCTTATTTGGAACAAAAACTAATTTCAAAAAGCCACAATTTCCCCCAAAAGGGATAAATCCATTTTCCTAGCACCTCTACTAACAAACTTAACAGAAGCTGGTAACATTTTTAATGTTTTAGGCAGTGAAGGAATGAGTGACTATGATGGGGTGGATAAACCCCATAGTCGAGAGTTAAGGACACAGGAACAACTCTGGCCCCAGAAAGCCCCACCTCCATAGCCCTGCTCCAGTTGGAGGAGGGACTCAAAAGGGAGTGTCTTCAGCACAGCAGGGTGGCAGGCAGAAAGGGGCAGAGCTGCACTCACTGCTGCAGAGGGACTACACCAGGGAGGCCTCCTCATGGGGATAGCTACTGAACAGAGCCGGGAATCCCTAGCCTGCTGAGATCCCCAGATTGCCAAGGACAGGTGCCAGTCATGATGCACCCGGATGGTGGGAGCAGAGCAGTAGGAAGGGACGCAGAGGACAGTGTTCACTGGACCACAGGTAGCAGATTCCTGCTTTATAGTGCTCAAGAGGACCTGGGTGGGAAATCCGGTGGAGTGAGAGGACCCATGTTCCCCTACCCCCATATCACTAGGTGGACTCTTACCACTAGGCGGGGAGGCTCGCCCCACTCATAGTGACTAAATATGATACATTAAATTATTATTTATTCTTATTAGAGCTATGATGGTTTCACAATGTTACATCTGTTCTTCTTAGAAAACATGTCTCCATGATTCAGATAGTATCTACTGGAGCTGAAACATGGCTTCAGGAGTAGTAGTAGGTAAGAAAAAGTCAGCGGTGACTAAAGCTGGACAGTAAACAATTTTCCTGCCCTACAAAAGTTTTCCAAATCAGGCAGAGCAGGGACTTGAATCTGGGTCGTCCTAACCACTTTCTCTCTGGCCCATTGGTACAAAGTTGTGCAGCTTCAAGAGAAGAGGTTGAGAGAAGCCTAACATAGAATAGCCAGTAGCCTATGGTTTAAGTCAGTCACCTGTGCTGTGCATACCCAGGTTCAAATCCCTGCTCTAAATCAGCTATTGGGAGGAGGGGAGTATCTTTCTCTCTTGTTTTGACCAGAAGTTCCACCCTGGACTTAAGAAGCCTTCCCCAATAAAAGTTTTGTCAGAAACAATTACATTTCCATGAAATATTTTATCATTTTCCAACTAAAAACCATTTTGTCAGGAAATTCCTGGCCAGCTCCAGTAGTGACTCAATCTTTGCCCAAAACTTGAGTGGAACTGAAACCAAGCATTTTGAACTTAAATAAAAAGTGTGGATAACTTGTATGTTTTCATTTGCATTCGATTTTCCCAGACAAGAATTCAAGTAGAAATGCCAAAATCTAAAGAGAAAATCTGTTCAAGATATTTCTGCTATGTCCTGCACAGAAATAGCAAACATGGTTAAACTGAATGGCAGACCCCCACAGGACTGCTTTGGCAGTACAGAAGCTGATGTGAAGGACCAGCAGTGAAGCAGTTAATTAAAAAGTCATCTCTCTGGAAGTGAAGCATTCTGCGTCAGCCAGCACTACCCATAAGAGTTGCTAAGAGAAGTGTTTCTACCTGGCCAAATATTCCAATTGTTGTACCATACACATCACTAAGAACAACACTGCAGTCTGAAGAGGAGGAGAGGATGAGCAGGCAACTGCTTCGCACACAGGTCTCCAGATAAGTAACACAGTCATCGTGTGGCTGAAACGATCTTATCAGGGGAGGTGGCTGGGTTACTTTGTTCTCACTGGAACCAAGGCAGTAGTCCTGGTGAGAAGGAAATGGCAGTTATCTGAGGAAGGGGGATATTTTGGATCTGGAGATCTTCTGAGCAGGGTCCACAGCATGCTGTGTGTGATAGATGGAGGGGCAAACCCTGCCCTTGAAGGAAAGACGGGAGCAAATCTCTCTAAGATTTTCTTCCCCCTGGGTTTTAAAGAAAAATGTGACACTTCTGACATCAGGCTTTGTATTAAGTGCATGGCTATAGGCACCCCAGGGTCTGGTCCAGCACCCACTGAAATCAATGGAAAGACTCCCACTGACTTCAATGGGTACTTTAGGCCCCAAGTTTGAAAATGTTGGTCAATCTTTTTCCTTTGTTAGAAAATAGGTAAAACCCAACTTATTTGCATGTATCCCAACAAACTGGGCACATGAGAAATACAAAAAGAGAGGCAAATATTTTCCTTGTACCTGTATATTCCATATTTTCACCCATCCAGCTAGATCCCCCGTTATGAGGTATTGACTCATTTTATCAATGGTCATGATAATGGATCCAGCTCTACTGTGGGCTTCAAACTCTGCCATGAGCTGGCTTTTCAAGGTATTCCAAAACCTAACATAGCCAGCACCTCCACATGACACTAAGTTTGCTCCACCTAAAACACAGAAATGTGGCTGAATAAGCAGAAAGAATCATCAGCTTTCATTATTACAAGCAATTCTCTGTTATGCATGAACCCGTATTTTTATTTTTGTCACTGTTTTAATATTGTGCAGAGCACCTTGACACAGTAAACTCCAGTCACATGAAATATGTTTTACTCAATAGATATTTGAGGTATGCAGTTCAGAACAATACCGACAAAACAAAGTCTAGTACTAAAAACACTCTTTAGAAACCTGTTGTTAACCTTTTTCATGAATATTGTGATACACTGTAATCTTTATGTAACTGGTTTTCTTTACCTTTCTTTCAAAAGGAACCCTGGTCAATCAATTTATGTTATAGATACAGAAAAAAAACCCTAAATAGTGCTTTTAATAACAGATTTCCAGATAGTTTCAGATCAATCTGCAGACGCTTTCGAATTTGCTTTGCAAATATATGATGTTGACTCAGAAAATGCCTGGTTAAAGCAGCAGAAGTTATAATTTACATTCTTAAAGGCAGAGCTGCATATACCAGTGCGAAACCAAATTCTGCCATGACTTGCATCCAGTTTGTAAATCAATACACAGTTTGGATTTCTGTATGTAGACAGGCTTCAGATACAGACCAGTTCTGCTGGATTATTTAAATTTACTCTCAATATGAGTTTTGGGCAAATTAATTCAGATGACAATGAGAATGGATGCAAAACAAAAGAACATTGTTTGAAGAATATTGTAACATGCTATAGGAGAAATATTGTAAGGTCTTTTTTGAGGGGCAAGAAGGAAAGGAAACTGTGAAAGCAATAATCAGTTATCACTATTAATAATGAGCTTTTCCAAGTACTGTTGTTCAGTATGGGCAAAGTAAGCAGAGCCATGATTCTACTGTGTAGAAATTACTTTACGGTACCTGTCACTGAAATATTCTTTCTAGCTTCTAGGAATAGAAGCTTAGTAATAGCATTGTTGCACTCAGTGTCAGTGTCATAGAAGTCAGCTACAGACGTATGTCTTCTAGAGGACGTTCTTCGAGCAGAACTAAGTTGCTGTTGTAGTAACAGAGTATCTGTAAGAGACGTTCCCTATTATAGTCAATAAAAGGGATTTATGTGTATAAGTAGACATGTCAAAAACACTTGGCATCTGATTTTTTTCAAGTTTTTTTATCTGTTACTTTATGAATTCAAGCTAAATCTTTCGGATGTTCATGCTATTAAAACTATTTATGTGAGCCAAATTCTGCCACCCTTACTCTTGGTGAGCAGTATCTTATCCTGCAAGCTGCCCTTTGGATTTCAATAGCACTATTCACAGAATAAGGTTTTTACTCAGCAGTAGAAATGGTGGATTCTGGCTCTATGAGATTTCCAGTCTCCTCTTTAATGAGCACAAAATATATTAACTAGCTCATTTTCTATTGCCAGCAGCTGGATCAATGAGTTGCATACATAATTTGTATTATGAACAAATACCTATTTGAAGAGAAGCTTTCCCCAATTATGGGGGGCCAGATCCTCAGAGGGTATAAAATGACATAGCTCTATTCATGTCAGTGCAGATGTGCCAATTTACACTGTCTGAACATCTGACCCAAGATCTCTGCGGAATGTTTACTGAACAGCAGGACCATTAAGGGTCACTTACCTGTAATATCTGCACTGCCTGGACCAGATCTTCATCTGATTAAAGTCAGCGTGGTTCAATGCAGCTATGCCAATTTACATCAGTTTAAGATCTGCTCCTTTGGGGTTTAGACCCTTTAAAGATCAGAAAGCTCATATACTGGTAGTTCCTTTGCCATATCTACTGTATTCACAATATTTTAAGCATTCTCACTCTGAAGTGTCTTGCTCATTATAAAGGGACACTCCATCAGCTATTCCTGATGAGTAGTGTATGTGCAAATAAGAAATGAATTTCAAGACGTGATATATATATCAGTATTTATTCCCTCCACAAAACTTGGAGGAAACCTAAGGAAGTCTAAATAAGAACTATAGAAGGTTTTTTCCAAGCCATTTTCCTTATGCTCAGATGCGCGCTGCCATAAAATGTACTACAGATTACAGTGGGGAATAATTATAGATTTCCAACTGGCATGGTGCTTAATATATGTTATGCCACTAGTCTGTGCAGACTATCAACCCAGTGAAGTTTTCAGGTTCTGAGTAGCCTCAAGGGTAGCAGCCTCTGCAAGGTTCAGTTGGTATTATTTATTATCCAACACTGAACAAGGCAAAAATTAAGGGAATGCTCCCTGCTGAAGGTAATAATATAAAAATGCTGATGTAGATCTGTGACAATAAACAGAAGCAATAGCCTTGAGATGTATAGAGAATAAACTAAAGCGTATAAAGTAAGTACAATCTCAAGGCTGCTTTGTGTCACTCTGACAAGACAAAGGTATAAATAATCCCCCTAATCTCCAGTCAATTATCAGTAATTTAGTGGCACACTTAATATTATATGCATAAGGCAAACAGTATGTATGTTTTGCCTAGAGCCTGAAAGCAGTGCTGCTTCAATAAGATGCTTGCTCACCCGATTTGGATTTCAGAGATTTTTGGGGATCCAGGTAAATTTTAAGGTAGGCATTTTCTGTACTATTATTCCAGACAACAATTTCACCACCACAGCTCCCTGCATTGGACAAAGAAAAGACAACACATTGTTACACTCACTAGCCAATCTTGATCTTTCAGGCAGCTAGAAGTATTCTGTTGCCAACACAGCAATATTTTCACTTTTTACGTGACAGGTCACATTACAAGGATTAGCAGGGTTTGTATTCCCATGCATCTGTAACCTTTCGATGTTTAATCCTCTCCTACAAAGGTTGCTGTAACGAGGACATTTCTCTGGTTTTACAGAAAAGCAGGCCATGGAGAAATTGACAGATTTTCTAAGCCATCTAGTGGATTCAGATGCATATCTTCCATTAGTTGTAATGTGTCCAAATCCCCTACAATGCTTTGAAAATCTACCAATTCACAAATCAAAAAGTAACAGATCTCAGACCTCAGCCAAAGCTACCCTTAGACATAAGCAGCACAACTGACTCTCTGGAGCCCTGTGATTTTGGGTAGATTCAGCAACTAATGGCTGGAATCTATCTGCCATCAGCGGGACTGAATGAGGATGATGGCTGAAGTTCTAAATCTTGCTTTCAGTTTAACAAATATATAAGGTCAGACATGCCCTGATTTGACAAACTAAGCTGTTTACCATACATTGAACCTGATGCTATTCTCATTTCCACTGGGGTAATTCACAAGTAGTCACCGGAGATACATCTGTATGAGATCATTGTACAGCTACATCTACATTTGGAGCTGAGCTGGCTTCTCATGGAGCTAGTGCACTAAAAATAGTCATGTAGCCACAGTAACATGGGCAGTGGCTGGTTCAAAGCCAAACTAGAGCTAGGATTCCGTTTGAGACTGGAAGATGCCAAAATCTTGAGAGCTGATATTACATGGCAGGCACCCTTGGCTTATCACATGATTAGCTGCCTCTTACAAGATTTCTGCCACATGCAAACCAACAAAATAAATAAATAAAAATAAATCTCTCCCAGTTTTTTTAGCTAACTGATAATCAAACCATTGGTTTGGACTCAGAAAATTGATTCAGAGCCTTTTCTCAGCTCTTTGCCTAAAACCATCTTCCCCCTGGATTTGAGGTTCTGGCTTATGTCTAGTAGCAATAAGCATTTTTACTATTTGAGGATTATTTAGTGGCTTATGGCCTCAAATTGTACTCTAGTAAGAAATCCATATCACAAAGCTTACACTTTTTAGCCATCTCAGATAGTGCCCGTGCTAGGGACAGAGGTCGCCAGGGATATCTATTCAGTATCCTTCACAAGCACCAAATTCAAAAGGAGCCAAACCCTGCATCCCTCACTCAGTCCTCCCATGACTATCAGCAACAATCAAACCAGGGATCTTCAGCACAAACCCCAGCCACCTGGGTTGAGGAATAACTCCTCTAGCTGTTTGTAAGTAGCAGGCTGTTACTGAGCCAGCAAAGTACAATTGATTAAATTTCTACTGAATTTAAGTGAAGAATAAGCCTATATGCCACCATATTTAAATTAATTTATTATAACTGTGCCCCCTCCTCAAAAAAAGGATCCACAACATTCTAGTGTATGTAATTTTTGGTAAACTGAACCATTTATTCTCAATCTTTTCCTAATATTTAAGTCTTGATAATCCAATCACCACCTCCATAGAATTCCCATTGAGTCCAGGATAATTGGCCTTCTATTATAAATGTTTTCATGCTTTGGTACATGAAAAATATCCAGATTTAATCATTCTGTTCAGATATGAAAAAAATGGGGCGGACTTCCCTGACCTTTTCTCCAATGAGAGTCTGATGTAACCCCATTGAAGCAAATTGAAATTCATTTGGCATAAAACAGAAGAGAACCAAAAGTGTGCTTTTCCTGTCTCCTTAAGAAGTTCTAATTTGTTCACATATTGTAAGTTATGTACCTCAGCCAGCAGCATATTAGCTACGCCAGCCCATGCAGTAACAGAATCAGCCTTGCATAATAATGATGTCCCCAAATCCCAATTCCTGGATGATATATTAGACAATAAATATTAGGCTACCTGTAACTAGAGTATGTGGAGGTAAAAACGCAGCACATAGGATGTCATCTTGATGCTGTACTCCTCCTTTCCATTCTGCAGGCCGAACAAAAAACTGAGTCAAGTTGCTCAGTCGGAAGACAGTAATTATTCTAATAAAAGAGACATGCAAACAAAAGAAAAGCATAAGTGAGCCTAGTCATATCTGGCCACTTCAAAAAATGTCATTGGTATCTTTTTAATATAATCATTTACTCTAATAATCTTGAGTGGAAAAATTTAAAAGCTCTGTCCTTTTGCTTTCCTTTGCCACTGAAATTCTTCTGTGTTACAATCCAAGCATGATACTTTTAGCAGCTATTGTTCTATCACTCTGCCAAAACAAAATGCTGAATCTGTCCCCATCCTAGCACATACTGTTCCCTGCAGCATTAGTATTAAGGGGATATATTCTCTAACCAGAGCTGAGACATGATGAAACATTTTACTGATTCTAGAAAGTGTGGAAAATACAGTAAAATAAACCTGCAGATTTTGACATTTCATGTGTCAAAAACTCCAAAACATATGGGATGTCATCTTCTCTCTCAAGACCTCACTTAAAATCTTCCACAGTAAGAATTTCACTTCCACATCTTCCAGTTGGGGATGCAGCAAAAACTAAGCAAAACTGATGTCCATATCCTAAATGAAGGAATCAGCCCTGCTCCCACTGAAGTCAGTGAGAATGTTCCCATTGATTCCATTGTGGTCAGCATCACACGAAGTGTCACTATTTGCAATAATGCAAAATCAAGCATTTCTTGATTTGTATGTGGTCACTAGTCTTAATGACCAACATACTTCATGTTCTACATCAGTTAATATCAAAATTATCATTCACTTCTCCTTCCCAGTGACAGAGCAAACACTCTTCTTAATGGCATCTGTTGGCTTTGAATTAGAGACTGTTATTTAATAGAGTGTAAGAAGGCCATCACTAAATCCATTTCACTTAGAGTCACAGATCAGGCATCTGACCCACTGATATAAAGATGATGGTTTGTGACAGAGAATTGTACTGGGCTTATGACTTCTAGAGTAAAAAAGTTTTTGATGGTGTCAGTTTCTCTTGGCCGGTTGGCTGTAGCTTAAGATAAATTTAGTATAACATCATACTACCTATGGGACAATGGCATAAGATTCACACTACCACATCATTTTCACCACCTGCAGCCCCACTCCAAAAGGTTCCACACAGGTAGACCCTTGCACTCACACAGAGCTTAATGAAAACCAATGAGGTTTCCCTGGGGACAAGGCTGCACTCATGCAGAGTTCTTTGAAGCAGACAGGAGGAGATGAGGATGGTCCAAATCTCCAGCTTCCATTTACCCACAGTCTGGCAGGGAACAAATTGAACCAGCTAACAAAAGTTCTTCCTCCCTCGCATCACAGTCGGATGAAATCCATTGTGTAAAATTAGCACCTCTGCCTTGTCTATCAGAGGGGTGATGGCGTATGGATTATCTTTGAAGATAACCAATCATTCCCAAAAAGATCTGAGCGAGGGAATGTGATATATATAATTCAGGTAATCTCTACCAACCAGAAGTGGAGTGTGGGGGCAGGAGTAGTAACAAAAACTTGATCATCTTCTGGAAGGACAATCAGAAAAAGGGCTTGTTTCACTATTGGCAAAATCGGTGCCGCTGTGATCAATGCAGTGGCATCAATTTAACGGGTCTGGTGAAGACATGATAAGTCGATGGGAGAGCACTCTCCCGTCAACTTCAGTAGTCCACTTTCCCGACAGGCAGAAGCTATGTTGATGGGAGAGTGTCTCCCGTCGACATAGCATAGTGTAGACACTGCTGTAAGTCAATCTAAGCCACATCAATTTAAGTTACGTAACTTACATAATTTAACTAATGTAATTTAGATCAACTTACCTTGTTAGTTTCAGGTCAGTGTCTTTGTCCTGGTCTAAAGTGATGGACTTTCAATAGGCTGCTGGGAAAAAGCCATGCAACCTTTGCTAAAGTGCAAGTCTTTCAGTCATGTCTAATTTATAGATTGTAACAACAGGATTTATCCTCACTGCATGAGACTTTGCATAGCATCCAGTTCCAACTTGTTTTAGTCTACATAAGTTGATTTACACTGATTGTCTATTTCCAATGCCAAATAAAATATGGTCTATTTAAGAGTGCTGGTATCATTGGCTACTGTTGAAGAAAATTTGCCACTAGGGGCTGGTTTTCACTATGGGGAAATCGACACTGCTGCAATTGATGCAGCAGGGGTCAATTTAGCAGGTCTAGTGAAGACCCGCTAAATCAATGTCAGAGCACTCGCCGGTCAAGCCCAGTACTTCACCTCTCTGAGAAGAGTAAGGTAAGTCACCAAGGCCTGATTAAATGCGTTCTAGAATACTCAAGGAACTGACTGAGATGATATCTGAGCCATTAGCGATTACCTTTGAAAAGTCATGGAAGATGGGAGAGATTCCAGAAGACTGTAAAAGAGCAAATATACTGCTAATCTATAAAAAGTGAAATAAGGACAACCCAGGGAATTACAGACCAATCAGCTTAATTTCTGTACCCGGAAAGATAATGGAGCTAATAATTAAGCAACCAATTTGCAAACATCTAGAAGATAATAAGGTGATAAGCAACATGGATTTGTCAAGAACAAATCATATCAAACCGACCTGATAGCTTTCTTTGACAGTGTAACAAGCCTTGTGGGTAGGGGGAAGCAGTAGACGTGGTATATCTTGACTTTAGTAAAGCTTTTGATACTGTCTTGCATGACCTTCTCATAAACAAACTAGGGAAATGCAACATAGATGGAGCTACTATAAGGTGGGTGCAAAACTGGTTGGAAAACCATTCCCAGAGAGTAGTTATCAGTGGTTCACAGTCATGCTGGAAGAGCATAACAAGTGGGGTCCTGCAGGGATCAGTTCTGGGTCTGGTTCTGTTCAATATCTTCATCAATGATTTAGATAATGGCATAGAGAGTATACTTAAAAAGTTGTGGACAATACCAAGCTGGGAGGGGTTGAAAGTGCTTTGGAGGATAGGATTAAAATTCAGAATGATCTGGACAAACTGGAGAAATGGACTGAAGTAAATAGGTTGAAATTCAATGAGGACAAAAGCAAATTACTCCATTTAGGAAGGAACAATCAGTTGCACACATACAAAATGGGAAATGACTGCCTAGGAAGGAGTTTATCTGGGGGTCATAGTGGACCACAAGCTAAATATGAGTCAACAGTGTTACACTGTTCCAAAAAAAAATGAACATAATTCTGGGATGTATTAGCAGGAGTGTTATAAGTAAGATACAAGAAGTAATTCTTCCGCTCTACTCTGCACTGATTAGGCTTCAACTGGAGTATTGTGTCCAATTCTGGTGCCACATTTCAGGAAAGAGGTGGACAAATTGGAGAAAGTCCAGAGAAGAGCAACAAAATGATTAAAGTTCTAGAAAACATGACCTATGAGGGAAGATTGAAAAAACTGGGTGTGTCTAGTCTGGAAAAGAGAAGACAGAGGGGACATGATAACAGTTTTCAAGTACATAAGAGGTTGTTACAAGGAGGAGGGAGAAGAATTGTTTTTCTTAACCTCTGAGAATAGGACAAGAAGCAATGTGCTTAAATTGCATCAAGGGAGGTTTTGGTTGGACATTAGGAAAACTTCCCGTCAGGGTGGTTAAGCACTGGAATAAATTGCCTAGGTAGGTTGTGGAATCTCCATCATTGGAGATTTTTAAGAGCAGGTTAGACAAACACCTGTCAGGAATAGCCTAGTCTTGCCATGAGTGCAAGGGACAGGACTAGATGACCTCTCGAGGTCCCTTCCGGTCCTATGATTCTATGAAGTCGACAGGAAAGCGTCTCCCGTCAACACAGCACCGTGAAGACACCGGGGTAAGTCGACCTAAGCTACGTCAACTCCAGCTACATTAGTCACATAGCTGGGGTAGCGTAACTTAGGTCGACTTACCCTGGTACTGAAGACAAGCCCTTAGATAGTCTCCAAGAGACTGGTCTTGGTCTCCAAGAGGTGGTCTCCAACCAGTAGATCGTGATTGACTTGTCGATCCTGAAGCCTCTGCCAGTCGATCGCAATCTCCGGCCACTAAAAGTCCGGCAGTGCAGTGGGACTAAGGAAGACTCCCTGCCTGCCCTGGCTCCGCGCCGCTCCCAGAAGCGGCCATCATGCCCCTGAGGCCCTGGGGTGGGGGCAGGGGTCTCCACGCATGGCTCCTGACTGCAAGCACCAGGGAACTGTGGCCAATAGAAGCTTCAGGGGCAGTGCCTGCACAGAGAGTCAACACACGGAGCCATGTGCCCCCTCCCAGGGGCTGCAGGGGCATGCTGGCCACTTCCGGGAGCAGCATGGGGCCAGGGCAGGCAGGGAGCCCACACCCCTCTCACACCCCAACCCCCAGCACTGAGCCCCCTCCAAGAGCCAGCACCCTGTACCCCCTCCTGCATCCTGAACTCCCTCCTGCACGCCAATCCTCTGCCCTAGCCCTGATCCCCCTCCCGGAGCCAGCACCCCATACCTGCACCCCAACACTCCTCCCCAGTCCAGAGCCCCCTCCTGCACCCAAACTCCCTCTCAGAGCCTGCACCCTGCACCCCAACACTCTGCCCCAGCCTGGAGCCCCCTCCTGCTCCCAAACTCCCTCCCAGAGCTTGCACCCCATCACCCATCCTGCACCCCAACCCCCTGCTCCTCCTCCCACTCTCCAAACACCTGGCCCCAGCCCAGAGCCTGGACCCCCTCCCGCACCCCAATCCCCTGCCTCAGCCAGGTGAAAGTGAGTGAGGGTTGGGGGGGTGAGTGACGGAGGGAGTGGGGATGGAGTGAGCGGAGCGGGGCCTCAGGGAAGGGGTGGGGCAGATCCTGGGTTGCACTTAAATTCAAAAAGTGATCTTGTCTGTAAAAAGGTTAGAGACCACTGCCTTAGACATTCCTGAGAGAAGGAAACCAACACTCTGTCCTTAGCAGTACCTGCTTATGCTCCCATTGCCTCAGAAGCATGGGCACAGGAGAGTCCATTCTGAAAGAGCCGCTGAAAGGATGCTGCTCATTTAGAGCAAGGGGAAAGCCTAATAACCAGGAGAAGCATGAGGCTCTGGAGATCTCAGGTAACAAGGCTGAATACTTGCCTGCTTGCCATAAACAATGTGGGGACAGCTAGTCATCAAATGAAAATGATGCAATACCACCAGTGCACTCAGCTCATTTACTTCTCTGTAGTTCGCTATGAATATCACTGCGATTCAGAGTAATGAAGTGAATTTGAGTCACTAATGAGCAATGATTGCTTTGCTAGCATATGTAAGCAGCAGCCGTCTTTATAAGGTAAATTTATGTTTCAGACTGAGCCTCAGAACACATGCAATGGGCAGTCTTGATATTAAAAGACACTTTTTCTCCTTTTTTTCAGAACATTGCCTCTGTCTATGACATGTTCATGGTCATAAGTGGGGATTGTCTTTCTGGTTCTATAGCTGTTAAAAGTCAGAAAAAAATATTTGGTTCTCAGAGTTTCAAAGGGGATGACACAAAAGCAATTTATCCCATCTTATTCCCACCCCATTAGCATAATTCTACAGTGAACAACTGCTCTATAAATTACCTCCTTAGGTACAGTAGCATCTGTATTCTCTGTTTTTTCTAATTTATGGACAGAATGTATAATGTAGCATCTGTATATTGTCTGGATGCAGAAAAGAGAAGTATCTTTTATTTATTTTTTATTCCTGCAGAAGCTCAAGCAACATTAAAGAATATTTTTCCATTAGCAAAAAGCAAAGGGAATAATACTTTATAGGGCCAAGCAAGGCTAAACCTGTGGTAATTACGTGCTTTAGGCACTAATTATACAATGGTCTCAATGTGGACTTAGATTCCAAATGGGATTCAGCTTGGCTTCTAGGGATCCATCATTGCAATGCCACTGCAGTATTGGGGCCTGTAGCAGGGTGGACACCTGCTCCTGCCTGGAAGGGCCTGAGATAGCCCAGGGAGAAGCTAGCTTGAAGGCTGAGCTGATTGGGGGAAGTGGCTGCAGCTGGGGCCATGCCCCAAACAGACTCAGCTGGCCCTATAAAGGCAGGGAGACAGGAGCTCAGACAGAGTCTCTCACTGCACTCAGAGAGAGAAGGGCCTGGCTGCAGGGAGCTAAGACAGAGTACCTGGGTGGAGCAGGGCTGGGGAGCTCCAGCCTAGAAAGCCCCAGGCTGCGGCCTAGTGGAAGGCCAAGGGGTACTGGGGGTTGCAGAGGGCAACCCAGGGGTAGGCCAAGGCAGCAGGTCCAAACCCACCCTTGCCAGTGCTGAGTAGGCTGATACTGCAGTCTGCCCCTGGGCGTGGGGCTCGATGAAGACTGGCAGTAGCCTGATACTGAGGCAAGGTGGGGATAGGTGGTGGGGGCTCCCCTGGGAGGGGGGAGACCCAGTTAAAGGGGCAGTGGGGTCCTGGGAGGGACATGGGGGCCAGTGGCAGTAAGGTGGATCACCGGCCTGTAGAGGGCGCTCTGGACTGGATTGAGCTAATTCCCAGGATAACCAGCAGGAGGTGCCACAGGGGTGAGTCGGCACTGTTAGAGGGCCCTAGTTTGCAAGAGAGAGCAAATAATTTCCCCAGCTGTGCTGTATCTTTTAAGCAACACACTTTTTCTCCACTGATGTGCAGCCAGATCTAAATCTTTTCCTGAACTGAGTTGCCAACTACTCAGTGAGTTACTGTGCTTGGAAAAAATTAGACTTTGATAGATTTTTATCTCTAGAAACTGAGGCAAAGAGTACATTTTAAGAATGTATTTCTTCCTGCATTTTTGAATAATGTATACAGTACCTGTCCCAGCCTGTAACTAAGATAGTCCTCTTTAGTACCATGATCTGGGAGATGTCAACTGCTCGGTCTCTTCCAACATTGAGTTTATGGTGACAGTGTCCATTGAAATCCCAAATCTTCAATTAAAAAATAAATAAGTTATCCATAACCTCTCAGTATAGGCAAAGCAGAAAATCATCTGGTAATTTAAGGATCAATGAAGAAATAAATCTGTTGGATCGGATTGGCCTCATACCCTGATGTAACTCAGAGGTAACTGCATTGAAGACAATTCAGTCTTCATCAGAATCAGGCTCATAGGATTGAATAGTAAACAAATAATAATAATGCCTCTTCATAGCTTTTGTATAGCACTTTTCATCTATAGATATCAAGATACTGTAAAAAGGAGGCAAATATTACCCCCCTTCTATAGATGAAGAAATGGAAAGACAAAGATGATATGACTTGTCCAAGCACAAACAGCAGGGCAGGAATAGAACGCCGTGACAGAGCCAGGAATGGAATCCAAGTCTAATTGTCCATTCAGTGCCTGCCTCCCCCGCCCGCCGTCTCTCTCACATGCACATAAACACACACTGTGATGACCTACATGTGACAGTTTCTTTATCCATGGAACCCCTTGAAATCGTATGCAAAAGTGCATTTATTTTGCACCTTTGACTGCCTCAACTGTTCACCGCTAAGCAATCTTTGCTGGGACTCTACTAATATGCCAGCAATTTGAACATCTTTCTGACAGCTTCTTCTTAAAAATAAGAATCATTTAACTGCCATAAAAGACTTTTCCCTACCCTACACTGAAGAATTTGTTTAAAAAAAAAAAAAAAAAAAGTTATGCTGGTCCAAGATCTTGAATTGACATGTTTGTGTCTTGGACCAGTGACATTTTGAAGGTCTGACCTTTTAAACGTAGCCAGTTGCAAGACTGAGCCGTATAATCATGACAGTCTCATTTAGAGAAAAGCTATTTTGGATACATTTTAAGCCATCTAAAATTAATTTTATTTATATTACATTAGGACCTAGAGATCCTACCTGAGATCAAGGCCCCATTGTGCTAGGTGCTGTACAAACAGAGACAAAGAGGTTACAACCTGCATAGAAGAGACAAAGGGCAAGAGAGTTTCCACATGGGAAACCAAGACACAGAGTCATTGAGTAACTTGCCCAAGGAATTAAATGGAGATTTCTCAAGTCCAGTATCTTAAGCACTAGACCATAAGTCCTACTTTTCCTGTCACACTGAAATTTGCTCAGTTGGACTCCCAGTAGTTAGGAAACATCTTTACAGGTGAAGGGAGACAAATAGTTCTCATTTCTAATAGAGTCTCTGGAGTGGTGTTAAGGGCTTTCTGGCACTCATTTGAATTGACCTCCATAATTCACTCATGTTTTCACCAATTTATAGTCATCCTATACACAAGGCAATAAGCTCTGTTTATGCCACTCACCCAGGTATGTGCTTCAGCTTGTTATTAATTTACAGTTCATGGGCTCCTGTAAATTAAAATAACATTTAAAAAGACAGATGGTTTGGGAAAATATTGCTCAAACATCTCATTTTATGTATAAATCTGTTGGATACAGCAATAATGTATGTATGTAGTGATTTGAAATAAAATGTGTTTGCCCTTTAAACACAATACATTCATTTCACAAGTTGGTATTCCATATTCTTTCATAGATGTGTGTTTTATATTCGTAGGAGTCCATTGCAAAGGCACTGAAGTAATTTTTCATAAGAATGAGGTTTGGGAAGCTTCCTCTTCAAATTGTACTGACAGTATGTAATACTGAAATAAGACATTTCCATCCTGTAATATTACTGCTGGACAGACTTACCCTGTGCTTCCTGACACTAGCTCAAGACTCTGTCTACATCCTAATTGTGGATTTTCTTCAGTTTGTTCTGTGACTAAGGCCTGAGCTACACACAGTTTAGAGTGTGGTTTTTTTTTATTTGAAATAGTTATACTGGTACAACAAGTGGGGACACAATTATACTGGTATAAAGGTGCCTGTACTGGTATAGCTTATTCTGCCTACCATATAGGAATAAACTATACTGGTATAAACCACCTTTATGCTGGTATAAGTCCCACACACACACATTGGGCTGGTTGTGTTGCTTTAACTATGCTACTATACTTAACACGGTACAGCTTTTGTATTCAGACAAGCCCTTAGGATGGGTATTTTGGCATGAATTGAAGCCATCACTTTTCCCTCCCACCTCCTAGATACTGAATGTTTTGTCCTTAGGATTTCCACTGCTTGGAAAGAGCAGAGTGCTCCATGGGCAGCATTTAAGGCAGGCCACTTCCAATCAGCCAAGGCCAACAGTATAACTCAGTACAGACCCAAATTTCAGCGCAGACTCTGGTGTTTAAAAATGTGTTTATTAATCTTGATCTTCTCACATTAGAACCCGGGCAGTCAAGGAAGTAACAAGACGAAGCAATACAGTACATTTTGTCTTGTTATCTAGAAAGGTTTTTTTGGGAGATGCTCAACTGCCAAAAATACCTTGAATGATACCCGAGATGGGCAAAAACTGGAATAATAGATGCAAATTCTGCACCACTCTCCCCAACTGCCAGATTTTGGCAGAGTTTGGTCCAGATTCCAGAATTTGTGGCTTTCTCTTATCTCTATAATGGGACAGAAATCCAAACATTGGATTTGGATCTGAACTTTATGACTCAGGCCCATCTCTACCACAGACACAAATTAAGCAGCAAGAAAATTGAGAGACAGCACGGCACAGAGGATAGGGCACTGGCTTGGGACTCAGGAGACCTGAATTCTATTGCTGGCTCTCCCACTGAACTTCTGTGCTATCTTTGTTATGTCACTTTTCTGTTTTCCCTCCCACACCCTTTGTCTTCTCTGTTTAGACTGTCAGCTCTCCAGAGCAGGGTCCTTTCATATTACATGTTTGTACAGTGCCTAGCACAACAAGGCCCTAATCTCAGTTGAGACCTCTAGGTGCTACCATAATATAATAAATAGCTAAATCTGACTAGTTATGTCAAAATTAGCCAAGTCTGGGGAAATGGTCTCTCATGTTGGTGATTTTCAGCAACTTCAGCCAATAAAATAGGAAGAGCCAGAAATCTGTTTGGCAAACCTATTAAGTTTTTTAAATGGTGTGAATTTAGTGTGCATTAAAGTGAAAGACTAACAGCACTGGCTTAAAACCTGTCATAATGTTGGCCAGTGTTCTGTCAATACATCTATATCCTGATCATAACAGCATACACCCTTGGTATTAAACACAAGAATCTCTCTTTAATAGAAACTAAAGCACAAGTTATTAAATTTTATGGTGGTTTTGTGATGAGGTCAAATTCTCACTGAGATGATTAAGAAGATTTAAAATTCATTTTAACTTTCAATAAACCAAAATTTGAATTGATGTGTCCAGGGGTGAAAGGCTCGTGTTTTAACTAACCTAGCCACCATTTCAAAATAGTTGTTTTACAGTCATGCATTGGCTACCACGATAATATGCCCTTGTGTAATGACAAGTGAGTGCTCCAAGAAAAGCAATGGAAATGATTGTCTGGTGATTAAGGCAATAAGGGCCATGTGCTGTATAGAGTCATAGATTGTAATGAAACTACTTGGAAGGAAGGAAGGGAGGTAACAAAGAAGGAAGTGTTCTGTAAAGCACTGTGTGTATCCAAAGTGTTAGACAAGCAATTAAATTTAACTGCGTTTTCCCAACAGTGTTAGGATTTCAACCTCTAGTTGCTGAGTTCACCCCATCTCCTCTTTAACAAGGCCAATGGAAAAACCAGCCATTGTTTGGTAGCTGAGTGTTCTGGCACATTGTATCTATGTGGAAAAGACTGCAATGGAAACAAATAGTTTGAAATGTTTTCCCCTCACACCTTTACTGTTCCATCTGTGCTCCCAGTTAAGAGCCTTGTCTCAGTTGCATCCAGTGTCATAGTGCTGATCTCAGCATTGCCATGGCAACCAGTAAACTGTTTGATTTTCTGCCCAGTGTCTATCAGCCAGAAGGTAACGGTAGATCCTGTATCTGAGCTGATTACCTGGGGGGGAAAAGCAGAGATAGAGATGGAATTTAAAATCTTTATATATATATATAAAACAATAATCTCGTACATATGTGCACTGCACTTATATAATTAGCAACATCTGAAATGCAAATTAGATAATTTTTGCATTGATTTTCCCTGTCTTTTCCCTTTCATCTCGTTACAAGCTTTATCATTCCCCACAATCAAAGTTTATGAGCAGGTCTGTTCCTTGTAAAACCTGTATCCACAGCTAGTTCCAATTAGCCAAAGAGCAATAATTTACTCCCTATTATCCTTCAGCACGGAAGACAGGTGACCAGCTCCCTCAAGAGACAATATCCCAAGTTACATGCGGGAACTAGAAATGTTCTCAGCAGGGATGAAACATGTCCACAGCCCTTCAGCTTGGAATCTTGCAGGCATGCTCGACCGAATGCTTTGTGCTAAGTGGTCAGATAAATCTTCCCTGCTTATTTCAGAGAACTGATCCACCGAGTAATGGATCTTTAAAATTGCATCTCTGGAAGGGGAAATAGTTTAGGGAAGCTCTCAGCATACATTAGCCTCAATTTAGAATTCAGTAGTGAGACCAGCCATTATAAATTAGGAAAAAGTCCATTTGAACAGATTATGGTTATTTCTTTTTTGGCGTGTGGTGTGTTAAATTGCTCAAAAGAGATGCACTCACTCTTACTTCCATTTGCTGTATACTTACTGCTGGGTGAAATCTTCAGTCCTTACCTCAGTCCTAATTCAAGCAAGATTCCCACTGAAATCAATGGGAGTTTTGCCTGGAAAAAAAGCATTCTGGGATTTACTTTTTTTTTTGCCTTTGATGGTCATCATTAAAGAGGTTAAGGTTCATCAACAGTCACCACACTGGTATCACTGTTATATCCCTATTCTTACCATAAGAAATAACGGTGATATCTCAGTCAAGCATGGCAACTGTTGGCAAGTGGTGAATTTTTAAATGGCACCCATTCATTATACACATGCTTTTATTTAATCCCTTCCATGTGTAAGTTAATACACAATAATTGCTGAGATTTAGTAGTTCTTCACTCTTTTCAAAATACTTTTCCTCCTAATTAAAATCAGATGCTCAAAAAGATAGTTGGCTATTTCTGCTAGGAAGGAATCCAATTCCTCCCCCAGAAAATGCTAATCAATGAGTTCTCAGCAATCTTAACAAAATCAAATTTCGTTCATGATGCAATTCACATTTCGAGAAGTTCAAAGACATGTGCCCAATACTGTACCTGCCAGCACCTGTGGAAATTTTATATAGAATAGAATATTAGGGTTGGAAGAGACCTCAGGAGGTCATCTAGTCCAATCCCCTGCTCAAAGCAGGACCAGCACAACTAAATCATCCTGACCACTTATCTTCATTCATAATACCTCTGACCACAAACACAATGAAGTACAGCTTCTGCACAGCTCATGTTCTCTGACCTTAAACCATTATGAAATTATTCCAATGACAGGTTTTTTTTTTATTAGTTCCTGGCAAAATAAATAAATAATGGACTCCCTTGATTGTTTAAAAAAAAAAAAAAAGACCATAAATCCACTGAAATAAGGTAGCTTCCCTTCAAATTTTAGTAATTAAATGAGGCTCTCTCATTGAGAAGCAATATACTGCAAACTTATTGTGTTAAATTAGCTATGTTGCTCATGTCCTTAAAAGCACCACCCAAAAAGGAGACCCAAATTGAACTCTAATTATAACCGTCTGCTTTGAATATAAGTTCTGCGATTTGCCTGTGTTATTCTAAACTCTTAATCTATTATCTAAGGAGTCCTAGATAATTTAAATAAGGAGTGTGAGACAAGACAGCATTGTCTAGCCGTTAAGACAGGAGTGGGAGTCAAGAAATGTAAATTCTGTTGCTGACTGCCTCGGCCTTACTGTATGATTTTGGGGGAGTCCCACAACTTCTGTGTGTCAGTTTTCCCCATCTGTAGGATGGAGTTAATAATACCTACTTACCTCATGAGGCGTCCTTAGTGCACTGAGATTATTTGATGAAGGACACCGTACACGCTGAAAATATTATATTAATATTAGAGATGGCCAGAGGAAGTGAGGCTCTGGATGAGTGTTAAGCAGTCATAGTTCAAGACAGAGTCAAGGCCAGGGATCAGAGGTCAAACTCTCATGAGATGTTCTTGTGAGATTTCATCCCCAAATTAGAGAAAACTAACAGGCTCACTTGATCTCAGAAGAGTTTCATCTCATTCTTGGGAGAATGACTACCGCCAATTTCTCACAGCAATGGTCAATCAGAACCTTCAAGCAGGGCCAGCCTGTTTAAGATCTCATCAAGAACCAGAATGGTATAGATGGGTTTAAATCTAGTGATTTGAATTTGACGCCCCCATTTCCTAGCTCTTCCAAAAGCACAAGGTACTTTGGACTAAAACCTTTGGTTTTAGTTCATTTCCAATTAGTTTTATTTAT
The DNA here is from genome assembly GCF_028017835.1 of Emys orbicularis. Classification (NCBI taxonomy): domain Eukaryota; kingdom Metazoa; phylum Chordata; order Testudines; family Emydidae; genus Emys; species Emys orbicularis. The sequence continues at coordinate 89,360,662 of NC_088691.1, forward strand.
TTTAAGTAATTAGCAGACTATAAATACCTAGCCAAATACTGATGCACGGGCCGGCCATTTGAACTTGCTGTTGTGACACTGAGTCCCTGGAAAATCACTGCAATCCACAAAGACTGTGTTAGATGCCTAAGCTCCTATATAATGAAGGGGAAGACATAGGCGCCATAGTCTTCAATGAACTAAAGCCGGCCTGCTAAGCAGAGAGCTGCCTAAGCTATTCAATGGAAGATGCCAACCAGAGTGGTGCGTGCTAAGTGTCACCCCTCTCATGGAGACAGGTACCTAAGTCCAGGCTGCAGGGATGTGCCTAGCTGTGCTTGCGATTCACAGCTGGCAACCCTCTTTGGAGTTAGGTGCCTAAGCCATTTTAGCAAGATGTGAGGAGCAGGAGGAAAAATTCCATCATAATTTTAGCCTAGTGGTTAAGGTACTCCCCTGGGATGTAGGGGAACCCTGGCTCAAGTCCCGCTTCCACCAAAGGAGCAAAGGGATTTGAACTAGGATCTAACACAGGGGTGGGCAAACCTACGGCCCGGGGGCCACATCCAGCCCTCCAGATGTTTTAATCTGGCCCTTGAGCTCCCGCTGGGGAGCCAGGTCCAGGGCTTGCCCCAGTCCGCGCTGCTCCCGGAAGCAGTGGCATGTTCTCCCTTTGACTCTTACGCATAGAGGCAGCCAGAGGGCCACCCCTGCAGCTCCCATTGGTTGGGAACTGCAACCAATGGGAGCTGGAGGGGCAGCACCTGTGGACTGGGCAGCGTGCAAAGTTGCCTGTCCGCACCTCTGCTTAGGAGCCATAGGGGAGACATGCCACTGCTTCTGGGAGCTGCTTGAGGTAAGCACCACCCGGAGCCTGCAACCCTGACCCCATCCCATGTCCCAACCCCCTTCCCCAGCCCTGATCCCCCTCCCACCCTCCGAACCCCTCGATCCCAGCCCAGAACCCCCTCCTGCACCTTGAACGCCTCATTTCTGGCCTCACGCCAGAGTCTGCACCCCCAGCCAGAGCCCTCACCCCCTCCAGCACCCCAACCGACAATTTCATGAGTATTCATGGCCCATCATACAATTTCCATACCCAGATGTGGCCCTTGCGCCAAAACGTTTGCCCACCCCGATCTACCATCTCTCCAGGCAGCACTCTAGCCACTGGGATATGGTATAGTTTGATGTGGCGCTCCCTTAGTCTCTCCTGTTGAAGCTGTTGGACTCTGGTTAAATAATTAAAGAGAGTCATTGGAGCAGGGAGACTGGATCCTGGGTGAGAGCTCTAACCCCCAGGAGATATTCTCATGCTTGTGCTGTCTCTCTCTCACTGTCCCAAATGACTCTTTACTACCACTTTTTGAAAACATAGTAATCCAAGCCCTCCTCTGGGACAGTCACTGCATTATAGCAGCATCCAGACAGGATGTCACTGCAGGACAATCTGGTGCACTGTAGATTCACACCCTGGCTTACTGCACAGTAACTTGTTGTGTAGACAAGCTTTACAACAGAAACACAAAGTTGCCCAAGATCTCTCAGCAGGTCCCTGGCAGAACTAGGAGTAGAACCTAGGTCTGCCTGAGTTCCAGACCGGTGACCCAGCCACTTAAACCACACAGCTACTCCTTTCTGGTTGGCATATACCATTTTGCATCACTCTGTCTATGCTATTGGTATTTAATTTGTAATAATTATTTTGGAATTAGATACACTTAGAAGGAAAGTAGATTACCTGCCTCAGAGGGTTGTTATGAGGATTAAGGATGGTTCTGTGCTCCAAAACTATGATGTATCAAGTATTATTACCACTGCCAAAGTGATCGTACATATGAGCCACACTTTTATCCCTTAGACATAAGCTTCCCAGAATGCCTGCATCTTAAAGGAATGCACCTCCCTTTTCTTCTGTCTCCCTTTCTCATGGCTCACAGAAGCCTTTAAAATCAATAACTTAACTGAAAACATGTGCTGCTCATTAGCACAGCCTCCAGCACCCCAAACTGCTTCTTTCAAAAACATGCAGCCTAAGGATGGGTGGTGGATTCAGATCACTGTGACTTGGTTAGCAGCTGGGCCCAGGAACTGTGATCTTCAACATGGAAATACAAAGACTCTTGAAGTCCTTTACCAAGCCCTTTGTTACAACAGGGATTTCTCTCTCCCTCCACCTGCCTTTTCTCATGGAACCTCACCTCTCATTATTTCACACTTCCCATCTTTTCTGGCCTTGCCTATCTCTTCTTGAATCCTTCTGCCAGTTTCTATCTATCCTTTTCTAATGCCTCCTTTCTCTCTCTCTCTCTCTCTCTGATACACTCACCCACTTCTGATTCAATGTCTGTTCCACCAAAGTGGGATGTTTTTTATTGTTTAATTTACAGCATGGGTTGTTTCTTTGACAGCATGCAGGAAAGCTGCTTTTTTTCTTTTTCTTTTAATCAGTCAGGATACTGCTACCGTGCTACTGCTACCACGCTTTAAACACTCATTTGTACCAAACAAATCGCCACCAAAACCCATGATGATCTGTTGATACCCCTTATCGTACTACTCTGTGCTCTGAGGTTTTTCTTAGCTGAATCTCAATCTGTAGATAAAAGGGGCTGGTTGGGCAGAGCTCAGGAAAATCTATCACAGAGACATTTCCCTGTATAGTAACTGTGGCTCTTCATTGAGATGCAGGTAGTGCTCTGATACCAAAGACTGCAGTGCATCATTAAAGTACTGTGAAGACAAACAACACTCTCACTGCATACCAAGTGGTATTACATTTAACTGAATCATTTTATTATGAATACATCCAGGTCTGCCACTGTATGCCACTTGTGTAAAATGTTCTAGCGAAAATGAATCTTCACTAATTACATTTCATGCATATTTCAGAACTATCCTCAGGGATACTGTAAGGTGGCTATAAAGAGGAATTTTATAATCAAGTTCATTTTCAATTGGCAGTCATACCAGGACTAACCTACATCAGAGATAACCCTAGATCATTTCACAATAGTAGTTTTATTTTTATCATCTGTGTTTCTTAGAAATGTTGGGTACACTGATAGCTTATATCACTTTTTAACACTGAACCTTCATTGGAAACCAAACCACTTTTCAAATACGATAGAAGGTTTAAAGAAAGCAGGTAGTTTACTAGTTAAATTAAACTGTTGGGATACTAGAATACTCACAGTGCTTTGCAGTAAAGTCATACAAAGACTGTAATTAGCATGCTTTAGTATGAGATAATTTTCTTTCCAAAGTAAATGGTATCTCCCTCTCTAATTTAACTTTCTGAAATCAAATTAATAAAATCACCTTGTAATAATACACATTTTCAAGTTCCTTATCAGGAAAATGCAGAAAGGTTCCTTATTTCTCCCCCACCCCTTTACCTGCTTAAAGACTGAATTGTAAAGAACACAAGTAACTGCTTTCCCATGACTTGTGACCTTTCTGCTGGTTTCCTGCTTCATTTCCAATAACATCAGCTGGTTATTAAATGAGATAAAAAGCCGTCCGTGAGCTTCATTAAAATAAAGGGTGGATTGGAAGTCCAGACTCTTTGGAAATGAGCCCGCAATCCTCTGGATGCACAGCTGATGCTGAATATCCCAGAGCCTTAACACCTGTGCACATAATGATGAAGAAATCACACATTATCTCCATTTTTTTTGCTTCAGAATGCATTGCAATCATTAGTTATTGCAGTGATAGCTCTGGCTTGCTTCATGTGCCTTATTAACATCTACCACCAAATACAAGATGAAAGAAGCCATCTTTGTTCAGTTTATTTTACAAAGGGTTGTCAGTGAATATTTCGTTTTATTGTTATTCATATTATAACCAAGGTCAGGGCCCTGTTGTGCCAGCCATTGTACAAACACACGAGACAACCTCTGTGCTGAGGAGTTTTCAGTTTAGCAGACAAGACAGAGAAAGGGTGGAGTGAAAACAGCGGTGAAGTGACTTGTCCAAGGTTTTACATCACTGTAACTCCATTGGTTTCCTGGTTTATACTGGTGCAGTTGAGAGGAGAATCAGAGCCATTGTTATCTAAAAGCCTCTGGCAGTTACCCTTAGAAAAACAATTCGTGAGTCAGAATAGTCAGAACAAGGTTGAAACATCAACCTTGTTGTGCCTATATTTTGCTAGTGTCCCCAGGGAGTTGGAAGTGTTACATATGAGCTTTGCATCCACTAAGGCAGGTTAGGAACAGTTAAAATAAAAATCTCTCTCATAGAACGGTATGAGTGTTGACACAAGAGATTAACAGCTTAGTGGCAAATGTTATGGTCTGTTGCGTATATAAATAAAAAGGTAATTTTTATGCCATTATTTACTTGGTAGACTGTAAAGGCTCATTATAAATATACAATAGCTATAGCTAATAAGAAATGGCCCATTCTAGAGGAGAATAAAAGGGAGCTATTTTTTAGCTTTCTTGAAAGCATAAAGCAGCAATATATCAGCAAGTGGATGCGGAGAAGTAGTTGCTATGCAAGCTTCTTCAAACAGCAATGCCAATGCACTTGCCTTGGTGTGCCTCACTAACCTGGCTCTTTTTTTGCACTGGGTTTCTCACCAGAAGCAAAGACTAACAAATGTGCTAAGTTATAGCCCCTCTTCAGAGCTATGGTCATTAGAAGTACATCCAAACTCATTGAGCCTATAGGTCTCCGCATACACCAGGTCTCATCTATTTCAAAAACCCAAGCATTGGGTGACGCAGTTATTTAAATGTGGTCACAGCAGTGTGGCAAATCCCGGAACACTACCAGAGAGTGGGCTGGGTAGGCAAAAGCATCAAGTAGATAATACAGAGACAAGCAAGAAACAAGTCCACTGGGGAGAGAATGAGTAGCCGTGGAGCGATAGGGCCTGGAGGGCTGCCATCTTGACCCAGTCTGGTAAATCCTAACTGGAATTTTGAGTATTCCCATACTGATTCTGTTCTATGGATATGGAGCTTCTGTCTCCAGGTCTGTGAACACATCTCAGTTCACAGCAATACATTGATTCACGTGTTAAAACATGTGACTTTTGCGCTGGTTTAAAACAAGCCCACTATCTCCATGAATTATCCATTACAAAACATGGTGCAATCAGTGACTCAGAATTTCTGTCAAAATTCTGCCTTTAAAATGGTGAATGTTATCTCTTTGCATCCCTCTCATCCCACATAACATTGGATGGCAGAAGTTTGTTGTGGTTTCTGCTGGCAGTAAATCAGAGAGTGCTCTTGGTAGCAGAGGGGGCTCGTTGTTTATTATATAGACAGAGACTCAGATTACCATGCATTCGTCAGAGTGAAATAGATTCATACTAATGCCAAGAACAACATGCACTTCTCTGTGTATAGCATAATGGTTTAGCAATTAAAAAGAAAATACAATTTTAACACTGCAATTGAAAGAGATACCGTGGTGTTTAATATTGGTGCTGGCCTAGCTTGTTCTGCTCAGGTTTTGATCCTTTCTTGCCTTTATAATGACAAACCTGGATCACAATCTCAAATTAGCATTAGAGAAATGTTGAGTGTGAAAATAAACTAAGGCCTGTCTACATTTAAAACACTACAGTGACACAGCTGCAGCTCTGCTGCTGTAGTGCTTTAGCGTAGACACTACTTACACAGATGGGCTTTCCCAAACTTGGGACGCCGCTTGTTTAGGGAAAGCCCCTGGTGGGCCGGGCCAGTTTGTTTACCTGCCGCGGTTCGCTGCTCCAGGCCAATGGGAGCTGCTGGAAGCGGTGGCCAGTACGTCCCTTGGCCCACGCCACTTCCAGCAGCCCCCATTGGCCTGGTTCGGCAAACCGCGGCCAGTGGGAGCCGCGATCGGCCGGACCTGTGGACGCAGCAGGTAAACAAACCAGCCCGGCCCACCAGGAGCTTTCCCTACACAAGCAGCGTCCCAAGTTTGGGAAACACTGGGCTAGGCAATCCACCTTCCTGAGAGCATAGACGCTACCTCCCATTAGCATAGGTAATCCACCTCCCTCAGAGGTGGTAGCTAGGTTGACATAAGAATTCATCCTTTGACCTAGCACTGTCTATATGGGGGCTTAGATCAGCTTAACTACCTCACTCAGGAGTGTGGGTTTTTCGCACCCCTAAATGACATAGCTGGTTCGACCTAATTTTCTAGTGGAGACCAGCACTAGGACACACTATGGACCATATTTTCAAGAAAGTTTAGCGTCCACAACTGGAGTCATATTTTCAGAAGAGCTCAGCTCTCAATTAGGCACCAAAATAAATGGCCAGATTCTCATATGTTGGGTTTTTCGAAAATGTAATCATGTCACAATGGGAGCTGCTGGCGCATTTTGCAGATCCAATTCTGTTTGCCAATGCAGGAACGGCAGGATTGGGCCCTGTAGGCAGTTTCTATATTTACCTTGTCCTTTGAGAAGCTGAAAAGCTGTTTTCGTTCAGTAATGAACTGAACAGCTATTACACTGGCTGAATGGCCTTGAAGAACTCCAGCAGGTTTCGAGGTGACGTAGGGGTTCCAGAGGCAAACTCGGTGATTGATGCCAGCAGTAGCTGTTCACAATCACAAAGCAAAATAGATTAAAACCAAAAGTACTCTTGAAAGGGGATTTTATTTTAATTATTAATAAAGAAACTGCCATCTCTCTGAAACACACAACGATAATTGCTTTGATAAATGAGAATGTATTTGTTTATGTTACAAGTGAATATGTGAGAGTGGTAGTGACTGCAATAATTAATAATGCAGAACAGTTTCCATTGTAATCGCACCTGCAGTTACTCAGAACTTCCCTAAACTTCTTGAGCAGAAATGTCTCTATGCCCTTCCCCCCAGCTGATTTGTCTTCCACTTCATAAGCTGGAAATATAAAACATCATCACATAAATATAAAACACTAGGACTCAGTCATTCACTTTTGCAGGCAGAATGCATACGAAGGAAGAAAATGCCTATATATGTACACATACAGAATACAAAAATAACAGGAGTACTTGTGGCACCTTAGAGACTAACAAATTTTGTTAGTCTCTAAGGTGCCACAAGTACTCCTGTTATTTTTGCGGATACAGACTAACACGGCTGCTACTCTGAAACCATACAGAATACAGTTTTCTTGGCCCCTTAGGCTTTACTATAGCACATAAATTAGTCAGTTTTTTAAAACGTACCAATTAAGTTGAGTCGAGAGTGGAAGTCAAAAGCATTAATTCCCCGGGCAATGTCGAAGGATGTAGTTTTAAGACGAGGCTTTAATTTTTCTCTCCAAGCCAGCACCAATGTGTTAACATTACTGGTTGTACTGGAAATAAAGGCATCAAAGGAAGAGCTGTATGCAACTAATTGGTGAGAAAAGATAAAGAAAACCTTTGAATTGATTTCTTTTAATATAATCCAATCAGTGCTAGTTTCATAAAGAACAAGGTATATTAAATCTAAGCCTAATTAAAAAAACTATTAATGTCAGGGAGAAAACTAACCTTGACTTCAAAGGGGTTTGGATCAGGCCTGCAGGACTCAATCCTGCAAGGCGCTGAGCATTCTGGACCTGATCCAGGACTGCTCACACACTTAAGTGCTTTGCTGGATTGTGGCCAGAGTTCTCAGCACATTTCAGGGATGAGTCCATAGATGACAAGGACATACAATATACGGTGTGGGTCTAATAAGGTGCTCAATGGCTTCAGCTCTCATGAAGTTCAGTGGTATTAGAGGGCGTTCAATACTTTGTAATTGGACAAGAAAGAAATCTAACAGAAACGTGGTAAAAATACATCACACGGCTTTGCTGATACAATGAAGTCTCATTTACATTTTTGGTATAGAGACTTAATGAACCATACAGAACACTATATACTGGTAACAGCTAACTCTCCTTGCAGTAATCCCTTCTGAACTACAGAGCTTTGCCACTGGTTTCTAATCCCTGAGGAGCTTGGATATAAAACTGGTAACACAATATGGACCAAGTTACTAGGCTAGTTATTCTTAATTCAGTAAAGCGATACTGAAATCTAAAGTCTGTTATACAATAATTATTCCTACACAAATACATGGTAATGCTACAGTATAATTACTGTGTGATCAAAAAGTGCAAATACTGTATCTGGGAAATTACTTTGTTATATTTCCACTTAAAATTCAAATGCTGTTACAATTCTTGCTCTGCGGTCCATCAGGAAAGACAAATTGGAAATCTTAAACTCAGAGTGTTGCTCCAGGACTTGAATCTGGAGGTTATAAGTGACTTTTGTGGGAACAAGATGTATGTTTCAGGAGCTCAGTGATTTGCACAGTTTGTTACAAAGATATAAACTCGTTTCTGACTAAACTGTATTGTAAGTCAAGTTCCTTGAAGAATGTCTGACTAAAGGGTGAGGTTAAAGGAATTTCCATAACATCAAAGTATGTGGCAAATTAAAATGCTCATATGCATGGAGAAGGAGAAAAGGGGGCAGATTGAGATAGAAAGGGCTTCTTAATGACAAACAGAAGTTAGGGAAACAACCAAAATATGACCATGAAAGTATCTGAATCTGCATTGAAAAAAAGTAATTTTATTTCCAAATGTTTTGCAATGAGTAGCTTTGTCCTTGGAAAGTGCTCTATAAAATATTCTCTATGTCCAGATCCTCAGCTGCTGTAAATTAGCATAGCTCTATTGGTTTCATTTGCAGTTACACTATTTTACACCAGGTAAGGATCTGACCCAAAGTGTTCTTCCAATAAGCATGATGAACAATTTTATTCCATTCAAAAACATGGAAAATCCTAACATTACCCTCTAATATTATCAGAAAAATTAGTGACCTATTAGAAGACCTAATTAGATCAGCAAGTCCTTGCAAATACAGAATACAGCCCCACAATAGAGGCAGTATCACAAATTAAAACTGATGGAAAGTGGACCCACAGCTACCTCTACTTTCCATTCTCATTGATGCACCTTTGACTAAGAAATCCCTTTTCTTGTAGTAAGTGTTCATCTTTGCAAATGGTATCACATGGCTCTCCATGGTTCAATAGCTTTTGTAGAACAGCCACCAAGGTGCACGATCCCATGGGACCAGCAAGTTTAAGAGGAGTCAAAGATCCTGTGGAATTGTCACTTAAGACCTTGTGGATCTCAGATCATATGCACATTCCTATGTGGGTCTGAGCCCCTCTGTTTCGTCCTTTCAGCAATGGCAACAAGCCACACTGTGATTGGCTGTCCTGCTCCCCAAGGCAACTACAGTTCATGTGTGTTCTACAAAAGCCAGGAAGAGGGAGTTAGTGCTTGTTCAGATGGATTTTTTTAGGGTAAGAATCACTGTTCTGAAAAGGGAACGTGCCATGCTGAGCAAGCATTTCCCAACTCCTATCCCAGGCCACACTCTGTGGCCACACAATGCTATGCTCCATGTTATGGCCGCAAAGGGTCTTTGTGGCAAGATGGAGCCTTCCTTGGAGCAGCTTTCCCCTTTGTCCAGCTCCCATGACTCAGTTTATGCTTATTCCTGCCATTTTGCTCCCCCATTTGGGAAGCAGGGAAAGGCACACCCACCCCTTTCCTGGATCTACCACTACCACCTTTCTCACTAAAATATTTCCTAACATTTCTGCAGTTCAGCCATGTCCCTTCTCACCATTGTATTTACCAACAGATTTTGAATCTTCTTTGAGTAAATTTTCTTTATATTTTCTTCAACAGGAACCTCAATAAGCCCCACATATACTTTCCCATCAAGAAAGCATGTAACATCTTTCACCTTTCCTCCCTCACACATGTTTTTGAGACCAAAGAGGAGATTTTTCAGGGCACAAATGGCAGTTGGGCACCTACATCACACTGAAAGTCCTTGGGAGTTAGGTGCCTAATTGTTACTTGTGCTTTTGAAAATCTACCTCCTTGTGTCCAATTTGCTGTCAAAAATTCCATGGACTTCAATGAGGGTTTGCCCTAGACTTTGTTTTCCTCTGTCTATAACACCTCCTGTTCCGTAGTAACACTGTTTGAATTACCACAAAATTACTCCCAGTTATTTTGGGAAAGTTTAATTTTGCTGCACTATTTGCATCCTTCTCAGTGAACTATAACCCTTTTCTATGAATGACAGTAGACAAGAAAACTTATCACTTTTCTTTCAAGTCTTCACGTAAGTTGATCAAATCCCATCTTTAAAAAAAAGAACTATATATATTTGCCTTTTATCTGGAGTTCCCACACGTTGAATAAACCATTTCCCTGTACTGTGAGTTTACCAATCTATTCTCTCCCCAAATCTGTAACCTTAGCCTTAGTAGACAAATAAAGGACAGAGAGTACAGGACATCAAAATGACATTGACTATCTATAAAGTGTTTTTATCAAGGTCTCAGGTACTCTCTGCCTTTACAAGCTATGCTGTTTCTTCTGTTCCTTTCCCGTCAACTTTAACACATTCATGTTCTCAAGGATCCAACATAATTTGGGAATGTTGAGCTTGTATTTATTCCCTCTATTTATACTTCTCTCTTTTTTTCCCCCTTAACTTCTTTTGTCCTTGTGGTAACTCAGGTATGTCTGGAATCTATCCATATTGCACTGCTTTGAGGCTTCTTCTGTTCTATCATCTCCCCTTCTATATATGAACCACTTGTTAGCAACAATGGCCTCCTCACTTATTTAAAGCCCCTTGAGTATGTAATTCCCTCCTCCACCTACCTCCCCTTGATTAGTATTTCAAGATAATTTAATACCACATCTGAAATATTCTCCATTCAAAATGCAAAATTATACATCTTCAATCCAAGAAGAGAGAAAAATCCTTTCTGTAAAGATGGATTTACTTCTATTACAGTGCTCCATGAGTAGTTCTGTGAGAAGAGTTTAGGTGATTTTTTTTTTTTAAAGAAAAAGTAGAAATGAAAAATTCTGACACTTGGAGAGAATTATATGGACAATTCAGAATCCAGGGGAAAGTACCTTTAGATTGGGAGCAGTTAAGAAGTGGGTAAACTTTGAACTGAAATTATTTAGCCGGGGATTGTATGGTAACCAACAAATAGAGTGAAATTCACCCCTAAGCAAGGCCCAGGGCAAGGCCTAGACACTACTTAAATCCTCAAAATAGGGATTAAGTTGTGCATTGACCTTGAGCTAGCCCTCTGCACAAGAGTGAATTTCACCCATCAGCCTTAGTAAGGGCTTGATCCAAAGACCACTAAGTCAACGGGAGCCTTTCCATTGACTTCAATAGGCCTAAGAAGCAAGACTAAAACCAGCTAATTATGTGATTTTGAAGGCCAAAATACTGAAGGGGTCTCAGTAAAATGAAAGCAGTTCCAGGAAGGGCTACAAAAAGAATTCCAAGATGCAAACTTAAAGAGAGGCTGAACTCATCAGATATGAGAAGCTTTGAAGAGGTGTTGCAAATAGTCTTTCTGATGGTGGTTTGTATGTCCTTCAGGGGTTGTAACAAAGAGAAAGGGGAGACATTATTTGGAGTTTGTCAGTGAGGAGAAGACCAAGCATACTGGCCTGAAAACAGAAAAAGGAAAATACAAGTTTATTACAAAGAGACCTAAGAAGTGGTCAGCCAGGTGATGGAACAGTAAACACTAGTGTTATTTATTGCATTGATATCATACAGCTGATCCAGAAGAATCGTGAAATGCTTTTGCAGGCTATTCACCTTAAAATGGGAGATGTTGGAGCTCAGGATTTAGTTCTGCGTGTACATTGGGTTCAGCGCAGCACTACATAATGGTTCAGCCGAGAAAATGAAGAAGAGATGAGAAAGAGGAACCCAAGAATTACCTGGAGGTGTCATTCCAATGCCATCACAGGTCATACTGAAGCGTCATATGGATTTCACACTTAGTAGGACAGGGTAGAGGAGCTCCTTACTTGTGCTGGGAGTTGCATTAGATGACACAAGCTAGTAATAAGAAGCCTGAGCTGGTTTGAGAGACTCTTTTGGAAGGTACTTTTTGGCACTACCAGCTGCAGAGTCTCCCCACGTAGGGCGCAGCTGAGCACATCAGGAAATCCATGCCATACATCCATTTGGATAAATAGGTTGCCTTAATGGAGCGCCAGGATCTGTGCCCTAGCATGATGCATTTCTGTGTGTGGATAGAGCGAAAAGTCCTTCTAGACACCACTCGGTGTTCTAAGTCTCAAACTGCAGAACTGCTTACTTTTCCAATGTAAAAAAATGAGATATTACAGCTCAGAATGCAATAAACTCACTTTAATGGAATCCATTTAGAACTAGATCAGAATGTTGTATTACTTTACTGCCTTTGTCCTAAATGCTGAATGTGTGCAGCACTCTAGATGGGTATTCATTATAATACCCCACTGATTTATCTTTCATGCTTCCTGCATCCCATGTCAATAAAAGCAGACCTAAATGCCTGATTTGCAGTTACTTAGATCGGTGTACAAGAACATTTCACATTTCTCTCAGAATTTATGTAGTTAAAAACGAAAAGCACTCGCTCTCCCTGTGGGTCCAATTGTGGCAGTTAGGCACAGGCCTGAGTAGGAAGCAGGACAGAGCCACACCTGCCCAGGGGATGCTCAGGAAGGCATTGCACCTGGGGGAGGCACAGTTCCTAACTGTCTGCCCTACAGAGAGGGAGATTGCACATTGCACAGCCTGCTTTCTTCCCCTCCCCCAACTCAGCCCACTCCCCCCCCACACACCTCAGCCCACTCCATATGGCTAGTTGTAGGAGTGGTGGGGCAATAGGGTCTGCCTGATCCCTGCCCCATTAGAGTGATGTCCAACCCTGGAGTGCCTGGAGTAAGCAGTGTACCTGCTCAGTGCAGAGACTGCAACTGTTCCCCACCCTTGAATTCAGGGGAAGCAAAGGGAAGGCTCTACAAGAGAGCATGTGTTCCTACCAGCACTGAGCTGTAGTAAAACACAGAGAACATAGCATGCCCCTACTAGTCCCAGCAGCTAACAGGGTCATCTGGGGTAAACAGTGTTGTGGGCTACTAGATTTTTAAAGACACACTTTGAAATGCTTGCATGTTAACATGAAATGACTGAGGTGATTTGAAGTTATGAAAATCAGGGGCGGCTCTAGGCACCAGCAAAGCAAGCAAGTGCTTGGGGCAGCCCATTTGCAGGGGCGGCAGGGATCCAGCATGGGAGCTGAGAACCAACAGGGGGCCCTGGGAGCTGTAGTTCCTTGGTTAGCTCCCTGCCTATAGAGCCAGCCCTGGAGCAGGGAAAGAACTACATTTCCCAGCATTCCCTTGGCCAATACCAACAGGAAAGAGGGGGAGGGAGTGAGGTAGCTGAGACCTCATGCTGCAGCCTGCTGTGAATGGAGAGCTGCACTGTGAGTAGGGATTCCATATTTTAACATTCAAAAAATAGGACACTCCACAGGGAGGGAGGGAGGGTAGCCCCACCCTGCCACCATCCACTCCTTCTGACTGCCCCCCACAGAAACCCCAACCCATCCAACCCCCCTGCTCCCTGTCTCCTGATCACCCCCTCCTGGGACCCCTGCCCCTAACTGCCCCCCAGAATCCCACCCCCTATTTAAGCACCGCTGCTCCTTGTTCCCTGATTGCCCCCTCCTGGGACCCCTGCCCCTAACTGCCCCTTGAGACCCCATCTAAGCCTCCCTTCTCCTTGTCCCCAACTGACCCCTCCTAAGACTCCCCCCCAACTTCCGCCCTAGGACCCCACACCCTACCTGCCCCCTGACAAACCCCCGGGACTCCCATGCCTATCCAACCGCTGCCTGTCCCCTGACTGCCCCCCCCAAACCCCTGACCCATCTAACCCCCCCTTCTCCCTGCCCCTGACTGCCCCCCCAAACCTCCGCCCCATCCAATCCCCCAGCCCCCTTTCCGTGCCACTCAGACCAGTATGTCTGGCTCTGCGCAGCACCAGACACACTGCTGCATACATGCTGCCGTGCTCCCCCGCAGAGCCACAGCCCCCTTCCCTTCCCCCCCCCCGCCCCAGCACCTGCCTTCCAGATTTGAACACCTCAAAATGCAGGAGTGCTCAAGCTCAGTTTGGGCAGCTGTTACTTCATTTCTCCCAAATCAAATATACTGATCCACTGTAACTTGCTGTAGAAAAAGTAGGATAAAATTGAGCAAGAAATGCTTCCCAGTGGTTATTAGGACTGGACTTGCTATTTTCAACAGCCATTGCCTTTTTGTTTGTTTGTTTGTTTAACAGGAAGACAGTGATATTGCATTGGCAAATTCCCCATAGAAAGAAAGAGTGGAACAAAAGAATAATAAAGGCACCTCAACTTTTCCTCATTTTTGTAGGACAGTCTTATAAGATGCATCCAGATATCCTCCAATCACACAAGCTGAAAATTGTTCCACTTTACTGCAGTTCTGTAACCATATGGGAACCAATCCTGTCTGTGTTCTGTGCACATCTAAAATTCCTGCTGAATGACCTGCCGTGGGAGCGAGTTACCAGTGACCCAGGGCTGCAGCGGAAGGAGGGTGCAGGTGGGGGGGAGAGAGCCCAGGGCTGGGGCGGCAGGAGGTGTGTGTTGGGGGGCAATGGTGGGGAGGAATGAGGGAGCCCAGAGCTGGGGCAGCAGGGGGTGTGGGTGGGGGGGGAGAGCCCAGGGCTGGGGCAGCAGGGGGGTGCGGCGAGGAGCCCAGGGCTGGGACGGGGGGGCAGCCAAAAAATTTTTTGCTTGGGGCGGCAAAAAACCTAGAGCCGGCCCTGATGAAAATGCTGGCTTTTCTTAGGGTAGGTACCAGAGCCAGACACCATGACCGTGCTTTATTACTCACAGCCAGATTCTGACTGATCCCTGGGAGAAAAGTGCAAAGGAGCTGCCCACTCCCTCCATCCTTTCAGCTCCTGCGCAGGCACACAGACAGCTGCAGCCCCCATGCACCTCCCTGGGTTTGCACAGTCGGGTCCATATAGCTGCTCAGGAATGAACACCAGTGTCCAGAGGCCTGGTGTGCATGAATACAAACAAACATTCAGCTGTTTGATCTACAGAAAGGGGCAGGGAATCCTTGTAACCAAAATCTCACAAGGAGAAGGAGAAGTGAGCAGGTATATTTGCAAGGATCTTTGGCCTGATTTTTATTATTTCTAGGAGTTGAAACCCCAGCTAATCCGCCCTGGTTCCACACACCAAAAATAAATTATTGAGTCAGATGCCCTTTCACCCCAAGCTCTGATCCCCTAGAGAAAACATAGCCAGTGATTCCTTGGGAGTATCTAGGTGAAGATTCCAGCCACCCACCTGGAGGCCTCTGTTGGAGTCCATGCCCCTGACAACTCCAGTGATTCCTCAGATTACCAGGTGCTTGGTCTCTTCTTGTGGGATTGGTGTCAAACCTGAGAAGGGGCCTGTTAAGCCAACTGACTGGGACATAGTGTTCTATTATACAAGCTACTTCTTCCATAGAACCAGAGATATGCCGGTGAACCCAGATTTGCACATTCATTGTCAGAACGTCCATCTTGTTGTTCCAGTGCAGTGGAGTCCAATAGGTCTCCAACTGAGTGAGGCTTGAGCTGGAACTACTAAGAGGCCCAATCCATCCTTCAGGCTCCCAGCTGTGGTAGGGACTCAGGAGCAGGGCCGGTTCCAGGGTTTTGGCCGCCCCAAGCAGCCAAACAAACAAACTAAAAAAAAGCCGCGATCGTGATCTGCGGCGGCAATTCAGCGGGAGGTCCTTCGCTCCGAGCAGGAGTGAGGGACCGTCCGCCGAATTGCCGCGAACAGCTGGACGTGCTGCCCCTCTCCGAAGTGGCCGCCCCAAGCACCTGCTTGGTAAGCTGGTGCCTGGAGCCAGCCCTGCTCAGGAGGAACAGGTCTGACCAGAATTGTACCAGTGAGTCGCAGAGGATACCCCGATTCCCCCCAATACTGTCACCTACAGACCCTACTGGTCAGGAATCTTCCAGAGCCCTATTGGGGCAGGGTGATGAACCTCTAAAGCCGCAGCTCCTAGAGCCACTAATGCTGTTGCACTATCTGCTGCCATTGTACTAGTTATTTGATGATACCTCTCTCTTGTCCAGAGGGTGTCCAATATCCTACCCCTAGCACCAAGCTAGGTAATAGGACTAAGGCAGAATTTTAAAAGAAGAAATTCACAGGTTTGAGCACACATCATGTTCTCTGAGTTGGGGTGTTCTAGTTTATCCCCAACTGACAACAAACATGATATACTAGCTCCATTAAAGCATTGACACAGACTTCAGTGGGACCAGGATCACACTGCACCCCAAGTTGACAAAAGTCTTTAACCAAACAATACAGGTAGTTTTCCACATAAACTCAAAATATGCAAAATGCATAAACCATACAAGGCAGCTCCTATGTTTCCCACAGAACTCCCTATACTGGCTTTTGGTTCCCTGTATGTCATTATCTCCTGTCTTTTAAGGTGCTTAGCCAAAATGGCCTCAGCTGTACCTAATTAGCTGGTAATACCTCCCTGAGCTGTCTCTGAACCTGCCCAGAAATTAACCCCCGGTGCCCCAGGCTGTTTATTGTTTTGCAGGGCCTGGCCAGAGACACTACTGGAGCCGGGCTTCAGGATCCTTTCCAAGGGGCACCAAAAGGCCTGTGTACACCATCACAAACCTCTTGACCTGAAAAGAATAGTTATTATGAAGAGAACCAGGCTGCAGTCACACAGATACTGGCAACCACAACTGCTTCCCTCTGATCAGCATGAGAGTTCAGGTGCAAAGATTAACTGTGTACAGCAGCAAGCCTTCAAAGGAAAAATAATTCTCCCAGCATTAGTGATACTCATTACTATAGATACAGTACCAGTTTCCCTAGACATGCAATTAGCAATAGCTTCTAAACACACGTGGACCATCAGCTTTTAGTAATGAATATAATTACGGCATACAGCATGGGATTTTTTTAAGCTTTCAGATTCAGTACCTTGCTTGACCCAGTCTTTATAATGAAGTTTGTGCTTTAACGTATAACAGCATTTGTGATACCCAGAGACCAGCTCCTGCCAACTAATGGTCACTGTTGCTTCTTCACCTTCAGGGGAGCTAGCAGGTCGTTCAAACAAAGAGATCAGAGCAGTGGTAAAGGAAATGGCTTGAACCTGAGAAAGAAAGAACTTTTATTTAACAACAACAAAAAAAGGGGGGGGGGGGGTGACCTACAGACTCCATACCAAACACAGGCAGGAAGAGATTAAGAACATTCTCTGCCTGCAGACAGCAAATACTGCCCCAGGCCAGCTCATCTGGGAGAAATGTCAATTATGGAGAAACACGCCCCCACTGGCTGTAGTTAATAAGGGCAAACCCAAGTATAAAGGCCAGGCGAGGGGTAGGGTGGGTGGTAGATGAACTTGGGATGTCACAGGATAACAACTTTCTGCCAGAACAGTAGCATTAGCCTGCCTCTGAAAGACTTAAAAACCTTTGGAAGTACAAGGGAGAAAGATAGAAGTAGAAGCCCTAAGGATAAAGTGCTTTTTGACTTGTTTATATTATGTTTATGGACTGTGCCTTTTTTCCCCCCAGTTGATTTGATTTAAGCCACTGTTGACTAAGTCAAGGACTAACTAAGGCTGCTCAAACTGGGGTTTTGTACAAGGTGGTGTCCATCACTGCTGACAGCAAGGTAGCTAAATGGAATACAGCACAAACTCTCTACCTTATTACAAATTCATAACTTGCAGATATTTGAGTTTCAGTATTATTGCTATGGCTATCTTCTTTAACGAGGCTGCAGGGATTTGCTTATGAGCAGAGATTAAAAGAGCTAAATGTGTATAGTTTGGCTATGTGACAAATAAGGGGGTGACAAATCTAAAAGTAATTGACAGGAGTAAGCACATAGTCTGGAAACAGACTGTTTAGTGCAGTACAAGGTGTATGACTGAGTAATGGGATGCAACTGAGACAATTTATTTTGAATAGTAGGAGAAGCTCCTTAATAGTGAAGCTGTGGCTTCAATCTTTCAAGCTAGAAGGTAGGAATCACATTGCTGGACAAAATAGTAGAAAAGGCACTGTAGGGAATAATTCTACACTGGCAGGAGGTGGCCTAAATTCCCTGAGAGGTCCTTTCTAGCTGTGACCACTAAGATTTTATAACATAGCAATAATCTGTATTCTGCCTTTTCATATGTAATACTATGCATAGTATCAGTGTGTGCTACTTGGATTTTTTTTTTAATATTGTCATTCACTTTAGTGTTTTATTCAAGAATGGGCTGGCTTTCTGACTTTATCAGTCGCTACATTGTTAGATTGCTGTTACTACTCAAACAAATCCAGGGTGAAAATTCCATAACTATCCGACAAAGTATAATGATTCAGCCACTAATGAATGTTATCTGCTGAGAAATAGGGAACTCTCTGTGCCAACCTTTTAGTCTTGTTTATACCATACTTGCCTGTCCAGAGACATCCCCCAATGTTAGAATAGCTTCATTTCCATCATGAGGGTTATACCAATAGTCCATACATATCACTGTTCCCCGGAGACCATGCAGCCTGTACTGACAAGACAACCCTTGCTTGGAATTCAGATCATAAAAGCAGATCTCTTTACTCGTAAAAGCAATAGCTATCTGGAGAAAGGAGATGGGGGGAGGGGAGAACAACATTGCTAGATTAAGCATTTAAAATATCCTTTAACATAGAACAGATTATATATAATCTTTAATAGCAAGACAAATTTGCAACAAAAAATCTCCCATTATTTTCTGGAATAATACAGCCTACATTTAAAACTCCTTTAGGTTCCCTTTCTATATTCTAGCAATCACATTGGCTGGCAGGAATGTTCATTCCAAAAGTGAACTTTAAATTCAAAATGGCAAGTATTAAGATTATGCAAACCTGATGCTAAAAGTTACTCTCATCCAGCCAGGGCAGGCAGCAAAAATGTACTAGGGAAGATTCAAAAGGCTGGAAACTTCCTCTCAGTAAAACTGTGTGTTCAGACTATTCCCAGCCAGCATAAGGTCCCTATATCCCTGCGCTAACTTGTGCTTGGACCCAGGCAGAGAATCAGGGAGCCGTAACTGGCTCCCTGAGAGAGTTCCACATTATGCTGTACCCCTGAGAGCCGAATGTAGCAGGGGATCTGCCCCCGCCCAGTGACCTGTGTGCCCAATCAAAACAGCTTCAATTTTTTTAATATCAAATACTTGCAACAAACTGAGCAAATGAACTATGAACCAAGGTTTATTTGCAAATATGATCTAATGTATCATTTTGACTAAAGATTAAAAGGGAGAAAGTTGCAATGTGTTCTGACAATTTAGGAACTGAACAAAAGGTTACAATTTCCCTGAAGCGTGTAAATTGTTCATCCAGCCCTAGTCAAGATACGGTAACTAGTTAAAACACATCTGAATGTACCGCATGCAAATCCAGTGACTGACTTTCAATCTTTTACAGATCCTACCTGTATCTGAGCATTGGAGCGGCTATCCCCTTAACACCTGACTTCATAAATGTTGCTTAGCTTTATTAGGGGATATCATTCTGAGACAAAGTAACCATATGGGGCTTCATTTAATATAAAGTATGTGGCTAGTCCATTGTTAGTGTTATGGGATATAGGGCTTGTTTATACTTACAGCGCTGCAGCAACATAGCTGCACCAGTTCAGCTGCACCACCATAGCGCTTAGCCAAGACGCTATCTATGCCGATGGGAGAACTTCTCCCATTAGCATAGGTACTCCACCTCCCCGAGAGGCAGTTGCTGTGTTGAGGGGAGAAGCCCTCCCATCGACAAAGCTCTGTCTACACCAGGAGTTTGGTCAGTGTCACTGCTCAGGAGTGTGGATTTTCCATACCCCTGAACGACGTAGTTACACCAACGTAAGTCTGTAGTGTAGACCAGGACTCAGTTATGGTGTCTCAGTTTTTGCGATAACATGGGTTGAAAGCAATAAGGAAGCACGTTCAACTCTCAGCAAGGTGTAGACATGGGGAGAGAATACTAGTGTTTTTGAACAGTGCCCCTTCTGGCTGATCTAAGGCCCTATAGAGGGAGTCCTTTCAAACTCTCCTTGACCTAAAGGATGGCAGTTTTGGGATGGGCCATAAGAGTGAATGGGACTGGAATAAGATTTAAAAGAGGGGATGTCTGACTCTCTGAAGGTCACAGAAGATACCCCAGGCCCTAATGACAGGACTGGAACTTCCTTATTTAACTGTGTAAGCTGGGTGGCAAGGGAGTTACCCAGAGTTACTGCCAAGCTACTGGAAGGGGTGGGTATTTTACTCCTTATCTACATATCTTTTTTGTTGCTATGTTTTCCCAAGCTTATGACTGTTGCCTTTCCCTTAACAAAGATTTCCTTGTTTCTGCACAGTCTTTGAGTGCGTGGAAGTTCTGCCTGTTAAGGGCACCCAGGGAGGTGAATTTAGTTTCCCCAGGTTTCTGGGTGCTGGCTTGAGCAGGTTTACTTATTTGCCAAGAGGGATTCTACAGACTTTGAACCCAGCACTTTTGGCTGACATTCATCACCTGGCAAAAGTGCAATACTCATCATCATTCCTCATGCTGTACCAGCCTGGCGAATAACCAGAGAACTTCAGTGGTTATCAATCTGATATTTTACAAGTTCTAACAGACTTTTTTAAAAAGGGGGTTTATACCTTGTTTACATTTGCTAGCGAGACCAGCGTTGTTACCCACAGATCTTTCAGTTTGACAGCTTCTGTAGTAATCTGCAGAGTTCTCTGTAGCTTTAAGTTTTCTCCCCAGACTCCCAGCAATCCATTTCTACTTACAGTCAGGTAACAGCTGGAGCCTTTCAAAAAAGTTACATTTTGAATAATATCTTTGTGGATGGGCGAAAGAAGTCGGAGATTCTTCCACTGGGGGATGACTGATGATCTCGTTCGTTCATCCTTCTCATTAAGGTCTAAGAGCATGAAAGAGGTCACTTTGTCCCAGTCAATGATACCATCTCGGGTCACATCTATCTTATCAAACATCTCACCAAATTCTTCTTTAGTACTTGGTCTGATCACTGCACAAATCTGCTCTGTGAACTCTTCTCTAGTCATGACCACTCTTCTGTTTAAACCTGGAGACTTCAAAAAGGACAGAGCGAGACAACAGTAGTTGCACTGGTGCGCCCCTGCTAGTAAACATAAACATGGATTTGCCACACAGCAAGTAGTAATCTTACTCGTGGTATCTAAAGGCACAGTCAGTCTGTAATAATGAACTATTTTACAAAACCTGATCAAAGGAGTCTGTCCCTTCACAAGAGGGCCATGTAGATATTTTAACAATGAAATATCTGTATAACACACCAGATTGACAGCCCTGGAGTCAAAGTTCTCTAGACAGCCAGGCTAAAATTTTCCTTTGTGCAGAGGACCAAACAAGGCCCCATGCACCACTTAACCCTTGTGGCTCTCTGCACAGGGGTGAATATTACCCATCGCCCTCACCCCACCCCACCCCGCCCAAAATAAAAAATTCTGCTGAGACTGCTAACAAAGTTGCAATGGTGCATTTTAAACTGTGGACACCTGTGACCAAAAACTCTTCTCATATGGACTATTGAATAGCTGTCAGATGGTAGTGATTTTTAGTCACTGGGCTGGATTTGACCTGGTGAACTTGGCTGGAAAGCTCTGCATCTTATTTCTAATTTCCTGAGCCATTCAGTCAACTCTGCATATTTTTTCTGATTTCATTAATTTTCTCATGCCATCAAATTAAGTGTACTTACATTTTTTTTTAAAAAAGGCTATGAACGCAATGCCTCATGCAAGCTCACTATTGCAATTAGTTACTGAAAAATCTAGCAGAGGCTGACAACAGTTTTTATATTAAGTAAAAAAATGGGGAAAAAAAGTAAATTCACGATAACTTTGTGGAAAATCAGGTTTAATTATTTCTCCTATTTGCATCCCATTAACATTGCTTTGTTATACACTGGTCTACAATTTTTGAGACGTCGTCTGCTTCAGAGATAAAATGTGCTATTTATTATGTATTTTGATGTGCTGAATTCAAATATGACAATTAAAACAACTGATTGGCTACTGTTTCTAAGATATTTAAGTTTTGACATTTTATGTCTATGTATATTGTGTAGATAGTAGAGTTTTAATCATAAATTGTAAACCTAGGTCTTTATTTGTGTTTATGCTTGCTTTACATGATAATATTTCACCTGTCCTGTTTATGTAACACTTTAAAAATCAGCAAAAGGGTTATATAAATAAAATTTATTATGAAACAAAAGGCAAAAAACTATTATGTACATAGTTTAGTCCTATTCAGTGTCTACTCGGCGCTTCTTGGCTTGTCTCTTGTATTCATTAAATGGAGCATCTCTTGTCACTGTCCAGCAATAGTCTGCAAGCATTGATGGGCTCCATTTGCCCTGATAGTGTTTCTCCATTGTTGCAATGTCCTGGTGAAATCGCTCGCCGTGCTCGTCGCTCACTGCTCCGCAGTTCGGTGGAAAAAAATCTAGATGAGAGTGCAAAAAATGTATCTTTAGTGACATGTTGCAACCAAGGCTTTTGTATGCCTTGAGGAGGTTTTCCACCAACAACCTGTAGTTGTCTGCCTTGTTGTTTCCGAGAAAATTTATTGCCACTAACTGGAAGGCTTTCCATGCCGTCTTTTCCTTGCCACGCAGTGCATGGTCAAATGCATCATCTCGAAGAAGTTCACGAATCTGAGGACCAACAAAGACACCTTCCTTTATCTTAGCTTCACTTAACCTTGGAAATTTTCCACGGAGGTACTTGAAAGCTGCTTGTGTTTTGTCAATGGCCTTGACAAAGTTCTTCATCAGACCCAGCTTGATGTGTAAGGGTGGTAACAAAATCTTCCTTGATTCAACAAGTGCTGGATGCTGAACACTTTTCCTCCCAGGCTCCAATGACTGTCGGAGTGGCCAATCTTTCTTGATGTAGTGGGAATCTCTTGCACGACTATCCCATTCGCAGAGAAAACAGCAGTACTTTGTGTATCCAGTCTGCAGACCAAGCAAGAGAGCAACAACCTTCAAATCGCCACAAAGCTGCCACTGATGTTGGTCATAGTTTATGCACCTCAAAAGTTGTTTCATGTTGTCTTAGGTTTCCTTCATATGGACTGCATGACCAACTGGAATTGATGGCAAAACATTGCCATTATGCAGTAAAACAGCTTTAAGACTCGTCTTCGATGAATCAATGAACAGTCTCCACTCATCTGGATCGTGAACCATGTTGAGGGCTGCCATCACACCATCGATGTTGTTGCAGGCTACAAGATCACCTTCCATGAAGAAGAATGGGACAAGATCCTTTTGACGGTCACGGAACATGGAAACCCTAACATCACCTGCCAGGAGATTCCACTGCTGTAGTCTGGAGCCCAACAGCTCTGCCTTACTCTTGGGTAGTTCCAAATCCCTGACAAGGTCATTCAGTTCACCTTGTGTTATGAGGTGTGGTTCAGAGGAGGAGGATGGGAGAAAATGTGGGTCCTGTGACATTGATGGTTCAGGACCAGAAGTTTCATCCTCTTCCTCTTCCTCGTCTGACTCAAGTGAGAATGATTCTGGTGCATCAGGAACCGGCAGTCCTTCTCCGTGGGGTACAGGGCGTATAGCTGATGGAATGTTTGGATAATGCACAGTCCACTTTTTCTTCTTTGACACACCTTTCCCAACTGGAGGCACCATGCAGAAGTAACAATTGCTGGTATGATCTGTTGGCTCTCTCCAAATCATTGGCACTGCAAAAGGCATAGATTTCCTTTTCCTGTTCAACCACTGGCGAAGATTTGTTGCACAAGTGTTGCAGCATATGTGTGGGGCCCACCTCTTGTCCTGATCGCCAATTTTGCAGCCAAAATAAAGGTGATAGGCTTTCTTAACCATAGTGGTTATACTGCGCTTTTGTGATGCAAAAGTCACTTCACCACAAACATAGCAGAAGTTATCTGCACTGTTCACACAAGTACGAGGCATCTCTGCTCACTTTGGCTAAACAGAAATGTGTCCCTTTGCAAAATCAAACACTGACAAATAAGAGAGCACGACACTGTATGATTTCTAGAGCTGATATAGGCCAATTTGTTCAGCAGAGTGATGTAAGCTTTGTTATGATTGCATCATCCATGACTTCTAGGAATAACATGATGCAATTCATATCATGTATGATGCAATACCAGCTTCAGATTGCATCATTCATTGTTTTGCCTAAAAAGCAAGTACTGTCCAAACCCAGTCATAGATTTATTCATAGATCCAGTCAAAGATGTATTTTAGTCATTTCTAGTTTAAATTGAGATCCCTTCCCTTTATAACTCACTTATCCTCCGCCATTCCCAAGTCAAGGGTCGTATATACTGACCCAATAGCATATCTTGAAAACTAGAGCCAATCAACAATTTTAAGCATCATTTTCGTTCTCAGTGACCCAGAATTAGTAAAGTTTGACTACATTTATTTCAGAAGCATTTTGGCTGTAGAGCAGTGTTATCTATCTTGTTTTTCCATGTCTCACAGTAATGACACACTATACTAGAATGCAAATTATCTTGTATTTACACAGGAACTTTTATTTCACTTTTGTGTAGGAGAACAGAGATCTCCACTTTTGTGGACTGATTTTCAAAAGTGCTGCGCGGTTCCCACAGTGAGATCAGTGGGAGTTGCAGATGACCAGCACCTAAAACTCGGGCCAACTGCCAAATTGCAAAATGAAAGAGTTGGAGTCTGCAGTCATGTATCCCCAGAAGGTGTGAGCTACAGGGAATGAGGTACCAACCTTTACCCTGCAAATGCCCTGCCAACTTCCCTAAAACCTGACCTTGGGGACAAGCTCTCAGGATAAGCAAATATGTCTGTCTCCATACCCATCCACTTGGCTAGAACCTTTGCTGACACTGACCACGAAGATGTAGGTTTGCAATGGTGATGTGGTGAACAGTTGTGCATCAGAAACAGGGCTGAGCCCGCCCCCTCCCCCCATGCGTGCACACACCTTGAGAATCTCATTGGGATACCTAACATCCCTCAGATGGTTACACTTTCAACCTGGGGAGAATTGATAGTAGCAGCTTAGAAATCAAAAGTTCTATACCCATTCCCAACCTTGCATTTCCCAGCATCATATATTTACATCTTAATGTAATATTAATACAGGAGCTAATTTAACATTTTCCCACTGTGATGTGTTTAGCATCAAGACATTGCCATGTAAATGAGACAGCCATCTCCCGGGATATGTTTTGCATTTACCCAATTTGGTCTCAATTCACTGAGATGTTAAAATGTGACATGAGAAAGAGTTTGCTCCTTTTTTAGCTTGGGACTCTCAGAGTATCAGCCATCCCCGCAGAGAATCACATAGCTTAGAAATTTAAAGATGCAGTACAGAGAGAGAGCTACACACACTTTATTTAAAGAGTATTGAATATAAAGATTTTTTGAAAAAAAGATTCACTGGAGTCTTTTATTTCAAGATTTTCATTTTTAATAGGCACACCTCTTAGGCCCTGATCCTTCAAACTCATAGGCACATGCTCAATTTTAAGCACATGAATAGTTACATGAGCTTAAGTATTTCCAGAATCAGAGCCTTAATCAGGATAAATTGTCTATTCAGGTACCCCAGTGAGAAGGATTCTTCTGTACTCCCTCTATTGCTATACCTTCCTTTTATTTTCCCCATCTTTTGATTCTGTGCTTCTCTGGTCAATTTGATTCAATTACTAAATATATTTTTGAATGAATATGTACAGCAGAATCACTGCCAGCTACTGTGAACAGCCTCTCAAGTGGATTGATATGTTGTTCCAGCACAGATGCACCAGTTTATCTTACTCCTCCACTATTTCCACCATCCACTGAACATGGTATGCTAATGAAAGATTGTAAGGAGGCAGACAGCATGTAACTAGACTGCAGGTTGATGGAAGGTTGGAGGGGTTTGTTTTTTTCCTTCCCACATCAGTGGTTTTACTAGTTATTAAAGTTTCAATTATATCATTTTCTGGATGGTTTTCTGTCTAAGAGTCTAGAGTAACACAGTCTTTGAAGCATGGACAGCGCGTGAACCGCCGGCTCAGGGAGGCTAACCCCCAGCCCCAGCCCTTATGCCCAAAGACCCGCTGGAGCCAAGCCCCTCCCCACCAGAGCCCAGAGCCACCGCTGCCCCACCCCCACCGTGGCCACCGGCCCACTCCCGCAGCTAGCCCCCAAGCTCCAAAGGAGTGCCAGAAAGGCAGGCAGCGCGTGGCCCCAGCCTCCCCAGCTCCAGAGTACAGGTAGGCAGGTGACCCCAGCGCACTGGGGGACTGGACTCAGAGCCGGGAGGAGGACTGGAGCCACAGCCGCACACAGAGAGCAGGGTCACGCCTGGCTGTTTGGGGAGGCAATTCCTCCCCCTGCCTGTGCGACCCGCTGCCCATGCTTTGAAGTATTCACGGAATTAAATGGTGTATTTTTTTTCTTAAAGAGAAGCAGGTTGGCCTAGTAAGAGGTGGCATAGTCTAGTAGATTGAACCTAGGTTTCTTGAGGCTCAGTCCAGTGTTCTCTTTCCCTCTCTGCCAGTGACCTTAGATAAGTACCTTTGCCCTTCCCCCTCCCACCCTCTGTCTATCTTGTCTATTTATATTGTAAACTGTCTGAAACAAGAATTGTCTCACTGTATTTGTACACCACTTAGCACAATGGGACCACAATCTTCGTTGGGACCTCTAGGTGCTACTATAATATAAAAATAATAATTTTCTATATATTTTACAATTAACAGAGCACAGAAACAGATACAGGTTTTTTTTTTTTTCATTTAAACTTTGGGAGCTCACATCATATTCTTAAAGAATATGAACGGTTAGAAAAAGAGAGATGAGAGAGGAAAAAATGGTTACTATCTTTTCCGTAACTGTTGTTCTTCGAGATGTGTTTCTCATGTCCATTCCACGTTAGGTGCGCATGCACCATGGCCAGAGATTTCTCCCTCAGTGGTATCCATCAGGCCGGCTCTAGTGCCATGGTGCTGCGCGTGGATGCACTGGTATAAGGGTCCCAGCCAGCCCTGCACCCTCTCAGTTCCTTCTTGCCGGCTAACTCTGACAGAGGGGCAGGAGGGTAGGTCGTGGAATGGGCATGAGCAACACATCTCGAAGAACAACAGTTACAGAAAAGATAGTAACCATTTTTTCTTCTTCCAGTGCTTGCTCATGTCCATTCCATGACTCCCAAGAGGTACCCGAGGAGGTGGGCTCAGAGTTTGTGGACATGTGGATTGAAACACTGCTCTACCAAACTTGGCATCATCACCAGCCTGCTGGGTAATAGCGTAGTGGGATGAGACGGTATGTACCAATGACCAGGTCACTGCTCTGCAGATGTCTTGGATAGGGACCTGGGCCAGAAACACCACTGATGAAGCCTGAGCTCTCATCGAATGGGCTTTCAAGATGCAAAGAAGTGGGACACCGCCTTCTCATAGCACATACAAATGCAGAAAGTGATCCAGGATGAAATTCTCTGGGCTGAAACCGGTAGGCCTTTCATCCTGTCTGCTACTGCCACAAAGAGCTATGTTGATTTACGGACCAGCTTGGTTCTCTCAGTGTGGAAGACCAGGGCGTGTCTAATATGCAGCATGTGGAAACACTGCTCCTCATGCAGTTTTGGGAAGAAAATGGATAGAAAATAGCCTGATTACCATGAAACTGCAAGACCAACTTTGAGAGGAATGTGGGGTGGGGAGGGGGGTGGGGGGAGGGAGACACAGTTGAACCTTGTCCTTAAAGAACACTGTATATGGGAGGATCTGACATAAGGGCCCTGATTTCTGAGACCCTCCTGGCTGAAGTAATCGCTACTAGGCAGCCGACCTTCCAGGAGAGATACAACAGAGGGCACGATGCCACTGGCTCAAAGGGAGGGCCCATGAGTCTTGAGAGGACCAGGTTTAGATCCCAAGGTGGGATAGGTTTGCAAATTTGAGGGTAAAGTCTCTCTAATCCCTTGAGAAAGCAAATGGACATTTCATGTGAGAAGACCGACCTACCTTCCACCGAAGGGTGGAAGGCTGAGATTGCCGCCAGATGCACCTTGATCGATGAAATGGCTAGGCCCTGTTGTTTCAGATGGAGCAGGTATTCCAGCACCAACTGGAGGGGTGACCAAGTTGGTGAGAGGCCTCGTTGCGAAGACCACACAGAAAAACGCTTCCATCTGGCTACGTAAGTTGCTCTAGTGGACGGTTTCCTACTACCTAGCAAGATCTGGCAGATTTGTTCTGAACATGTCTGCTCCACCGAGTTCAACCATAGAGCTTCAATATGGTCAGGGGGACGGCCCTGAGGTTTGGGTGGGACAAACAGCCATGATGTTGCGAAGCCAGGTCCAGGACGGGTGAAAGCAGCAGCGGGGTTTCTACTGACAGATCCAGCAGAATGCTGAACCATCATTGTCGCAGCCATGCGAGGGCTATAAGGATAACCCTGGCTTTGTCCTGCTTGACTTTCAGAAGGACCTTGTGCACCAGAAGAATGGGCAGAAACACATAGAACAGGAGCTCTGTCCATGGTAGTAAGAAGGCATCTGAGAGAGAGCCTGGGCTGTGACCGCGTAGAAAGCAAAACTGCTGACATTTCCTGTTCTGCTTGGTTGTGAACAGGTCTACATGGGGAAACCCCCACCTCTGGAAGATGATCTGGTCACTTCTGGATGACGGGACCACTTGTGGTGAGAAGAGAAAGACCTTCTGAGGTAATCTACCAGAGTGTTCTGGGCTCCCAGGAAGTGGGAAGCTTCAAGGTGGATGGAGTGTTTCACACAGAAGTCCAACAGGCAAATGGCCTCCTGATGTTCCTCCCTGTCTGTGGAGTGGAATGGACACAAGCAAGCACTTGAAGAAGAATGTAATTGCAGGAAAACACCATTTTCCTTAACTTGACTTAACAGACATTTCCAGATCACAGGCCCTGGTTCTCATGGGGAACTTCAATCACCCTGACATCTGCTGGGAGAGCAGTACAGAAGTTCACAGACAATCCAGGAAGTTTTTGGAGAGTGTTGGGGACAACTTCCTGGTGCAAGTGCTGGAGGAACCAGCTAAGGGCCATGCTGCACTTGATCTGCTGCTCACAAACAGGGAAGAATTGGTAGGGGAAGTAGAAGTGGGTGGCAACCTAGACAGCAGTGACCATGAGATGGTCGAGTTCAGGATCCTGACAAAAGGAAGAAAGGAGAGCAGCAGAATACAGACCCTGGACTTCAGAAAAGCAGACTGACTCCCTCAGGTAACTGATGGGCAGGATCCCCTGGGAGGCTAATATGAGGGGGAAAGGAGTCCAGGAGAGCTGGCTGTATTTTAAAGAAGGCTTATTGAGGGCGCAGGAATAAACCATCCTGATGTGCAGAAAGAATAGCAAATAAGGCAGGCGACCAGCTTGGCTTAAGAGTGAAATCTTCAGGGAGCTTAAACACAAAAAGGAAGCTTACAAGAAGTGGAAACTTGGACAGATGACTAGGTAGGAGTATAAAAATATTGCTTGAGCATGCATGTAATCAGGAAGGCCAAAGCACAATTGGATTTGCAGCTAGCAAGGAATGTGAAGGGTAACAAGAAGAGTTTCTACAGGTATGTTAGCAACAAGAAGGTGGTCAGGGAAAGTGTGAGACACTTGCTGAATGGGGGAGGCAAACTTGTGACAGATGATGTGGAAAAAGCTGAAGTACTCAATGCTTTTTTTGCCTCGTTCTTCACAGACAAGGTCAGCTCCCAGACTGCTGTACTGGGCATCACAGTATGGGGAGGAGGTGAGCAGCCCTCAGTGGTGAAAGAACAGGTTAAGGACTATTTAGAAAAGCTGGACATGCACAAGTCCATGGGTCCAGATCTAATGCATCCGAGAGTGCTGAAGGAGTTGGCTGATGTGATTGCAGAGCCATTGGCCATTATCTTTGAAAACTCATGGCAATTGGGGGAGGTCCTGGATGATTAGTAAAAGGCAAATATAGTTCCCCTCTTTTAAAAAGGTAAGAAGGATTGGGGAACTACAGACCAGTCAGCCTCACCTCAGTCCCCAGAAAAATCATGGAGCAGGTCCTCAAGGAATCCATTTTGAAGCACTTGAAGGAGAGGAAGGTAATCAGGAACAGTTAACATGGATTCACCAAGGGTAAGTCATGCCTGACCAACCTGATTGCCTTCTATGATGAGATAACTGGCTCTGTGGATATGGGGAAAGTGGTGGGTGTGATATTCCTTGACTTTAGCAAAGCTTTTAATACAGTCTCCCACAGTATTCTTGCCAGCAAGTTAAAGAAGCATGGATTAGATGAATGGACTATAAGGTGGATAGAAAGCTGGCTAGATCGTCGGGCTCAACGGCTCGATGTCTAATTGGCAGCCGGTATCAAGCGGAATGCCTCAGGGATCAATCTTGGGGCTGGTTTTGTTCAACATCTTCATTAATGATCTGGATGATGGGATGGATTGCACCCTCGGCAAGTTCATGGATGACACTAAGATGTGGGGAAAGGTAGATAAGCTGGAACATAGGGATAGGGTCCAGAGTGACCTAGACAAATTGGAGGGATTGGGCCAAAAGAAATCTGATGAGATTCAAAAGGACAAGTGCAGAGTCCTGCACTTAGGACGGAAGAATCCCATGCACTGCTACAGGCTAGGGACTGACTGGCTAAGCAGCAGTTCTGCAGAAAAGGACCTGGGGATTACAGTGGACGAGAAACTGGATATGAGTCAACAGTGTGCCCTTGTTGCCAAGAAGGCTAACGGCATATTGAGCTGCATTAGTAGGAGCATTACCAGCAGATCGAGGGAAGTGATTATTCCCTTCTATTCGGCACTGGTGAGTATTGCCTCCAGTTTTGGGGCCCCCAGTACAGAAAGGATGTGGACAAATTGGAGAGAGTGCAGCAGAGGGCACATGACTTATGAGGAGAGGCTGAGGGAACTGGGCTTATTTAGTCTGCAGAAGAGAAGTGTGAGGGGGGAATTTGATAGCAGCCTTTAACTACCTGAAGGGGCTTCCAAAGAGGATGGAGCTTGGCTATTCTCAGTGATGGCAGATGACAGAACAAGGAGCAATGGTCTCAAGTTGCAGTGGGGAAGGTCTAGGTTGGATATTAGGAAAAACTATTTCACTAGGAGGGTGGTAAAGCACTGGAATGTGATACCTAGGGAGATGGTGGAATCTCCATCCTTAGAAGTTTTTAAGGCCCGGCTTGACAAAGCCCTGGCTGGGATGATTTAGTTGGGGTTGGTCCTGCTTTGATCCGGGGGTTGGACTAGATGACCTCCTGAGGTCTCTTCCAACCCTAATCTTCTATGATTCTATGATTTTTCTCAAGAAACCTCCATCAGTTGGAGGAGTGAGAAGCTAAGAAGCATGGGCCAAGTCCAGTAGCTGGTCCTTGCATAGAATTCTTATTTAACTGAATAGGAAATTCAAGTGAGATCTTAACACCTGCTCTGGCACTTTTATGCCACATAAAATGGCTAGTCCACTGTGAAGGGGCCCTAAAAGCCCCAGTTCCAGCCATGAGTCCTTTTTCTCCTACAGGTTGAAGCTAGAGATATTGAATGGGTGAATAGTTTTATCTATCTGGGCAGTTGGTTGACATCAGGAGGTTCTATAGCTGAAGAAGTCACACATCAGATCGGTTTTGCATCAATGGCATTTCAGCATCTTCAAGACCTCTGTCTGGGTGACAGGATGCTGTGTGACAACTAAGATAGGAATGTTCAATGCAGTAGTGATGATATCTCTGTTATATGGAGCAGAAGCATGGCCATTAACATCGGAGGAGAGGAAACTAAACAGGTTTCAGTGTCAAAAGTTAGTGTATTTTTAACAACCGTTAGTTTGATTTTGTCACAAATAAGGAGATACTTAGATGATCCCAGCAAGTTGCAGTCTTGCAGCAGTTGAGAATAAGATGACTGCAATGGTGGAGTGATCTCCAGCATGCAGAAGTACGCTTTTAAAGGTTTAGAGAGCTTAAGTTGAAGAAAGTAGAGAATGAGGCCGACCACAAATGAGATTGGGAGATGCAATTTTGAGGGATTTAAGAAGCCTAAACCCTCTGTCAGTTCAGAGCAACTGCATCTATATCTCACCTCAGTGATCCAGCAAGGGTACCCACTCTCAGGCTTCCAGCATTCCAGCCATTACCTTTCTTGGGTGGAGATCCACATCTCTCTCCTTTCTGACCAGGGCATTCCCAGGCTGCTCAATGCCCTGCCTTCAATGTATTCCCAGGCTGCCCAAACATGCCTGCTTGCTTTCTCTTCAGAGATGGTTAACAGTGTGACTGCCCACAGTTATAGTTACCACACAGCTCTTTCTATGCAAACCTACTTTATTCTTAAGGTAAAAGCACTACATGGAAAACAGATTAAAAACAATAGAAGAACCTACACAAGCTTACTAGACATCACCCAATTGTTACATGCACTCTGGCAGGAGCAGTCTGTCAACACCCCACCCTAGGGCTTTCCTTTGCCATCACAAGCCCAACACAGCTTCAGTTCAGAACAAGCACACTCATAACATGTTTAGTCCACCCTTGATACAGTTCAGGGATCTTTGATTTGGAGTTGCCAGGAAGAGGTAATTAGTAGACAATGGGTTTTCCTCCCCAGGGAATAGCTTCAAAAGAGTGAGTCGAAGGGGGCCATTTGCATGTCCCTTACCCCGGTACCTCCTAGGAAATCCACTTCCTGGGTATTGTTCCAGAAAGCCCATTGAAGTTCCTTAGATTGTATTAGTCTGTCTCCTAGAGAAGGCGTATTCACACACTACTACATACCAGACATGCCAAACCCACAAAAAAAATGCAGAAATTGGGCTTGTGTTGGGCTTAATTGGCTTGCGAGTTGCTTGTTGGCTAGTTTTTAGCTTGTAGCTTTTTGGGCTTGTAGCTTGTTGCTGCTGCTTCTTTTTTTATCGGCTCCCGGCAAGCAGGGGGAAGGGGGAGAAAGAGTCGGGGTGCACAGCGGGCCCATCACAGTCCCAGACTGCACGTCGGGGGATCTAGTCACAGAGTGTTGGGGTTCTTGGTGATTGGCTTGTTTTGGCCTTGTTTTGAAATGGGATTAGCTTGATTTGGGGCTTATTGTGAAAGTCGGGGTGCTTATTTACCGCGTGAAAGTTGGCAAGTGTGCCACATACCCAATTGCATTTTTAATACAGTGGACCCTAAAGGTATTAAAACTAATTCAATAAGGTTTAACTTAACTCAGTAAAGTTCAGTCAGACTATTTCAGGAAAGTGTCAGTCTGTGTCACTCTCCCATACTGACTCTTGCCAAAGGAAGAAGACTTGCAAGGGACTGTTCGAGATTAAAGTCCATTCTTCAGGCCACCATGGCTAAATCATAGATCTATAAATTTGCTGCTGCCAGCTGTGTGGCGATTCCCCTGGTGCAAGCACTGTGGACACCAGCTATAAGGCTGCCTCTCGAAGACCCCTTCAGAAACCAGGCTGAAAGCTAGACAGGCGTGCCAGGGGTGGGGATCGGGATGGGACGGTTGTGTCCAGGTGTGGCTGCAGCACACAGCACTGAGGACATTACAGGTAGCCTTGCAGTCCATCGAGCAGGCTGCCGTCACTTAGACCTCTAGGGCAGTGGTTCTCAAACTAGGGCCGCCGCTTGTTCAGGGAAAGCCCCTGGCGGGCCGGGCCGGTTTGTTTACCTGCCGCGTCCACAGGTTCGGCTGATCGCAGCTCCCAGTGACCGCGGTTCGCCGCTCCAGGCCAATGGGAGCTGCAGGAAGCGGCTCGGGTGGAGAGAGCACACCCAGATCAGGACGGGAGGGAGCACACCCAGATCAGGAAGATTTAAAGCCACCTTAGCCTCCTCCTTCCCCTGGACTACAAGTTCTGTGCTGCCCCCCTTAGAGGCACAACACAGAATCTCACCCTTCAGATGTAAAATTTCTGCAGATTTGGGCCTCTTCTGATATCCTCTTCTCATTAGTTGCTTCATTGACTTCTTCTGGCAGTATAGTCCATACAGGAGCCTGTTTCAGCTCTCCAGATGAAACAAGTTCTTTGTCATATTGCTAACTGCTGTATAGTTAGATGACACCACATAGTTTCTGAATGTTTCCCCTGCTGTAAATTATTTACCTTTATGGAAGTTACCAATGATATTGATCCTGTTAAAGACTTTTATTCAGCGCTGTCTATTTAAAAGTGTAGCAGGCTCATTGGCCCTCAAAGTCTTGTCTTTATGGCACCTATAAAATCCTGCCTACATGCATTCCTGGGAAAGGACGTTTTATTAATATATTTTATAGTGGCAGTGCCTACACACCCTACCTGACATCAGGGCCATGTCATGCTGAGCATTGTACAAAATACACAGTAGGAGGCAGCCCTTGCACAAAAGAACTTACAGCAGCGGTTCCCAAACTGTGGGTTGCAACCCCAAATGGGTTCACGCCATCAGCAGATGGGGCGGCGGCAATCTCTACTGTGTGGAGGACACCATTTTGCTCCTCATAGCGTGACCTCACATGTATGATGCATGCGAGGTCACACTGCGGAGCATGCCATTTTGCTATTCAAAATGGCATCCTCCACACTGTTTGGGGTCCCAGGAGGAAATAATTCATTAAAATAGGGTCATGGCAGCAAAAAGCTTGGGAATCGCTGCCTTACAGTCTAAAGAGAGGGAGGAAGGAAGCATTGTTAGCTCCTATTTTATGGAGGGGGAACTGAGGCACACAGAGATTGTTATTTATCCAAGGTTATGCAGGACTTTTATGGCAAAGAACCCAGATTTTATGAGTCCCAGTTCAGTGCCTTAACCACAAGGCTATCTATTCTTCCTCTCTGCAAGAGTTTCAGCACCTATTGATGTTAATGTTCAGAATGTGGCTAATGTGCTGGGAAACCTTAGGAACTGCAGGGGACAGTCATTCTCTGGTACAGAAATGTCTTTTTTTTTTTTTTAATAATAATCTGGGAGGGATCATTGGCACAAACTTTATGGCGCACATACCTAGAAGTATGGCAGTGCAGAGCATACATGCATATTTAATAAAAAAAAGTATATAACTTGTGTTCTTAAAGATCTCTATTAAATGAATGCTTTCTCCTAGGTATCCATCCCAGCAATTACATTTTTATGTTAACATCAGTTATAAATTCTAACAGCCCACTACATAAAAAAAAAAAGATACTTGGCAATCTACAACTGTCATTTCCAATTGTCTCACACATGATGGTATCTGATTGGACTTCACTGAACTCCTTTAAAATAGGAAATAAATCCTGTGATACTACACTGATTTGCTGACACTGTCAAGAACAGAGCTGTAATTTTTCTCACGGGGTAGGGGGAGAAATGAACCACTTGAGCTAGGCATTCAGCAGGTGATCTTAGTGTTTTTATATCAAAGTATTTGCAGTTTGGCATTTTTGAAAAAATGCCATGACAATGCCCGTCTTGATCTGAGTATCGCATATTGACACATGTAGGATGGGATTTTCATTGGCTGCAATGACACTATTCATTTAGGGACTGATCCTACTTCCAATAAAGTCAATAGCAAAATTCCCATTGACTTTAGTAGTAAAGGATCTGGGGAAAATGGAGCTGGTCCACATTTTTTTCCAATATTGCAAAATTACCTTTTTATTTTTCAAAAATGAAAAAGTTTGCAAAAAATTGGCAACGCTTCCAAAATGTTTTGTTTTGCTCAACCTTTTTAATGCACATTTTTATTGAAAACATTATCAACACCATTGCAGCAATGGTTGACATTTTTCATTTATCAAAACCATTAGTTAATAATTTCCATAATGGTTTTAATTAAACAATGATTAAAATGTTTCACAAAACATCCAGAAAAAAAAACAAAATCTGGGTCCTGTTTGATCCCTGCAAAGCATAAACAACTTTGAAATTTAGAGTATTTTTTCCCAACATATGGGGGTGGTGAGGGGGCAAGTTTAGCAGTTCTACTAGTTGAGTGAGGTATTACTCAGTGTGAGCAAGGGTATATTACTCTACACTTACCTCCGGGTCCGACGGCAGGCAATCGATGTTCTGGGATCGATTTATCGCGTCTGGTTTAGACGCGATAAATCGATCCCGGATCGATCCTGGAAGTGCTCGCCGTCGACGCCGGTACTCCAGCTCGGCGAGAGGAGTACGCGGCATCGACGGGGGAGCCTGCCTGCCGCGTCTGGACCCGCGGTAAGTTCGGACTAAGGTACTTCGAATTCAGCTACGTTATTAACGTAGCTGAATTTGCGTACCTTAGTCCGAAGTGGGGGCTTAGTGGGGACCAGGCCCATGACATGAACATGGGAGCAATGTGCCTGAGCGGTCTAGGTATGGAACTCTGAGTCTGGAAAACCGGTGTTTTTAAACTAACACAGCCAATCAAACTGGGTGCTCTTTTACTAAGAAAAAGCACTGACACTCAGTTTTACAGTATTTGTAAGGTAAATTTTTAAAATATTTTGGTTAATTATAGCATTTAAAACAACGTTCCAACTTTCTCATTTCCTGGGCCTATTAATGGTAAAGGTTTTTTGGGGGCGGGGGGAGGCGGTCCTACTTTACATCATCAAATGGGTTAACTTATATGATTAAATTGGCAGCCCTAACTGAATGGGAATATTGGAAGTCAGTCAAAGGTTTCTAGGCATGTCATCTATGAAGAGATGTAAATAGCATTGGGTTTCCAAACTCCATTCTAACAGCTCAAGATACATATAGAACCAAAGTCATCATCCTTTTGCTACTATTACTGTTGCATTCAATAAAAGAAGTTGGGTTTCCTCTACTGAAAAATTCTGAGACTTGTACAGACTTTTGCTGTGGGCAAAGGGGTCACTTCAACAATGTGGTAATATTTTACAATTGATACCAAAAATCATTTTAAGTTTCATCTGCATTAAACTATAATGCCAAGCCCATCAAAAGGGCACTTAGCAAGTAGAGGTCTTCCCATCCACATTCCAGGTAGTACCATCAAAGTCCACTGTTTTTAGATTTATATATGTATTACACACACACACACACACAAAAAGGAGTTAGAAGAACATTATTATGGTTGCAAAGTCAAGCATTCAAAAATTATGAAAAGTCAGAGTTAAGGTTGTCTGTACATGGGAAATTTCAGCTTCAACAGTTAAAGTTTGGCAAAGTTATAAGCAACTGAAAACAGGGTCTTATAATGGAAAGTATCTTGCAATCTTAACTATTGGTGAATCTACTAGCACCACCTATTTGTGCAATTCTAATATGAATTAGAAACCTGGAGTCTCATCCTGTTTCCACAGTAGCAATATTCCAAGTGATTTTAGTGGAAACTAGGTTTGAATCCTATAATTTTTGTATAAAAATTAATTGATGTACAATACAAACCTATGTAATACTGGAAACAGGCAATAAGGCAAGATTGTAGATAACCTAGAGCAGGGGTTCTCAAACTTCATTGCGCCGTGACCCCCTTCCAACAACAAAGTTACATGACCCCAGGGGGAGGACCGGAGCCCGAGCCCTGCCGCCTTGGGTGGAGGGGAGAGGGGGCCTCAGCCCAAGCCCCGCTGCCCTGAGTGGGGGTGGAGCTTGGGCTTCAGCTTCAGCCCTGGGTCCCAGCAAGTCTAATGCTGGCTATGGCAACCCCATTAAAATGGGGTTGCGACTCATTTTGTGGTCCCCACAGTTTGAGAACCGCTGACCTAGAGAGTCAAACAAGAGACTATTTTGGGGGATTCAGATGGGAGGAGAATATAAATGTAAAGGCTAATGGGTTCATATTCATTTCTATGTAATTGTTTCCTACAAATTATTTTGATGAATATGAGTGGCCAGAAGTACTAATAATTGAGTGAATGCATTTGAGAATATAATTTATCAAACAAAATTTAATTTGGTTGAAATTTGCTTCCATATCACTCACAAGACTCTCAGAAAGTTCTAAAGCATGTTTTTAGATAGATATAAAATTACACAATTAGACTTACTAAAGGCAACTCAGCAAATTGCAACCCTCTACAAATTGTGTTCCAGAAATGTGATTTAAAGTGACAGATAGCTTGGAGGTAAACAGAAATGATGGTTGGTTGCAGCTGGACCATACCCATAGTAAAGTCCATGTATCTTAAGCATGTTAGGTGATGCACCATTCCATTTGTTCCCAAAATTAGGCTCAAAGGACAGTGACTGATAGTCTGGAGAGAAATAGAAATTGCCGTTCTTAGGCTGAACACATACAAAAGGAAACCCAGTGACTGCATCTATGAAAATAAATGGTAGTTTGCAGGTGTATGTTGCACAAAATGAACTCCATCCATTTTAAGCAGTCTTGAAGGCCACAAAAGCAGAGCAACTGGAAATAAATAAGAAGCCTGCACTAAAAATTATACACCTGAGGTAAAGCTATTGCCTAGCACAGCACGGCTACAGACAGGAAGGGGATCCACATGCAATCCAGTCCATCTGCCCTGAACATTAAGACCCAAAGGCCACAAATGCTTTTTTGCCTTAAAAGCAAAAACTACACTCAGAGGCAACTTTATCTCATGTGAAGCTAAAACCAATGATTTTGTGTTGCAATCACTAAATAAAGGCTCTCTGAGCTGTCAAGATGTTTGTACTTGATCCTTCTCTGTCTCTGTCTTGCATTTTGTATGTGCAGTGTATATTCTGCATTGGGGAAAATGGTAGCTATGCACAGTTTATTTAAAGTGGTATCTTCTTGTGTGTGTTGATACTGGTAATTGGCAAATGAAGAGCAATAGCAGACAAGTTCTTTTAATCCCTGTAAAGCATGTAGTGCGATCACTGAGCATGTCTTGCTGGGCTCAACATCCTTTCAAATGAAGCACTAATGTGAGGTCACCCGTAATACTGGACATCTCAATAAGCAATGATTGGTCAGATAGAGCTTTTGAGATCTAATTATTCCATTGTGTCAGGCAGGTGGTTTAATTTGGGTCTAATGAAGTATGTGATTACAATAGCTTCCTCTGCCTCAGCTGTACCTTCCCTGGGTGTTACTCTGCTAATGCCTGCTGCTTCCGTATTTATCGTACTGTATCTTGGCAGGAAATTACAGCAGTGTTGCTTCCATGTTCATGAGAAGCACCTCCACACAGAAGAGGGGTCAACAGGTTGATCCTCAGTTTCATCTTCAGGCGGTATTATTGCTTGTATTTCATAAAATAAAGTTCTGCTGTGCCAAAATCTACAATCTCATGAAGTGGGCAAAACATATTTCCTCTCTGAAAAGTCTAACTCAGATCACCTGTGGAATTCTTAGTTAGATATTGAGTGACAGGAAACATTTCTGTGCAAATGAATTGGGCTCAGGAGTAGTTTACCTGAAAACATCCATTACTCACAGCAGTATATAAACAGTAAGTAAGACTCAGTTCAGATTTTTTTTTCTTCAGCGCTTAGGTTTCACAGAGGCCTATTCAAGTAGGTTTAGAACATTTTGGCTATTCTTACAGAGCTATCAGGCCTGAATCTCCTCTCATTTAAACCAGTTTCATTTAAACCACTGGTATATCTCTGCCAACTTCACCAGAGTTACTCCAGATATACACCACTGCAAGTGAAAGGAGAATTATATTGTATCAAAACAAACAAACAAACAAACAAAAAACGGGTATTTTTCCTTTTGCAGTGTCATTGGGCTCTCTTCTTTGGGCTACTTTGTCACTTTAGCTATCTGAGCACGTTATCCCCCACTCCACCCCTCATAATTATCGTATCTGAATACCTTCATGAATTAAACCTCTCAGAACCAAGAATAAACCCCAGATTTTCCAAATCCCAATCCAGTGCTTTAAGGCACAAGCCCACCCATTCCTAATTCTGTGTCTGCTTGTAAC
This sequence comes from Emys orbicularis, assembly GCF_028017835.1. Taxonomy (NCBI): domain Eukaryota; kingdom Metazoa; phylum Chordata; order Testudines; family Emydidae; genus Emys; species Emys orbicularis. The sequence goes on from NC_088691.1 coordinate 89,400,466, forward strand.
AGGTCGAGCACTCACCCGCCACAGCGCCTCCTGCTGGTCGTCTGGGAATTAGCTCAGTTCCAGCCTCGGAGCGCCTCCTGCTGGCCTGTGTCTTCCTACCAGTGCCTGCTTCCTCCTGATCTTCACCACTTATAAGCACTTCAGGCCCCGCGTCCTTCCCGGTCCCTGGTGCCCCTTACCTTGGGGTGCTGCCCCACAGCAGTGCCCCCACACGCTGGGTCTCCCCTCCCTTGGGAACCCCAATCCCCTAAGCCCACCTCGCCTCAGTGACCCACTGCTAGTCCTCATCTAGCCCCTTCCCTCAGGGGCAAACTGCAATCTGAATTGGCCACTCATCATCGGCAAGGGAGTTTGGACCTGCGGCCTCTCTCTGCAACCCTAGTACCTCCTTAGGCCTTCTTGTCAGGCCTCAGCCTGGGAGGTCACCAGGCCTGAGCTCCCCAGCTCAGTCTGCCCCTTCCCCAGCACTGCTCTGTCCAAGGTATTCTTTGCTCCTTCAGGCAGCTAGGTCCATCTCTCTCCAAAGCAAGAGAGAGACCGATTACCCCTTCTGGTCTGCCCTCTTTTATACTGGCTTGGCAAGCCCTGATTGGCTGCCTCTCAGCCCCAGCCTTTTCCCAGAGCTGGCTTTTAACCCTTTCAGAGCCGGAGCGGGGTGACTGCCCCGCTACAATGCTTCATGGATGCAGCCCACATTTTACGTAAGAACTTGCCTACATGATGCAGTGAAGCACTCTACAGGAGTGTGATTTGTAGAGTGCTCTAACTGGTCCATGTAGACCCTGCTGGCGCACATTAAAAGGTTCTGAAAAGAGCATGCCAGCAGGGTCTACATGAGGCAGTTAGAGAGCTCTACAAATCACACCCCTGTAGAGCACTTTCCCGCACCATGTTGGCAAGCCCTAAGACTCTGCTTTATGAATGCAGCTCCTGTGGAGATTATTGATGGCAACTGCTAATAGGTCTGCTCACCCAAGAGAACATATTTACCATCAAGAAAAGCTATTCCGTCTGAGGACAGGAAAACACTGAATCTAAGTTGGAACTCTGAACAACTCTTTTTTCCCCCTAAAAAAATCCCTTTTTGGTCCCTCTTCACTCAACCTCCTAAATCCCTGTGTCTTTGTCATAATTTTGCATCTGACCATTTACTGGGACACCCCTAGGCGCATGTCAGAGCCCCCTTCTTAATCAGCTCGGGGAAAGGGTTATTGCTGTGTGACATGGACAGGGGCCTCAAGCCCAGGCACCTTGTATAGCAGTGAAGAGTGCTGTCTTGCTGTCTCAAGGCAACTGGGCCACTGCAAATGTCATTATTTTTCATGGAAATGTTTTGCCCACTGCACTCCAACAACAGGTGTCATGATTAGAGATAGGAAGTGGGTCAGATTCTGATTTAATTTACACAGGCATAATCTGGAGAAACTGTAAATCCTGAGACCACTGTAGTCAGTTGAGATACTCCAATTTTACACTGGTGTAACTGACATCAGAATTTACCCCCGCCCTACAGGTCTCAGATTTAGGAGCAAATCAAGACTCCAATGAAATGACTCCCAAAATCACAAGATGTTTTTGTGACATTTCAGCTCCAAATGGGCAGAAATCTCATGAGATCAGGTATTTTCATATGATTTCCACCATTTACTCGTGGTATTTTGGCTGCATCTCAACCAGACAACAGGCCCCTTTCTCCCCTAGATCCAACACAGCACCAAAACAGATGGGGTGGGTTCTAATCCAGGAATTTAAGTCTGAGCCACAGAGTCTGCCTGAAACTGGAAGAGGTTCAAAATCATCTAAGTTTCCGATTTTGGCTCATCTCTAATTGTGGGCAGTATTTGCCTGAGTCATGGCTGCAGAGATAAGTAGCATGGCTTCCTGAAGAGTAGTGCTAGGTCAATGGCCCCTTGTTTGCCTAAAGCTAGGGTTGTATTGTGTCATGTTGAATACGTACGGGAGTTTTATTTAAAGCCACACCTGGGAAAGAAAAAAGATAAACCTTTCTTTGGTTGCCTCACTTTTAGGCAGTGAGATTATTCCTGATTACTGTTTCCCCCCCCCCCCATTTGACTAGTATTTCTAATCATAGAATCATAGGACTGGAAGGGACCTTGAGAGGTCATCTAGTCCAGTCCCCTGCACTCATGGCAGGACTAAGTATTATCTAGACCAGTGGTTGTCAAACTAGGGCTGCCGCTTGTGTAGGGAAAGCCCCTGGTGGGTTGGGCCGGTTTGTTTACCTGCTGCGTCCGCAGGTTCGGCCGATCGTGGCTCCCACTGGCCGCGGTTCGCAGCTCCGACTGGCCGCGGTTCACCGCTCCAGGCCAATAGGGGCTGCAGAAAGCAGCGCGGGCCAAGGGACATGCTGGCCGCCCTTCCCGCAGCCCCCATTGGCCTGGAGCGGCGAACCGCGGCCAGTGGGAGCCGCGATCGGCCGAACCTGTGGACGTGGCAGGTAAACAAAGCGGCCCGGCCCGCCAGGGGCATTCCCTGAACAAGCGGAGGCCTTAGTTTGAGAACCACTGATCTAGACCATTCCTGACAGGTGTTTGTCTAACCTGGTCTTAAAAATCTCCAATGATGGAGATTCCACAACCTCCCTAGGCAATTTTATCCAGTGTTTAACCACCCTGACAGTTAGGAAGCTTTTCCTAATGTCCAACCTAAACCTCCCTTGCTGCAATTTAAGCCCATCGCTTCTTGTCCTAATCTTGGATTCACACCCAACTAAGAGAATTTTGTCTGTTTCTACATCCTATATTTCCTTATGCAGACACAGACCCACTTTTCTTGATACCATATGACAATATAAACATTATTGATAATGCTTTCTATATTTCCTTGATAAGCAACTCAAAATCCTTTCAATTAATATTTTAATTAGGAAATTCACTTACCATAAAAATCTCTTGCATTTTCATAAAATCATAAATACTTAGTCTGTTTTCAAGTTGTTCCGCAACATTTTTCATTGCTGCAGTGTCTTCTGTTCTGTCTGGGGTCAGACACCCAGCACTGGGCTGGGAGTCGTTAAGTGAAAGATGTGGGTAGCTCATGCTTGATTCACTTTAACATCTTCTGGCACATAGGGTCATATTTGACTCAGTTCTTGTCCTTTAAGAAAAATATTTTTTTTTAGGTTTTTTTTTTGTAGAAATCCAATAGCTCAAATTCTGAGACAACGTATATAAAGAGGGAAAAGATCAATTTAAATAAAACAATAAAAACATTTTTAACTCTTGACTTTGAATTTTATTTCATAACATACCAGACCATTAAAGATACTCTCCAACATTCTATTTATTAAAGGTACGATGTACCTGGCTGCCTTTGATTGTAACTAACTAATACAGAAAGCAAGTGTACAAACATTTCTATTTGATATCTAAATATGCATTAGAAAGTCAGCTATTTAAAATCCATTTTACTTACCTTGTCATTAATAATGTGATATTTAATGTTGTGATTGTATGTGATTATAACTCCATTATTTTCGCAGAACACTTTGGTAAGCTCTACAACTATTTTTACTCTCGAATAAAGAGTTTAAACTAAAGGAACGTACAGAGTCCTTTGCTTTTCTTGTTCTTGGTGCTTACAAATGTTTCCTGGCAACGTATACAAAGCTAGCTAAGCTTCCCTCCCTTCTCTCCTCTGGTTATTGGTCAAAATGGAGGTGTTTGCATAAGAGGGCTATTTGCAAGCATGACTAGAAGTACAATATAGCTATAAAGGAATGGCAATGGCACCATTTAATCAAATATACTACAAAGCCCTCCTGTAAAAGTGACCTTTTTTGCATACTACAAAATAAGATTTGTTTTAAGTGAACCAGCTTTTACATCACAGTAAACTGCAAATTTGGAGTCCGACTTTGCCAATCCTCATTGTGCCCACTGCCAGGCACAATCTTATTGATTTCAACGAAGTTTCACGAGGTAATAAATGATGCAATTTGGCAAAAAGGGTGGGCAAGATTTGACCTTTTATCCTATGTTTGGGTTTAGATCATAATTATATTACAGTAGTGCTCAGAGACCCATATCAGGATTGGATCCCCATGTGCAAGGTGTTGTATAAGCACAAAGGTAGACCAGGTTCCCCTGCCCTAAAGAGTGTGCAATCTATGGGTATGTCTAGGCTGCAAGCCCCCCCCCCCCCCCCCCCGCAAAAAGGAGGCAGCAATTCTCAGACCTCAGGTCAACTGACTTCCAGGGCTCACACTATGGGGCTAAAAATAACAGTGTAGATAATTTGGGCTTGGACTGGAGCCTAGGGTCTGACTGGGCTTCAGAGCCCAGGTTCCAGCCTGAGCCCAAATGTTTACAATGATATTTTTAGTCCGATAGTGTGAGCCCTGGAAGTCAGTTGACCTGAGGTCTGAGACTTGCTGCCGGTGGTCTACTATATGAGGCCTCAGCCCTGCCAACAGTTTTCCATGAATGGTAAGAAAAGTTTCTTGCATGCATATGTTTTGCAGGATTGGTGATGGAGCAGACAAGCAACATATGCAGGATTGGGAAGAAGGAGCAAATCAAATATACATCATTTTACATATGTGTATACACTTGCTATGGGTTTGTTTGTTTGTAATTACACGGACTTTTGCCAAGTGGGCGTTAGTCTAACTGTGTGTTTTCTTGCAGGCATCAGGCAGAAAACAGATCTTCAGAAGGGATGTGAAGGAGAAAGTGGTAGGGCTCTTACTGATTAGTTCATGGAGGGTGTTCCAGCCGTAAGTGGCAGAGTTGAAGAAAGCACAAACATGGTTGATGGAATAGTGGAACTATATTCCTCTGAAATACTAATTATGAATAATTAAAAGGACATTTCCTTTCCTAGGTCCTAAATCCCATAACTAGTCATTTAAAACAGAAAGAAATTTAAACGTCTCATTTCTTTTGCTTTGCTGATACTCTGTTTTGTGCATTTCTCTTATCTTGGACATGGAAAATAAGGATATATTAATATTTATAATATCACTTCATTTTATGATATTAAATTAGTTTGTACTACACTTATCACTTCCACTCAAGTTTACATGCATTAGAACCAGATATTCAGCTGGTCTAAACCTGCAGAACTAGATGTAGCTGATTTATGCTACCTGAGAATCTGGTCTAGTGATGGAGCATTTGGGTTTATTAAAAATTGTCTTTGTTGGAACTAAACAAAACAATGGAACTATTTCCATTAGTTCTGGAGAAGATTATGCTCACCTAACTGAAGTTAGGGTCAAATTTAACCTGGAAGTGTCCCTTTAAATCCTCCATAGTGCCCTCTTTCTTTCCTGTAGAGAGCACGGTAGCCAGATTACAGTCACTTTTGCCAGATTTCAGTGTACCTCCCAGGCATGGGGATTTCTTTAAGTCCCTAATTGAGTGCATGGAAATATAGCTATTACTTTTCTTTTCCTTCCAGCAATCATGTAAACCCTATCTTACCTTCTCTTCTATTTTGTGAGAAGGTAGCTGGATTTATTTGCAACGCCTATTGTTTTACCTTTTCAGTTTTGCCCCTACATTTGGGCCGAGGATTCCACTATATTCTCTCTGCTCTGTCCTAGTAAAAAGGTGGGATGTTAAAAAAGTAGGGTCCTGAAAACTCACCATCAGTGGGAGGTGCTCAGAGGCATCACACAGCTGCTGTGGTTGGACGTGGAAGGGAGGTCTGCTCCTCCTACACCTCCTCTAATGGCCAATTTGAAAGCAGCTTCTGTTAAGGAAAAGGGAATGAGAGGGAAAACGATATACCCAAATAAAAGCATGGCAGAACCTATAGATACAAACATTCAGGGCTTGATAACTCCTTGAGTTTCACTGGCAGAAGCCAGTTTGGAATCCCATCACAGGGTAAGCTGGTCAAAAGAGCAAATCACCTGTAACCCCCTCTACTGGAGAGACCAGAACCAGCAATCATTGCCCACAGGAAGGTGGGGCCAGACTTATGGGAAACATTGTTACGGTAGTTTGGGCCACTTCCCCGGAAGGGGCTCCTACAAAGATCCAAGTGGAAAGTAAATCTACCCTATCCTGCAGAACATCTAGGGAAGGATGATGTCAGGCTGGACCCCACTCCATCACAGCTGGGTTGGGGAGAAAAGGTTATTGCAGCAAACATCATCAGTTTGCATCCACAGAGATTAAATCTAGACCTAATCTATCATGGACACTGTAATTCCACCTCCCTTAAAATTCCCGTCAAAATTTGTTTGCAGTTCCTATATTGGTCACAAGAGAGATTAGAGAGACAAGGTGGGGGAAGTAATATCTTTTATTGGACCAACTTCTGTTGGTGAAAGAGACAACCTCCCTCCAACCACACACTCCTAGTTGTCACCTACCCTCACACATTGAGACCCACATGGGATATAATTAAACAGTTAATGGGAACCATATATTCTGAAAGAAATCTTTCCCAACACCCCTTTTCTGGACTTCAATACCCTCCCCCCCCCCCCCCCCCCGACACCCAACCTCATCATCAGAAGCATCCTCCCCACTGATCAGTACTCACAAACTCAAACTGGCACCAGACCCTGCCAGAACAGATGCAAAACCTGCAGACATGTCTTCACTGCTACATGATCAGTTCCACCCCCCCACAACACACCTTTCAAGATCCTACACATGCCTATCACAAGTGGTGTACCTTATCCAGTGCACCACGTGCCCCAATAACAACTATGTTGGTGAAACCTGACCACCACTATGCTCTCAAATGAACTTGCACAGAAAAATGATAAAAGACAAAAACATGTCACGCATGGGCAAACACTTTTCACAAAACTATCACTCTGTAGCTGACTTCTCAATCTTCGTTCTCAAAGGAAACCTACAAAACATCTTTGGAAGACAAGCCCGGGAGCTTAAATTCATTATTTTGCCAGATACTAAAAATTATGGTCTTTATAAAGACACTAGATTTGTGGCTCATTACAACAATCTGCACCCAATAACTCCCCTTTTTTGTCCTATGACTCCAGTGTTGTTAACAAGCCACTTCACCTTAAAATACATGTTAATTATTTATGCTAAACAATTTATGCCACCTTGTATTCAGCTGACACAAAGTACCTTTCCCAGATCTGAAGAAGTCTATGTGGCTCGAAAATGTGTCTCTTTCACCAACAGAAGGTAGTTTAATAAATATTACCTACCCACCTTGTCCCTTTAAAATTTGGTCATTTATATCCTTTTTCCTAAGGCTTAGATTTGTGATCTGTTTCTGTCTAGCTGATTAAAAAAAGAGTCAAAGGTTCATGAAGCTAAAATGGAAAGCAATGGCCTCATAAATCAAAGCCTTATTTTGACAGTGGTTCTATGTGGAACACACATGTGCGGTCATCCCTGTAAAATGAATGACAGACAATTTCTTCCAGATAATTAAATACTAAAGGAATATTTCCCCCTGATATGTAGAAAAAGCCTTACCAGATTTGCCCGTTACTTTGGGGTATGCTCATTTATTAGGGTTCTCTTCTGGGGTGGGGAGGGGGGGTTCTGTAATTCTATCACTGTACTGCTTGTGTCACCTGTGTTCTCATACGGAACTCTACTTTTCCCTGCTGCAAGTTCTCTCCCAATGGAGCTAACCTGCAGGACCTAGGTTCCCCAGGGCTGGGTTCTTCCAGCCCCAGAATCAGACAACACACACATTAACAGAGCGCGTCTCAGAGGACTGGGTTAATCAGCACTCCCAAGCTGACCCCTTATATGTTCCTGGACTCAGTAGGCTGGGTCAAGCAGCATTTCCAAGCTCATTTCCCCCTTATATGCCATAGGCACCACACCGGAATAGAGCACACCTGAGCAGGCTGGGTCAAACAGCACCTCCAAGCTGCCACCCTCATATGTTCCAGGTTCACCACATCTCTGTCCCCACTTTTACATTACAATTATTCTGGTACTAACCCACTTGATGAGCGAACGCCACAGGATTTTTGGGCGCTGCAGGGATCTTTACCTTAGGTACAAGGAGTGTTGCTGCAGAGCGAATGAGGAAACCAAAAAACACCCACGGGAGGAAAACGGGGAGAGAGAGAGAGAGAGAGAAGCAACCAGCTTAACCATGGAAGTTTATTACCTTGTAATAACCATAAGGGAGCCAAACAAACAAAACAGTTATAATATTAAATCCAACTTACATTTGATTATAAAAGTCAAGTTTAGAAAACTATCACTGATCACACAAGTCAGGGTCAGGCGGCTATACTGAGAGAGAGAGCGCGCGAGAGCGTGAGCGGGCTGGGTTCTCACCATTGTGAAGCTTGAATCGTTCGGGGGTCCCAGGTGGTGGTGGTAGCTGAGGGTCCGGAGTGCTAGAGTCAGGCAGAGCCCCCAGCATGACCAGTCAGAAAATGAAGTCCCACTGGAACGGATGCAGATTTTGGATCCAGGCATCAGAACACTTACTTGAGCATGGGTAGGAGTTGTTGTAGGGAAAGAACAATGGTTCAAGGGAGAACACTAGATTTGTTTATGGGTAAACTGATGGCTCAAGGGAGTATACCAGTTGTTTTGTTCAGGTTAGACAATATGAACTGATCATTCCTGGCTATGGGCAGTGTTCCTTGGAGGGAGCTCACAATGCAATTAGGGAGCTTCACTATTTCGGATACCAATAAAGAATTTATTACTAGAATTGGTCTGATAACTACTCAGGTGTGTGTGTGTGCGTGTGCAGATGTGGGTTCATTAACATCTGGAACCCCCATCATTCAGTGCTTCCCTGCTTTTCTGGTCCCAGAGTTCCATGTGGTTTTTGCCTTGGAATCTCTGTTCTCCATTCTGTATGCTAATGGAGATGTCTCCCTGGCTCATCTTTGATGCAAATGAGGCTAGGGGAGTTTCCTTAATCCTGTCACTCTTGTCGCAGGGGTTTAGGTGTGTCTCCCACTGCCTTTTCAATGGTTTTTGTAAGTCTTTCTTCTGATTGGTTTTGGTTCAAGCAGAGGTCTTTCATCAGTCAGACAGGTTCAGTACTGCGTCCTGGTTCCCCAAGAACACAAAACTGATAGGTAACAAAAGATTTGTGAGAAAGATCACTGGAAAGCAGAATGCAATTCAATGCCAGTCAAGATAACTGAGAAATGGGGGGGGGGGGAGGGGGAAATTGGGCGGGGGAGAAGAAAGAGAAAGGGACAGGTAAAACAGGCTTTCATATCCATAGAAAATACTATTTATTTCATTCCAGGCAGACCCCCATAATATTCTATTGTTTTGGTAAATCAACGTTTGTTTGGAAGCTCCAGACCCCAACAATTCCTTTGGAGAGTTTATGCCTGCTGCTGTAACATCTCATCTGGAGGATAACCATCTCTGTTGAGCTTCATTGCCACCACATTTACTCTCATTTTAAAATGAGTTGCTCACTTGTTTACACTCAACTTTGATTTAATAGTCATTCAACTATTAGCTAAACATAAGTGAACTTAAGCCCTTCTACATTTTTACTTCATTCATATGCTAAGAAAAACATAAAAACAAGTACCTTTCACAAGAAGTCGTAGTTCTTTGCCCCTTTACAATCCCAGATTTTCTAAATTTTGTTTAACATTGTTTACTGGACTGGTTTTCACATTTACTCTGTAACATCTTTGTTAAAACTCACATTCAGAGTGGATTGCTAGAGGAAGACCTCTTCTGAAGTGCTTGAACTGCTATATTAGAAGACTGCAAAAAGTAAGCCTCTCACCAGTTACTCTTATTTACATAGAAGCTGGGAAAAGGAAATGTGAAGATGTACTCTACAATCCCAGTTCAGACATATAGGCCCTGATAACTCCATTGTAACCATGTAGCACCTTTGGATAGGATGCAAAGGTACCTATAAAACCACTTATGATGTGGGTCCTAGATTGGGTCCGTGCTAAAATAGTCCCCTCCAGAGCAAGTTAGAGCAACCCGGTGGTTGCTCTAATGTAAGCTACCTGCACCAAATGCTGGATTCTGCAGCTAGGGATCATGATGTGCAGGGGATGGTCGACTCATGCCTCTTTTCCATCAACAGAAAGTAGTGAACCCACAGCCATCACACTGCCTTTTTGCCACAAGAGTATCTACCTACCTTGGGATGACCCTCCTCCAGCCCGCAACCAGTTTTAAGGATGCTTTACATCAAGAGCATGGCAAAAACTAGTCAACACAGGGAGGATGTAGGCCACTTTTTGAGCTTGAGAATTTTAGGTAACTCCTTTTATGAAAATTGTTTTCATGTTTTGTACTGTGCCAAAGCAGACTGTGACCTTTAAAGCATCACCACGTTGGACACAAGCAGTCCAGTGTATTGGAACATCTGAAAAATTCACCACAAAGCCTAACTGATGTAACATTTGGACACCAATTCTAGGGCTCCTGAATCCCTAGGCAAATCAGCTACAATGTGTCCCTCACCACCATTAACAGACTTGCAGTTACTGAAAAATTGGCTGCCAGCAAGATAGAAACAACTCGTCTTTCCTAAAACAGGATAGTTTTAAATACAGTTCTTCTTCATGGGAAAGGGTACAAATAAAGCTAATTGTCATGTAAAATGTATATACATTTCAGAATGTCATTTGCTGAACAAAGTCAGCTGTGTGTGTATGGAGACACATTATATATACATACATATATACATATATACATACATATATATATACACATATATATATACACACACACACATATAAATATATAAATAAAAATAAAGTATTGTAATTCAGTGCTCATACTTTAAACGCTTAAGATAGTAATAAAGAAAATGAAGTGATATGGATTGGTGTTGTGCAAACTTCCTTCCTGAACCAATATTAGCAGTGTACCTAGTCCTGTTTCCCAACAACCTCAGCAATTTTAAAATATATGTTAATTAGATGTCACAGTTGGGATGTAAAGAAATGCTCACTGGGATGCCTGTCACATATTTTAGCTTTATTTGAGATTTAAACCAGATTTGACAGATTACCCGTGTAATTTGTCAGCAACATGAGTGTAATCCCACTGCAGCACCTTGCCTTTCATCTTTATTTATTTTTATTTTTTTTAAACAAACGGCTACTTTTGGGTCCTTTGTTTTGTCTTTGTGATTTAATAATAGAAGTGTGGCTTAGTATCTTACTCAAAGTTTAATGATTGATCACACGTTTCAAAAAAGTTTGCTCTGAGACTGAAATGGAAAACAGGAAAGCTCCCTTTTTTTATGGTATGATTTAAAATGCCATTCACCTAAAGCACCCACATAATTTTCTTTTACTTCTTACATCTAGTGTATATTCTTTAATTATAGGGAAACAGGTTACACATTTTTTGTTCACATACAAACAGACAAACTAACAGATGTAAACTATTTATTGAATATTTGCCACCAATATTGTTAAATACATAGTCTTGCAGTTTTTCGCTTTCAAGTTAAAATGTCAGAAATAGAACACCAAATATTTACAATTCTTATAAGGAATGTTACATAATGACACATTAAGGCGTAAATTCTTTTGGCTTATAATTCTGAAAAGAATGATAATAGCAAAGAGTGATGCAAAATCTTCATCGTGAGATTATGATTAAGCTACGTTTTACAAAAATATGGTGTAAGATGGCAATAATCCCATTCGAAATCCTGCATTAGGTCCCTTCAAGAGGGACTGATAATTTATACAGTCAAAACTTTAAAATTTACATATAAAGGTATCCTATCCACCATTGAAAAGTACAACTCTCAACATATACAGTTTTCAGGCCACAGTTTTGAAGGTTTGGAGTATCAAGTTGGTTTGATGAATTAGTCGGTTGGCACTTACGAACACATTTATTGCCCTGTTATAAGAAAAGAAACATATTTCAACACCAAGAACAGTTTCAGACAAATATAGACTGCTTTAAAATGCTTATGCAGTAAATTTTAGTACCAAATCTGGATAACTACATGCATCCTGGCTCAGCAAAACCTCACAGTGAAGCACATTCAGATGTTTTGCAGTATAGCAGCCTCCATTCAATTTACAGCTGGTGACTAGGTATGCCTTACCCATGCAAAGAACACTAGCAACTGATGGTAGGATCTTCAATACTTTTGGCTCCTGAAAATTTAGTTTAAAAACCCAAAGCTAGCTAGAAAAGAGTGGAACAGTGGTCATTAAAGGCCTTATTTTCAGAAGTGGCGAGCACTTACAAATCCAGCTGAAGTTAACAGGAGTGGATGTTGACTAATTTGCCATTTTCTCCCTCATCCCCATACAACAGGGCAACTATACTGCGTTGCTTCAGCATTGCTCAGTTATCTTTAACTTAAAAAAAGACCAGAATGAGGTCAACACAGATGGGATTTTTCACCTCCCTAATCCATACTTGTCAGACTGCTGTCATTTTGTTTGCTTTATTGTTGCACTTTTTCTGGTGCCTTTTAAAAAGTCTTGCTTTGGGCCATGGCCAGTTTTATGCAGGTTATATCACTTCTTGCATTCCAACATAGTCAGTAATTCAAGTCTCAGATGGGATCTCATGCAGTATTTTTCAGACTCTCCAAATCCTAGCACTAGCTCTTCCATGCTTTAAGATTATCAGAAGAAAGGCACCACAGAAATGTAAATTATTAGTGTGTGTTTGTGTTTGGTCTGATAGCTTTTGTTAATCATCATCATTCCAGGTTTCTAGTTTCCCACGCTAATTTTGCCCTTCTATCACTTGTGTAAGCCTGTTACTTTCAAATGTATTTTACCATGCATATTATGGCGTATTCCTATACTAGAAGACCCTTTCAAAGCTGAATACGATCATTAGCAGATTGCTGCATCTTATTTATATCTCCTGACTGATGTCTGATTATTATAGGAAGCTTGCTATTTATCCAGTTTGTTGGTGTTCTTCACATTCCTAGTACAGACTTAAGAACCATTCTATTCAGAACTACACTTTTAACCCCCAAGCTTCAAGGCCCTGCACTGCAGTCACCATCTTCAGGCTGGTGACAGACATTTTGGGGGAATCCTGTCCGTGCCACTCTTAGCATCTGGTTCAAATACAAAGATTCCCTGCAACCACAATGGAATACCAAGAGTGATTCTCCCCTTCCTCCTAAGGTAGTTGAAACACCATATAGTTCACCACAAATATTATCTTTCAGCTCTGGCATAAAACATATTGTGGACTCTGCATGAATATTACAGATTCCATGCACTTGTGTGAATGTGTGTTATGAGATAAATATTGGCCAAACACATCTCGATATCTCTATATGATCTAATCAACTGTAGAAATTTGCTGCTATGTCCTTGACCAAAATTTCTTCTCTTCTCCTATTGGTCTGCTGACTACATCTAACTGGTGCTTATATTATCTGAAAAGTACTTTGAGATATTGCCGTATGAAGGGAATTTTCTAAATGTAAACTATCAGGGTCCTGCATCATTTTGGCATTTCTACCATTGATTTCAAAGGGAGCGGGGAGGTGATCACTTGTGGTTTGAGGACAATATCCCTCATATAATGGTGCAATGTCTCCACAATGCTCTCAGCCTTTGTTGACTTTGACACAACAGAATGGAAAATGAAAGCCGGCTCTCCTGCATGGAGACAGACAAGCAATACCAGTAGGTTGCAGATTCCTCCTGCCTCCAAGACATGTATTAGACTATGAAATCAGATCTTCTTCCATAACAGTAAGTGACAGTGAAATACCATGGCACAAGTGGATTCCAAAACACAAAAAGACATGAACCTTGATGAAATGCCCCCTTTTTTTAAAGATGAAAAATTAGAAGGCACATACAAAATGTAGACATCTATATTCAAACTGCCATTCACAAACCACCAGTTATAAACATTAAACATCTGTGCAGATTTTTAGTTGGCTTACCTTACTATTGTCCTGTTCTCATAGCTACATATACTATAGAAAGTGAATCACAATATTCTAAATTACACACCTGATTACTTTGTCTTGATGTTTAAGTATTCATGGGTTTATTCTCCCTTTACAGACACACGGAGAAATGAAGATAGACAAATGCCACGGCCATGAGAGCCCAAGTAATTTAAACACCACATAAAAGGGAACACACACATTTGTTGTTGGGAAGCTGCATTCAAAAGCATACTTACTTTCCATCTTTAAAATAGGTTTTCAGAGTATCACTGAAACTTTTGGAGTATTTTACAAACTCTTTCTTTTGGTGCTCAAGTGCCTAAAAATATACAAATCCACAATTAAATAAAAAAAAAAAAATCTCATTCAATACCTTTACAGAACAACATACTTATAGTAACTAATCAGTAACAAGCTACAAAGGACTAGGGAGCAAAAACAAAAAGATTGAATTAAAGACATGCAGATCCAGGAATTCAAAACATTTTGAAATGAAAAGGTAAGTGATAATGGAATTTAAGTTTCTTGTCAGACATTTCCAGAAAATGACACATTATACTTTAATATAATATTTTTAAAATGATACAACACTGACACATCTATACATATTAAAAACCCATGCATACTGGAAGAAATAAATAGAAAAAAAGTATATGGCCTTAGTGACAGATTTGAATTGGTTACACTGCTTTATCTTTTCTTTTCATGTACACTTCCTTCTGACTCACTAAATGACTAGCTAAATTCTACCACTGACCCTTACACTATAAGAACGAAAGATCTTTCATATTTATATTTAGCAGTAATAATACAATACTACATGCAAATCTTAATTCACATACCCTCCGGTTCTGGTATTGATATTTCTTGAAGACATTATTTACTGTGTCAAGAAGTTCTTTTATTGCACTGGCGATGTCCCTATTTGATAAAAAAACAAACAAAAAAACCACACAACATTTTAAGTTAGCCTAATTTAATGCTGAATTTTAATAACTTCCAGGAAAAAATCATATTTGATACTTATTTTTAAAGTATTTTATAGAAATAATGTAGATATGATGCAGCAAGATCAAATGTAAAGAACTAATCAGATTATATAGTACTTAAATCCAAATTAAGTTTAATGTGCTCCTTATACTCTGAAAGCTAGCATCTGCCCAATAATATGGAAACCTATGTTAAACAATACTATATACTCACTTGTTTTAACAGTAAGAATCAAACTGTGTCTTCAGTATGCACAAACAGCTCCTAGCAATTTAAGGGGTAGTTGCGTGTATGGATCTAATAGCAGAATTAGATCCTTAATGCTTGTTCCAAATATGAAAAACATCATCCATTATGTACCTTATACTTAGGATACCAAGGGGCTCAAAACAGTTTGGGATTCCTTGTAGCTTGCCCAATCACACCAAAAAAAATTAAACTACCAGGCAGAAAATGTTTACATCCAGTCCCTTTGAAAGCAATTTGATGCCACTAACCCACACATAGGACTAATGTGTACAACAGTATCTAGTTTTGCAGGATTTAAAATCAATTTGAAACAAGAACAGCTAGCATCTCTCTTATTGTACTAAGAGTGGTCAGAAGAGAGTAGTTACTGTGTTGTGCCATTTTCTTTATATCAAAACTCTACAATAGTGTGCACTGTTTTATAAACACCATTATATAAAATGCCAAAAATTACACTCTATATGCAATGTTACTACTATCTTACCAAAATTAAAAATTGCATTTCAGGATGTTTATAACCCCATTTCCTAGTCACTGAGCAGAATGCAGAGATCTAGGTACTCTTCTGATAGAGTGCTACAGGCTATTTCCTGCTTGAGAAATCGCTGACACTTTGTATCATTGTATCAGTCCAGAACAGTGAATCCAGAGTTCATTGAAAGTAGCCCAACTAATCAAGATTAAGTTTTTGCATAGATATGACATCTTTGTCTGACCCTTTTTGTTTCATGTTTAACATTAGCTGTTTTCAGTTATATAACTGTTCCCCTTAGCTTGTGAATTTCAAGCAAACCCAAGCTTGCTGTATTGTTGGGACACGAACATGTCTTCCTTCACCCCACCCCCTTTTATAAAAAGCAAAGGCACTGCCTCAACCCTTTTATTGAAATGTCAAGCTCGAAAAGTGAAGACTGCCACACTGTAAGACAAGCACTTGGGAAAAACAAATGAAACCCACATATGTAATGGAAATAGAAATTGAGAATGGTTAACCAATATAGTAAGCCAATGCTGTTTATAAAGCCAGGAGTTTTCAGCCAGTACAGTACAAAAGGACTTAAAAGTAGCAGTACAAACATGGACATATATAAGCCAATCAGCATTAAGAAAATTTTACCCCTTCATCCATCAGTATCCACTACATACACATATACTATAGTAAGTTGTGTTGGTGTCAGGGAAGATAAAACTATTGACATTTAGATACAATAGTACATTTACCTGGATACATGATATTACAACATGTATGGAAAGCCTCAAAACCAATAAAATTCAGCTGTAAGATTTATACATTATGTATTACACAAACCCCTCTAAAATCTCTCACCAGCCAGTATTGCCCCATCTGTGCATTCAAAATCCCCATAAAAAAAAAAAACCCAAAAAGCAAGTAATTGAAATATAAAGTGTACAAATTAAATAGCATTATATCATCATATTAGGCGAACCATGTAACTATAGATTCAACCATTCTCAAATAAGCTGCATCTTGTACTAAGTTAGCAACTGTTAGCACATATAGCATTATTATTATTATTATTATTATTATAATATTTCATGGACATTAACTAACTTATTCACACAACAGATGTTATGTTAACTTGCCTAAGACCACAGAACAAATCAATGTCATGGTAGTAACACTGTTAGTCTCATGCAATTATTTACTACCTACATAATCAATCCTGTCCTATATTTATTAGTACTGTGATTTATATTTTACTTCTATGACACACAGTCTCTATGCCTAAATGGAATATTGTAAAGGTATTTGTCACACATTACAACAGAACTATTGTTTAATATATAAGCAAGATTGGTTGTAGTTTGACTTTTCATGATCATGGAAACTGAAGTCCTATTTAGCCACAAAAGAAGTGCAGCACAAGCAAAAGTAGTACAAAGTATCTTAATGCACCAGTACTTCTTCCACATGCTACACAGAGATGCAATGTATGCTCCCCAACTCCTGCTTCCAGTTGGCAATAGATAGAGCCAGGCACCAGTCATGCTCTCTGAACAGGCTGGTCCATTCCTCTAGAGGAGCATAGTACTGCCAAAAGCTCAAGGAGCACTGAAAGTACTATATCACATCACTAAAACACATATAATAATATCTTAATATCCAAGTCAAGGCTTCCAGCTTGATCTGCAGATAAATACAGAATGCAGCACTTACTTGATTGTCTGAAGAAATCTCACTCTATCGTTGATCTCATCGGGAATCTTACTGAGAATCTGTTTAAGTGCTCGTGCCTTTTCATTTAGGTCTTGGAATTCTGGCTCTGGCCTTTCAATCATATACTCTGATAGGCAAAAAAAAAAAAAAAAAACAAGAAACTATTACCCTCAAGTATATTTCTAGTGACACTGTGGATATTGCTATTCATAAAGTTCCATCAGTACTTCAAAGTTCTATTTTAAAAAAGGTACACAGACCAGCATTATGCATGTGCAATGGATTTCTATATTGATAGAAGCACAGTCTGTTTGTTATAAATGCCTTTACTTGATTTATCCACTCAATCCAAAAAATCCAGAACATTCATTATTTTAATGTAATTTACAAAAAACATAATCCAGGGAAGATCCACTGAACAGAATGACTGCATTGTGCTAATCCAATACAGTATGAAAAAAGTTTACCAAACGGAGTGAAACCCTCTTACAGTGAATTCCTGGTTCTATGGGGAAAAAATACCACCATATTAGAAAGAACATTTTGCCTCCTAACTTGTAGAAAAGACAGATTTCATGCTATACTGAGTGAATAACATGCACTGTACATTCTAATAATTTATCATTTTCACTGCAGAGGTGAATTATGCTTTTAGAATTACAGAGTATAATAAATATGAAAGTTAAATTACTATGTCCAATAAAATACCCATGCCACCATAAGTGCTCATTATAATACGGTTTTTACTATATTGAAACAGGATTTGTAAAAAAATGCTCACTAAGATGAAACCTGTCCCGAAAAATAAAACTGACAGATTTTCTATGCTAATTTTCAGATTTAATGTAACATTTGTCTCTGAAAAACAGCATCAAAAGGTAGGCTTATACCCATCAATATCAGAGAACATGGGTTTAAATGCAATTCCCACCGCCCATTCCCAGAGACGATAAATACCTTCTACATCATCTGCGGCCATACGCAGAAGAGACTCTGTAAAGTTCACTTCTACGCTTTTTTTCTCCAGAATTTTCATAATAATGTCTTGTGTGAGACCTGGATTTTCTTTTTCAGCCTATATTATAAAGAACATTTTGATTAAGAAATATTTAGGACTTGAGTGACATTTTAAAGCATAAAGATAGATTTCAATGGGACAACAGATTGTACATACAAGATCAAATTATTAGGGACTAGAGAAGTTGAATAGACTCATAACAGCAGACCACTTTGTAAAGTATTTTTCCACGATCGCATCAATGTTTCTTGAACTACTGAAGAGTTTTTGCATCAGCAATTTTTCCCAATAAGTCGTTTCACCCATTTCCATGAAAAGTATTTATGAGTATCTCACACTCTCCCTTTACCTGGTTTTACCCTCTGAATAAAAATTGAAAACATTAAAATTATATTGACATAGCAGGCGAGAAGACATTTTATATATTTCTACTTAATTCCTCTCAACTATATTTTTTTCAGATTACACAGATATTGTGATTTTCAATTTGTCCTCATAACTCTCACATATCACTAGTATTACTTTTTCATAGCTTTTCAAATGCTTCAGTGTTTCTTCTAATGGAGTGTCAGTAACAGAAGATGACACTCTTTGCAGGTGTTACAACAGATCTGCATAATCCAATAACTGGCTTCATACATGGCTATTGCTCCTTCTTGTATTTTAATTATTTTCCACTACTCATGTTTACTTTAGTCCCTACCACCTACTATTACAATATATTCCCTTTATAAAGAGATTTTGTTATTTAAACTCAATAATCCTTAAATGTAAATATTAATTTAGTTGCACTAAACACAAAAACGTTATTACCCCTTGGGTCGAATACAATATTTCACCCTCCCACATGTCTTAAGATTTATTTTGGATTTATATTTTTGTTTAAAATATTTTCAAAATCATTACCACATAATATTCAAACATCTTACAAGAACACAGTCCTAAGAAACAAAGTACACACAAAGCAGAACCCCCTAAAAAGGTGAAATATACAAAAAATTAGAGATGTTTTTACACTAAGTTGTTGTTATAAGCATAAGATGTTAATTCTATTTTTATCCATGTAATCAATAAAAGTTCTCTATATACTGTTAAATTATCAGTTTTATTTTGAACTCAGTTCTCTCACCAGCAGCCTAGATATGTACTATTTTCTTATTATACAAGTCAACTGTCATAATGTTTTCCTGTCATACATTTGGATTTAATTTTTTCCATCCATCT
The DNA here is from genome assembly GCF_028017835.1 of Emys orbicularis. Taxonomy (NCBI): domain Eukaryota; kingdom Metazoa; phylum Chordata; order Testudines; family Emydidae; genus Emys; species Emys orbicularis. The sequence goes on from NC_088691.1 coordinate 89,419,971, forward strand.
ACCAATTATTCCATCCACCTTCACTGATGACTTCCTCCTCTTCGTTTTTGAATTACATGGATAGTACATCTCTACTGTCTGATTTTATTCCAGTTATGTCATGTTTGAGTCTCACAACAGCATGTTGCACTATACTGCACTGATAGTAAGTGAAAACTTCTTATCCAAAACTCCATTCCAGTATCAGAGTTCATAGCTTTGTACTCATATACCAGCTGGGATTTAATTAGAACTCAAGAAAAAATAACTGGAAAGCTTTTAGACTGGAACACAGAGGGGAAAAAAGATTATTTAGCTGTAATGCTGTTTCTCTGAATCCATCATCTTGCAAGATTTTCACGGTTACATCTTAAGGGTTTTGTTTTTGTTTTTTGGGACCCTTGCGTGCAGTTGTAATCCTCAGGTTTGCTGGTGAGGAGACAGAGCACTTTGGTATTAAAGCTACCCTAATAGGTTTACAAGATGAAGCCAAGTCTGCATCAATATTGGCAACGCTGGCACTGAATCTCAGTACTCAATAGACTTGGCTGATGGGCTTTAGCTTTGAGGATTTTACTCTTCAAAGCATTCTGGACCAACCTCAGTACTGGACTCAAATAGTCTCCCAGGGAATGCCTCAAAGAGAGCCTGAAGGTACTCCCCCCATTTCTTTAGCGTTTTACGTCTCATCTACAGACATATGTGGGCCTTCTGTACATCAGGGCTGACTTAGAGGAAGTCGGAGCGAACAAACAGGGTCACTAGCTTTTTGACATTGGTCTGTCATGCACTGACAAGGTTGGAACCCATGATCCATCTTCCTGTCTCAGAGGCCTTACTTAAAATAAAGAAAAAAGAAACACCAGTACGTTGTGCCTTTAAGGGCATTGAGGAAAGCACTGAACCAACATATATAGAACAAGTGCTGAGACAGGTATAGAACAAGGCGTTGAGATGGAAGGTGTTGAGATGCCTAACAAATCTGATACCAGAGCATCTAGACTCAAGTGCTGATAGACAGAGAACAATGCTGACACTGGAGCATTGTACATTTAGTAGAGAATGCTGAAGTAGTGCTGAGGCTCTGGCCAAAAGAAAAAATGCATGTTAGAACGCCAAAAAAATGCCAGTGACTCCTGGCACCAAGAATTTTTTTTTTAAAAAGGTATCAAATCACCTGATGAAAAGGCTTCAAAAATACAACCACCATATCAGACCTGGCTGAAAGTCAGGGTTACTGCAGGTGGACAGCCAATAAGACATTGCTGGGATCCCATGAAAAGGTGGAAAAATGACCAACTCAAGGCCAGTGTCCTGTAAGGAGCTCCTTCTCCAACCATGGTCAAGAAGAAACTGATTGGAACATTTGGAGGGCAGCTTTTATACTCCACAGAGTACCTAGTTCATGCTCTACCTGGTTACTGCTACCCTCAGGATCAGAGAACTTTAAAAGCTAGTGAACTACTAGTCTCACATGAAAAAGCTAAGACTCTGAAGTGAAAATCCTGCACAGAATGGACTCTTTAGAGAATATGAATTAGATTTCTCAGGATAGTCGGTATATATAGAGACTTATCAAATGCTATTACTTCCACTGTATATTTTTTAAATGATTGCCAATTACAAGGGATGGCCAACAGCATTCTGTACAGCAGAGCACATTCTAAGCCCTATATCAAGTGAAGTATCTCACTATTCAGTTGTATTTTTTGAGATAATACTTTCATGATATATTTGCTGCTAACAAGCAATAGCAACGGTATTGTAACAATGTGCTGTGCCTCTAAGGGTATGTCTACACTGCACACTAAGCCCAGGCTGTGTCTCAAGGTCCTCTTCTGTCCGCACACAAATCGATTTGTCTGCTTATTGCTATGGTTTTATTTAGCACTACAAACATATATAGTTCTTTACAGAAAAGACAGAAAGGCCCTGCCCAGAAGAGTTTGTAGTTTAATGCCTCCACTATAATCACTGCAATTTCCCCTCTCCATATACATACTTGTTTAATCAGGAAATTCCAGAATGTCATTCCAAAATACATCTACAGCCCCAGTGAGAGAGCAGCTGAACTTCAATGAAGTCAAACCAAGGCAACAATGAAAACTGTACTGCAATAAAAGTTGTCTCATTGATGAAAATTGGTCTTCAGGCCACTAGATATCAGTGTTTTAGAGCAGAAATCAAGTACTATTTATAATCTATGTAGGCACCAGGTGCTTGAGATGCAAGGGATGTGACTCACCAACAGTTCCTCCTATATTTCAGCACAATATGATGACACCAGAAACTGAATCTTAATCTATGTTCAGAAGGATCTAACACCTAGGTTGCAGAAGCTAGCTAAGGAAATGTGCCCCTGATTCTATCAAATTTAAATTATGCTCGTGTATTAATAGTTTGATTAATGCATTTAAGACCAAGCCCAACCGCAGAGTTGGAATTTCAAGAAGGTAATGAACTTCCTGCATTTCTGGCTCCACCCTGGAACCCGTGCCCCCTCCCACACCACAAACTCCTGCCTCAGCCCAGAGCCCCCTCCCATACTCCAAACCTCTCTGCTCCATCCCCAGTCCTCTCCTGTACCTCAAACCCCTCATCCCTGGCCCCACCCCAGAGCCTGCACCTCCAGATGGAGCCCTCAACTCCTCCTGCACCCCAACCCTCTGCCCTAGCCTGGAGCCCCCTCCAGCACCCTGAACTCCCCATGTCTGGCCCCACCCCAGAGCCCGCACCCCCAGCCGGAGCCCTCACCCCCAATTTTGTGAGCATTCATGGCCCACCACGCAATTTCCATACCCAGATGTGGCCCTCAGGCCAAGAAGTTTGCCCACCCCTGCCCTAGCAGGTTTCTAGGACTCCGGTCCTGAGTGCTTGCTGACCCAAGTCAGACTGATTTGGGTGTGGGCAGCAGTGGGGCTTAGTGTGCAGTGCAGACATATCCTTAGAGGCACAGCACAGAATCTCAGGCCTACCGCACAAGGAATTTGTTTTAAGTTTCAACATTGTTTTTCCATCTTAATTCCAGGCAAGATTTCATCTGTATAATCTATAAAAGCAGTAAAATTAACGAGCCTAGAGCTAGTTTACCTCCTGTCATTCGTGGGGGTTGGGGGGGGGAGGGGGAGGAGAGAGACGAGAACCACATACAGAGAAGAAGGAAAACTCAAGAGGCTCCTTGCAGAATTTCCACTGAAATGTTTTACTGGAGATAGAGTTTGTCTGTCTTAGGCAATGAGCAGAGTGTTCAGAACCTACAATCCACCATCTCCTACTGTTCATTGAATGTGAAGTAGCAGTTGATAGTAAGTCTATACTAATGATGATTTTTACAAGTATCTTCTAAGGTTTTTACTATCAAAAGTACTTAATATCAGTACATTTAGCAATTACACAAAATAACTCCATCTCCCCCATGAGTCCAGTACAGAATAACACAAACTTTTAAAACCAATCATACAAGTTTGAGACAGCCCAATCCATTAGCCTTTTCAAAGAAGTGGAAGCTGGGTACTCTCCTTGTAGGCCACTTGATTCTTACCAAATACTGCTTCTAAAACAAGATGGCACAAAGGGAAAATAGAGCAATAAAGCTGAAAACACATTTATTTTAAACTGTGTTTCAAAAATTTATTTATAGTGTTTTTGAGTGACACACACAACTTTTAATCATTCTTTATTAGTTTCTCACCTTAATAAAAGCTGCTCTCAGGGTCTGAGCTGCAGATAGATTTACTCGCTCTAGCTGCAATGAAAGTTTAGAATCATTAGTAACATGAATTTCATCAGAACAAGAAAAGTCAGTAGTTACCTCTGAGCTTCTGTTTGGCCTTTTCTGCCATAATGGGGAAGGATAGAACAAACAAGAGGCACTCAGTGGGTGGTCTCAATTGAGGGACAGAGGCTTGGAAATCCAACCAGTGAGAAGAGAAGATTTTGCTCACTGTTGTCCCAAAATAAGCTTTAAAAACTGTAATGCTAATGGATAAGGCAGGAGTGTTGATTCTCCACTGTGTGCTCCTGAACTCAGAGAATTTGACCCAAAGACAGAAGGAGTTTGACCAAAACCCAGAGCCCCATGAACAAGTCTAAATTACTGCCAGTATTTGCAGGAAGAGACATGGCCCAGATTGGGGAAAAGATGTCTCAGTTCAGAACTAACATTAATCTTACAATATAGAAAGTTACATTTTAGATTAAAATTATCATCCAAAATGTTTTAATTGGGCCTTTATAAAAATAAAATATTCACTTTGTATAAAGCAAGTTTACTGCCAACCTCAAGGACATCACCTCAGCTGAATCCGGTCCATACTGGGAAGATAATGGGATATGTCAAATCAGTAAAACTGGGTTGCATATTGTTATTTAAAACAAAATTAAGTATTAGCACATATTGCTGTCTTAGGAACTTGCAGAGTGTAAAAATTCATTTTGAATTGTGAACAATTATCACAAAGGATTGACAAAATTCAGCATAGGCATGAAGACTACAAAGTGTATCATGCAGTAGCAGGAATATGCATAATACTTAATCTTCTAGGGTAAACTATGCCAAGGAAAATGTTAGTCCTTTTCATCTTATTCAAACTAGAACTTTAAGCAGCAGCAAAAAGAACTAAACTCAAATTACTCATGCCAGTAACAAGTTTTTTGTTGTTTGTTTTTTCTAAGTTTCAATTTGTGCATGTGTGTTGTCTATATTTATTTCTACCAGATTCTCCTAGGATCATTATTCCCTCAACAAGATAAGCCTTACCATTAATTGAGACCATAGAGTCACAGGACAAATACATACACTCACCAGTTTTACATTTTAGCCAGTTTAATTGTTGCAACAACATCTGCTTTCACAGATTTTGAGGCCAACAGGGAGCATTATGATAATCTTGTCTGACCTCCTACATAAGATAGGCCCAAAGAACTTCTACCAATAGCTTCTGCATCACACCTGTATCTTCTGTTTGAGCTACAGCATACCTTAAAAAGATATTTATCCATCGCATTCCCTAGGTAAATTGTTACAAAAAATAATTAGCCTCGAAGTTAAAAATTTGCTTCTTATTTTTAGTTTGAATTTATCTAGCTTCAGAGTCCAACCATTGGCTCTCATCATTCCTGTTTCTGCTAGATTAAAGGGCTTCCCCTACTACTGGATCTCTTCTCCTATAGGTATTTATAGACCGTGTTAATGTCACTTCATAACCTTGGATAAATTAAAAAGACTGACCTTATTAAGCCGCATTACGGGGGAGGGATAGCTCAGTGGTTTGAGAATTGGCCTGCTAAACCCAGCGTTGTGAGTTCAATCCTTGAGGGGGCCACTTAGGGATCTGGGGCAAAATCAGTACTTGGTCCTGCTAGTGAAGGCAGGGGGCTGGACTCGATGACCTTTCAGGGTCCCTTCCAGTTCTATGAGATAGGTATATCTCCATATATTATTATTATTTAAGGCATGTTTTTAGCTCTCAAATCTTCCTTGTAGCTTTCTTCTGAACCCTCCCAATTTTTCAATATCCTTTTCAAGCGTGGACTCCAGAATTGGTCACACTATTCCACCAAGTCTCACTAATACCATGTACAGAGGTTATATCACATCTCTCTTTCCCTCATTAAGCCTTCAAGGATCATGTTCATCCTCTTAGCTACAGTATCACATTGGGAACTCATTCAACTGTCGTCTACCATGACCACTAAGTTCTTTTCAGTGTAGCTACATTCCAGAATAGTCTCCCATCCTGTAAGACCTATGTTCTTAGATGTATAACCTTGTATTGGGCTGTATTAAAACAAATGTTCAAATGGGCCCACCTTTCCAAGTGATCCAGGTCAGTCTATATAACTGATCTGTTTCTATCTCATTTATCACTCCAATTTTTGTGTTACCTACAAATTTCACCAGTAATGATTTTATCCTTTTTTCTAGATCATCGATAAAGATACTAATTAGTAATGATTCAAAACAGATCATTGCAGGACTCCACTAGAAACACCATATCCCTGAGATGACAACTCCCCATTTAGTTTCTTTTTACAATCAGTTAACCAATTTTCAATCTATTGAATATGGGCTTCATTAATTTTGAATGGTGCTTCTTTTTCTTTAAAAAAAAAAAAAAAAAAAAATCAGAATACCACATGGAACTAAGTCAAAGAAGGGAAAGTACATTATCAACCACATTTGTGATCACATCAATAAATACTAAGTTTATCCAACAAGACCTCTTTTCCATAAACCATGTTGATTGGCATTATTTATGCTACTACCCTTTATTTCTTTACTGATTGTCCCATATCAGCCTATGATTCTGCCTGGGATCAATGTCATCCTAACTGGCCTCGTTACCCAGGAATGCCATATAACCTTTTAAAATATCGTTATGACTTTAGGGAAGTTCTAGAGAACTGGAATAAAGTTAATGATCCAAGATTCATTAAAAATCAAAGAGTTCCTTGGCCAATTCTTTTAATACTCTTGAATGGAATTTCTCTGATTCTACAGAAGTTAATGTTTTTAACTTTAATAGCTGCTGTTTAATACCCTGCCTAGTTACTGATGGACTAGAAAATATGTCTAACTTTGATAATTCAGCAATTATTTTGCCACATTTCTGGATTAGCCCTGTATTCAGAGTTAAATTTCCCACCTATGCAACATTTGCAGATAACCTTTGCTGTCAATACAGCGATCTTAAGGCACAACTTGAATATGAAACAATTGAAGTGATCCATGAATTACCTGCTGTTTCTACAGCAGGTAATACTAAACTACTCAAGATAGTTAAGACCAAAGCAGATTGTGAAGAACTTCAAAAAGATCTCACAAAACTAAGTGATTGGGCAACAAAATGGCAAATGAAATTTAATGTGGATAAATGTAAAGTAATGCACATTGGAAAAAATAACCCCAACTATACATACAACATGATGGGGGCTAATTTAGCTACAACGAGTCAGGAAAAAGATCTTGGCGTCATCGTGGATTGTTCTCTAAAGATGTCCACGCAGTGTGCAGAGGCGGTCAAAAAAGCAAACAGGATGTTAGGAATCATTAAAAAGGGGATAGAGAATAAGACTGAGAATATATTATTGCCCTTATATAAATCCATGGTTCGCCCACATCTCGAATACTGTGTACAGATGTGGTCTCCTCACCTCAAAAAAGATATTCTAGCACTAGAAAAGGTTCAGAAAAGAGCAACTAAAATGATTAAGGGTTTAGAGAGGGTCCCATATGAGGAAAGATTAAAGAGGCTAGGACTCTTCAGTTTGGAAAAGAGAAGACTAAGGGGGGACATGATAGAGGTATATAAAATCATGAGTGATGTTGAGAAAGTGGATAAGGAAAAGTTATTTACTTATTCCCATAATACAAGAACTAGGGGTCACCAAAAGAAATTAATAGGCAGCAGGTTTAAAACAAATAAAAGGAAGTTCTTCTTCACGCAGCGCACAGTCAACTTGTGGAACTCCTTACCTGAGGAGGTTGTGAAGGCTAGGACTATAACAATGTTTAAAAGGGGACTGGATAAATTCATGGTGGCTAAGTCCATAAATGGCTATTAGCCAGGATGGGTAAGAATGGTGTCCCTAGCCTCTGTTCGTCAGAGGATGGAGATGGATGGCAGGAGAGAGATCACTTGATCATTGCCTGTTAGGTTCACTCCCTCTGGGGCACCTGGCATTGGCCACTGTCGGTAGACAGATACTGGGCTAGATGGACCTTTGGTCTGACCCAGTACGGCCTTTCTTATGTTCTTATGTTACTCTGATGTTACAGGAAAGTGTCTGTTCATCCACCATTTTCCACACACAGTTTTAAAATTTTACTCTGATTAAAAGATCAGTGATGTACTACAGCAGGGGTGTCCAACCTGTGCCTGAGAAGGAGCCTGTATTTACCAATGTACATTGCCAAAGAGCCACAGTAATGTCAGCAGCCCCCATCCACTCCCCCCTCCCCCTGCCTGCCAGCTGCCCTGCTGATCAGCGCCTCCCCTCCCTCCCCGCAACCTCCCCCTCCCCCAAGGCCCTGTCCCTTCCCACCCCCTCACGCGGCCTGCAGTAGGCTCTGGGGGGGGCGAGGAGAGGAGCGAGGGCATGGCAGGCTTGGGGGAGGGGGTGGGAAGGGACAGGGCCTTGGGGGAAGGGCATGTGGCAGAGATTGAGCAGTGAGCACTTCCCAGCACATTAGAAAATTGGCACCTGTAGTTCCAGCCCTGGAGTCAGTGCCTATGCAAGGAGCCGGTGCCTATGCAAGGAGCCGCATATTAACTTCTGAAGAGTCGCAGGTGGCTCTGGAGCCACAGGTTGGCCACCCCTGCACTACAGTGATCAGTGATGAAACTGATTACCACTATCTATTTCAGGTTCCCACCACTTAAACAAGCAAAAAATCTAATTTTATAAGCAGTAATCAAACCATTTAGGTGTTCAGCTTTGCTTCGAGTACAACAAAATGCACAGATTTCTAGCACCACGAGATCATTTTCTTTTAATTTAAAATTATATTTTGCTGTTAAATCCCATCTTTACTTCCCAAGTCACAAACTGAGGCATTGAAATAATTGTCCCAATGGAACAGTATTCTCTAAAATAGGTATTACTTTACACGGACAGGCTGCATCCTACTCTTTCCTCATTTCTAAAATTGGAGGGGGAGGGGAGAAATCAACTGCTACTTTAAATTTACGTTTTTTATACTTGCAGCCTGATCTCTCGCTCAAGGTCCTCCTTCTCTCTGAAAAACCAGAGTTAAGGAAAAGATCAGGGAAAAAAGGAAAAAACTTAAATTGTTGAAGATTATGTTAAAGGTTGCTGATGGCTTTCAAGGATAAGAAGGATGAAGAAATACAAAAGAAGAACGTATGGTAAACGTTGGACTTGAGTGCTTGGTAGGACATCCTTGCATATCAAGGCAAACAGCATGTATTAGTGTGCCACTTGCCTTTTGGTTTTAGGTACCTCCAAGTCAGAACAGAGTATTACACTATGAACAGGACAACATAGCTTACCTCATTAAAAACAGGATACATAACAGCATAGAGTGGCATGGAAACCATAGAAGTGGTCTCTGCTTCATTCTTCATCTCTTCCATTGTCATCCTCATTCAAAGATCCACTTCTCAAGAAAAATGCTATAAAAGCAAAGACTCCTCATTCACTGAAGTGGTTCTTTTTCCTCGTTGTGCAAGAATACTTAAAGGACTTGAAAAATAAATTGCCCTGGGAGGGAAGGGAAAATACATATTATAAACACTGAACTACTGCCACAATTTTCAGATGAAAAGTTACTACAAACGGTTTCAAATAGCATGATAATTAGAGAAAAAAAAAACAAAAAAACATTACGTTCACAAGAAAAGAATCCCTCAGTGAATGGGATTTCTACTTAATGAAGTTCTAAAATTTTAAGTCACTGTAACCCATCCAAGAATTTGTTTTGATAAGCAAGGCAGTACTGGAAAGGCTACAGCTTTATCTCAAGTTCTCATACACAACTTTTATTGAAAAAAGTACTGAAAAGGAGAAAGAATTAATTCTTCCCTTATAGGATTCATATTGGAAGCTCTCACCACCACTAGTGAGCAGAAACATAAGATTTCTAATAACAATATAATTCACATATGTATTATAGACCTGAAATGGCAATATATATTTAAAGATGTACAATTACTATAAATAATAGAAATACAAACATATAATCAAATTTTAATCTATACACCTATGTATCTAGTTTCATTTTCAATAGAATCCTAATAATCACTCATAAAAAGATACTTATTACAGGCTTCCTCTGACTAGCTCAGTTCTCAATATGACATCTTGCCTTTAAATAAACAGAAATCTTATGTCTTGTTCCTACTCAGGGTGTGTCAGCAACTATGTTAGCTCAATGGAAAATAGTTGTTCCAGTAACTGAATCTGGTACTTAGAAGTTCTCCACCCTACCCAACCCATCTAACTTGGAGATCTGCATCTGAGCACTGTATTGAAAGGGAAATACTCATATCTCTACTTTATCTGGTTCATGAGAAACTCACATGATAGAACTAAATACCTGTACCATATTATCCAACTTCAGGATTTATCTGTGAAAGGGTGTTTTATTCAAACATCAAATCTGTAACAAATATTAAGGGATTTTTAAATATAGAATTTAGTAAGGGAATTCATTCTTTAATGGTCTTATTACAGGTCAACAGATCAGTCCATTTTTCTTACTCATCTGTCACTTTGTCTCATATCCTGGTTTCTATCAACCATGATAACCTCATTTCAAAGTTAATTAGGGCTGCATGTTAACTGTTTTAGAATATGGGTGTTGATATAACAATAAAGTTTTCTATCTATCTATATCTATATCTCTCTCTTAATATTCCAACAGGAAAGCTCGAATACAGAATGACAGTAATAATCTCAATGCTATTCATTGCAGAATCGTTGCATACCTCCTTTATCACCTAACTTTGCATGCCTTACTTTTGTGTTATAAAATCTTATTAATGCAGGATCATGCAACATTTTATATTAAATAACTATTATTTTTTAGGAGGGACATCATCTGAAAAGGTGTTGAATCTCTTCTGTCAGCATAGCTATCTCTACACCAGGGTTTTTGCCAACATAACTGTGTCGACTAGGAGATGAGTTTTTTTTCCACACCCCCTGACCAACACAACTGTGGGCAACAAAACTTTGTAGTGTAGAGGTGGCCTTAGTGACTGATCTGAGGGAAATGGCAAGCAGAAGCTGGCAGTTGTAGACTGCCTGAGACACAAGGAAGGTTGACAAGCAGTCTGCATTCAAACCAGCTCACCACTGGCTTTTTGCATGGAGAATGCATGCTCAGGCTTAAGTGTAAGCTGTGCTGCATAGCCAATGCATATACCGTGTATGGGGTAAAGGAGGATCTCAATTATATCTAAAGAAAGGGACTCTCAACACATATGGAGAGGATGAACAGGATACATACAGTGCAATTTCCAGATGCTGAATGTGAAAACAGTACAAAGACTCCAGATGTCTGCCTCCTCCAAGCATTAAACCAGTGTGCATTCAAGCCTGTATTCCAGTCCCTCTACTGACTCAATCTGCTTCTGCTGCCAGTTCAAAGACTTGATTCTAACTTTTAAAGTTGTTAATGGATCAGATCTCAGCTACAGTAGAGACTATCTCCGTGTTCATGAGCAACCAAGACAGCTGCATTCCTCTGGTACAATGAAGATCACAAAGCACAGAATCAAGCAGGTGAATAGGAGATAAGGCACTCCCAGTTGAGGGGATTTAGCTGAGGAACAAACTTCCAGAGGATATTAGAATAACCCAGACAGTGATCATATTCAGGATATGCTACAAGACTTTCTTGATAGAAGCTTTTCCACAATTACATTTAAACCAGTAATCCCAGCCTCCCTAAAATAAAATAAAAACCTACCCCAAGTAGAGCTTCCATTCCCAAAAAAGAATAGCCAAAGAATCTAAGAAGTCACTTAGGGATTACCTATGCCCATCTAAAAGGACAAGTACTTAGAATGGTAATGAGAGCCAGTACAAAACCTAGGATAGAGATAGCCAGAATAGGAAGTCTGAACAAGATAATTAGAGAGCTAAGCACACATCTGGCACTGCAAAAACACAGGACATTGTCTCTGCTCCAAGGAGTTTAGCTGAAGTTGGCTCTCCAGCTCATAACATGGTGGTGGAGGAGGAAGTGTATTGACTCAACACTGAATCTCTGAACCAGTATGGTAGAGTAGCAGGTCTCAAACTGTGGGTCAGACCAAACCAAAGTGGGTTTTAATGGGGTTGCCAGGGTTGGCTTAGACTTGCTGGGGCCCAGGGCCAAAGACGAAGCCTGAGGGCTTCCACCCTGGGCAGTGGGGCTGAGGTTACGGGCTCCCCTGCCTGGGGCTGAAGCCCTTGGGCTTTGGCTCCCCCACCCAGGGTGGTGGGGCTTGGACAGGCTCAGCCTTTGGTCCCCCCTCCTAATAACAAAAATTACTACATGACCCCAGAAGGGGGTTTGATGTTTGAGAACCCCTGTGGTAGAGGATTCACAGGACAACGCATGTAGTATATGTGGTGGTAGTAGTGGTCTACGGCTCATAATAATGGAAATGAGGTAGGATGGGAAATCTCTGGCACACCCTGGGAACCCACTTCAGTTACAAGCACAGCTACCATGAAGCTCATGGAAATTCTAGATTTCCAACAGAGTTCAGATTCTTTTTTGTTTGAATTTACAAAAAACTTAGAACATTGCCTCCCCAGTAGACCTTACTATATATTCTTATTATACATATAAGCATACATACATCTATATCTATACAAACACACCTATTCTAATCCGTAGGTGAATTTGCCAAAAATTAAACATACAGTCAAGTCAGAAGTAAAATCAGCAGGTTATCCTTACTCCAAAACCAGGAAAATAGCCTACTACAACAACAAAAATCAAGTCCTAACAATACCATCGCAAACAGCTGCCTTTATTGTGCTGCTCCCACCCCAATATCCTGGATAACTAGAGAGGCATTACAGCATACCTTGAAGATTAACAAAATGAAGTTATTCAGATGGCAGGGTTAAAGGGAAGGGGAGAAAAAAGGCGTGCTCCAAAACTGAGAGCTCCTCACAAAAAAATGTCTGTCCCAGCTCCCACTCCTTTATACAGAGGAGTGTCAACACAAGCACCAAACCAACACCTTAAACTCCACCTGAAAATCAAGAAGAATTCAGTGCATATCACAAAGCACTGATGTCATGTGTTCCATACAAGATACACCACTTGAGACTCAGGTTGCTGCATCCTGCTAGTTGACAGTGTTCAGTGCATCTTAAAAGGTAACCCCATGTATAGCAAAACTGTAACCTTAAAGTGACAAAGGCATGGATTACAGTAGCAAGATCCATAGCCAAACAAAATGGTCCAACTCATAGCTAAGCAAAGATGGGGGGGGGAATGTCTTCCTAAACATTAAATTAGTGGGTATTAGTGACGAAGTGGGTATTCACCCACAAAAGCTTATGCTCCAATACATCTGTTAGTCTATGAGGTGTCACAGGACTCTTTGTTGCTGTTTACAGATCCAGACTAACAGGCTACCCCTCTGATTCCTAAACATTGTTACCATCAACTCCAGTTTGCAAGATCTACTAACAAACAGAATATCTCAATCCTCAATAAGAGAGACATGATACTTTTTGAATTGTCTTCTGGCCGCTTCCCTCAAATTACCAGCACTGCCTTGGTCTTACCCTGATTGAACTTCAGCAGCTTATTTTCATCCATGCTCCAAACATTAAGCTAAGCAGCGGAAGTTTAGAGCTGTATGTCATCAGCGTACTGAAAACACCACATACCATACACCGCCTCAATAATCTTCCCAAGTGGGAAGATAGGTTAGAACCCTGTGGAATTCTACATGACAGCACCCTGGGGTATGGAAAAGCAGTTGCCTGACATCGCTTTTTAGAAAAATCCAGAAAAAATGAGGCTATATCTCATCAACTCCTCATGATTAACTATATCAAAAGCAGCACGTATTAATCAACATGCAGACAAATCTTCATCTATTACCAGCAGGAGTTCTCCCAATACCACCAGTGCAGTCTCAGGTCAAGATCATCTGAGGCATCTAGGTACTCAGAATTGTCTCACCATAACCTTCCCTATAATATTTTCCAAAAATGGAAGATTAGACATCAGACAATAATATAGTAGATTCCCAATGTCAAGTGTTCGTTTCTTGAGCAGACGCTGCATAACAATATCCTCAGAGAAGCCACCATCCTACCCTAACGATTGGAAGCACTGCTAATCTGCAGCAAGTTCTTTCTCACTTTCTCTAGACAGAAAAAAGATAAGGGTTCAAAAAAGGTCAGGTTGAGGAACAATGAACCCCCAACATCCCTAGTACATCAAACTGTAACTGGCCTAAACTCAACTCGAAACAAATTAGCATTTGTCCTGACTAGATCCTATCCTGCATTCATGGAATCAGGCAGTTTGGCCCTTACCTATTTTTATCTGCAGAGTAATCAGAAATTTCCTAACAGGAAGAGCTTGATTCAGTCACCAAGTGAAGACAGGTGGCAATGTTTGTGATTTGATGAAAAATAGTAAAATGTGGTTTGTTTTAATCATGTTCCAACTTAATGAGTAAAGTAACTTTATTTAAGTTTCTAAATAATTAACCAGCTCTGAACAAAATATAAACCACTATACTAAACAATTTTTTGTTTATTTGTTTTAGGAAAAATTGTGACAAACCTAATGATCAGTTCACTTTTGAAGGATCTTTTCTTTTATTGAATGAAAATTTAGTTTAGGTAGAGCAAATGACCACTGAATGACATTATAAACCTGAAAAAAGAACAGGAGTACTTGTGGCACCTTAGAGACTAACAAATTTATTAGAGCATAAGCTTTCAGCTGTAGCCCACGAAAGCTTATGCTCTAATAAATTTGTTAGTCTCTAAGGTGCCACAAGTACTCCTGTTCTTTTTGCGGATACAGACTAACACGGCTGCTACTCTGAAACCTGTCATTATAAACCTGATGAGATCAATAAAAGTTAAACCACTGTAACTTTGCCAGTCTAACTGGGCAAAAATAAAATGAAAACGGAATATGCACTCATTTGTATAGATTCTGGCCTCCCCTGCCTCACACACCAAGCAGTTTCATTTATCAGGGGACTAAAAGAATGTTATCAGAAAGTGAAATAATACCCTGTTAAAGTTTCAAAACTGGCTTGCCCAAACACTTTCCAAAAATAAAGAGCCACCTAAGCAGAGGCTATACTTGAGAAACTGTATGGCAATAAGCTATTCCAAAAAAGTTGTATGTGTATGGCAAAACTGACAAAAAAACAATCAGGTATAGAGACATTTATATAGAAAACATATATACAAGTAATTATAATTGGGTTTACTTGTGATAAAAATGCAACTGCATATTGGAAATTAGGTACACTTCACTGTTGTGAATGTGGCTGAGTGCCACCATTTAAGAAGTTGTGCGAACAATTTACAGGAAACACGAAAATCTACCAGTCAGCTTCATTAAAACTGTTATGAATCTTATCCGTTTTGCAATTCACTCCCATCTCCATACATTATTTTGAAATAGTGAACTTCAATGTGAGATTAGCACCTCAGACAGTCAAAAGGCAGATATATTAAAAATGGGCTGTGTTTATCTCTATCTATCACTTACACAAGAAAGCCATCTTAAACTGGGCTCCAATTTTTGTACCTAACCAAATTAAAATGATTACAAAACCTAAAAGAATTAGCAAAGATCACATCACCACTATTTAGTCAAGCAACAAATTATCGGCATGGATGCAATGCAACCACAGCAATGAACGTGGTGAAGGTGACAGTACTCATCAGTTCCTTTATCAAGTTCTCCCTCCCTATGCAGTTTCAGGAATTTAACATAAAGCTATTGTTTCTATCCCAGTGATTTAATCAGATGCTTCTAGAAATTAAAATGCAGCATATATTTTAGAAACCATAATTAAAACTAACCTCAATGATACCACAACCCACCAAGTAAATTGATATTGTGAGGCTTAGACAAGGTGGTTATCTTTTATGGAAACAATGAGGAGTCCGGTGGCACCTTAAAGACTTACACATTTATTTGGGCATAAGCTTTCGTGGGTAAAAAACCCACTTCTTCAGATACCATGCTTATGCTCAAATAAATGTGTAAGTCTTTAAGGTGCCACTGGACTCCTCGTTTTTGTGGATACAAACTAACATGGCTACCCCTCTGATACCTTTATTGGACCAACTTTGGCTGGTGAGAGAAACAAGCTTTTAAGGCGCACACAGCTCTTCTTCAGGTGATCTTATTTCCTGTGATACAGAAGCAACACAGAGGCTTGGCCCTGATACTGTTTGGCTGGAGGAGGGAAGTCAACCAGCCTTGACAGTCAGATGTGCTGTTTAAAGGGACAGCCAGGTTATAAACTATTTGTTTTAAAATTTCCTTAAGTTCCTCTTTAATTATTATACTGGAAAAACACATCAGCATTTATGCTGTTTACTTTTTGCATTTTATTCAACTTGGATAACAAATACGTCAGTTTCACTTTCTGCTTCTCATGCACACTACTGCAAGACTGGAGTTACAAAGACTACGAAAAGGAAGTTATGAATGACTCCCATCATTAGATTTAATAAATATTTTATAAAATCTACATTTGTAAATCAAACCAAAGCCCCCTTTTAAAATATTACATGCCAAGGACACACAAGATACACACCCAGGCCAAGATTTTCGCAAGTGAGGGAAGGTGCCCAACTTGCCTTTCAGAAACTGCTAAATCCGAAAATCGGGCCCCCTTAAAGAGGTCTCAAAATGTGGGGGGAGGGGAAATAGCCACACAGCATCACTAGCCCCTTTGGAAAGCCTTGGCCTCCGGCACGCAGAGGGGGGGCAGAGGTGAAGCCTTGCGATAGGGCCGAAGGGCAGCCTCTCAGGGCCCGGGTCTGGCTGTACACCTGCCAGCCGCTGGCTGACCCCCTCCGCCTGCTGCTGTTTGCCAGGGCGGGGAGATGCCCGCCCCCACCCCTGGGATCCCAGACCCCTCCCCCATCCTAGGGCATTACCAGCCCCTCCCCCACAGCGGCTCCCGAACTGCCAGGCCCCAGAGACCGCCCCCACCCCGCCGGAGACCCACAGCCCCTCTGAGTGAGGCCCTCAGCCGGGGCCCGCATTCTCCAAAGCGTCCTACGCCCCTAACGCAGCGTAGCCGCGAGGGAATCACCAGGCCCTAGGAAAACACAGTAGTGACCCTGCCCGGCCCGTGGGAGCCGAGCGCCTCCTCCCCACCCTCCGAAAAGGGGGCATACACAGTCCGGTACCTTACCTCCCCCCCTCCCCTCGGGGACTTTAACGCTCTTGAGTGGGCTCCGCTACCGCGCCGGAAGTGCCTGCCGAGAAGGAAGCGTCCGCCGCTGTTACCACACACCAGGCGTTGTCCGGAACCAGCCCGCAGCCGCATGGGCCCCTGGGACCTGTAGTGCAGTTCCGAAGAACTACAACTCCCACAAGGCAATGCGAGGGGGAGGACGGGGGCGGGAGCGAGAAGAGTTAGAGGAGGAGCGGGTGGAGAGCTAGCCCAATCGGAGTGCCGGTCCGGAGGAGGGGGCGTGGCCCCGAGTGGGGCGGGGCAGGCGTGAGAGTATGCAGGCGTCGGCGGACGCCACAGAAACAATTCCTGAGGCGGTCCCTGTACTAGCGGCTGCTCCAGCACGGGGAGTAACCCCAGTCTAGCGGAGCCGGGGCGGGGGGCGTCCGCATCTGCTGCAGGAGCGCTCCAAGGGAGGTAAGCGCCGTCAGGTACTTCGCTGCGCGGGCAGCCCGGGTGCGCGTGGGGGGCTCCCCGCCCTCTGAAATCATTTGGTAGCTGCCCCCCGTGTTGAATGCATGTTAGAGGTTTGCATGTCAATTGACTTCGCATTCCTTGTTTGGGATCTGTTCGAAAGTCTCCCTCTGATTGTTGCTGAACATATATATATGGCAATGTGTGTGAGTCGTTTAAACCCAGTTCACTTGTCAGTTATTGAGCAACCTCCCTCAGTTTCGCACAGCGTGCAGACCAAGGGAATAAATTCCTGAATCTGGATGTGGGTGTAACCTAGTCCAGTGGTATGTTTGTCCCCAGCACACCCCTTTACATGGTGGGTTTTTATTAAAATCTTCTATTTTATTAAAATGTTGTTTCTCTTCATGCCCCAATGGTTGTTTTGACAGCGGCTATTTCCACATCCGTTATAGATTTGTAAATCTGAGTCCTGGCTTTTGTTGTACTTGCCTTACGACTTTGTCAGTGGCTCACTGTAAACTGGGACCCAACATCTGGTGTTTGTTGATGCAATTCAGAGTGCGTTAGCTTTGCTGTAGAAAGTAATATTGAGAACTCTGAAGATTTAAGAAGTTCTTAAAACTGAAAAATAATTCAAAAAACGTAATTAGAAGTCTTTCAGTTTCAAGTCACTTCAGAATGAGTGTAGAAGTAGTGTATTTAAAACGGGTGGCTATTTTAGAGCATGTGTGTGTATATATCTGTGTATCTGTATGTGTATATATTGTATATATGTGTCTGTGTGCGTGTATATTTGTAAGTGTCCCCTATTTGGAGAAAAACTTAAATATAAAGTGCCTTTCTCTTTACAACATAAGATTTTTGCATTGTGTGGTTCACTAAAATATGCAATACACCATATCTGAAATCTCCCTTTTGCAAAGTCTCACGCACATCTTGACAGCTCAGTAAAATGAATAGCAACCTCTCGCAGTGTACATTTACCAGTCTACTAATACAATAATTATCCCAAGGTTTTAAAAATGATGCAAAAACTAAGTTCTATTCTAACCCCTTTTATTATGAATAAAAATGAAGATACTATGATAATAATGATGATGTAAAGCACTTTGAGATCTTTAAATGAACAGTTCTGTAAAGCTCATAGTAATATCACTGTTTTAAGTCCATCCATTTCCCTGTTTAAACAATGGTAACATATGTTAGTTGCTAAGAGCAACTGTTACAGGAAAGCTTTAGAACTTTAAATAGCATGTGACAATCAAGAAATACGTTTTTTAAAAATTGGCTTTAAAAATTTAAATTCAGGTCTCTTAAATTTGTTAGCTCATGTAAAGAGAGTTTTTAAGAATACTGTATAGCATGATAAAGATGTAAACACTTCATATAACAGGAGGATGTGTAGGAAGAGTGCCAACACCTGAATGAATAGATAAATGACGATTAAACCTATCAACCATTGGTTATAACTTTTGGTAAGAAAAAGGGACTGTCTGTGGAAAGCCGTGCATACCTTTGAGGCTCCTAGCTTTGCAGTGTGGGAACAGAGATCTCAAATATTTGGGACAGTAACACAACATGGAACCATCCGTCACCTGTTAGGTCCTGATAGCTTAATGTATAAAGAAAGCCAGAATGACATCTGAATGTTATGCTCCATTAAAAAAACCACAATATTCCCCTCATTCTACCCTGCTTTGTATTATTTTTAATCTGTCTTTGTGCAATCCATTGAACACCAACTAATGCACATCCCTCACTATTGATGGGGTAGATCTAGAATATGTGTAGCGTACAAAAATATTAATATCATGAATAGCTTTTAACTTTGTTTGGCATCCCAAAGACTTTTGTTTTAATAATTGTAGGAGTTATTTCTGTAAGTCCTATGGAAAATGAAATTACTGGTTGGGAAAGGTTTTTTTGTGCTTTGAAAAGTCCATAAAACAAATCCAGGGGTGGGTGGTGGTGTGAGATAGACAGACAGACAGACACTCTCTTGCGCGTGCATGCATGAGAAAATTGTGTTTTTTAAATGAAGCTGTGTAGTAATGCACACTCTTTTGTTTAAAAAATTCATAGAACAGAATATTCTGTTAAATATCTGGTTCTCTTCCCTCAAATTATTTAACCACAGATTTGACTTTCCAAGATGAGAATCTATAGTCAGAGATGAATACGTTTTCCATTCTCTTATCCCTTCCTGGTTTTTCAAAACTGCTGTCTGTTGTGGTTTTGTAGAGGGGGAGAGGGAGTTTGGGGCTTTTTAAAAGCAACTATAGATGATTGCCCTGTTATAAAGCAAGTCTTATGATATCTTTAGGCCACTCTTATAATATAGGTCAGCAGTTCTCAAACTGTGGGTTAGGACAGTTTTAATTGGGTCACCAGGGCTGGCTTAGACTTGCCTGGGGCCAATGCCGAAGCCCGAGCCCCGCCATCCAGGGCCGAAGCCAAAGAGCTTCAGCCCTGGGCAGCAGAGCTCAGGTTACAGGCCCCCCTGCCTGTGGCTGAAGCCCTTGGGCTTCGGCTTTAGCCCCCCTGCCTGGAACAATGGGGCAAGCCTCCCCACCCACGGTGGTGGGGTTCAGGTGGGCTCAGTCTTCGGTCCCCCTTCCTGGGGTCGGGTAGTACTATTTGTTGTCAGAAAGGGGTCATGGTGCAATGATGTTTGAGAACCCCTGGTATAGGTCATACATAGTCAGACATGTAACCGCGCTAAGTGGTTTTGCTTAAGGCACAGCTATTTCCACTATGTTCTTTCCAACATGGGGGTGAAAAAAATAAAATTATAGATAAATGGTTGAACAAGCTACATTCAGCTTGGCCTCAAGTGAGTGAGTGGCAGCCATATGATTAAAGCCCTGCAAATCTGCGAATATCCGCTTTATGTCTGCGGAACATTTTTGCGGATTGTGCATGGATGCAGATCAAAATTTTATATCTAGAGCCCCGCAAATCGGCAGATATCAGTCAGCTTTACATCCATGGATTGTGAATCAGATGCGGATACGAATTTTGTATCCACGCAGGGTTCTACGTATGATTTCCCTCCCTCCACTTCACCTCGCTCCATGGGGGAAATATGGAGACAGTGAGAACCGACAAAATATGGTGTCTTTACCTCACCTTGCGAGTGTAGAAAATATTCTTACCAGCTACCTCTAAAGGTTATTTTAGTTCTGATGAAAAGTTAAAAAGCTCAGTAAACTGCAAGTGAGAGTTCAGCAAGTATCATTAATGTTAAAACAGTATTTTTTTTTTACTGTTTTAACGACATTGGCTAAAATAAAAATGATGTGAAGAAAATCAGGCTTACAAAACAATCCCAAGATGCAGTAAAAATATTGCTTTAAAAAAAATTCCACCAAAAACATATACATGAAGATTTGGGTAAAGTCACAAATCTCCATGTAAAATAGGGGTGGTGGGGGTGAGGTGATTACTTAAAAACTGATTCTCCTATCACTCTGAATTAAATCAGAAATATTTCCCTTGAAGTCACTGGAGGTACACTGACAAAGGAGAGGAAAATAGAGTTATTAATGTTGACAGTATCTTTCTGGTTAATCTAGATATTTAAGATTTGGATATTTAAGATCTTCACTTTATCACTAGTAAGTAGCTAAGTATATCAAGAGCACAGTCTTGGAATGTTTTATGTAACTGTGGGAGAAGGACGGGAAACCCCCTTTTTTTTTTATATATAAACAATGGCTTAATGGATAAGGCATTGAGCTTATGGTATGTTTCGTATCCCACCTTGTACTTTTGAGCTTAATTCTAACCTAATGTTCAAAACTGAGTCTTTGATCATCCAAGGGATATCTTTGAGTGTGCATTATCAATTTAAAGCAAAGATGGATATCCAGGCTTTTTAAATATGTTTATGTAAACCATTATCAAGGATGAAATCAGATCAATTTAATCTAGATTTTTAACTTGTATTATCCGTAAGGGAAAGGCTTGTTTGTGTAATTGTTGAACAATAATAAAGGAGGGAATGTTTTCCTCCCCAATGGGAACAGTGTTTAGAGCAGATGTTTTAGTCATAGAAATTTTGGCTAATTATGTCATGCATTCCCGTTTATATATTCTTATGGCTATGCTAGTTCTGAATTCTAATCTGGGGTGTGTTTCAAAGTTCTTTGCAATTTTTGAGTGTCTCGCACACAGGTAGGTAGGTACATATTATCTACAGTACTATACAGGGCAGGTAAGTGACTTGTCTAAGGTGACACAGAAAATCTGGCAGAGGTAGACCATCCATCCTTAACGTACACCTTATCTCTTGACGTTAAGCCTGTTTCATCCTGTGGTCTATTTTAATATATGTGAGTAAATCATTCACTTTCCATATATGGGGAATACCTGGTAATGCACAAGTGGTATTCTTCCAGCCCCATTTACTCTCCATAGATCCCATGTCCCTTATTGGTCCAATGACTATAGTCAAAATACTACATAGTGAGAGTATTACTTTCCTGGAGCAACCTCTTAGCTGCAGGAACTCTGACTCTGTCAGCTCTTGCATGAAAGTGGCCATCTAGTACCTCCTTTGAGGTGTTGAGCCTCTTCACTTTCTGTTGGAGACCATCGCTCTTCAGGGTTGGGCCCTCTTACTGCATTTCTCAGGTACAACTAAACCTATGGCCACTCATAGCATTGTGCTAGTGATGTTGTTATTGTGAAGGCACTTATTATAAGCCTTTATTTACACGCCCTTAATAGCTTATTGAAAATTACCTAAATGTCTTGTGCTTAGTTTTAGCCAAAGCTGAATTTTATTTTGGGGGCTGAAGGTAGCTTGCCAATATTCTATTTAGCCACTTCTGATTGATTCTGATGTGGAAACTGTTACCCTTAGCTTTTCAAACCTTTTGTTCACATGTGACTAAAGTGTCATCTTTTCAAAATTTCAAATTTGCTAGGGAATTACTCCTCACCTGCAAATAAATGTCTCTGGCATATTTGAAAAACTTGCTGTAGAAAAGAGCATTTGATAATCCATGTATTTCATAGGTGTTATACTTTGTTCCATTAACTTTGTAACAGAACACTTATGGGTGAAATTCACTTTGTGCATGACCTTGTACAGTTTCCCCTCAAGGTGCAGAGCTCTGTGCTTAAGAGCTTACCAAAAACAGATGCCTAAATATGGACTTAGAGCAGGGGTAGGCAACCTATGGCATGCGTGCCGAAGGCGGCATGTGAGCTGATTTTCAGTGGCACTCACACTGCCCGGGTCCTGGCCACCAGTCCCGGGGGGGCTCTGCATTTTAATTTAATTTTTAAATGAAGCTTCTTAAACATTTTGAAAACCTTATTTACTTTACATACAACAATAGTTTAGTTGTATATTATAGACAGAGACCTTCTAAAAACGTTCAAATATATTACTGGCACGCAAAACCTTAAATTAGAGTGAATAAATGAAGACTCGGCACACCACTTCTGAAAGGTTGCCGACCCCTGACTTAGAGCCTAACATTAGGCACCTGTTTTTTAAAATCTTGCCTTAAATATTCACACACCTGTACTGGTATCTGGTACTTTGCATATCCAGATAAACTCAACAGAACTTATTCACTATGAATTATCATATTTTATATGTGTAAAAAACATAATTATGTTTATTGTATATTTGGTTGCATATGTATATGATACTATCATCAGTGGTGACTCTCTTTTTAATTTGTCTTTATATGAAAAACAGTAAATGTAAAAAACTTAAATGAAACATTATATTTGAGAATTCTTGTATTACTTTACATCATGAAAGCAATACTAAACAGCCATCTCATTCCTTGAACACTGCACAGTGCCTCCTATGCACTGAATGAGGGAGGAGTCCTATGGAAAAAATAGTATGTGATCATGTAATTAAAGATTGTATCATACTGCATGTGCTCAAGAGGACAGAATTAAGGTACCATAGGGGAACTTAATTTTGGCACTTCCTAACTCTTGAGTGCTTGACTTTGCGACCTTAACACATTGTTCTTTCAACATAGCTTTTGGTTTGTTTATGTCACTTCCTAGGTATTTAAACAAACAAACAAAACAAATTCATGTTCAACTGTTGTTGCTCCTGTAGTAATACCAGCAGTAAAAACTGCAAAGTTCTATGCCTATTGAAAAGGAAATGAGACACATACAAAATGGCAGAGAGAACTCAGCAAGTTGCATTAAGGAGTTTATTTAGCTCTTTCTTTACTGTGTGTGTGTGTGTGCGTGCACATGCACATTACAGTTATCACAGAGAAGGTGTGGAAAGAGTTATGTAGGTTTTGGAATGGAGGTGTCCAAAAAGAAAGCATTAACCATATACAGCAATGCAAGTGGGTTGAATTACAATACCTGTAGGAAATTTATGTTATGGTTCCTGAGTCAGATAATGGGGTTTTTTTTGGTTTTTTTGGGGGGAGGTAGGGGGAAGATATTATATCAGCCATAAATCCAGATAATAATACAGCCCATACAACTTGTACTCCAATGACTTTATTCAGCAGTGCTCTAATCAATAAAGCTACGCTACATTGCAGTGCTTCAAAAGCAAAAGTGTGATTCTGCCTTTGGTGGATTGGAGTGATAGTCTCTCTCACTCACTCACACACTTATATTGTACTCCACATCCTGTCACTCATTTCATCCCAGACAAAATCAAAGCAGAGCCACTTGTGCCAAAAATTGTCTGGTCATTCAGTGTTGAAAAGTACCCAGTCATGGTACTTGGCAGAGTGGCCATGCCTGTCATCACAGGGCTCTACAATAACTGTATTCTCTGTTTTCAAAACGCTCTTGGAATGATTCTTAATATCTTCCCTGTCGGACTTATGCAAGTATGTATGATGACCACCTTTGTGAAGTAATTAAAATTTCAAGTGTCATGTCACATGTCCATAGATCTTTATTTCATAAATTTATATGAATAAATGAAGATAGCTGCAGAATATAGCTATATTAATATAATGAAAACTGAATTTAAGATTTCCATTTTGATGCTCTTGATCTGTATCAATTGTTGCAAGATTGCAAAGCAGTCAGATTCTCTTTCAAAGGGTGGTGGGGGGGTGTTTCCATTTTGTATCAGTGACTCTTGGGAAGCTAATGCATTAAATACAATAAATATTTTTTTTGTCAAAAGGTTATTGACCTACTAGCACATTATTTTAAAAAGCTAGCTTTTTATAAGAAATATTTTCCATTTTTAAGACAAATTCTCTCCAAAGGAATGGTCTTCTATATTGTTGATTAGAATTCAAGCTAGAAGAAAGTTAAACAATATAGCCATATTTTAGTTAGTTTATGCAAATACTAAAATGCTAACTAAAACTAACATGGAGGGAGAGAGAAATACAGATCCGTTGTGGTGCTGTTCTTTACTCATGCAGTTGTTCATTTTAATGTAATAGTTATGCTAGGCATTCACTGAACAAGAACCTAATACTGTAAAGTGCTAAGAATTCCCTGTGAGTTGCTGACATCTCTCAACCCTTCATACTTGATAAAGGCAAAGAGCGCTCAGTTCCTTCCAGGAAGACCTTGGCACTTAACCAGACTGGACCTCAAATACTCTCACAATGCAGTCCCATATGTGAAGTCGGGTTCCTTAGGTATAAAAGTGTGAATTCTCCCTTACTGGGTTTAACCTTGACAAGAATGTTTGAGAGAGACTTTAGTTTCCTTAGCCCTTCCACATTATCCCCTTTCCTTCCATGGATTTAATCCATGTACACAACTTTCGTGTTGCCATATCTGACGGAGGGAAAACTTAAACTCCCATTGACTTGCCATTAAATGGACTTAGAGTTGTTTTGCTTCAGTAACCTCGAGAAAGGGGACTGAATTCTTCATTATGGTGCATTGGCTTGTGCACTAGCACTTCATAACAACGTAAGAGCAGCCATACTGGGACAGACCAGAGGTCCATCTAGCCCAGTAGCCTGTCTTCTGACAGGTCAATACCAGGTGCCCCAGAGGGAATGAACAGAGTAGGTAATCAAGTGATCCATCCCCTATCGCCCATTCCCAGCTTCTGGCCAACAGAGGCTATGGACACCATTCCTGCCCATCCTGGCTAGTAGCCATTGATTGACCTCCTTAAAGAACTTACCTAGTTCTTTTTTTAACCCTGTTACAGTCTTGGCCTTCACAACATCCTCTGGCAAAGAGTTCCACAGACTGACTCTGTGTTATGTGAAGAAATACTTCCTTTTGTTTGTTTTACACCTGCTGCCTATTAACTTTATTTGGTGACCTCTAGTTCTTGTATTATGAGACGGAGTAAATAACACTTCCTTATTTACTTTCTCCACACCAGGCATGATTTTATAGACCTCAAACATATCCTCCCTTAGGGTATGTCTACACTACGAGAGTACTTCGATTTTACTTAAATCGAATATGTGGAATCGATATTACAAAATCGAACGTGTGTGTCCACACTAAGGACAGTAATTTGACTTTGTGAGTCCACACTAACGGGGAAAGCGTCGACATTGGAAGCGGTGCACTGTGGGCAGCTATCCCACAGTTCCCGCAGTCCCCGCTGCCCATTGGAATTCTGGGTCGAGCCACCAATGCCTTCTGGGTAAAAAAATGTGTCGTCATCCGTCCGTCACTACCGCCCTCCCTCCCTGAAAGCGCCGGCGGGAAATCAGTTCGCGCACTTTTCTGGTCAGTGACAGCGCGGACGCCACAGCACTGCGAGCATGGAGCCCGCTGCGACCATCGCTGCAGTTATGGCCGTTGTCAACACCTCGCAGCTTATCATCCACCTTTCCCAGAGGCAGATGCAGAGAAATCGGACGAGGAGGCTACGGCAGTGCGGTGAGGGCCTGAAGTCTGAGAGTGGCACAGACCTGTCAGAAAGCACGGGATCCCGCGCCGAGGACATCACGGTGGCAATGGGTCATGTTGATGTTGTGGAACGGCGATTCTGGGCCTGGGAAACAAGCACGGACTGGTGGGACCGCATAGTGCTGCAGGTCTGGGATGAATCACAGTGGCTGCGAAACTTTCGCATGCGGAAGGGGACTTTCATGGAACTTTGTGAGTTGCTGTCCCCTGCCCTGAAGCGCAATGACACCCGGATGCGAGCAGCCCTGACTGTCCAGAAGCGAGTAGCCATAGCCCTCTGGAAGCTTGCCACGCCAGACAGCTACCGGTCAGTCGCGAACCACTTTGGCGTGGGCAAATCTACCGTGGGGGTTGTTGTCATGCAAGTAGCCCACGCAATCGTTGAGGTACTGCTCTCAAAGGTAGTGACCCTGGGAAACGCGCAGGTCATCATAGATGGCTTCGCCGCGATGGGATTCCCAAACTGCGGTGGGGCTATAGATGGAACTCACATCCCTATCCTGGGACCGGACCACCAGGCCAGCCAGTACATCAACCGAAAGGGCTACTTTTCAATGGTGCTGCAAGCACTAGTGGACCATAGGGGACGTTTTACAAACATCAACGTCGGATGGCCGGGCAAGGTTCATGACGCTCGTGTTTTCAGGAACTCAGGTCTGTTTAGACGGCTGCAGGAAGGTATTTACTTCCCGGACCACAAAGTAACTCTTGGGGATGTGGAGATGCCTATAGTCATCCTCGGGGACCCAGCCTACCCGCTAATGCCCTGGCTCATGAAGCCCTATACTGGCGCCCTGGACACTGAAAAAGAACTCTTCAACTACCGGCTGAGCAAGTGCAGAAT
Organism: Emys orbicularis; assembly: GCF_028017835.1. NCBI lineage: Eukaryota > Metazoa > Chordata > Testudines > Emydidae > Emys > Emys orbicularis. The sequence continues at coordinate 89,447,004 of NC_088691.1, forward strand.
GGTGGTGGAGTGTGCTTTTGGCCATCTCAAGGGGAGATGGAGAAGCTTACTGACTCGCTGTGATCTCAGCGAAACCAATATCCCCATTGTTATTGCAGCTTGCTGTGTGCTCCACAATCTGTGTGAGAGCAAGGGGGAGACCTTTATGGCGGGGTGGGAGGTTGAGGCAAATAGCCTGGCTGCTGATTACGCCCAGCCAGACAGCCGGGCGATTAGAAGAGCCCAGCGGGACGCGCTGTGCATCCGGGAGGCTTTGAAAGCTAGGTTCCTGAGTGAGCAGGGTAACCTGTGACTTTGAAGTTTGTGTACAGAGAAGCTGAACCTGCCCCCGTTTCTTTACCCACTAAATGTTCAGTATCCTCTCCAGTTACATACCCCGTTCCCCCCCCTTCCAACACACGTTTAAAATTAAATCACTTGAATTTTGTTAATGAACACCGTTGTCTTTATTACTGTTTTCGCGGGAAAGTTTTAAACCTGGGACGCAGACTGTGGTGGGGAGCGGGTGTAGTGTAGTGATGCAAATGACGCTTCTAAACTCCAGGAATGACAGGCTCCGCAGTGGTGGACTGGTTGTTTCAACGGAGCCTGCCACCCCTCCTGTTCGGGACTCTGTGTGTGGGGGGGCTATGTGACTTTGTGGCAGGGGGAGGACGGTTACAGATCCCCTGCTGCGTGGCTCTGTGATCCAGGATAAGGACCGCTGCATAAGATCTGTAACTGCCCTCCCCCGCTACAAAGTCACAGAGCAACCCTCCCCCCCCCCCCCCCCGAACATGAAAACCACCTCCCAGACTGACCAGGGTAACTAGTGACTGCACTGTGTGAGTGCCCTGCTGCTGAACCTGCCCCCGCCTCTGTACCCTGCTAAAGGTGACTGTCCTGTCCAATTACCAACCCCCTTCCCCCCCTTCAGACAGACTCTCCTCTAAAAGAACATGATGGAAACAGTAATTAACAGAAACCTATTTTTTATTAGCAACTACACATGAAACTGGGGGGTGAAACTTGGACGGGGGCTTGGGTGAGGCGGGAAGGAAAGGACTTGTCAAATTTTGGGGAATGAGAGCCTTCTAGTACTAGAGCAGTCTGCAGGGGTGGAGTGAGAGTTTTCACGGACTCTGCCGCCCCTCCTTCTTTGGACTTTGGGTGAGGGGGGTATGGGACTTGGTGGCGGGGGAGGGAGGTTACAGATAGACTGCAGCGGGGCTCTGTCCTCCTGCCTCCGGTCCTGCAGAACATCCACAAGGCGCCGGAGCGTGTCCGTTTGCTCCCTCATTAGTCCAAGCAGCATTTGAGTCGCCTGCTGGTCTTCCTGCCGCCACCTCTCCTCCCGTTCCATGTGTGATTGGTGCATTTGGGACAAGTTATCCCTCCACTGGGTCTGCTGGGCTGCCTGGGCTCGGGAGCAGCCCATAAGTTCCGTGAACATGTCCTCCCGTGTCCTCTTCTTCCTATGCCTAATCTGCGCTAGCCTCTGGGAGTGTGATGCCAGGCTAGGTCGGGAGACAGTCGCAGCTGCGGGAATGGGAAAAAGGGAGTGAATTCCTCAGAAAGATAAATTTAGTTGTGAACAAAGAACATAGTCTTTCTCTGTGAACAAGACCATGCACAGCACCTATCACATGCGCACTCAGGACAAGGTCGAAATTTCGGCCTTCGCATTCAGTGCCTGGGGTCTTGCAGTGCAGATCAGAGAAGCGGGGCAGGACACCGGAATTTGTGTAGCAGGCCGACATGGTAAGCCGTAGACTTGTGGCTGCTTAAAACTTTAATAGTAGCACTGGCCTCCTTTCACACTGAAAGCAATGCCAGTCCCTGCTGCCAGCAATCCGGCAAGCATGAACTCTGCCCCTGTCCCACCCCCTCGCGGCTGTCGCAGGGAAAGATCCCTGTATGCTGCCCCTCTCCCGCCTCCACCGCGTGGCTGTAAACCGCCGGTTACAGTTCTGTAAAGGAACAGGCAAGCAGTCCCAATACTAACATTCCCCTACCTAATTCAAAGCAGGTCACCATGAGCGACATCACTCTGATGAGGATTTCAGAGACGGAAAAAGAAAGGATGCTTCGGGAAAGCCTGCAAAGACCAGGGCCGTATGCCGCCATGCTCTGCAGGGCAATGATCCCGGAGTACTTGCTTGTCTCCTGGCACGGAAATGTTTGCTACTACGGAGGACCCAATGAGGCTGCTCTCCCCAGGAACCTGATGCAAAGGCTTTCCAATTACCTCCAGGAGAGCTTCGTGGAGATGTCCATGGAGGATTTCAGCTCTATCCCCGGACATATAGACCGGATTTTACTATAGCTGCACTGGCAGGGACTAAACAGTAGAGCGGCTTGGGCAGAACAATCATGCTAAACCGGACATTGTTAGATTTTTTTCAGTAGTTGCACTGCCAGGGACTGAAAAGTTAAGCGCCTAGGGCAAAGTAATCATGCAAAACCCATTGTTAATATTGTTAATATTCCTGTTCTGTTAAAAATAAATGTTTAGATGTTTTAAACACTTACTGAGTGATCCTTCCCCTGATTCTGTGTCCGGGTTAACGGCTGGGGATGGTTGGTAGGGGATCTCTGTAAGGGTGATGAAGAGATCCTGGCTGTCAGGGAAATCAGCGTTGTAAGCGTCCTCCTCATCTCCTTCCTCATCTTCCCCGTCCGCTAACATGTCCGAGGTAGCGGCCGTTGACAATATCCCATCCTCAGAGTCCACGGTCAGTGGTGGGGTAGTGGTGGCGGCCGCACCTAGGATGGAATGCAGTGCCTCGTAGAAACGGGATGTCTGGGGCTGGGATCCGGAGCGTCCGTTTGCCTCTTTGGTCTTCTGGTAGCCTTGTCTCAGCTCCTTGATTTTCACGCGGCACTGCGTTGCATCCCGGCTGTATCCTCTCTCTGCCATGGCTTTAGAGATCTTCTCGTAGATCTTTGCATTCCGTCTTTTCGATCGCAGCTTGGAAAGCACGGACTCATCGCCCCTCACAGCGATCAGATCCAAGACTTCCCGATCAGTCCATGCTGGGGCCCTCTTTCTATTCTGAGATTGCATGGCCATCTCTGCTGGAGAGCTCTGCATCGGTGCCAGTGCTGCTGAGCTCGCCACGATGTCCAAACAGGAAATGAGATTCAAACTGCCCAGACAGGAAAAGGAATTCAAATTTTCCCGGGGCTTTTCCTGTGTGGCTGGTCAGAGCATCCGAGCTCGGACTGCTGTCCAGCGCGTCAACAGAGTGGTGCACTGTGGGATAGCTCCCGGAGCTATTAGCGTCGATTTCCATCCACACCAAGCCTAATTCGACATGGCCATGTCGAATTTAGCGCTACTCCCCTCGTTGGGGAGGAGTACAGAAGTCGAATTTAAGAGACCTCTATGTCGAACTAAATAGCTTCGTGGTGTGGACGGGTGCAGAGTTAATTCGATGTAACGGCGCTAAATTCGACATAAACTCCTAGTGTAGACCAGGCCTTAGTTGTCTCATTTCCAAGCTGAAAAGTCCCAGTCTTATTAATCTCTCCTCATATGGAAGCCGTTCCATACCCCTAATCATTTTTGTTGCCCTTTTCTGAACCTTTTCCAATTCCAATATATCTTTTTTGAGATGGGGCGACCACATCTGCACACAGTATTCAAGATGTGGGTATACCATGGGTTTATATAGAGGCAATATGATATTTTCTGTCTTATTACCTATCCCTTTCTTAATGATTCCCAACATTCTGTTCGCTTTTTTGACTGCCGCTTCACATTGAATGGATGTTTTCAGAGAACTATCCACAATGACTCCCAAGATCTTTCTTGAGTGGTAACAGCCAATTTAGATCCCCTCATTTTATATGTATAGTTGGGATTATGTTTTCCAATGTGCATTACTTTGCATTTATCAAAATTGAGCTCTAGCTACAATCTGCTTTTAAAGAGCGTATCTTCCTGTAGTTTATTTCCCTTTATTGTATTGTATTCATCAATGCAAGATGACTTAAGCTGCCTTAGCAGTAATTAACTTGCTCCCCACATTTGCCCATGAGGGTCAAATCCTGGCACTTTTACTCATGTGGTGTAGAACCCAGTTCCATAAGTAGTACCATTGGAAGCTAGTAGTGAGGTAATACTTCATGTAAAAAAGGCAGAATTTGGCCTTTCGCCTTTGCACCAGTTCTTTGTTTACTATTTCTTCACTGAACATGGCCTCCTTTAAGTCTAGGGGTAATTTAGATGCATTTATCTAAAGATGCCTTGTATTAATTGCTTGCTGTCTCACAATTACCAAAGGTGTCTGCACATCTACCACATTTCTCAACACAACAGCAAAAATTGCATCTTCCAACAACATCCTTTTCCATGTCTGAAGATTTTATGGTGATGCTTCCTACCCCAGTTTATCCAGTGAGGACTTTGGTCATATTTTTATATATCTAACTACAACTTATATATTTTTAATTGGCTCAATAAATCTATTCTTCTAGAGTGCTTTTTCCCCCTCTGTCCACATTAAAGCTGTTATTGGAGCATTTAATTGTTGTGTACTTCACGTAGCAATTTAAGATCACTGAAGCAGTTCATATTTTTTCTTTTCCTCAGACATATTCAGTCTTCCAGATAAAAGCACCCTCTCCAATTCCCTCTACTATTTATAAATATTAATCAATCAAAACCCAAGGCAGGCTGATCAACTTACTATAATAGCAGATCTTCAGGATGAGATCATTGTTCTAAATGAAAGATTCGTAGTAGTCTACCAAAATGATCAGCTACATATAAAACCAAGATATTCTTTGCTGTCCGCTGAGAAGTCCTGTGATAGATGATATAGAAAAATCCTTTTACTGTACATATGCTAGTTTATTGTCTTCTTACTTTCTGATTCATTCAAAAGGTAAGAGGGGAAAAACATCAAAGTTTGCCAAGTGGACAAGGAGAAAAAAATCAATGGGAGTAAGAGGCTACTAAGGAGATCTTAAAAACAATAAACAGAAATACAATAAAGGGAAATAAACTACAGGGAGATATGCTTTTTAAAAGCAGATTGTAGCTAGAGCTGGATGAAATTTTGTACACAAAACTTCCTCTTTTTGCCCAAAATAAAAGGAGATTTGGGTTGACCGAAATATTTTGCAAATTCATGTTGAACTCAACAAATCGTTTTTGAAACAAATGTTTTTACTTTTTTTTTTTTTAATGTCAGAACAAAACATTTAACTATTGTGATTCAAAATGTCTGTTTCAAAATTTACTTTATTTTTTATATAAATGTATAAAAATAAAAGGTTAATAAAGTTCAGAACTAATCATTTCATTTTAGGTTGAATGAAACATTTTTGTTTGACCCGAAGTGATTTTTTTTTTTTTTTTTTTTTTTTTTTTTGGTTTGCTGGTCTTGGCTGCCTGCCCCAAGACCCACCCCCCAAAAAACAACAAACAATCAGTTGTTCACACAGCTCTAATTGTGTAACTAGCTTATACTGGCTTTCAAAGCCATGAACAGTGTAATAGTCACTGACAGAAAACTTCGTTAACACAGTTAAGGTTGCCTGGTGGTGTCCTGTGCCCTTCCAGATAGTGAGTTCAGTGAAACTCAAACTTCAGAAAACAAGGAAATTCAGAGTCAAAGTACATACTAATGCAATCTTAACGCTACCCTTCTGGAGCTGGCAATAACCAATGGTAATTATCTTCATGCACTTCAGCTATGTTAGGTGTAGCTGTACTGAATGGTGCAGAGATCAGTTGGAGCTACTTGGCAGAGTTGAGATTGTGATATCACGTCTAGGGTCCTTGGAGAAGGAGGGCTTGTGCTCCATGGAGGTGTGAGATCAAAGGAAAGAGATGCGGGGATCCAGTATGCCTCATTTCAGTGCTGAGTTCTGTAGGTTTCCAGTAATGTGACATGGGGAGGGGGGAGTCTTTTTTGGTATGGGGATTGGAGGAGTGAGATGGGATATGAGAGCGGTCTTTGGCTTTAGTGATGGGTATGTGAAAGTCTAGTGTGTTAGATGGAATCCTGTGGCAAAGGGGTTGTGACCGGGGTAAAAGAATTGTAAAACATATCAGATGTAGTATTTTTTTTTCTCCCCCCTCGTGAAAGAGGCTGAGGTTTAAATGTAGAACATGTGCAGATAGCTCCTGTTCAGTAAAGTACAGCTCACCTAAATACAAGTTCTGCCTTAGCAAAGAGAAGGTATTAGAACCTGTGCTACTGTAGGGTTGCCAGGCGTCCAGTTTTTGACCAGAATGCCCGGTCGAAAAGGGGCCCCTGATGGCTCCAGTCAGCACAACACAGCTGACCGAACCGTTAAAAGTCCAGTTGGCCCCAGCGGCCAGGTCAGCGCGGCTCCCAGAAGCAGCCGCCACGTCCCTCCAGCTCCTCAGCGCAAGGGTAGGCAGGAGGGCTCCACGTGCTGCCCCTGTCCACGGCACAGGCGCCGCCCCAAGTGCCAACTTCACAGCTCCCGTAGCTGGGAACCATGGCCAATGGGAGCTGAGAGGGTAGAACCTGTGGAGGGGGCAGCGTGCAGAGCCCCCAGGCTGCCCCTCTACCTAGGAGTCAGAGGGACATGCCAGCCACTTCCAGGAGCTGCCTGAGGTAAGCGCTGCCTGGCGTCCATGCCCCAGCCCCGTTCCCCCTCCTGGAGTCCACACCCTCTCCCGCATGCAGAATCCTTCGGCCCGGAGCACCCTCCGACACCCTGAACCCCTAATTTCTGGCCCCAAGCCCGGAGCCCACACCCCCTCCCGCACCCCAGCCCCCTACCCCAGCCTGGAACCTCCTCCCACACTCCGAACCCCTCATCCCCGGCTCCACCCCACAGCCTGCACCCCCGACCCAGAGCCCTCCCCCCCCCCCGCACCTCAACCCCCTACCCCAGCCCAGAGCCCCCTCCTGCACCCTGAACCCCTCATTTCTGGCCCCACCCCAGAGCCCAATAAAATCTTGGTGCTATTGACTTCAGTAGCACAAAATCTACTGCGTTCAATGCGGCCAGGATTTCACCCAGTTATTGGAACTCTGTCACTGACCTGAATATAGAATTTAAGGCTCCTAAAGAGAAAGGTAATGAGTGAGGCGCAGCAGGTCTCAGTGCTGTAATGTGAAAATTAATAAGAAAATAAATTGGTACCTTATTCAAGAAAACAAAGGCAGCAGGAGACTTTGGGGGTAGTTATGAATATAATAATTTCAGAAGGGGGTAAGGGCCCAAAGAGTGGCCTCAGTGTTTGGTACTTATGTGTGGCAGGGGGAAAGCAAGCAAGCAACTAGGCATCTTGGTTTCTGGGATCATTTCAGGCTCCAGGATTGCATCCTAGGAGCACAAGGAATAGTCTAGAGGCTAGGGCCCTGAACTGGGACCCAGAAGACTTGAGTTCAGTTCCTAGCTTAGCTACACACTTTCTTTTTGACTGTGGGAAAGTCATGTAATCTACTCTGTGCCTGAGTTTCCCCACCTATAAAATGAGGGGAATACTTACCTACCTCATAAGGGTGTTGTGAGGATAAAACTCATAAATCATAATTTATTAGATGGCCACAATACTCATCAAAGGTGGTGACTTTTTTTTTCACTCCCCTGGAGCAGGGTAATATGAATAGTGTTTCTAGTAGGCTCCCACTGGGAATCATATTAGATTCTCTCATAAACTGTAATAAACTAGTTTTTCTTACCACCATTTTTAAACAAATGTTTTGTAAAACTTTTAGGAACTTTGAGTGTAATGGCTTGAAATAACATTGTTGTACCCGAAATGAAGTAGCTATTACTGAACAGCCTAGATTTGTGTCAGTACAAACACTTTCCACAGTTCTGATCAAAATGATACACAAAGTAAATATCTTTTCAGGACACCTGTAAATGTAGCAGGGAATGGAGATGCTATAGGAGAACATCAGAACTCCAGAAGGAAAGAAACTGTTCTTTTTATTTGTATTTAGAAAATAAGCACAAGAGACTGAAACGTTGGTTGGTTGTTTCGCTCATACAGCAATTCATGGTGTTGAGTGGAATTGAAATAAGTCTATGCCAATTAGCTTGATGTGCTCTGGAAGCAAGAAATTGTTCCATCATTTAAGTTTTTTGTGAAGTTATAGAAACAACATAAGACAGGCACGCTCACATGAAATTTAAATCAGTTTTTCATGCTTGAGTAGAGTAGGTGTGATGAAGTGGGTTTTAGCCCACGAAAGCTTATGCCCAAATAAATGTGTTAGTCTCTAAGGTGCCACAAGTACTCCTCATTGTTTTTGCTGATACAAACTAACACGGCTACCACTCTGAAACCTGCCAACAAAATGTATATTTCTAAAACAGCAATTTAGGACTGTTTTAGGGAGATAACTTGAGACAATGTGCTCTTGTTGTAAAAGGCTGTTTCACTTATGTGGGATTATGGAGATCAATGAAGACTTTTTACTCTTAAATTGCTATTAATTCTATTTTTTTAAATTTGTCCAGGTTGAAACACTTTATTATTGAAGTTTGACTGTCTCTGAGCTTGCACAAAGCATAATTAAGACCTGTTGCACTTTTCCCCTCTAGAGTCAAAGTATAATGTTCAGCTGGCTGGCTTGTATGAATAATCCATCACTATGAATCATTAACTTACAAGACCAGCTACAGTAATTGATGTCTTCTTGCAAGCTATGAAAATGTTCAGGGAAATCATTTATTTCTCTTGCTGGTGTATTTTATAATTCATTTATTTATTTTAGAAGGCTTTATGCATTGGGTAGCATTGGGCTGTAACCTGTGAACCAGATTTGCTTGAGGTTAAACACCTGAAAGGGAGCAATTTTATTTAAGTAAACTTCCCCTGACTCTTCCTTTGAATAAAAGAAATAGGTGTTGGAGGGAATAAATACATATCATTCTCTGACACTATGTATTTCAAGTTAATTTAAGCTCTTCCTCTTTTGGTACATATAATGGAGGATGATGCACTTTGTTAGCTTTGGTTAGAAATAAAATTAGCAATCATGAATAAGTTTATTAAAAGGCAAAGGTTAATTTGCATATAATTAATATTAAATATTGTATTTGGAAAACGGAGAGCATTAACATAGTACAGTAATAAGCAGTGATATGATCAGTCGGGTACAAAACACTAATACTCACTGTGTAAAAATTAATCTGATATGGTATTTAGCCTTTTTTATGTTTTGTTCTAATATAGTAAGTGATTACTTAATGATGTAGCCTAAGCATTTTTGAGAATCTGCTGAACTTGCATATCAGACAGTTATATTTTTCTGAAGGGCATAAACTGTGAGGCAGTATAGTTTACCACATAACATTTGAAAGGGCTTCATAAATCAGGTTATAATCTCCATGGTAGTTATGGCTACCTCACCTGGCTGGAAAAATGACACTTAGTAACATTGGCCTCTTCGTGAAGGATTTTCACCATTGTCAATGGGTTTTAAACTACTAGGGTCTACTTAGTCTGCAGCCATTCCACCATGGGTTGTTACCTCCTCAGCTGTCCTAAAATAAGCAAAGTAAGACTGGGCTAGTATTTGGATGGGAGCTCTCAACACAACCCTCAGGGAATTATGGTGGGAGTCTTGCCTCTGAATTGGTACTGAATCAGTATCCCAGAATGAAGGCACAGTGCTGCTTTTGTGGCGTGGTGGCAGCGTTCTTTGTTTTGGCTGAACTGTAATCCCTAACTGTTTGTTGTCATTAAAGACCCCATGGTACTCAAGTAGATGTGGGGTTATTTTAATCCCCATGTCTTGGATGTTATGCTCTGTCAGTATTTACTCCTATATCTAAATTTACCCTGCATTTTCAAGTGGAGAAGTTATTCATTTAAAAAAAAAAAAAAAAACGTGTGTAGTGTGGTGTTGTAGAAGGGAAGATCACCAATGGATTGTAGTTTCCTCAGGAAGTCAGTGGTCTCTTGAAGATAGTTGGGAGTACTGGTAGCGTAGGGCCTGAGGAGAGAGTCCACATAGCCACACAATCCTGCTGTCAGGGTGCCAATGCCTGAGATGATGGGACGTCCAGGATTCCTAGGTTTATGGATCTTGGGTAGCACACAGAATACCCCTGGTCGGGGCTCTAGGGATGTGTTCCTGTGCTTCTTCAGGGAGTTTCTTGAGCAGATGGTGCAGTTTCTTTTGGTACCCCTCAGTGGGATCAGAGGCCTGTAGAATGTGGTGTCAGAGAGTTGCCTAGCAGCCTCTTGTTCATACTCCGACCTATTCATGATGACTATAGCACCTCCTTTGTCAGCCTTTTTGATTATAATGTCAGAGTTGTTTCTGAGGTTGTGGATGGTGTGCTCTGCTCGGCTGAGGTTATGGGGCAATTTCCACAATTTCAGCCCGTGCACATTGGCAGAAGCACTCTATATAGAAGTCCAGTCTGTTGTTTCAACCGTCAGGAGGAGTCCATGCAGAATCCTTCTTGTAGCGTTGGTAGGAGGGTTTCTGTGGGTTAGTGTGCTGTTCAGTGGCGTGGACTATCTGTGTAAAAGGGATAGCTAAAGTGGCCAGGCGTCAGATGATCTACTTTGATATAGGTAATATTCCTGTACTGTATTCTGGAAGGCATCATTTTGGGGGCACAAATCTTGTATTAACTAAATCTCTCTTTCCTGTTATCTTTTGTCATACTTTTTCTCTCTTGACAATTTACCAATAAAATCTATTATTTGAGACTACTACAATTGGATATGGGATATTAAGTGGCAGGAATTGCTGATGAGCACCCCAGAGGGAAACTGAGTTTAGAGATTAACAGAGGGAGGGAGTAATGAATGGTTTAAGCATGGAGTCATGGGCAAAGTGAGGTGCAATCCCTCTCCCCGTAGTGTTCAGTGAATGGCAATGATGAGGGGCATTGTGGATACAGGGAGAGACAAATAACCCACGGTGCATAAGGTGTGGTTACATTCTAGCATTTGTAATGTCATGGGCTAATTTGTTGTGGAAAAAGGTCAGATTTTTAGTTTCTTTCAAATAGATACAAGGAAAACATCTGCTGCGTAAGTGCAGAATAAAGATTGTCTAACACAAACAAATTAAAAGAAGTACTTAGTATTAGAAGAATGTGAGTTTAGAGATCCGCTGTGACCCTTCGTGCATGTAATTGCAGCTGTGATAAAAAGTGAGTTTTCAAGCCTCATTGTATTAGTAATTCCTCTTTTGTAGTTAAGCTTTATAATCCTTTTTTCTCTATAGTCATTCCAGTGTCACTCCTGATACATAGAAATCTTTCCTGAAATTCAGCTGATTACTGGAAAAAGACCACCTCGGGTTGCTGCAGCATAAGTTTAATCTTGCCTAGTCTAGCAAAAGAATGAAATATATTAATGGTTGCTATAACAGTAGTAGTATTTGTTTTTGTTAACTCCGTATAAGCATGTCTGGGGCCATGTAAAATAAACTACGTCACTCTCACAAAGTACAACTGCATATGATATTAACCAAGCAGTGCCTGCATTTTTATCCCCATTACCTGTATGGATATGTCCTTTCTAGGAAGCCCTCAATAACATATATTCCACTTGAGGCTTGGATCTTGTACCTAATCAACTAATTTATTACCATATTAAACAAAAATGGAAGTGAAACATCAAATGTTTGGTGGCATGTAACTGTGTACTTAAACAGGACTGGACACTTGCAAATCAGATCAGCCTTTAACCCTTTTCCTTAGGGCTCCTGTAAGTTAAGTTGGCTCGTAATGACCCTCTCTGTGTCTCTGTGCTGGCACAAAATAGCTGGAGCACACTGCACTCTGGCTACACTCTCTCCCAATGAGCCCTGTATGGTAGGGGCTGTGAGGATAGGGCTGAGTGAATAATGGAATTATTTGGTTTGAAGGACTGAACTGAAAAAGCCAAAAAATACCTGGTTTGATTAGAAGACATCTTTTGCTTTTCTGAAGTTTTCATCCAAACAACCTCCCTCCCCAAAAAAGTTCCTTTTTGAGAAGTAAATTAATAATATTTTTCTTTAAACAAGGCCACAATTACACAACTCCATGGACATAAACTGGGTTCAATTTCTGCCCGTCAGGAAAGCTTGTAGCCAAAATTGTAAAAATTATGCAGTGCACAGAATCTCTTTAATGAGATGATTTGGTTATTTGCTATAAATTATTGTAACATTCAGATTTTAAAAGAACCGTGGATGCCCTTTTTAACAAAACATTTTAACTAGTGTCTGTTTAAACAACAAACCTGGGACCAAAATCTACCCTCAACTATATCCATCCAGTCACAAATGAGATTGCATGGCAGTAAGTGAGGGTGGAAATTGGCTCATTGTGAGAACTATTCTAGCAGTTACAAGTTGTCAGATCTGACCCAGTACAGACTTCTCTGTTTTAATTGTGCTAGTTGTCCCACATAAATAAAATGTGGTGGGAAATTTCACTTAGAGAATAGAGAGAACTCCTGGAACAGCAGCAATTATGCTGAGCCTTTTATCAGGGAGATTTGAATAGAGATGTATGTCAAAGCCAAGGCCACCCTCCCAGTGCACAGCTTGGGTACTGGACTCTGCACTAGACTGCTGACTCCACCGTGGAGCCAAGTGGGAGGAATCTGCCCCAGCAGCGCTCCCAAGCCAAGATAAACAAACCCTTCAGAACAAAGACAGAATTGTTCCCATAATATGGGATTATAATTATTAAATTCTATGGAGTGTTTTCTCCCTAAGGGCTTCAATGGAAACAGGATCAGGCCCCTCATAGCTATTTGGAGACCTAGGTCAGATGAGTAAGTCCACAGCCAGGAAGTGCAAAACGGGAGGGAAAAATTAACTGAAAAATTTCAAACTTCAAGAGGAAAAAAAGTATTACTTTGGGTACTGGATGAAAATCTGTGTCTGAAACAATTTGCCTATTCCTGTGAAGCCCTATTTGAATCAAAGACTTAGAACCAAATTCTGATTGCATTTATACCAGTATAACTCCACTGAAGTCAATGGAGTTACTCTTGGTTTAAGCTGGTGTAACTCAGACCAGAATCAGACCTTTAAATTCCACAAAAATAAAATAAGAAATCGGTAGATTCTGTTTATTTAAGGATGGCATCAAAGAGAGCATTAGCATTAAAAGGAATGTCACACAATGTGTGAGGAATGCCAATTTATTATTACAAAGTATTTGTTATAGAATAAGTAGCAGACCTTGCTTCTCCAACGTTTTTCAGCTTTATAGGCAATTACTGTATACAAGATGAAAGACTGCAGCAGCCGCAGTCATTGGTGAGCTCCCAGACAGATTGCAATTATCCTTGGAAATGATTACATGAATCAACAAATAGTCAAGATAGCCACAATGCTGACAGCCGACCAACAGACGTGTTTTAAAAATGGGACTACAAGGCACATCAGTAGGCCAACAAAGCTTCCGAAGGGACCACGCTAGTCCTGGCAGCTTCTGTACTGGCAGATGTTGTGAAGCCAGACAGCTATGGGACTTGTACTGGCAGAGTGCTGAATCTATCACCATCCGGTTAATAGAGCTGTACTGGCAATGGTTCTGAACCTGGCCAAGAGCTACAAATGACTGCTACCAAAGCCTGCTGAAAGAGCTGTTTTGGCAGAGACGCTAAGCCCAACCAACTGACCAGCAGAGCTGCAATGGCTGCAAGTTTGAAACAAGCTTTCCCATAAAACTGGACTTGTGCAAAAACTTCCAAAAACCATCTATCAGAAAAATGGAAGGAAAAAAGTAACTGGATAGATACTTATTTCTAAAAGGAGATCGCAGAAAAGGGAGAGAGTCATTCAGTCTACATAGGTATATTCATTACAAATCTGAACTGTATGGAGATAAAGGAACTATCATGAGCAATTAATCATATTTCTCTCTCTCCGATGGGATATCCCATTGTAACATCTGTGTGACATAAAATAAGTTAATGAAGCGTTCCTTCTTAGGACTGCTGAACAACAGACTTGGTGTGAAACATGTAGCAAGGCTGAAGTGTCATATACTGTAACTTCATATAGTGAAAGAGTCCAAAGACAACAAAAAAATTTAAGACTTTGTACCATTTTTGATGCAGAGGATGCTGATTACTCAACATTGACATAGCTGAAACTGAATAGGAAGAAATCCGAAAATATCACGTACGGAAGAAGAGTCCTTTGTCCCCAAAGAGGTTTCATTTTAAATCCGCTCCACCTCAGACTTTACTTGGCATCACATCCTTCCTGCCCTGCCAATAATATCAGCCTTCTTTATTTCCATCTGCTACTTCCATCTCTAGGCACCATTTCCCTTGCTATCCCTGTTTGCCAAGCCACCACACTCTCCTCATTCAGATCCCTCCTGAGAAACACTTCTTCCCGGCCGGAGAGGCTCCCATGGCAGCAGAGCTAGTGCTGTTCTGCCTTTTGGCCCCCTAGCTCAGCACATATACCCTGCACAGCGTACCACACTGCCCCTTTGCATTCCAGTGTGCAATGGGGATGGGCAAAGAGGGAAATGATCCACTGCTATGCAGATCCTTTGCCCACAGTGGAGAACATGTGCAACAGCCGTGGGGGACTTCTTCAGTCACGGAGGAAGGTGCAGGATTTGTAGTAATCTGTTGCAGATCCAATTCTCTGTTCTCTGGCATGGTTTAAGGATATCATTCTCCATTATATTATACAGCAGTGGTTCTCAAACTTCTGTACTGGTGACCCCTTTCACATAGCAAGCCTCTGAGTGCGACCCCCCCTTATAAATTAAAAACACTTTTTAATATATTTAACACCATTATAAATGCTGGAGGCAAAGCGGGGTGGAGGCTGACAGCTCGCGACCCCCCATGTAATAACCTTGCGACCCCCAGTTCGAGAACCACTGCCTTAGAGGGAAACATATCCCATCTGCTCTGTATCCTAGCACAAAATTCTCTCTGCACAGACTAGCATATTAAGGTCCCCATCCCTTCCCAAAACACACTAAATCATAGAAGTGTAAGACTGGAAGGGACCTCAATAGGCCATCTGCATCTTAGTCAAAGCAGGACTAAGGACAAAGGAGGACAATAACTAGACCATCCCTCCCTAGCCAATTTGTTCCAGTGCTTAACCATCCTGACCAGAAGTTTTTCCTAATGTCCAACTTAAACCTCCCTTGCTGTAACTTAAGCTTGTTGCTTCTTGTCCTATCTTTTGAGGCTAATGAGAACAATTTTTCACTCTCCTTCTTGTAACAACCTTTTATGTACTTGAAAACTGTTGTTATATCTCTCCCCCCCCCCCCCCCAATCTTCTCTTCTCTAGACAAAACAAATTCAATTTTTTCAATCTTCCCTCATAGGTCATGTTTTCTAAAGTTTAATCATTTGTGTTGCTCGTCTCTGGATTTTCTCCAATTTATCCACATCTTTCCTGAATGTGGTGCCCAGAACTGAACGCGATACAAGACCACATCTTTAGTAGGGTTGACTTGCAACACAAACTGTGAGCCACATAATTTTATTGTATTTTATTCCCAAGGGACCACTCCAGTAGAGATGTTACGGAATCGCTAACTGGCTTGTTAAATCAGTTTGGGAAGTTGGACTAGTTCACCATAAAATGCAATCCTGGTCTCCCCCCAACGGCATATTATTTTCCCCTCTGAAATTTACCTCCATATATTCTTGTTCATCTAATTTCCTCCCATATGTCTTGAGTTAATCGAGAAAGCTCATCCCCACAGTGGATCATGTCAAAAGAGGATCACACTGAACTCTGCCTTAGTGCAGCCAATGGGAAACTCAGTTTCCCCCAATGTTTCTTATGGACAATTTTTAGAAAACTTCTGTGAATAGAAAGATCCTACTGCTTCGAAGTATCCCCCCAAACCTTCACAGCAGACCAGGACAGGGGGTATTCAGGAGTGGCTTTCCCTTACCCTGCTCCTTGGCTGGAGCAGCTTCAGTTTTGTTCCTGTATGGCAACGGGGGGGAGTAACTTCTAGTCTAAATGGTGTAAACAAAACTGTGAGTGGGTCAGGGGATGGGACAGAAGATTGCACTCCCTGAACACAAGGATGGCACTAGTAATCACCCCCAAAAGGCCTGAGAGGCAGAATCAAAGCTCCCACTCTACATTGCTTGGCTACACTACATAGCTCATTGTACACACCATTAAAGAGACACTCAAGTGGCCTAGCACCGCCTGCAAGCCAAGATTTTTCTGAAAGGAATTATGCCTCCTGCAGCTCCCACCAGGGTGGTGAAATATAAATTGCTTTCTGAAGCAGCAAGAAAAATCAGACTCCAAAACAAAGGAGGAATGAGCAGAACAAAAGTGTATAAAAAGTGTCAAACTCTAGTCTTCTGCATGCCCAGACAGGTTCAAAAAAATGCAGTCCTTTGTTTGCCTGGTCACACATTCAATACACTTATTAATTTTATAAACAAATTATCCTTATGACTTTTCAAAGAAAGTAACTTCCCAGAATAAACTCATGATCCTTTTCCTCAGCTCCCTGGCACACAGGGATTAGATTTAGAATTGTCATTTTATAGATCACACTTAGCTACTTGCAAGCAAAACAACATTCGGGGAGTGGGGAGCAGGAAGCATCAGCAGCTTTTCATTTCTGATCTGCAGAACAGAACTTCAGACAACAGCTAGGGGAGGTGTGTGGGTGCAGGCGACAGAACTGACTGTGTTCGCTTGCTCAGAGAGGAATAAATAAGGGATAGATGTAGAAGTTTGACAGAATTGCTTTTCTGCTACAAGATGTTCTCAATTAACTTGCTGCCCAAACACAGGGAGACTGACTTTCAAAAAGATTGTTAGAGGGGGATTCTGGTGGAGCTGCACTTGCGGTGGTGGGGTTTTTTGTTTGCTATGTAGAGCAGTGTCAATCCAGGGTTCCAACTCCGGCTCAAGCCTAACCTCTCTTCTGTCTACACACAAATCATGCTAACCTACGGCTCGGATCCAGTGTCCCAGAACCCCAGAGGGGTGGAGGGTTAAAGCTTGGATCAAGCCAGGACCCAGGGTTCAAGCCCTCTTGCTTTGCAGTGTAGACACAGCCCCACTGAGTTTGCCAAAAATATCCCACAATCCCACAGGCCAATTTTCTTTGTCCTCTGGACAGTCAAGTTTCCCTATACTGCACCATGAACATACCCTCCCTCCTTCCTGCACAGCCCCCTTCCCTTTCTCTTGTCTTTTTGTTTAAGTAATCCCCTCTCAACTAAACTCCACATACACACCCAAAAAACCAACACCCCCCCCACCCCGCCCCCCAAACCCAACAACATATCATGGATTTAACATGACATTAGCCCTGGTCATTTTGTTCACTCTGGGATACTCCTTTCCCCTGCTCTTTGCCTGTCCGGTCTACTCAGATGTAAGATCTTCAGAGTAAGGACTGTCTACGTCTGTGTTTCTACAGCACCTAGAATAGGGCCTTCATTTCAGTTGGTCTATAGGCTTGCTGTAATAAATTAATAATCATATACTATGGCAGGTCAAAGCAACCAGGCAAAAAGTGGGATGGGGTGGGAAAAGGAGGTAGTGCTAAAGCAAACCTTTAAAAGTAGTGCTTTTCAACCAGAGGGTACGCGCACCCCTGGGGCTATGCAGAGGTCTGTCGGGGGTACATCAAATCATCTAGGTATTTGCCTAGTTTTACAACAGGCTACATAAAAAGCAGAAGCGAAGTCAGTACAAACTAAAATTTCATACAGACTAGGACATGTTTATACTACTCTATATACTCTGTGTGTGTGTGTGTGTGTATATGTGTGTGTGTGTGTGTGTGTGTGTGTGTGTGTGTGTATATATATATATATATATATATATATATATATATATATATATACACACACACACACATACTGAAATGTAAGTATAATATTTATACTTCAATTGATTTTATTTTATAATTATATGGTAAAAATGAGAAAATAAGCAATTTTTCAGTAATAGTGTGTTGTGACACTTTGTATGTTTGTCTGATTTTGTAAGCAAGTAGATTTTAAATGAGGTGAAATTTGAGGGTACACAAGACAAATCAGACTCTTGAAAAGGATATAGTAGCCTGGAAAGGTTGAGAGCCATTGCTTTAAAGGCCAGATTTTTAAACAAAAATTGGAAGCGTGGGGCATCCAGGGACAGTAACCAGTTGAGGGAGAGGGACAGTAACCAGTTGTCAATAAAGTTGCCAGATACCCCTATTCTGAATACTGCAAGAGTTGTATTAAGAGGTCTGTAAGATAGCTTGGTTGCTACAAAAGTGATGGACGCTGTGATTCCAACCCCCTCCTGCTCAAAGGTTTCCATAACTTGTGATATTGTTACCATGGCTTTCCCCAAAATTTACCATGACAACCCTGCAAAATTGCTCACCCATGTAGACCCTATTACTGTGTTCCATCAGTAGCATTTTAGTGCCTGTTATACTCTGCTTGCACATAGCCAGTGAGTCAGCTGGTTCATGATATACACATTTCTTTGACTTGCTGCATTGCAAGAACTGAGTATTCAGGAGACTTTAATATAGTTATATGAGCTTATTATCTTGTCACAGAGTTGCTATGGACAGATGTCAAGCATCAGACTTGTTTGAGTGAGTATGTTTGCCGTAGCAATGTGCAATTACATTTATATTTTAATCTCCATGAACATTAATAAGAAAGTTATGACATTTTAACACCAGCTGTTGATTCACAGAGTCACTGCCTTCTGAAGCAGGAAACCCTGAGGTCAATTTCATTTTGTCTGCTGTTCTGTACACCTCATAGAAGTAGTAAAAAAGTGACAGCAAAGTTATTTCAAAGATGATGGGACATTAGCCATTAGAGCCAATTCACATGGAACTAAATCAAAAAGGAAAAAAAAAGTCCTCCTAAAGATAACATTTTAGAGATATCACAAGGTTTGGGGGGGTTTTTTTTGGTATCAGGCATGCTATTTCAGGATGTGTGATTGCCTCAGCCATACACCTGCTAGGGATGAATGGAAAGTGCCATTTAAAGGGAAAAAATGCAAAGCTTTTATTTTTATTTTTTTTAAATCCTCTTCTAAAATGGGGCTCAATCCTGCAGAGTAGTTTGCACGTGATCCCCCAAAAGCAGCTAACCAAATCAGACAGCTTATTCGAACTTCATATTCCCTCAATTCTAACAATTAATCCAACAATAATACTTCCTCCTCCACAAGAGTGTTGTGAGGCTGTGGCCAAAAGACACAAGCTTGGATAGCCTATAGTTACAGTAGACCCCTAAATTGATATTCAGGCACTTAAAGAGAAGTGGCCTCATTTTCACAGCTGCCAGCTTCTGTGGGTTGTCGGTTAAGTGAACCTGTTTATATACAGCCTATGAATGCTGTATCTATTTGAAACTACAACCTCCATTTTGCCTCCTGAACACCATTTTCAGATCCTTCACCTGGGCTCTGTACCTTCCATATTGAGCTGAAATACACAGGAGGCGTCAGGAGCAATTCTTGCACCTAGCAGAGGGCTAACAATGGAGGCTGTTAAACCCTGATGATTGTCCATTAAAATGAAGACCCCCGTTGGACAAAGAGGTGGCTACTGCCCAGTGTAAACCAATTTTTCAAGTTTAGACTCCAGGTCAATGATGCCCAAGCTACAGACCACCTGACAACTGACTTGGATCACCAGATGGGGCTTGAGGCTAATCAGAACGATCATCTGAAGGGGTACTGGAAGTCTCTAGAAGGTAGGTTCTGTCACCGGCCGTTTTTAGAAAAATGACCAGAAGAAGGCAGCAGCTGTATGCAGGAGGAGAAGGGGGACAAGATCCTTAACTCCCTAAAAGACTCAGCTCCTACCTCCCACCTGAAGAAAGACTGATCGTTTTAGAAATCCTTCTGCAAAGTCTAGGTCTACTTGTTTCAACTATCATTTGTCCCCCAAAGGATAAATTGTAAACCAGAGCAAATACCTTTTTCCTAGAGCACCCTTGTATCCTTATGCTACCGATGAACTTCTTTTGGAGGTAGGGAAAGGGTGTTCAGCACAGGAATAAGGTGGCAGGACTGCGGAGCCACACCTCTGAGAAGGGCTACCAGACAGAATCTATGCCTATGGAATGAGCCTGGAGGAAAGGAGTCCATGCTTTGGGTCTACCCAAACCAAAGGGAATCTCTATAGCACATTGGACCAGCATGTGGGTCCAAACCCAGCAGCCTAGTGAGAGTGTTAAACAGGGAGAGCTTCAGCAGGGCTGACACACAACATGTGAGCACTTCAGTACACGCTGTGGGTGCTCAGAACCTCTCCCAATGAGACTACTTTTGTTTGAGTTCCTAACGTTAGCTGAGCCCAAGTTTGAAAGTGTTGATCTAAATTCACCAAGGCCAAGATTTTCAGAAGTGACGAGTGATTTTGGGTGCCCAACTTGAATCACCTTCAAGGGACCCAGTTTTTAGCAAGTACTGAGTGTATGTGTTGGGTGGGGGGGGAGGTTTTCGAAAAAATGAGCAGTTTAATCAAAACCTAAACGTTTTGGGTGCAGTGTCAATTTCAATGAATTTTTTTGACAAGGGAAAACAGCTAAATGTTTCATTTTGCCCTTTTATATTAAAATATATTTAGTATGTATATATTATATAAAATTCAAAATGAAATGAAGTATGTCAATGCTGTTGAAATGAAATGTTTTGATTGTCTTCATTAAAAAAAACAATTTTCATATTGTGGGAAGTTTCAGAAATGTGTTGTTTGTTCCAATTTGGCATTTAAAAAAAAAAAAGTTTGATATGTTGGATTTCCCACAGAATGGAAATTCTGGTTCCTGACCAGTTCTAGTACTGAGCATCCTTAAAGGAGGGGAAGCCCTAGGAGGGTCCATTACAACTGTGCTAAGTTGGAGAAGGAGAAAGCTGCACAGAGTCTGGAGGTGGGGCCTTAGCCTCCAGAGGATCCTAAGATTGCCACCTGTCCAGATTTCCCCAGGATAGTCCCTTCTTTGATGTAGCTGTCCTGGGAAATCTATAAAGGTGCTCAGTACATACTGCCAGCTGTCTAGTTTTATGGCTCAGGATCATCCCAGATGTTTTCTTGTACCTCAGAGATGGCAGCCCCAGTGGGTCCCACAAATATGACAGATCTGCAAGAGACAACCCCTTGCTTTTTTCTATGGGTAGGTGGGTGCAGTACCCTCCCCACAATGGGCTGACCTGGGGAAGACTCCTCAAAGGAGACATGGAGATGTGAGGGGCTGAATGACACTGGGTCAAATAATTTTCCATCAGAGGCAGCAATGAGTTCTCAATTTTTATTGTTAAAGAAACTCCACAAGTTAAGAATATCTTCCCCTCTACTCTCAGACATATCACAGATTCCATCATTTAAACGAGTCACACATTTTGTATTCTACTGTGAAATTTGGTAGATCAGTGTGATCCCAGAAGCTAACTCCCAATTGTAATTTAATTAAAAGGGCAGTAGCTAAGTTTCACCATACGCAGCTGCCAGATGGAATCACTGCAGTTTAAGTCTAAAGGCGACGTTATCGCATGTACTGAAGCATGCTTTTATAAGTAATGAAAGCTGTCACTTATGCTACAGAAATTGCTGTAATGCCTTCTGATATTACAGTAGCTGCAGAATATAAAAGTATCAAGCAAGACCTGAAGAAGAGCTCTGTGTAAGCTTGAAAGCTTGTCTCTCTCAACAACAGAAGCTGTCCAATAAAAGATATTACTTCATCCGCCTGTTCTCTCTTATTTTGTGAAGGCATTTACAGCTGACAAACTTTGAAAACAAAGATCAAAGCACATACACAAACGGAACAACAGGAGACTTAAAACTCCATTCGTACTCTTATATATTGAGTGTCCCAAAATGTTTCACAGTGATGAACTACATGCTAGTAGCATAGTGGGCAATTCCTGGGCACATGTCCGCTATTATGTGTTAAACGAGCTGATAGCTGATTTTGAGTATCAAGAATTGGAAGACTAGAGCTCAACTAACTGAAGGCTCAAGAAGACGGAATAGAATAGGGATCACCTCTAGATGGGTCATGTGAATGCGCGCTAGGCTGATAGTACCCTAAAGTTGTTACTACTTGGGGACTGATCCTTCTCTCATTGAAGTCACTGTTAATAATACTGCTATTGATTTCCTTATGGAAAAGTCTTATAGGGTTCTACTGGAATCATTCTAAAACCCCGTATAACAGAGGTTCTCAAACTGTGGTCCGTGGACCACCAGTGGTCCGTGAGCTCCATTCAGGTGGTCTGCGGATAGTTCCCTCTAAGGTGCGTGCCTTGGGCAGTCGCACGTGAAAGAATGAAGGGCCACCCACCTAATTAGTGGAGCTGCACAGGCTTGGCTCCACTAATTAGGTGCCTGGACCCTGGAGAAGATGCACATGTAAGGTGAGGTGGTGGCCTTGGGGGGAATACGGTGTAGGTGGGAGGGGGCAGTGGGGTGAGAAGAGGGGGTGGGGGAATTTGGGATGTGCAGGGCTGTGGTGGCCAGAGAAAGAGGCAACTTTCCCCAGCCCCAGGGCTGTGGCTGCTGGGGAGAAATGGCCCTCCTTCCCAGCCTCAGCTCTGTGGCTGCTGTGGCCGGGGAGAGACACCCCCCCCCCCCCGCTTCCAAGCCCCAGCTCGGGGGCTGCTGTGGTGGGGGACAGAGGGCACATCCATCGCATTAGAAAGGTAAGGCTACTGATATTAAAATATGAGTTGTGTGCTTTTATTTGTAGAACAAAAAAAGTTTATTATTAAGGTTTTTTTTTATATAGCGCTTTTATCCAAAGCACTTTACAATAGTTAGCTAACGGTACAAACAGCATTTGGAAAGATCATTAAGTGGTCCGCCGAGACCCTCAGCAATTTTCAAGTGGTCCGTGGAAAAAAAAAGTTTGAGAACCACTGCTCTAGATTATGCACAGAGGGGTACTGTAACACACACTCACCAGTGGATTGCACTTGCATAGCATTTTTCATCTTCAGACAAAATCTAAGTGATAGTTATGGCTTAAAACATCCTAGTGAGGCATATAAATACTTATCATTCCCATTTCACAGGTCTTGGGAGAGAGAGGAGGAAGACTTGGAATGTGAAAACCTAGAGATGAAAGATGAAGTGCTTCATTCTTAGTACTGAATCTTCTAGTCTATTGAAAACCTATTGCACAAGATGAATGTCCATGGTGCCTAGCAGGAACAGCAGTGGGTACATTAGAGACACCTAATATAGATGCAAAAATGGTATTGTAACGGCTTATAGGAAAAAATATTAAATGAAACCCTGAACTGAAAGAGATGGTATAAAAAATGTTTAATTGAATACGTTCTCTGCAACTTTGCGCCCTTTTTAAAATAATAATCTGTTAATCCAAGTATGTGCTAACATTTTTTGGTCACTGTGAATACTCAAAGTTGAGCTACCCTATGGTAATTAACAGAAAAATGTCACTAGCGCAGAATGTTGCCACAGGTAATTGTTTCTTAATGTTAGGTAAATGTCAGGCTGTAGTCAAGTCATTTATCAAAAATAAACATGAAGGAGAAAGAGACATTTATTTTCACAGTAGGTGACACTTACGCTGTGGTGATTTTTCTAGTGTAGTGACTTAATTTCTGGTACAACAAGAGACATAAGGTTGCATCATCAGGATCTGATGTAACATGTTTTGTGAGGAAGCTGAGGGTGGCCATTCCACCTGGCAACATCTGAATTATTGGAAGTAAAAGGATTTCAGAATCTGAAGTCCTCTTTCCAGCCTCAAGAAGAGTTCTGTGTAGCTCAGAAATTTCTCCTTCATCAACAGAAGTTGATCCAATGATAGATATTGCCTTACCCATTTTGTGTGTCTCATATCCTGGGCCCAACAAGGCTACAAAATCACTGCAAACTTCATAGGCCACATCACTTGGAACACTGAGGCCACCCCATGAGCTACCCACCTTCTGTGCTTCCTGGCTCATCTGGTAAAGAAATCTCTCTGGCTTCTTCCACTGAAGGCAGGTTCCAACTCCAATCCTTTAGAAAAGTAGGTGATGGAGCCTGCTTTGGAACTGAAATAATAAAGAGTGTGCTGGATTCTTGTGTGTTAATTGATTAAAAATAATTAGTTGGGGAAAAAATAAACACCTCTTTCTGTAATGTTCATAAGGAGAAGAGACAGCTGTCTCAAATAACATATTCATTATGATGGAAAAGGCTTAAAGTTTTTAACAGTGATGAAGGCCACTAAGGTTCTACAGAAACTACCCTTACATTCAGTAGGCTTTTAGAGTGATACACTTTCTAGAATCTTGAAACATCCTATATAATTCTATAGCAGGGATAAAATTCTTTGTTAAATTTTATTGGATGGCCCAAAATACTTACAGAAAGGTGATAATTTTCTATTAAATACTATAGGTATTTTGCAGAAGAACTTTTTAAGGGGGGGGGGGGAAGTGTATTTGGCGTGAATAAGAACAAGATCCTATTTCCCTGGCTATAACACTGACTATATTAATAAACTAAGAAAATACTAGGGTTGGTTGAGCATGTTTAAAAAATTTGATTTGCAAATATACGCATGTTTAAAAGGAGCGAGTTTGTTTCACCATGGTTTATAGGATACTCTTCATTTTTTGAATGTTCATGTAACTGATGGGTATTTGAGAATATTTGCTGCCCCCTAAATTTCACACGTAATTATTCCTCCGTAAAGTAACTATTCTCCAGTGTGGATTACTGAAATATTTTTTAGGAGGGAGATGAGAATTATGCTGTATGAATTAGGCATATACAATGTAAGTTACAAACAGGAAGCAGTGAACGCAAATAGATAACCAGCAAATCATAGTATAAAAACAATTGCCCCAAATATTTCGGGATAGAAATGTATTAAAGGAAAGAAGAACTTGATTATAAAGTATTTGCCAAGTTGCAAAGAGACTAAAAGGCAGTCTTGTATTGAGAACCTCTCAGATCTTTGCAACTGCCTGGCGCTCTATTGACCTTGGTGATGGAGGGGTCTGGGTTTTGTTGTTATAGTTATCTGTATTATCATAGAACATGGAATCCCTAGTCCTGGACCAGGGCCCCATTGTGCTAGCACCTGTACAAACACAGTATAAAAAGACACTCCCTGCCTCAGGGAGTTTAGAGTCTAAGTATAAGATGAGACAAGGGCTGTCAATTAATCACTGTTAATGCATGCACTTCCCACACAACAAATTAACTAGATTTTAAAAAGTAGTCACAATTGATCACAGTTTAATCACACTGTTAAACAATAGTAGAATACCAATTTAAATTTACTATAAATATTTTGGATGTTTTTCTACATTTTCAAATATATTGATTTCAGTTACAACACTGAACACAAAGTGTACAGTGCTCACTTTATATTTTTTATTGCAAATATTTGCACTGTAAAAAATAAAAAATAATATTTTTCAATTATTATTGGGAGATGGGTCGGAAACGAGAGGGAGTGTGGGCTATATTGGCAGAGAGAAAGGAGGGTCAGGACAAAACTGGGAGGAAAGATCAAACCAGTATCTTAGATGCCTATATACAAATGCGAGAAGTATGGGTAATAAGCAGGAAGAACTGGAAGTGCTAATAAATAAATACAACTATGACATTGTTGGCATCACTGAAACTTGGTGGGATAATACACATGATTGGAATGTTGGTGTGGATGGATACAGCTTGCTCAGGAAGGATAGACAGGGGGAAAAGGGAGGAGGTGTTGCCTTATATATTAAAAATGTACACACTTGGACTGAGGTAGAGATGGACATAGGAGATGGAAGTGTTGAGAGTCTCTGGGTTAGGCTAAAAGGGGTAAAAAACAAGGGTGATGTCATGCTAGGAGTCTACTACAGGCCACCTAACCAGGTGGAAGAGGTGGATGAGGCTTTTTTTAAACAACTAACAAAATCATCCAAAGCCCAAGATTTGGTGGTGATGGGGGACTTCAACTATCCAGATATATGTTGGGAAAATAACACAGCGGGGCACAGACTATCCAACAAATTCTTGGACTGCATTGCAGACAACTTTTTATTTCAGAAGGTTGAAAAAGCTACTAGGGGGGAAGCTGTTCTAGACCTGATTTTAACAAATAGGGAGGAACTCGTTGAGAATTTGAAAGTAGAAGGCAGCTTGGGTGAAAGTGATCATGAAATCATAGAGTTTGCAATTCTAAGGAAGGGTAGAAGGGAGAACAGCAAAATAGAGACAATGGATTTCAGGAAGGCAGATTTTGGTAAGCTCAGAGAGCTGATAGGTAAGGTCCCATGGGAATCAAGACTGAGGGGAAAAACAACTGAGGAGAGTTGGCAGTTTTTCAAAGGGACACTATTAAGGGCCCAAAAGCAAGCTATTCCGCTGGTTAGGAAAGATAGAAAATGTGGCAAAAGACCACCTTGGCTTAACCACGAGATCTTGCATGATCTAAAAAATAAAAAGGAGTCGTATAAAAAATGGAAACTAGGACAGATTACAAAGGATGAATATAGGCAAACAACACAGGAATGCAGGGGCAAGATTAGAAAGGCAAAGGCACAAAATGAGCTCAAACTAGCTACGGGAATAAAGGGAAACAAGAAGACTTTTTATCAATACATTAGAAGCAAGAGGAAGACCAAAGACAGGGTAGGCCCACTGCTTAGTGAAGAGGGAAAAACAGTAACAGGAAACTTGGAAATGGCAGAGATGCTTAATGACTTCTTTGTTTCGGTCTTCACCGAGAAGTCTGAAGGAATGCCTAACATAGTGAATGCTAATGGGAAGGGGGTAGGTTTAGCAGATAAAATAAAAAAAGAACAAGTTAAAAATCACTTAGAAAAGTTAGATGCCTGCAAGTCACCAGGGCCTGATGAAATGCATCCTAGAATACTCAAGGAGCTAATAGAGGAGGTATCTGAGCCTCTAGCTATTATCTTTGGAAAATCATGGGAGACGGGAGAGATTCCAGAAGACTGGAAAAGGGCAAATATAGTGCCCATCTATAAAAAGGGAAATAAAAACAACCCAGGAAACTACAGACCAGTTAGTTTAACTTCTGTGCCAGGGAAGATAATGGAGCAAGTAATTAAGGAAATCATCTGCAAACACTTGGAAGGTGGTAAGGTGATAGGGAACAGCCAGCATGGATTTGTAAAGAACAAATCATATCAAACCAATCTGATAGCTTTCTTCGATCGGATAACGAGTCTTGTGGATAAGGGAGAAGCTGTGGATGTGGTATACCTAGACTTTAGTAAGGCATTTGACACGGTCTCGCATGATATTCTTATTGATAAACTAGGCAAATACAATTTAGATAGGGCTACTATAAGGTGGGTGCATAACTGGCTGGATAACCGTACTCAGAGAGTTGTTATTAATGGTTCCCAATCCTGCTGGAAAGGCATAACGAGTGGGGTTCCGCAGGGGTCTGTTTTGGGACCGGCTCTGTTCAATATCTTCATTAACGACTTAGATATTGGCATA
This sequence comes from Emys orbicularis, assembly GCF_028017835.1. Classification (NCBI taxonomy): domain Eukaryota; kingdom Metazoa; phylum Chordata; order Testudines; family Emydidae; genus Emys; species Emys orbicularis. The sequence continues at coordinate 89,474,385 of NC_088691.1, forward strand.
GAAAGTACGCTTATTAAGTTTGTGGATGATACCAAACTGGGAGGGATTGCAACTGCTTTGGAGGACAGGGTCATAATTCAAAATGATCTGGACAAATTGGAGAAATGGTCTGAGTTAAACAGGATGATGTTTAACAAAGACAAATGCAAAGTGCTCCACTTAGGAAGAAAAAATCAGTTTCACACATACAGAATGGGAAGAGACTGTCTAGGAAGGAGTACGGCAGAAAGGGATCTAGGGGTTATAGTGGACCACAAGCTAAATATGAGTCAACAGTGTGATGCTGTTGCAAAAAAAGCAAACATGATTCTGGGATGTATTAACAGGTGTGTTGTGAGCAAGACACGAGAAGTCATTCTTCCGCTCTACTCTGCTCTGGTTAGGCCTCAGCTGGAGTATTGTGTCCAGTTTTGGGCACCGCATTTCAAGAAAGATGTGGAGAAATTGGAAAGGGTCCAGAGAAGAGCAACAAGAATGATTAAAGGTCTTGAGAACATGACCTATGAAGGAAGGCTGAAAGAATTGGGTTTGTTTAGTTTGGAAAAGAGAAGACTGAGAGGGGACATGATAGCAGTTTTCAGGTATCTAAAAGAGTGTCATACGGAGGAGGGAGAAAACTTGTTCACCTTAGCCTCTAAGGATAGAACAAGAAGCAATGGGCTTAAACTGCAGCAAGGGAGGTCTAGGTTGGACATTAGGAAAAAGTTCCTAACTGTCAGGGTGGTTAAATGCTGGAATAAATTGCCTAGGGAGGTTGTGGAATCTCCATCTCTGGAGATATTTAAGAGTAGGTTAGATAAATGTCTATCAAGGATGGTCTAGACAGTATTTGGTCCTGCCATGCGGGCAGGGGACTGGACTCGATGACCTCTCGAGGTCCCTTCCAGTCCTTGAATCTATGAATCTATGAATTAACCTCAAGTACTGTAGTGCAATTTCTTTATCGTGAAAGTTTAACTTACAAATGTCACTTATTTTTACATAACTGTACTCAAAAACAAAACAATGTAAAACTTTAGAGCCTACAAGTCAAAGCATGAATGGCCATACAATGTTTAGCATATCTGGCACATAAATATCTTGCAACACTGGTTACAATGGTGCCATTCAAACTCCTTTTCTCACTTTCAGGTGACATTGTAAATAAAAAGCGTGCAGCATTATCTCCCATAAATGTAAATAAACTTCTTTGTCTTAGCGAGTGGCTGAAAAAGAAGTAGGACTGAGTGGACTTGTATGAATGAGGTGAATGGAAAAAATACTGTTTATCTTTTTTACAGTGCAAATATTTAAATCAAAAATAATAATGTGAGCACAGTACACTTTGTATTCTGTGTTGTAATTGAAATCAATATATTTGAAAGTGTAGAAAAACATCCACAAATATTTATAATTTAAATTAGTATTCTATTATTGTTTATCAGTGCAATTAAAACTGCAATTAATTGCGACTTTTTTTAATCTCGCGATTAATTGCAACTTTTTTTTAATCGTTTGACAGCCCAAGATGAACCACAACAGATGGATACAGACAGATGGGGGAGTACAAGTAAAAAATGAAACAATATGGGCAGTATGATAAGTTCACAGTACAATACCGGGCCCTAAATCTGTAACCAAAAGGTTCACTAGCTCCAGAAAATACTGATTTATAATTTTTGAAAATGGACTGCAGTATTTTCCTTGGTAATGTGGGAGGACAACAGAAAAGTGAGAAGGAGAATGTTCAGAGCTGACCTGTGTAAATTGCTTTACCATGTCAGAGCCAATAAATGATGGATGTTATTGTCTGACAGATCTTTTTGCTGTAGAATTACAAGAGGTTTTGCTTTAACAGTTAGTTCAGCAGCACAAATTTCTGCATCACTATGTTTTGACAGTGAGCCAATGAGGCCTGATGTTGAAAGGACGGGATTATAAACATCTGGACTCTTCTGGGTTTTATTTCCAGCTCTGCCATGGGTTTGCTGTGTTGCCATATGCAACTTAACTTTTCTCATTCTGTGTGTACCCATTGTGTGTGTGTGTGTGTGTGTGTGTGTGTGTGTGTTGAGATTGGAAGCTTATTTTTACTTTAAAATATTTGTGTAGAGCCGTACATTTTAACATGATATCTTGCAAACCATAGATTAGACATGTCTCCTGCCCCAATGGGTTTGGAATCTGTGCTTGATCGTAGTGGGAACTGAAGAGCTGTTCAGAACTTCACAGGATCAGGCCCTAATTAATGATCACTTTATCTGTACATCAGTTGCTTAGAAATGTGTGGGCTTATAAAACTAGAGTTGTAGTTTATGCTAGGAGTCACCTGGTGACACTCTTAAACATAGTAATCATAGCTAGAAGTGTTTCCATTTCATGGGAAAAAATTGAGGTTTCAGAATTTGTTTTCATGCCAGCATGGAACAAAAGCAAGGCCATTCAATGATCTTCATGCAAAAAACACAAGACAAAGACCTCTTCCCCAAAACAGTCAATGTCCTCTTGGTTAGGACACTCACCAAGGATGTGGGAGATCCAGCTTCAAATCAGACACATCACAGGTTAGTGCCCTAATCACTAGGCTATTGGCTTTTCTGGGGTAGGGGTTCTTTCTTTTGTTTGAAAGTTTTAGCTCTGCAATCAACTTGGTGGAAAAAGAACTTTAATTTCACATAAGTATACACAGTAACTTCAGAAACTGAATTATTCTTGGTTTTTAAACATTCTTTAGTCTATTCTATTTAACCTTTTCTTTTCCTTTTAATCTTCTTTGCAGCTAATACAGTACCACTTAACTGGGGATTTGAGGCTGATAGGTTCTAGTGTCCCCTAATGCTGATGGCTCAAAGGAAAAGGTGTATCTAAAAAGGCCAGTGATGTTCATGGGAATTGTCTAATTTTCCAGGCATAGATTAGATTTTAAGTGAAGGAAATGAAGCTAAAATTATATTTATGTATACAGTACAGTTAATTCCGGACTGCCTTGTAATTCAATGTAATTCCAATCCAGCAAGGTGTTGAGTGTCCTCCGCTCCTGTTGAAATCAGTGAGTGCTGAGAATGTATTACTCCATGTAGGAAGTACTCATCAGTCCAGTGGATCAGACCCTTTGCAAAAAAGGACTGGGATAGCATAATAACAGAGAGGAATATAGCCTGAAGCAAAGAATAAGAGAGCTGATGGTATAAAAGCAATCCCAGCTATATAGATTCATAGATTCTAGGACTGGAAGGGACCTCGAGAGGTCATCGAGTCCAGTCCCCTGCCCGCATGGCAGGACCAAATACTGTCTAGACCATCCCTGATAGACATTTATCTAACCTACTCTTAAATATCTCCAGAGATGGAGATTCCACAACCTCCCTAGGCAATTTATTCCAGTGTTTAACCACCCTGACAGTTAGGAACTTTCTCCTAATGTCCAACCTAGACCTCCCTTGCTGCAGTTTAAGCCCATTGCTTCTTGCTCTATCCTTAGAGGCTAAGGTGAACAAGTTTTCTCCCTCCTCCGTAGGGACAGACCCCTGCGGAACCCCACTCGTTATGCCTTTCCAGCAGGATTGGGAACCATTAATAACAACTCTCTGAGTACGGTTATCCAGCCAGTTATGCACCCACCTTATAGTAGCCCCATCTAAATTGTATTTGCCTAGTTTATCAATAAGAATATCATGCGAGACCGTGTCAAATGCCTTACTAAAGTCTAGGTATACCACATCCACAGCTTCTCCCTTATCCACAAGACTCGTTATCCGATCGAAGAAAGCTATCAGATTGGTTTGACATGATTTGTTCTTTACAAATCCATGCTGGCTGTTCCCTATCACCTTACCACCTTCCAAGTGTTTGCAGATGATTTCCTTAATTACTTGCTCCATTATCTTCCCTGGCACAGAAGTTAAACTAACTGGTCTGTAGTTTCCTGGGTTGTTTTTATTTCCCTTTTTATAGATGGGCACTATATTTGCCCTTTTCCAGTCTTCTGGAATCTCTCCCGTCTCCCATGATTTTCCAAAGATAATAGCTAGAGGCTCAGATACCTCCTCTATTAGCTCCTTGAGTATTCTAGGATGCATTTCATCAGGCCCTGGTGACTTGCAGGCATCTAACTTTTCTAAGTGATTTTTAACTTGTTCTTTTTTTATTTTATCTGCTAAACCTACCCCCTTCCCATTAGCATTCACTATGTTAGGCATTCCTTCAGACTTCTCGGTGAAGACCGAAACAAAGAAGTCATTAAGCATCTCTGCCATTTCCAAGTTTCCTGTTACTGTTTTTCCCTCTTCACTAAGCAGTGGGCCTACCCTGTCTTTGGTCTTCCTCTTGCTTCTAATGTATTGATAAAAAGTCTTCTTGTTTCCCTTTATTCCCATAGGTAGTTTGAGCTCATTTTGTGCCTTTGCCTTTCTAATCTTGCCCCTGCATTCCTGTGTTGTTTGCCTATATTCATCCTTTGTAATCTGTCCTAGTTTCCATTTTTTATATGACTCCTTTTTATTTTTTAGATCATGCAAGATCTCGTGGTTAAGCCAAGGTGGTCTTTTGCCACATTTTCTATCTTTCCTAACCAGCGGAATAGCTTGCTTTTGGGCCCTTAATAGTGTCCCTTTGAAAAACTGCCAACTCTCCTCAGTTGTTTTTCCCCTCAGTCTTGATTCCCATGGGACCTTACCTATCAGCTCTCTGAGCTTACCAAAATCCGCCTTCCTGAAATCCATTGTCACTATTTTGCTGTTCTCCCTTCTACCTTTCCTTAGAATTGCAAACTGTATGATTTCATGATCACTTTCACCCAAGCTGCCTTCTACTTTCAAATTCTCAAAGAGTTCCGCCCTATTTGTTAAAATCAAGTCTAGAACAGCTTCCCCCCTAGTAGCTTTTTCAACCTTCTGAAATAAAAAGTTGTCTGCAATGCAGTCCAAGAATTTGTTGGATAGTCTGTGCCCCGCTGTGTTATTTTCCCAACATATATCTGGATAGTTGAAGTCCCCCATCACCACCAAATCTTGGGCTTTGGATGATTTTGTTAGTTGTTTAAAAAAAGCCTCATCCACCTCTTCCACCTGGTTAGGTGGCCTGTAGTAGACTCCTAGCATGACATCACCCTTGTTTTTTACCCCTTTTAGCCTAACCCAGAAACTCTCAACACTTCCATCTCCTATGTCCATCTCTACCTCAGTCCAAGTGTGTACATTTTTAATATATAAGGCAACACCTCCTCCCTTTTTCCCCTGTCTATCCTTCCTGAGCAAGCTGTATCCATCCACACCAACATTCCAATCATGTGTATTATCCCACCAAGTTTCAGTGATGCCAACAATGTCATAGTTGTATTTATTTATTAGCACTTCCAGTTCTTCCTGCTTATTACCCATACTTCTCGCATTTGTATATAGGCATCTAAGATACTGGTTTGATCTTTCCTCCCAGTTTTGTCCTGCCCTCCTTTCTCTCTGCCAATATAGCCCACACTCCCTCTCGTTTCCGACCCATCTCCCAGGTCTCCATGTTCCCCACTTACCTGCGGGCTTTGCTCACCTGTCCCCGTCGAACCTAGTTTAAAGCCCTCCTCACTAGGTTAGCCAGTCTGTGTCCAAATAGGGTCTTTCCCCTCCTCGAAAGGTGAACGCCATCTCTGCCTAGCAGTCCTTCCTCAAATAGCATCCCGTGGTCTAGGAAGCCAAAGCCCTCCTGGCGACACCATCTTCGCAGCCAGGCATTCACCTCCATGATGCATCTGTCTCTGCCCGGGCCCCTACCTTTGACAGGAAGAATCGAAGAGAATACCACCTGCGCTCCAAACTCCTTCACCCGTACTCCCAGAGCCCTGTAGTCACTCTTGATCCGCTCAGTGTCACACCGCGCAGTGTCATTTGTGCCCACATGGATGAGTAGCATGGGGTAGTAGTCAGAGGGCTGGATAATCCTCGACAATGCCTCCGTAACGTCTCGGATACGGGCTCCCGGCAGGCAGCATACCTCCCGAGATGAAATGTCAAGGCGACAGATGGGCGCCTCCGTCCCCCTCAGCAGAGAGTCTCCGACCACCACTACCCTACGTTTCCTATTCGCAGTGGTGGCAGCAGACCTCCCAGCCTTAGGGGTACGAGGCTTCTCCTCCTTTACTGTAGGGGGTGATGCCTTCTTTCCTGTATCAAGAAGAGCATAACGGTTACCTATTACCACAGCGGGAGGGTTCGGAGCAGGGGTGGAGCACTGCCTGCTGCCAGAAGTAACCAGCTGCCAGTGTCCACCCTGAGCCATCTCCTCCTCCACCAGTGGTGTATCAGCAGTCCTGTGTACTGGGACAGCTACCTCAGCTGTCTCCACATGGACACTGTCCAGGAATTGCTCGTGGATTCGGATGCTTCTCAACCTAGCCACCTCCTCCTGTAGCTCTCCCACCTGCTGCCTGAGAGTTTCCACCAGCAGGCACCTTTCACATTGGATGGTCCCCCCAGCCTGGATATCAGTAAGTGGAAATTGCAAGTTACAGTCTCTGCAAAACCACACCAGGATCTGGGTAGAAGCATCCATGCTCAGGCGCTCTGTCTGGCTACAGGCGCAGGTGGAGGAGACAGAAGCAGTGCTGGCACAGGTGTTGCGGGTCTTCCTAACCATCGTAAGCCTCCCTCTGTCAAACTCCCGTCTGCAGCCCCCTGTCCGCCCAAAAGGGTGCTGTATTGCTCCTCCTTCACCTGGAGAACTCCCTTGCGAAACTCCCTGTTAGCAGCCCCTGTTCGCAAAAGCTCCCTGGTCGCTTGTGTGCTGCTTTATAAAGCCCTGGCCTGTATGAATGCCCCGCCCACTGATTAAGGCTCAGCCAATTACCAGAGGCTTCTAGGTTTCAAACCTTCCTTTGAAGCTCACAGCTTCCAACTGCCAGCCACAGCACACGGTCCTTCAAACAAACAAACAGACTGACAAACACAAGCTCAGCACACAGCAAGTAACCCCCAAACACAAACAAACACACACTACAGACAGTCACTTACCCCAAAAGGGTGCTGTATTGCTCCTCCTTCACCTGGAGAACTCCCTTGCGAAACTCCCTGTTAGCAGCCCCTGTTCGCAAAAGGTTGGAATAATAAGAGTCAGATCCTCAGGTGGTGTGTAAATCAATGTAATTATGCAGATTTACACTGCCTGATGATATGGCCACAAATTTCAGGTTGAACAGATAAGAGAACTTCAAAAATGGTAAATTTATGTCATAGTTCCTGACAAGCGATGCCAGCAGAAATTTTCAGACCAGTCTGGCTGGTTCTGCAAAGCTTTATCGACTGATCTGTGAAACATGAAATTAACGTTCAGTAGTTTAGACAGTGCTCTTGTTGTTCACCATTGTTTTTAAAGGCATATCTGTGCGAAATATTACTTTGTGATATAGTTCTGGCCCGCTCACATGTGAAACCTCAATTCAGCAAAGCAGTTAAGCACATGCTTAATTTTAAGCATTGATGTCAATGGGCCATAAGCACAAGCTTAAAGTTAAGCATGTACATAAGTGTTTCGCTGAATAGGGATGCGTACCTGATTTGAGGCCTGAATCAGTTTGCAATCTGTTATCTATCTTCAATTTTAAACTTCATGTACCAGGATGTGGTTAAAAAAGCAAATCTCCATATCCAAATTGTGAAGGGGAAAAAAACTAACTATCAGTTAAAAGATCCCTGTCTGACCACTAAAAGGAAAGGTAGCATTGAACACGCATAAAACTGACTAGAACTAGAGAAGTTCATAGAGGATAGGTCCATCAATGGTTATTAGCCATATACAAGGATGGTGTCCCTAGCCTCTGTTTGCCAGAACCTGGGAATGGCCGACAGGATGGATCACTTGACGATTACCTGTTCTGTTCATTCCCTCTGAAGCATCTGGCATTGGCCACTGTCAGAAGACCGGATACTGGGCTAGATGGACTTTTGGTCTGATCCAGTATGGCTGTTCTTATGATATCCTTTTCACTTATTACATTAAATATAGTCATCCAGTTTTTGCTTTTATATATTGATACCGCTTGACTCTAAATATACAAATAAGGAAGCATTTTACCTACCAGAGAACTAAATGAAGCTGCACTATTCTCTTTTCAGGTAACTTAATGGCCGTGAATCTGCTGTTCTTCATTTACCAAAAAAAAAAAAAAAAAAGTTACGCTCTGATTAGCAAAACAACTAATATATATTTTAAAAGTTTAAGATCTGAGGTGTGTGGGATTTTTGTGCAAGGAAAAGAGGTGGTGTTGGGAATGTGTGTTGCATAAACCTGATTAAAAATATTTAGCCATTGAAGTTTTCTCTCTATAAGATGTGTGCATCTCCCTTTCTGCTATTGTTATAGCCTATCTGGCTGTAGCACATATGGCAGACTGTTGATCCGAGTGCTGAATAGCTATCTTCACAACCAGAAGTAATTGGAAAGCTCTTTTGAAATGACAGATAAGATGATGCAATGTGCATCAAACTAATTACCCCTTTCAGTTTTCAAAGTAAGCTGGCATGAGTTAAAACTACAGCCTTGATGTGGCAAAGCACTTAAATATGTGCTTAAGTCCACCCCTATACAGCAGAGCATATGAAGTTTTTATTTAAATCATTATATGATCTTTTCAAAAATTTGGGGGCAAGCTCAGAAAGGCAGGGTGTTGCTTTGGACCCATCTTTAGAGAAGAGCGATGGACGTCTGTTTTAAGGCTTTGGACTGGGATTCAGGAGATCTGGGTTAAATTCCTGTCTCTGCAGACTTCCTGTGTGACTTTGGACAAGTCACTTAATCTCCTTGTGCATCAGTTCCCCATCTGTAAAATGAAGATCATACTGCCTTCCTCCCATTCTTTGTCTGTCCTGGCTGTTTAGCTTATAAATTCTTCACGGTAGAGGAGTGTCTCTTATAGATATTCTTTCACAAAAAGGTAGTACTATGCAGTACAAAATGATTTTTTTTCCTAAAGTAGGTAAGACTATAAAATTGCTTTCAGTTATATATTTATGGTACTCCTAGATGGGCAATATCCTTTTTTCTTTTCAACCCAGTATGTATATTATGCTGAAGTTTTGAACTGGGATTGTATTTCAGTACTTAGCTGTGGAACTGTTGGTGTAAATTTTTTTTTGATAAAGGCTGGATGTGTTTCTCTTACTAAATGTTTGTACAACGCCTTGCAAAATGGGGCCCTGCTGTTGTTTGGAGTTTCTAGGTGGTCTTGTAATAATATAAAATAGCCTACACACCCGTTCGTTGAGAAGGAAGCCTTAAATGTCCCAACTAGCAAAGACAGTCATGTTCAACCTATTATGATTTATACGTTAAGTATGAAAAAGATTAAATTCCTAAAATTGCTGGGTAGCCAGCAGGCAGGTAAGAAATCCTTAGTGTCATTAAGGAAGGTAAGTGGGAAGCTAGTGACAGATAAAGTTGTTGTTAGTTTGGAACAGAATGAATTCATTGCGTCAATGTTCTTGAAAGAAATAGTGAAGGTCATGCCTCAAAGACTGGGAGACGTTTTCCTAAGGGAGACCAAGAAATGTTAGATGGTCTTATGATTATGCTAAAGTAGGTAGTCAAGCCATAAGCAACAGTCAAAGCTAACAGGGCTCCAGACCCAGATGATTTGTTTTACATATAGCAAAAACTAATGAAATAAAAATCTCCACTGCAGGCTTTCTTGATATCTTGCTAAGAAGTGGGAAGATGATTGATCTACAAGAAGGGATAAGAGACATACAGTTAAATTCCGTTTTGGGAGACTTTATTGGAAGCTATGGGATGGGACAAGGTCCATACAAATACGTAAGCAAAAAAGAATATGGATCCATAAAACAATGCCTGGCTAATATGCATGAGCTCCTTTAGTGCATCAGTAAGGCCTCATTTTTGTGAATGTTGTGTGGACGCCACAGCAGTTAACAAGTTAAAGTGTTTTGGTTTCTCACTGAAAAAGCAAAGCAAAAATCTTATCTGTGACACATGTGGCTAAGGGTGAGGGAGATTACTAAATAATGGCTACATCAGAGTTGTAGCCAAAACACATGCACGTCTGATTAATTCTTGTGTTTCCTCATCTATGAAAAGGGGGTGGTAATGCTTAATTGCTTACCACTCTGGGGTGTTGTGAGTTTTAATTGGATAACACTTGTTTAGTGCTTTGAAGATAAAATGCACTATATAAATATTAAGTAATATTATGTTAAGGTCACTGACTTCAAGAGCCCTAGTGTCCTGAAATAGTTAAGCAAACAACTAATCAGCATTGCCAGCCCCACGCATTCAGAAATCATGAGTCAGGCCCCACAAGAATCATGAGATTTAACCCCCCCGAAAAAGTGTTTTTATTTGCCTTCTGGCTTTGGAGCCTTTTTGAGTCATGTTTCCAAGCTTTTCTCTGCAATCATGAGGATTAGAAACTTAAACTTTGTCAGTTTTTTATTTAAAAAATAAATTCTCACATAGAGTTATGTGATTAAGAGCTGAGGATTTAAGAAAAACATCATGAGACTCATGATAAAATTGTGAAAGCTGGCAGCACTGTTCTTTGCTGAAGCATTTTCAGCTGGGCCTGCAGTGCATTGACGGAGAGAGCTGAGTACCAGAGCTTGTTCTATTGAGTTCTTCTTCCCTCCTTTTGTGACACTCTCAACAAAGGATACTCCAGCCAAACACTGTATTAACTGACCCCACTCCTAAAGATCCCCAGGTGGATGTTTACTCTGGCTGGAAAAAGTAACCCCTTCTTAGTTGGTTTGCTACCAACAAGGGTCTTATTTCACTCCGTTGATACCCTTTTTTCCCCCACTAACCTTTTGAATTATTTTCCTTTCAAAGTCTCGCTCTAGGACGTTGGCACATGCTTTGTGACCAAACAGCCTCCCTAGCAGAGCCGGCTCCAGGCACCAGCGCAGCAAGCTGGTGCTTGGGGCAGCCCATGGAAGGGGGCGGCATGTCCGGGTCTTCGGCGGCAATTCGGCGGCGGGTCCCCCAGTCCCTCTCCGAGGGGAGGACCAGCCGCCGAATTGCCGCCAAAGAATGAAGCGGCGCGGTAGAGCAGCCGCCAAAGTGCCGCCGATCGCGGCTTTTTTTTTTTTTTTTTTTTTTTCCCCCCCACTGTTTGGGGCGGCAAAAAAGCTGGAGCCGGCCCTGCTCCCTAGTACGTTTCCATTGGTCTGGGTATCAGTGGGCTTACTCAAAGCAGGTTCAGTAGGAGACGACATATCTTCATCTGATTTGGACATTGATTTCAGTGTAACTGGAGGGCAGAGAGAAAGCTCAGCAATGCACATGGATGCTCTGCCTTTTTTGATCTCCCAACTAAAGAACAAGTTTCTTTGTTGCAGAACTGCAGAAGCTCATTAACACAACAGCCACTGCCTGACGTGCCACAATTTTAGCTAAGTAAATGGGACCTTGACTAGGCAAAGCCCTGCATGTAACTTCATTTTTAATACACATACTATTGGCAAAATCCGTTTGGAAGGAAAGCTGTTGCTAGACCTTTTTTTTTCCAAAAAGGAACAGAGATGGACAATCAAAATAGTTTTTGAACTGCAGGTGACTTTTGAAAGTAAAAGGGCACAAAATAGAATAGATAAATGTTGTAATTCTCTATCTTAATAATCTGCTACAGAAATCTCTTTGGAACACACATGTACTAGCTTTACCCCTTTCCCAATAAATAAGTTGCATGTTAAAATTCTCTAATTTATATTTTTTTCAACCATGGTACAAAACAATGTAATTAGCTTTACGGTGGTGTGTCCTGGCTCTGTCCAACCTCTTGAATGGAGCTTGTTATTTCTTAAATACAGTTTACTCATCCTCTCTAAAATTTTATCTTGCAGACCTGAAACTCGCAAGACATGTACTTCCTTGGACTGTTGTCTTTGCTGGTTTTGCAAAGTAAGGCCTTCAGCACAAATTTTCCTAATGAAGCTATTGCAGAGTTTTCAGTGAACATTTATAATCAGCTGCGGGCCACCGGGGAAGATGAGAATATTCTATTCTCTCCTCTGAGCATTGCAATTGCCCTAGGGATGGTGGAGCTTGGAGCTCATGGATCCACTTTGAAAGAAATTCGACATTCCCTGGGATATGACAGCTTGAAAAATGGTAAGGTCTTCTAATTGTGTTTCTCTATGTATTTTTGTTGTAAAGGAAGAGATGGAGCCTATTGAACAACCATGGAAAGGTCAAGGTTTTGCTCATGGATTTCTTAAGGAGAAAGTATGAACACCTGTTAGTTGCTCTTGAAAAGTAGTAGAATTTCTTGAAACTGTAATTTTATGCAATTTGTGTTATGTCTAATGTAAATATTTTTAGTATAACTATTTTGTGATTCCTTGATGGGACTAGGTGATCAAATTTAGAATAATAGAAGAAATCTTAACAGCTGGTGTACTGGGGTAAATATTTAGCATCATTAGATAAGAAACTCCCATTTAAAATCGGTAACAGATGGGCAGATAATGCCTATTGTATGAACTAGTTGTTGTGAGTTGAAATATAGAGAGAAGAAAATATAAACTTAGAAAAATTTCCTATATTATACGTTATCCTTTTGTGTGTAAATACCTGTTGTTTTTAATAATATAGGATCAAATTCTACCCCCTGTTACATCTACGTACCTTCAATATTGTTGTGTGGACATACTTGGGGGCAAATTTTGTTCACAGGTAGTAGTGGTGGTTGTTTGTAGTGAATCTGCTGGGCATTTCCACTTTACCGCATGTCTCTGAGTAAATGTAACTCACCCCATAACGTGACTATAGCTAGAGACCACCACGTCAAAGGATCATAATGATTCTGAGAGGTACTGTACGTAGGTGTTTGCTTGGAAACCCGTGAGTGAAATTTCTGCCCTTTATTAAAACCCATTGGACCTGGGGGCCTATGAGGAGCAGCATTTTGAGGGCAGCCTAGGAAATAAGGTGGTGCTCTGGAGATGTGTGCATGTAATTCCACTGGCCCTGAAATAGCCCTTTTGCATAGTCTCCTACATAGATGATGCCTGCAGATTATATTTGCTGCCTAGTTCTACAATTTTGCCTCTAAGGGATTAAAAAACAGACAATTACACTCTGATATTTGAAAGTATAGTCCAGTTAATGCAAACCAGGCCATGCTCGGATCTCAGACACCTACTTTGTGTACACAGCTATCAACTCCTATTTCAGCTATTGCAGTGCACTCTACATGAAGCTATCTCCAAAGACCAACCAGAAGCTTCAGCTATTGTAGAAAGCAGCAGGTTGCTTGAATCTTTGTTCAGTACACATTAAACTCACTACGCTTGTTCTCCATATGCTTTATTGGCTTCTGATTTGACTCCAGGAGCAATTCTGGTTGCTGGGATTTTTAATCTGTGAAACCTGTTACTGTCAGAGTTCCTGGTTACCTAAGAGACTGCTTTTCTCCTTCCCTGGGCAGTGTCCTGACAACTGAAATTAACTGAAGTAATTTCAGAGTCCCTAGACCTGAGTTCTGCTGATGAAGAGTTCTCAGTGGAGGGCTTTAGCATTGAAACTCATTGGTTTTTTTTTCCAGGG